>NC_142516.1:58048750-58789375 GCF_057876585.1 Rhinolophus sinicus
TAAAAAAAAAAAAAAAAGAAAAATTGCCTACATATGCTTCTTCTTCTTCTTCATCACTCATCAACTTCACAGACTTACACAGACTCTTAAGACCTTACTGTGACCATTGTTTTCTACTGAGACTGTGCTGTAAAATACCACTAATACCAAATTGATGGCATTATTAACTCTGTAGCACATAAAATTGCTAATTAAAACCACACCACTCTATCCTGAAATTCTGTTCCCTTGGATTTTATGACTTCCTTAAAAATGATTTTTTTTTTCACTTGTCAAGTGACCAAAATCTCCACTGAAGATGGTTTGACTAAAAAGGTGACATGTATCCGTTTACATAACCAAAATGTTTAAATTATATAGCTTCAGGTACTGCTGAACATAGGGTTCACATGCTAACAGTAATGTCACTTTTTATGTTGACTTCATCGAGGTGATAGTTTCCCTTGTAGAGGGAAATTATCCAACAGCAGCTCTACAATCAACACGTTATCCTCACAGCCATTCCAACAAAAAAGAGCCTCTCTTTCTGTTATTCCATCAACTTTCCATGACAGTCTCATCGGCCTTCTTTCATTCACAAGCATATCTCTAAAGCAACCATGATGCCTAGGAGCTGCTGATTCACAAGTTTTGATGAAAATATTATATATATGGTATATAAATATTATATGAAATATATGTAATAACACATATTGCTTTTATCCCATTCCTATTATCCTACTCCAGTTTCCATAACTCTCGTCAAGAATATTACACTATTCCCTTGATTGGTTTTCATGGCATCTTGTCCTACCGTGCACTTCTGCTATTACATTCTTCCTAAAGCACCGTTTTAAACATGTCACTCTCACATTAATAAATTTTCATGAATAAATTTTCAAATGTTTCTCATTAACTACTGAAGTCTACCCAATTTAGATTGCCATTTAGATCCTTTCATAATGTGGCCCTAAGTTATCGTCTGGTATTTGATCACAATCTCCAGCTTCCTACTTGTGCCTTTCCTGTGAAGTTGTATTTTTTTCTGATTCAAATTAAAACAATGATCCTCCAAGTGACTTTTAACAAGCCACTTGACCTTTTGGTGCTTTTGTAATGAGGACAAATAAAAACGTAGCTCTGCATACTGTTTGGTGGGTTGCATTGTTGAATTTTTCAGTGCAAAGAACTTTGGGCTCCTCGAGTTAAACACATTTTATGAGTGTAGCTTATTGTGTCCACTGAGCCAAAAATAACTGTAGGTTAATAACTACCCTAGATTCCTAATTGAAAAACCTGGAGCCATCTAGCAGACAGCATTTATTGTTGTGTTTTAATTTCCTACATGGAATTAAACTTTTATTCTTTACCTTTGAATTACCTTAACAAGTTTAATGCCACCATATTGTGCTGTCCATTTAGATAGGTAGGTTTTCATTAAAAACCATGTACAGTTTAATCAGCCCTCTTCAGCAAGCTCAGAATTGTCTTATGGTATTGATTACGATATATTTAAATGAATCCTTTGGGAAGAGATAGAAAACCAACTGGAGCTTTTGTGTTATTCCAATTCTAAAGAAGCTCTATTCTCCCAGCTCTGCTTTTTGAGTCAGATTGGCAATGTGTTTCCAGCTCCCTTCCTGAGATAAATTACCACATGAACCCCAACAACAACAACATATTTGAAACAACATATTTGATTTATGTACAGAAAACCTTCTTTGTGTAATTATGTATAGTTTTAAAGGATATCTCTCTTGCACCTGAGAAAGTGGGCTGTGCCTTCCCAGGGGACACTCGTGCTCTATACCGATAATGAAGTCTAACTGTCTGTAAAACCAACATTGTCAATCAACTTCGTTACCTCTCTAGTGCCAGAGAAACTCACATTACTCTACCCTCTCCTTCCACAGCTTAGTCTGATCTGGTCTTCTTGACCTCTACATATGAAACAACACTTCTGTGCTCCTTTAAGATTTTCTCAGATATCTATGACTCATATTGCAGGAGCCTTTCTTTGTAACTGGATTTCTCATAATTCTGGAATACTGTATCTGGCCAAACCAAATACAGCATAAACCAGATACAGTCACATCTCTCTAAATAATCCTCCTGTTTTATTTAGATAATTTAAAATTAATATTTTTAAAATAATTACTCTACTGTAAGGAGTGACATTTGTTCTTGCTATTTTTACTATCATTGCTGTTGCTAGGTCATATAGCATGGGAGAATGGTAACCATCACAGGCTATGAAAACCAACTGCCAAGAACTGAAGGCCAGCTCTGCCAAGTACCATGTTTCCCCAAAAGTAAGACTTCACCAGAAATAAGCCCTAACATGATTTTTCAGGATGACATCCTCTGAACATAAGCCCTAATGTGTCTTTGGAGCAAACCTTGATATAAGACCCGGTCCTATTTTCGGGGAAACACGGCACTTGTTATATAATATTGATAATGTAACATCATTTTTCTCAGCCTATGGTGTTCTGTTTTCATCTATAAAAGGAGACAATTTACAAGAAAGAATTATAATAATCAACTGAGGACATATATGCTAAGGAGTCTGCAGAGTATCTTGTTCATTTAAAGAACACAGTGAGTCTTATTTATTTAGTTACCTGAATTCACTCATTGCCTTTAATATAAAGCCTTCTAGGACCTTCAGGTTACACAAAAGAAACTGCAGCTTTCTAATCTTAGGTAGCTAGCTCAGGAGTAGCGTGGCACAGTCCAGATTTAATCCTAGGCATTGTGATTTCAACCCTGTTCTTCCCATGTTGATTATATCCCCTCACAATTATGATTACTTGCCAAGGAAAGACACAGATAGAGATTATAAGCTTTAACACAACTTCTTCAGTTCTGCTTTCTGAATGAAAAGCTAAGAATGCAAGAAAATATTTGGGCTCTTAAAAATGTAATGAAAGGTTCTAGAGATATCTCATAATTTATATGTTCTGGTTTGCTTCAACCTTGTATATACATAAATCTAAGAGTGCAGACAAACCTTGTATATACATAAATCTCAGAATGCAAACTACAAATATATATATATGTATTATATATACATATATATGTATTATATATGTGCATAAATATATATATATAATACATATATACTTGTACTTTGTATGTATGTGTATATATATATATATATATATATATATTTGCAAATTCCATACTTAGTTTAAATTGAGGCTTATCTCTGAAGTAGTGGTTCTTAAAATTTGAGTGATACAATCTGACAAGTAGCATTATAATATCAACATAATATAGTACCTTGTATTATTCTGGTTGTGTTGCCATACCAGAATACCATAAACTGGGTCGTTTAGAAACAGACACTTATATTCTCATGGTTCTAGAGGCTGGAAGTCCAAGATCAAGGTGCTAGCAGGGTTGATTTATCCTGAGGCCTCTCTCATTGGCTTGCTGATGGCCACCTTCTCTCTGTGTCTTCACATGGCCTCTTCTCTATGTGTGCACACTCTTGATGTCTCTTTTTCTTATAAAGACACCAGTTCTTTTGGATTAGGACCCTACCACTATGACTTAATTTAATATTGAATACTGCCTTAAAGAGTTAATTAATACAAATACACTCACATTGCAGGTAAGGGCTTCAACATATAAATTTTGGGGGCACACAATACAGTCCATAACATTGTCATATCATGTTAATCCAAATTAATGAGCTCTTTTAAACAGCAGAAATTTCATTAAAAGAAAAAACATCTATTCTTAGATTTTTCAGGAAAAAATATGGTGAATTCTAATATTTTCCAAATTTTTCCTAAAATGTGTATTTCCCATATATATTCATTCAGTAATAGACTATGACAATTTTGCTGACTGTTTCCTCACCATTATCCATATTAATATTCATACAAAATTGCCATTCACATACAATTGCATGGCTGTAAAATTATATGTGCTATTTAAAAAATTTAAATTCTAAAATCCCAAATGAATCCAAAAATAGACACAACTTATTTTTCATATTTCAGCAGAAATTTTTTCTTCACATGTGTAGCAGTATCTATATATGACTGAAATGTGTTTTCTGCTAACTATTGACACTACTTCCAACTGCCAGACTTCAGCTGTCACCCCTCTTCAAAATTGGCCATTGACTTGAGAAAGCTGTCCAGTCCTATATCATAACCTATGCCTCAGGAAAGCTTGTATCCAATGAGTGATCTTCTCTAATGCATAAACTCCCAATCCCCTCACCACATAGGACAACTTTGAAGCGCCAGTCCAATTTCGTAGCTCTTGCATCTCAGCCTAAATTCTCACTCTGTCCAATCTGATTCCTTCTTTCCCTTCCCAAAAGCACACTAGGGAAACCCAGCCTGTGAGAGTAGCAAATACTCTTTTTAGCACTGTTCAAGGTATAATGTAATCAGACAAAATAAGTAAGAGCACATTTCTTCCCTTCAAACAGAGATGTGTTTTCAAAATGTGGCTAATAAAATCATTTTAGTCAGGCACAATTAAGTTTTTTGTGTGTGTTTTTGGTTTTTTTTTTGTTGTTGTTGTTTGTTTTTAAACCAACAAGATAAAGAATGTCGATGGTCCTCCCAAGTAGTAAGAACAAGAATTATTTTGTGAAATTTGGTTACAGTTTCATAGATGGACTTCTCTAGGAAATCTAATAAAAATGTAAAATTGACTGTCTAAGCTTTGTTAAGGGGGAAACAACATGAATTTAGCAATAATAGGACAATAATTCTATCAATAAGCCTTATACTTCATATCATTTTTATAAGTTGCAAAACTATTTGACTTGCACTGACACAAGTGTATGCCAAAATATCTCTGAGTTTTTAAAGGAACAGCATGCGTCATGTGTCCCTCCTGTTGCAGAGGTTTTATTGAGGGTCTTTCGTGTGCTGGGCAATGTGCGTGGTACTGCTTTTGTTTACTATTGTAATCCCGAGGGTTAGCCGATTGCCTGGACGATCACAGGCTATTAAAAATACTTCTTTGTGCATATACGATCAATGGCCGCATCTGGGATCATGACACCTGAACTTAATTGCCAGTTCCATCACATGTATGAGTTGTGGAAATTTTCCTTACCTTCTCTGCTCTTCAGGTTGTTTACCTATCAATTAAGGCTGAAGATAATAATATATTTATCACAGCATGGGTAATGAGACTTCAGTAAGATAGCTTATAAAAATTAACATGAACAATAAATAACACAATTTTGGATTAATTTTTATCTCATTCACATGATGTAGAATACAGTGCAATTTGCCATGTTATTAAATGCTGACCAAGACGGCGTTAACATTCCCCTCAGCTAGACTAAAGTTTAGACAGGCTTCTTCCTGACTCTAGGCCTCTACCCTTCCTTTTCTTAGAATTTTTACTTTAGCAAAACTTGCAATTATGAATTCTCTCTCTGCTCCTTTGAGATGTAAATCTTTTAAACATCTTTTTTTCCAGTTGTACAACCCAGGGCTGTCTTTCTCAAGAACTTGGGAGCCATTTCCTTGAAATGTAATCATTAAGAAAGATAGAGCCCCTGAATCCCAGACTCCATGAGGAGGACAGAAGCCTACCTGAGCTAGGTGTCTTGCTCCACGGTATAAAACTACCTCCTGTCATGAAGATATGAGAAAGTTTACTTTTCCTTCTGTAAAACCAGTTAGCAAACCCAGGTAGCCCTTGATCTCTCTCTCTCTCTCTCTCTCTCTCCCCCCCCCCCCCCCCCCCCCCCAGTGTCTAAAAAGCCTCCTACATTTGCTTCAGTAGAATTGAGTGCAGACTGAGTCCTGGCTCCTCTCTCCTATTGCAGCAGCCTTGAGTCAAGTTTTCCTTCTCTGTTTAACTTTGGCTAGTGCAATATTTGTTTTGACAGTGCTAACTAAAATGTATTATGAAAAGCTATCATTTCTGAAATGTGTTAATATGTGCAAGGGAAAGAAGCAGAGGGATGAAGTATGCAGTGGAGGAATCAAATGAGAGCCTTAAAAGCAGGTAGAAGCTAGTTGAAAAATATTTTCATTAAACACTGACTGTTCCCCATGAAGTTACAGAGATGGAGAGGTGGAAGCTCTCTCAGAAATTATTGTACCGCAGGATACCACAATTTTTAGCTAAAAGGCTCAGACTCAGAATACACATGCTCAATGTTCCAACAGTCGTATTTTACCCCAGACATATTAGAAAAATAAATAATGAAAAGGAAATACTATTCCCCCCAAATTGTACAAATGTCAAAAAATATAGCCACCCTCCTGAGTGTTATTGTGCCTTGCTGTCTAAGCCAGGCAGAATCATCATTCCTTCTGTCAAAACACACAGAAAATAATGTGTGAAGAATACGAGGGAATCTTTCATATTTCCAATGATGAATTAACACCACGATGGTCCCTGTACTCAGCTACCTATTCTCAGCAAAGTCAAGAAAATTGAAAGATTATAGAGAGGATGTGAAGAATTAATAACTTCTGGAAATGGTAGTTACTTTTAAGCCATTCTACAAAGTTACTGCATTTCATAAGAAGGCGGACTAAAAAGAATCTTCTCACTATAAATATTCATGTATATAATTATGTCTTGCTTCCCAATTGGCACTCAGTGATTGAGAAAATGACATTAAGATGCTTATTAAAAATATTTTTAAATTAAAATTTATTGGGTTTACAATGGTTAGTAAAGTTACATAGGTTTTGGGTTTACAATTCTGTAATACATCATCTATACATCACATTGTGTTCACCACCCAGAGTCAGTTCACCTTCTATCACCATATAATTGATTCCTTTTACCCTCATCTACCACCCCTATTTCTGGTAACCACTAAACTATTGTCTGTGTCTATGAGTTTTTGATTCTTCATTTGTTTGTCTTGTTCCTTTGTTGTTTTCAGTTTTATATACCACATATCCGTGAAATCGCATGGTTCTCAATTTTTTCTGTCTGACTTATTTGGATCTTGAGATTATTACACTAAGTGAAATAAGTCAGACAGAAAAATATTTTTTGTTATATTTATTGCAAAAGTAATATTTAAATGTAAAAAGAAAATTTTGAACATATAAACAAAC
The DNA here is from genome assembly GCF_057876585.1 of Rhinolophus sinicus. Taxonomy (NCBI): domain Eukaryota; kingdom Metazoa; phylum Chordata; class Mammalia; order Chiroptera; family Rhinolophidae; genus Rhinolophus; species Rhinolophus sinicus. The sequence continues at coordinate 58,055,800 of NC_142516.1, forward strand.
AAAAATTTGAAATCTAAAAGCATCTATAGACCCACAGTTTACTGATTTAATGATAGCCACTATTAACATTTTCATAAAATTTATGTCCATGTATGTATAGAATATTTAGCATAGCATAAGGTTTTAGCTTGTACTATAAAGCAGGTATTGTTGTAACCACTATATCAGTATTAGTGCCTTTAATTCTCACAACAGCTTTTTTAAAAGGGCACTACTCTTATTCATTTTAATAGTCAAGGAAACATGCACACAAAGGTTAATGACTTGCCCAAGTTCACAGAGTTAGTAAGTGATGAAGCCAGATTTTAATTAGGCAGTCTGGCTTCATGGCCCACCGTCTTACACAACATAATGTTCATAACCAAACCCTTAATTTGAGAAATTTGGTTTGCTAAAGTTTTTCATTTTATATACAATTTAATGGTGAATTTCTTATAGTTACATTTTTTTGCATATTTTTTCACTTATCTCCTTAGAATATATTTCTACAAGAGGACTGCTTATTCAAAGAGCATGCCTATTTAAAAAATGTTGATACATATTGTCAAATTGCCCTCAGTACTGTTTTATCAATTTTATTTCATTTATACTATAATAAAGAACCCCTCTTCCCCCCTTTTCACAATAGATTGGTTTCTACTCTACCCCTACTCCCACTGTATCTGAAAATTTAAACCAAAACAACACATATTGGAAATACAAATTATACTATACTTATTCTTTATTTATTAGTCAGAAGATGCTATAAACACTTGCACAAACTTTGTTTTCTAGTTATTTTTCATAGAACTTTGAAAATAACTTAAATTAATCTTAGTTAAATTCATAAATTTTATTAATTCAAGACATGGAAGATGCTGGCTACACTGCTGGGTATAGCCAATAACACAAAGATAAATAATGCTTTTTCTTCCCTTAATTAACTTGCAATGCAAGGGAGAAGTTATGTATGTAAAGAGCTAATGTATAAGGCAGAATAAAGGCCTCATTAATTATAATACAAGCAGAGTATTATTATATTACAGAGAGGTGAACAGAAACATTCTACTATTAATAATTCTGATTGAAGTGATGTTACTGTGGTGTTACCTTTAGAGTTGAGAAATAAATGAGAAAGAGCATTGGATAGGTGTAAAGAAGGTTGAAGGACATACCTGAGCCAGGGAACATGATAAAACAAGCTACAAACACATAAAAGTATATAATGCTTCATTTTTTAAATTAAGAATTGGGGGCAATTAATGGGATTTTTCAAACTATAAAAATAAGTTATATCATCTATTTATGTAAACAAACTTGTTTTATCAGAATTCCAATCAACACTGCCCCCAAAAGGACCAGGTGTTTCCATCGATAAAATTTGCTCCACACGAAACATCATAAACTAGTCGTTAAAACAAAAAACGTATTAATCACTTCTTTTGTGCCCAACACTGTTCGAGACACTAGTGAGAGAGTGATCTGCTCAGATACTTCAAGGGAAAAGACATAAAAAATAAGCAAAGAGGTAAAAAAGAAAAGTTTAATAGTAAGAGCAGAATGATGAAAATAAAACCAGACTAGATAGACCAGATATATCCAGCCAGTCAAAGATCTGGGAAGTATATTGCAAACAGAATGGAAAGAACCTATGGACAGGAGGTAATTGTCATAAAGGAAGGCTAAGTGATTTTGACAGTGATGATTGATACCTTCAGCCTGTATCAAAATTAGCATCACCATTAGCCTCCTTTTCAAGATTATTTGATACCTCTTTATTAATTTTTATTTTTTGTCTGCTCAGGGAGTGTGTGCTACAAATTAAAACAAAAAGTATCGTTTAATTTTTTTTTTCACATATGCTGGGAAGTTACTGGAATTATTTCCCAATCATTAAGTATCCTCTTTCTTATCCTTAATGTATAGTAACCAACACCTATTGTCCCTCTCCATACTGCCTTTCTCATCCAGCCTCACATTCCAGCCTCTGCTTTATTCAGTTACATCATATAAGGATCCAAGAACTCTTTAAATATTATACCTAAAGCAATTTGATACATCGATGCCAGATGATGTTTCTTTCAAGTTTTTTTTTTTTTTGGTCCAAAATTAGGCTTACTCTCATCCACATCCACATAACTTCATCTGAATTGGATTACTATTGACATCTATCCGTAGCTTGATGCATTATTTTTTATTTGTTTTCCTTTTATCCTGGGGTTTTATACATTTCTTAGAATATAATACATTTTTTAATAATACTATCAATGTAAAACTACATTATTATTTCCTTTAATGCATTTTATTTATCTAAATATGATAATGATACTGCATAAAATTTACATACATTGTTATAACTATGAACTATTTTGACAGAAAATGTTGCTTTTCTTTACCCTAATGGGCTCTAACATATACCATACAATCACCACCATATATGATCATGGAATAATTCTAGCAATGAAATTTTTAGGAATTGTGGTGGGGACTTGCACCTAATTTATGTGACTGTCACCCTTAAGGAAAAGGAGGTAAATTAGATAACAATCTCTCAAACATTGTACATTAACCTTTGCATTTGACACTATGATTTCTAAAATGTTTAAATACTCTTGCCAGTGCTATAAAATTAATATTAAACATTTGTACTTGTTTAGCTTGGGAAAGAAAATTTTATGGGGTTTTCAAGTTGTTTGGAGATTGTCACTTGATGTATTGCTTTAATCACTGTGTCGTTTTAATCAATGTGCACATTTGCTCAGAGAGCTCTGATGAGCATAATATAATGAACACCAAAAATAACAAGCAGGAAAACCTCTGGGTCCTCTTCAATTCCAAAATATAATGTAATCTCTGAATCAAATGACGGTGTCACTGGTCCAATTTGTTCAAGGCAATATGATCAATTTATCTCATCCCAAGAGACATAAGGGGAAGGAAAATATAAAGGCAGTTGGAGCCTCAAATATATTCAGAGATGCTCTGAACATGTCAAATAAATGTCACTTTCACCTGAGGAAAAGAACTTTGAAAACAAATGTTTCAGAGATGTACAATAGTGTCATTTTAGTGTTCTAAAGGAAAATAAAAAAATGTTTAAGCATTGGAAGTGAACCAACCACAGTGGAATCTAGTATTTTAAATTCTTATTCAAATAACATACATAATTACTCTAACGGTTATGATACCAGTCACCATTTATTATATGTTTACTAAGTGGCAGACAGAACATTTAAAATATGACCCCATGGGGATGTAATGAACAGAATAGTGACTATAGTTAATAATACTGCATTGCATATTTGAAAGTTGCTAAGAGAGTAGATCTTAAAAGTTCTTACCACAAGAAAAAAAAATAAGAAAAAGTATTTTGTAGCTATGTATGGTGATGGATATTAACTAAACTTATGTGGTGATCATTTCACAAATAACCAATCATTAACCAATCATTATGTCGTACACCTGAAACAAATATAATGTGATATCTCAACTGTACCTCAATTAAAAAAGAAAGATTAGAACTTTTAAAAAAATGTTATCCTATTTTAACCCATACAAGAATCTGAGAGGAGAGGTAGTTCTTCTTATCATCATTTTTTAAAATAAGCAAACTGAGGCTAAGAGATTTTCAGCAATAGAAACAGAATTAAAACAAAAACAATTCAACTAAGCTTTTAGATCCTTTGCCATTTTCAGAAAGCCTTTCATAATTCTAATGTTTTTATATGCATGTGTGTATTTGTGTGTGTGTATGTTGCATGCACGTATAATTATGTTTTAACAGGAGATAAACAGAAGACACTTCATCTTCAGGCCATCCGTAGTCCTAACCTTCTTCCTCCTCTGTACCTTCTATGCACAGCTCACTTCTGCCATATCTCAATTCGGCAGGTCCTTCAATTTCCTTGGATGTTTCTACTTTCATTGTATTTGTTTGTTTGTTTTAGCATAATAATATTCTTCTGTTCCTCTTCTCTATCTTTATGCCTATTCCTGTCTTTAATAATTGGCTCAGGATTCTCTTTCCTTTAAACTTCTCCTTGGCCCTTCCAGTCTATCATGAGATTCACTGGGGATTTATGACATGTTGTAACTGGGATTCTCTTTTCTATACATCCCTGAGATCTTTAATGGCAGTGATTATTTTCTTTCATCTCCATAACCACATCATCTACTTAATACCAAATACATAAATAAAAATAAATGAATTATGTTTTCTTTTTGCTTTACTGTCTCTCTCAACAGAAAATCTATTAGAACAGAGCAAAAGATTAAAAAAGGAAATACATTTCTAACTACTGTGTTTCCCTGAAAATAAGACCTAGGTGGACCATCAGCTCTAATGCAGCTTTTGGAGCAAAAATTAATATAAGATCAGGTCTTATTTTCATATAATATAAGACCGAGTCTTATAATATAATATAATGTAATGTAATGTAATGTAATATAATGTGATGTAATTAATATAATATAATATAATATAATATAATATAATATAATATAATAAATACTGGGTATAATATAACATAACATAACATAACATAACATAACATAACATAATACTGGGTCTTATATTAATTTTTGCTCCAAAAGACACATTAGAGCTGATGGTCCCGCTAGGTCTTATTTTCAGGGAAACATGGCATTGCTAATAAGAATGCATTATTCCTGCTTTTCTCTTTTAAAACAGTGACTATTCTAAGGTTTGCAGTATGTCTTAATCAATTGAAATGTTATTGTCTGCTACTTCGAAATTGCATGAATAGAGTTTTGAATTATTTATAATGATTTGAAGACCCTCTATTTTGCTTCTGGTTTTCAAGACTCATGCTCCTAATTTGATAAGGTAGTTTTCTGCAATTATTATAAAATGGAAGATTATTTTCCATTTTTAAAAAGAGTGAGAGTGGATTCAAAAAAAATTTCTATAAAAGAGGTAGACTCAACAATAAGAAAGTGACCAACTCAATTTAAAAATAAGCAAAAGTCCTAAACAGACACCTCACCAAAAAGATATACAAATGGCAAATAGGCGTATGAAACAATGCTCAACATCACATGTCATTAAGGGATTTCAAATTAAAAGAATAATGAGGTACCATTGCACCACTATTAGAATGACTAAAATCCAGAGCGTTGACAACACCAAATGCTGGATAGGATGTAAAGCAACAGGAACCTCATTCATTGCCGGTGAGAATGCAAAATGGTACAGTCATTTTGGAGGATACTGTGTTTCCCCGAAAATAAGACCTAGCCAGACAATCAGCTCTAATGCGTCTTTTGGAGCAAAAATTAATATAAGACCAGTATTATGTTATATTATATTATATTATATTATATTATATTATATTATATTATATTATATTATATTACATTGTATTATATTATATTAGGTCTTATAGTAAAATGAGACCGAGTCTTACATTAATTTTTGCTCCAAAAGATGCATTAGAGCTGATTGTCCGGCTAGGTCTTATTTTCAGGGAAACACAGTAATGTAGCCCAGGCTGTCTGCTCAGCTATACCCAACAGGTACAAGCAAAAGGGATTAGTTTTTACATACTACATCAAACATAAATGGAGAATAAAGCAGATATACATATAGATATTTATTCTATGTAGTCTAAAATTTGGACCTCAGGGTTAGTTTCTAGGAGCCACGTCAGAGAGTGAGGACAAAATTCTCACTTGTAGCCTCATCAGTTTCTCATTTTAATCCTTAGTCCCACTGTTGTTCTGAAAACAAAATTATAAACCTTTTATAACACCCCCCCTTTATTTTAATTTTTATTAAATTTATTGATGTGACATTGGTTAGCAAAATTATATAGTTTTCAAGTGTACAATTCTATAATACATCATCTATATATTGCATTGGGGGTTCACCACCCAGAGTCAGTTCTCCTTCCATCACCATATATTTGACCCCCTTTCCCTTTTCTATCACCCCGCCCCCTTATCTTCTGATAACCACTAAACCGTGGTCTATGTCTGTGAGTTTTTGTTTGTTCGTTTGTCTTGTTCCTTTGTTGTTTTCAGTTTTATATGCCACATGAGTGAAATCATGTGGTCCTCGACTTTTTCTATCTGACTTCTTTTGCTTAGCATGATAATCTCAAGATCCATCCATACTGTCAGGGAGCACAAAATATATAAAGTAATTACTAACAGAACTAAAGGGAGAAACTACAAAAACACAATTATAGCAGGGGTCCTAAATATGCCATTGACATCTATGGATACATCATCCAAACAGAAAATCAATAAGTAAATATCAGCCTTAGATGGCACATTAGACCAAATGGACATAGTTGACATTTACAGTCTTTCATTCTAGAACACCAGACTGAACATTCTTTTCTATTACACTTGGGACATTCTCAAGGATAGACCATATGTTGGGACACAAAACTAGCTTCAGCAAATTTAAGAAGATTGAAATCATACCAAACATATTCTCTGACTACAGTGCTTTGAAATTGGAAATCAACTGCAAAAAGAAAGCAGGAAAAACAACAAACATGTAGAGATTAAACAGTATGCTACTAAAGAATGACTGGATCAAAGAAGAACTAAAAGGAGAGATCCAAATATACATAGATACAAATGAGAATGAAAATACATCATATCAAAATTATTGGGATACTGTGAAAGCAGTATTAAGAGTGAAATTTATATCATTACAGGCCTATCTCAAGAAACAAGAAAAATCCCAAGTAAACAACCTAACATTACATCTTAAAAAACTGAAAAAAGAACAAAAGAAACCCAAAGTCAACAGAAGGAAGCAAATAATATGCCCCTTTTAAAAGCCAAAGGTTATATTTCATTCAAAGTCTCATGTCATTTTCTATAAAAATGATAATAACTAGTATGCATTGAATGCTGAATACTAGATATTTAAATGATTTCTAGATTTTATTTATGTATAAAATCTTTGAACACTTGTGCAACGTTTGTGTTTCATAAATATTTTCTTGCCCATTGGTTCCTTGTTAATGTATAATTTACTTTCAAACTTTCTTGGAAATCCTTTGCTACCCACCTTTTTGTCCCGTTCTTTCATTAAAATACACCAACACAAATAAAATTATTTATGCAAAAGTTTATCTAAATGGTCTTCACTTACTATTCATACATTTTATAATATAATATTAAAGCTAAATTTGTTGGATATTTTTAAAACAAAGTTGTACTGGGCAATGTTAAAAAGGCAAGGTCAAACTATGGGAGAGAGACCAGAATGAAGTTTGAACTCAGCTCCATAAAAACAGAAGATAAAAGAGTTTTTAAGAGCTGGGGTGAGGGGTATAATACTCTGTATAGTGCTTCTGTGTTTGCTAATTGGCCTTGCTGAAAGGAAAAGAAAACTCTTTCACATCTTCATGAGGAGAGGTAGTTTTACAACTTGGATCAAGGTACCCATCTCAGTCTCCTACCCTTTTCACAGAGACTGGGTTACAGGGGCTCTATCTTCCTTGATGATTACATTTCAAAAAACAAAAAACAAACAAAAAAAAAACTCCAAGGTCCTTGAGAAAGACAGCCCTGAGTTGTAAAACTGGCAAGAGGCTTTTGAAAAAGATTTATGCCCAAAGGGGCAAAGAAAAAAATCGCAATGACAAGTTTTCTAAAGTAAATGGTTCTAGGACAAAGGAGGGAAAAAGATCTCTGTTGTTAGGCCATCTAGATTCCTTAAGGATCAGGGTAAAAAGGCAGTCAGGAGCCTTGAGGCAACAAGAGCCTAAGTTTTCATCAAGCTGAGAAAAGGGTTAAGGCCTTCTTGTTTAATATCAATTGTTAAAAAATTTCAAATTCAATTATGAATACATTTAGCACTTCAGGATTGTTGGAGTAACTGCAGTGGCTTAAACTAGAGAGAAATTAATGGGATTTTCACTGACAACCTCATCTGATGAAAATTATTTTCTTTATGAATTGGCGGTGAAACAATTTAATGTAAATAATACTTTATATTACAAAATGCACAGAACATGTTTTCAGCACATACATTTTATAAAAAGGGATGCTAACTGCAGTAACCTAAGTTAACACAATGCCTATAAGAATTTCACATAGTGCTAGCACTTTAAAAGAATTTGATTTAATTTGCTTAGCAATTAGAAAATATAAAAGAACTGTATTATAAATAATGTTACTGGAAGACTTGCCTTCTATATTTTGACACTCTCTTTTCCTAATAGGGAGCTGAAATTTTGAGAACATTTTTTTTTCTTTTTTTTTTTCCAGTTGGTTATATGAACACGTGGCAAGTACATAGTTTATGGAATCATGTTTAAGCACCATCAATGCAAATAAATAGTAAAAGAGGAAAAAAGTCAGGCAGTGCATATGCAGATCCAAATTCAAAATAACCACTTCCATTTACCTGTTACGTTTAAAACACTCGATTGTAAAGATTAATGTGATCTCATTATTATGATCTTAATTTTTCAGATGAAAACACTGTGGATCACAGAATTAAATAATTTGCCCAAAGTTATGTAACTAATGTTTGTGGGAACCTATATCCAAGTCTGGCTCATTGCAAATCTTAAGCTATATCCCATCTCAGCCCATCTGAGACAAACTGCTACAGTGAAATAATTTTTATTTGTCTATATTCTACAGACAGTGACCATTATACTTTACAAAATATAAAAACAACCTTACTAAGTTATTGACTAATTAGATATTTTTAGGTAATAGGAATGGATATTGCAACGAATACCCCAGGGATATTGCAACCATGATCTACAACAATCCTTTTTAACATAGCTTTTCAAAGCTAAAAAGAAATATTGTAATGCAATATTGTTTCAGAAAGACAACAACAACAACAACAAAAACAAAGCAAAAAACAGCTTTTTTCTTTTTTTCTTTTTGGTATACAAGTAGGAAGAAACTGAAAAGACAGAATCGAATCGTTTATGGTCTGCTCCCTGCCACACCAGCCCCACCCCCATCAAGCGGAACCAAACTACAATACTTAACACCCACACCTTCCCACCACCTCTCTCTCTCTCTCTCTCTCTCTCTCTCTCTCTCTCTCTCTCTCTCTCTCTCTCTCTCTCTCTCTCTCTCTCTCTCTCTCTCTCTCTCTCTCTCTCTCTCTCACACACACACACACACGTGCACGTACATTCCCACACAGATCAGCACTATTGTAGCCAAGATCAAACCTAGTTAGTCCCTGAAGGTCTCTAATCGAGAGTACTCAAGTCAGCAAAAAGTCTAAATAAGCTTCTTGGGCTTTGTATTAAAGAATTCCGAGAATAAAATGTATGGAAAGTTTCCAAACATAAGTCTCCAGCTTCACTAAACCCAGAATGGGTCATTTCTGAGTAAAGTGGAAATCTTTAGGTTTGCATTAATAAAGGTTTCTTCACTCAATTTACTAAGTGGTCTTCTAGCCGGACTCGATTGAGAGGATGAAAATTAAGATTGTCTTTAAATATACTAATAAGTGATCAATACAGGGAACAAAAAGAGAATAAAATCATGACGTCAAGCTCTGAATGGTATCTGTGTATCATCTGAGCTTCTGTGGGATTAGCTGCAGGCATGGCGGTGAGGGAAACGTCATGTGATCCGGTAAAACTTCCAATCCCTGCCCATCGGTTCTTTGCCTCTATGTTTTTGTTTTAGTGACTCTTATGCATCTTTTTTTACAGACATACTAGTTTAGGTGAAACGTTTGTCAACTACCACTTTCTAAAAATTATTTGATTATATATATGTATAATACATATGTGTGTATACACACACGTGTATATAATACACATTTTTTAAATATTCTCAGGGAATTAGGTTTAACATATTCTGAATTTATGTGGCCCATTCCATATCCAATGTTTATGCCTCAAGACAGAATTTAGTGGAAAGGATTAGAGTTTTAAGTGTGAACACTTGTGAATAAAATGATTTTTTTTTTTCCTCCTGCTGCCACAAGGTGAGGTGCACTGAAGCAAAGGTGTAATTTTCCCAAGAAGGCTGCTTCTTCAGAGCAGGTTGATCCTTGAACTATTTCTATATCGGCAAATTGTTTTTTCCCAGGGTTCTGACTATTTATGTTCAAATTTATTGCTCCTTATTACATGACTTTTGGCTCTGGAGTTCAGAGGCAAACAGAACTTTGGTAAAATTTAGCAACAGTAGCAGCAACAGCAGCAACAAAACCCATCTTTATCGGGCAGATTGTTGATTAGCCAACATATGTTATTCGGTGAATTTGTTATTTTTGTGAAATAAAGTGATGACGACAATCTTAAAAGAGAAAGCGGGCTCTTCAGTTTGACCATCAGGTTTATTTGGCACTTGTATACATAGATAAACTGGTCTGTGAGTTCAGATATTCTCAGTGAGAGAAATTGATCTGTCCAAATATTAGTCATTTTTGCAGTCAGGAGCAAGAGTCAGATTCTAATATAGCTTGTTAAATAAATATTAACCACACAGATAGTATATAATCAAATGGATGAAGTTTCTAATATATATATAATGAACTACATACAATGAACATGTATCTTATCTGTTACATTATACATAGATTTCTAAGAAATGTATTGTTTATTATTGTGTTTTCATTACATATTTCAAATGCCAGTAGCACATACATACTCTCTCTTGATCTCTCACTTTCTCTGTAATGTGATAATAACAACAATAAGACAGGTGAATATTTTCATTTGCTTCAATATAAAGTGAGTGTTCTTTTCAAAATCGACCTGGAAAATATTAGTTATTTCATACAGCGTGAAAACGACAGGATGTAACAAAGGCTTATATGACAAGAGGTCCCTGAAGAAGGGTGAAAAATACCTGAAATATCCTGCAGTGGGTTTACCCACCTACAAGCACACAGGGACCAATTATACAGATTGAGGATGGCTTGACAGAATCAAAAATGAGTTCAAAGAGCCCCTGAGAGAGAATCGAAGATTAGATCCATACAGTTTCGGCATTAAAAAAAAAAAGGTAATTAATACAGGAGGCCAACTAATAAATTAGACAATTGTGTTAAGGAAATGATGGAGGACTTTTACTGTCCTAAAATTTCCTGTGTAATCTCATGGAAAGGTTTAGGTTAGTCTGGATTCTTTTTTGTTAATAAAGTTTCCTCACTTAATTTACAAGGTCTACTAGCTAGATACAAGGGAAAAAATTAAAATTAAAATTATGGCTTTTAATATATTAACAACTGTTTAGCACAGAAAGGAAAATTTAAAAAGCCACAGTGTTGAGCCATGGCTGATACCTGTATGTATGTCAGTGTCAAGTGGATATTTATGAGCAAAGTTGTCATCTGATTATATTTTATCAGATTATATTCCCAATGTCTGAAAATTTATACCTATAATTCTATGTACATAATTCTTCATAAAATCACACAATTAAAATATATAATAACTAAATCGAATTTTATAGTGAAAAATTAGCAAAGATTCAGAAAGATTTTCAAAATTGACATAAAGGCTTCGTAACACATGGGGACTGTTTTTAAACTGTATCATTAATTATAAACTTTATCACATACATACATATGCATTAATAAATAGAGATGTAAAAATCACATTTGAAATTTTGCCACTATCTAAATAATAGTCCATAAAGCTTTGGGAAGATTTTAGGATATCTTGTGTCTGTACTCTGAGGTAGTTTCTGTCACCTAGTGATACTATTTAAATTGTCAACTAAAAAGTGCGTGTCTCTCTAGGCATAGATAGCTGAAACGCCCAGAGTTGACTGTTAATGGAATGTTTTGCTTTCCTTTTCCCAAACCATGAGTGCTTTTTAACATCAGCTTAAATATTAACAGAATTATGTAACCAATAAAAGTTAAAAAGAGTAAAATCCCAACACAAAATAATAAATTTTCATGTACAGATTATTTAAAAATTTGGAACTGAATTTTTAATTTAGTTGACAGCGTTTCACATGTGTACAAGTGATTTGCATTAGTAAGAGGCCGCTTGTTGTTTTTATTTTCCATTGCTGTGTAACAGATGACCACAATCTTAGTTGCAGGGAACAACACTGATTTATCATCTTACAGTTTCTATAGGTCAGAGATCTAGGCCTGGCCTAGCTGGCTTCGCTGTTCAGGGTCCTGTGAGGATGAAACCAGTGTGTTTGCCAGATTGCATTGCAATCTGGAAGCTTGACTGCCCAAGCACCGGCATCCAAGCTTTCTCAGGTTGTTGGCAGGTTGTGTCCTAGTGGTCGTAGACTCATAACAACTTTCTTCTTGAAAGACAACAACAAAGAGAATCTCTACTTCTTCATGTCTCTAACTCAGCGAAAGCCTGGACCCTCTGTTAGAGAGATCACCTGCTTAGATCGGCCCACCAGGATCATGTCTCGCTTTTGATTAATTTAGATGCAATTGATAGAGACTTTCATTACATGTGCAAAATTCCTTCACTTTTGTACTCTAATGGAACCATGTTCACAGGTCCTACCCACACTCAAGGGGAGGGAATTATACAAGGTATACGCAACAGCAGAAAGAAATTTTGAGGGGGCATCTTAGAATTCTGCCTACAACACATGTCTAAAGTATCCTTGCCCAGTATATTTCCATCTCTGAGCAGGCCACCTAGATGGAGGAGGTCTTGTAATTTTTAGTCATTGCTTTTGTTCTCACTGATTTCATATTTGAAACAACACAATCAAGCACAAAGCAAGTTAAGACATTTAAGTAAATCACTGCTTTTTCTGTTCAAATTATTGTTTATCCTCTCTTTTGATTTAGGTATAACATACAGAGCAAAATGTACAGATCTTAATTGTATAGTTTGATGATTTTCACCCAATGCTTAGACTCAGGTAACCCCACACCCATATCAAGATATAGAATATGGCAATCAACACAGAGAGAGATCCCTGTTGCTTCTTCCCAGTAAATGACTACTTGTACTCACAGAGGCAAATGACTGCTCTGATTTCTTGCTTCATAGATTAGATTTACTTATACTAAAATATGTTTGGAATCATTCAATACATATTCTGTCAAATGTATCTTGAAGGTTCTTATCTCTAAATTTCAATTATCATTATTCATTGGTAGACTATCACTTTGTTTACTGATAGTTTTAAAACTAACTCAACTGGTTAGACAGGAGACTTGACCAAAGTAACTGGAGAGACTTAAAAAATACTACTGAGACCATCTACCTTGACCTCTCCTGAAGCCACGATTTATCAAACAGCTCTTGATTGTTCAATCTGGAGATGAAGTTGTCTGTCTGTGAATGAGGACCTTGGGGTGCTTGCCCCTGAGTGTTTACACACACTTTCTCTCGCTGTCCTGAATCATCTGCATGTTAGTCAAAGCCAAACATGAATGTGCTCCATGGAGTCTTGTGAGTCTGCAAATCTTAGAAGTTCCAGTTGTGTTTTGTTTTTTTTCTTGTTTACTTTTGTTTTTGTAGCTTCCTTTAGATTTTCTAAATTGATGTAGCGCTAAATAAAGTGATTTTACTTTTTCCTATACTATTTGGGTACATTTAATTTCTTTTCTTTGGCTTGTTGCTTTTGATAGAACCTCCAGCACAATATTAAATATAAGTATTAAGAGTGCATGCATAGTCTTGTTTTCTTTTTTTCTTCTTTTTTTCCTGCTCTCGGGAAGAAATCAGACTTTCACCACTAAGTAAGAATTTACTGTAATTTTTTTTTCATGTATGTTCATTTTAGATATATAGAAGAGTTGCAAAGGTAATACAAAGCATTACCATATAATTTCCATCCAGTTTTCGCTATTGATCACATCTTATTGAACCATTCATAAAAACTAAGAAATGAACTATACATTTTGTCTAGATTTTACCAATTTTCTGACAAATATTTGTTCTGTTCTAGAATGCAATGCAGAATATCACATTATATTTAGTCATCTTGTTTTTTTTGTTTGTTTGTTTCCTTTAATCTGTGACAGGTTCCTAGACTTTGTTTTTCATATCCTTGATACTTGTGAAGAATATTGGTCAGGTATTTTATAGAATGTCTCTCAATTTGCATTTGTCTGGTGTTTCCTTATGATTGGGAATAAGAAAAGGAGGTCTAAATTAAATTCCCAGAAGCAGCATTCTCTAAGAAAAATCAATCCAGTGGTTTTGCTAGAATGTGTCTTGGTTTTAACGCTTCTGGGTCCATTTCTCAGACACATAACATTTATTTCAATAGATAGTCTTGTGTGTGCGCGTGTGTATGTTTTAAATTTTAATTTTGAGAAAATTTTCTTTAACTGTTGATTTTCAAATACGTGTTGTTGTTTTTCTGTTTTCTTATTTGGGTTTTTGAGGACTGTTATAATCCATATGTTCACACTTTTTTGCTTAGATTTAATAATTGTTACTTTTTCTCAAATATTTTAACTATTTTTATTAAATTTTCTCTGCTCATTTTTAATCCTCTATTTATCTTGAGGAATCATCGGTTATCTTTATTTATTCTTGTTTCCTTATAACTTAAATGTCCTGGGTCAATTTCCTCAGACATTTTCTGGCACATTTTCACTGTCTGTAAGAATATTATTCTGCAACTTATTCTCTTTTTTCTTATAGTAATTTTATACAGGACCTGATCTTGATACATTTCTATTGCCAATTATATGAAGTTAGTTTTCCTGAACTTTTTAAATCACATGTTTCAGGAAAAAAGTTTAACATTATTGATCATTTTCAGTGAAGGAAGGGTTAAACAATCTAATGGCTTGCTGTCTGAGTTTTCCTTGCTCTGTTTCTTTATCAGTTTACCAGGTCTATCATAACAAAATACCACAGACTGGGTGGCTTGAATAACAGAAATTTATTTTCTTACAGTTCTAGAGGTTAGAAGTACAAGATCAAGGTTTCAGCAGGTTTGGTTCCGTCTGAGGCCTCTCTCCTTCACTCACAGGTAGCTACCTTCTAACTGTCTGCACATGACCATCCCTTAGTTTTTGTGTTGTCTGTGTTCTAATCTCCTTTCTTACAAAGACACCAGTCAGATAGTACTAGGGTGCACCCATACAACTTCATTTTATCTGAATTACCTCTTTAAAGTCTCCATATCTAGATAAAGTCACATTATGAGATATTAGGAGTTAGGACATCAACTATTTTTTTGTTTGTTTGTTTGTTTTTTGTTAGGGGCATAATTCAGTTCCCTTCCTCATCTTTTTATTTAGAATTCTCTTTCTTTTTCTCATTTGTCCCTATTTTGCTCAATTTGGATTCTAAGTCAGAAGTATATCACCAATGTGAGCCACTTCCTAGAAGGAAACTCTAAGAGATCAGTTTCAAGACTTTCTATAAAGTACACTACCCCAGCTTAATCAATCCTTCTAACCCAGGGTCCTTGCAATCACTCAGTAGGAGAAGGCAACCCCCTCCAGGTTTCACCTGTTTTCTTAAATTGGTGAAACCTATTTTCCAGGAAATAGTCACTATTTTGAGCTTCTTTTGTCCTCACATCCTCAGATACTCTCCCAGTTGATACTTCCTTCCCACATACAGTCAAAACCATGCAAGACTGGCTATTAGAGGTTTGCCTCCATCAGCTTGTGTGTTAGAACTCATAAAGTTCTAACAACCAGGAACTAGCTAGGCATTTAACAGCACGTCTTGGTGTTCCTAAGAACTGCCCTAGCCTCACAGGTAGGCTGTGGTGTTCTCCTGCGGAATATTAAAAATTTAACAGATCACCAGCAGGTCATTCTGGACCATGATGAAGCACAGAAGAGCAAGAGCTCTCATGAACAGTGTCTGAGCATAGACAAAAACAAGAACATTGCACCAACCAGAAAAATTACCAAACACTCCCTCTCCTGGCTACTGAGAGTGAGTGCTACTTCCTTTACAATGAAAGCTTTGGCTTCACTCTGTTCTCTTCATTTCCTAAATAAGATTCACAATACATCCAGTCATAAAATTATTCCAATTTACTAATATCACTAGAGCCAAATCAAATTCCACTTCTTTGAAGCCTTCCCAAATTAATCCAACACAAGCCCAAATTCTATAACAAACACTCCCTTACTGAGATGCCCCAAGATTCCTCATGGTGCACTATCTCATTTATTTCAGGAAGTCAATAAAACTGACTTTATTTCATCACAGATTTGTTCCTGATGGCATTTAATTGATGGGAGTCACCCTTATGTTTCCATCTTTTTGTTTTTAATTTGTCCTTATATTTGATGTCTTTATATTATAAATAATATATAATTGGGTCTTGTTCTTGATACATTCTGATCATTTTAATCTTTTAATTGGAAGGTTATTTAATTTATATTTACCATAAACACCGATGTGGATGGGTTTAAGTATACCATAATGCCAATTGTTCTCTGTCCCATTTCTTTGTTATCTCTTTTCCCTCTTTTCTACCATCTTTTATATTAATTGAATATATTTGAATATAAGTTAGTACTCCATTTTATTGCCTGTTTGCTTATTATCTATACCTGTTTATTTTATCTATTTTTCTGTGCTTGCTTTAGAGTTTTCAATGTGTATCTATAACTTATCATTATCACCTACCAAATACCTTTGAACAATTTCACATGTAATTGTCCTACAGCAATGTCTCTACCCTCTTTTGACTCTTTGTGCTATTGTTATATATATTTTTAGATATATTATAAACCTCCTATTTTTGAATTATACAATCAATTTATTTTAGGTTAAGAAACAAACAAACAAACAAAAAACTGTTTGCACAGATATTTACCATTTCTGGTGTTTTCTATTTCTTTGTGTAGATATGAGTTTCCTTCTGTTATCATTTGTCTTTAGCCTGAAGAATTTCCTTTAATATCTCTTGTAGTTTAGATTGGCTGACAATAAATTATTTCAGCTTTTGTTTGTGTTAAAACGTCTTTATTTTGTTTTGATCTATGATATTTTGATGGATATAGAATTCTTATTGACACCCCCACCCCCAGCAATTTATTGATTCACTTCTTTGTCTCCTGGTTTCTGGAAAGTGACCATAATTCTTTCTGATGTTCCCTACATACACGGTGCTTTTTTTCCCTCATTTTGGATACTTTTCAAATTTTCTCATTACTTTTCAATGTGATTATGATATACCTTGGTGTATTTTGTGTGTTTGTGTGTGCCCATGCATGTGTGTGTGTAGTCTCTGTTTGTCCCATTTCTTTGTTGTCACTTTTCCCTCTTTTCTACCAATATGTGTATCCTATTTGGTTAGTTTCAGTGAACTCCTTATACAAGTAGATACGTTTTTCATGAAATCTGAAAATTTGTCACCATTACTTTTCAAACATTTCCCCCAACTCTGTTCTGCACTTCCAATAGCAATTATATTAGATTGTTTGTGCTTCAGGTCACTGAGCTCTTTTCATTTTATTTTCAATTTATGTTTTCTCTGTGATACACTTTGAATAGTTTCCTTTGCCCTGTCATCGAGTTTAATGATCCTCTACAATGTTTCCTTCACTGTTAAGCCTTTCAATGAATTTTTATTTCTGATATTGATTTCTTATTACAATTTTACTTGGCTCTTGTACATAGTTTTCATATCCCTACCGATATTAGTTTTACAATTCTTTCATTATGTTCATAGTTTGTTTAATGTACTTGATTCTAATAGCTGTGTTAAAGTTATTTTCTGCTGATTCCATTGTCTTTGTCATTTCGCAACTTGTTCCTATTTACTAATTGTGTACCTAGTTATTGGTGATATATTCTGGATTCTTCACACATTTAGCAATTTTTTATTGCATTCTTGTCATTATAGATGCTAAATTCTTGAGTGATTTTTTTCTATTAAAAAAATAGATAACTTGTTTTCTGCA
Organism: Rhinolophus sinicus; assembly: GCF_057876585.1. NCBI lineage: Eukaryota > Metazoa > Chordata > Mammalia > Chiroptera > Rhinolophidae > Rhinolophus > Rhinolophus sinicus. The sequence goes on from NC_142516.1 coordinate 58,073,588, forward strand.
ACAGTTAATTTACTTTCAGGAAAGCTTGATGTTTTGATGCTTGTTTGTAAGCTTTGTTAGGGTTGCTTAGAGTAGGTTTTACACTAGAAATAAATTAGTCATCTTCCTATGGTATCACCTTTCTCTGTACATCTGGGAAGTCAGTGAGATCACTTTACTCTGGAATGTCAGAACTCAAACCTCTCTAATCCTTGTATGATCTTTTGTACTTTTCATGCTTACAAAAAGCATGAAATTGTTGGTAATTATTCTTTCCCAGTAGATGTTCCTTGTCTTACTTTGTAGTTTTTCTCTGTGCATGTTTACTTAGAACTTAGTTCACCTAGTTCAACCAAGAAGTTAAGGGTATTACTATGCAGATTTCTGGAATCCCTTCTCTTCATACCTCTCTTCTTACTGGTACTTCACCACCCCCACACACACCCTCAAAAAAAAATAAAAAAAATAAAAAATTCCAGCTACCACAATCCCCCCAGCCTTGGATCTGTGTCTCAGCTCTTCAAGATAAATTTTTGGGCTCCCTCTTACAGAGATCCAGAAAGACTCTAGGGTCAGAAAGCTAATACAATTGTGGAGCTCACCATATTTGTTTCTCTTCTCTCTGCAGTCATGTTTATGTACTATCTTTTGTATCTGAAAACAGAAATTTCACATAAGTTGTCCAATTTTAAAGATTTTTATATACTTTTTTTTTTTTTTTTTTTTTTTTTAATGTTGAAGGGCCTCAATTACCAATCCTGCATGTAGGCTAAATTCCAAATGTTGTGTTTTTTAAGACTAGCTCTTAGCAGGAGCTTTCCCTATATCTGGCTGCCATTGAATTCAACATGTGAAAGTACCCCAAATTGACTAAGTAATTTTTAACATAAATCATTAAATATTTATGTTAAAATGTATAAACACACAAGATGAATAAATTAAACTCAACATTGTGTAGCCTATTTAAACTTGGAAAGAAAGTATCGATGCAATCTTTTCACATGAATTAGTTTATATTAACATCTATCTTGAAGAATGACTAGGCTCTTACTATGTGAGGAAGGAAAGATTTGTAGGGCATTCATGCAAACCTTCTAGCATGAATAAAGGTTTAGAAGTCTGTCCATGCATGAAGTCCTGAATAAATATCTATAAACTTTATGTTATTAGACCTTGGGAACCATGGGCTGTGCAATGTAAAGTGGTTGTTGTAGTGTGGTAAGAGGTCTTCATTGTAGGAGCTAAAGTAAGAAAACGATTGGGCTGCACATGAGCCTTTTAAAGGTATTTTTATTGCTGGCAGTAAAATTTATGTGACTTCAATTTTTCTTTTGACTAGCGTCATAGATTTGTGACAGAGTCTGGGGAAAAAAATCTGTAGTTCTAAAGGAAAAAGCCTCCATTCATGAGCCTGAACAGCTTCCTTGGTGACACTATTTCAGTATTCTCTTGTAGCACGATTCAAAATGCAAGCACAGTCCCCAGAAAGAGGGCAAGACCCTTCCTGTGAATGCAAACAAAAAATTCCAAAGACTTATTTATATTTATTTTATTCCTTTCCTCCTTTGCCTCAAGACTATTTTCCAAAGGCGGGGGGGGAATGATTTAGAGTAAACTGATCATTTGGAAATACATAGAACACTGGTATCCATCTAACTTGCATCATTTTCATCACTTCAGACAAACCCCATTTTTGTCTTTCTCTAGGAAGACTCGTTCTGTCAAGATGGGCTGAACCAAAGCCAAGGCACGGGTTTTATATACTTCATATTAGATTGTCAGTTCCTCCCTTCTCCTGGATGACTACCTTTACATCTAATTTTAATGTTCTAAAGTTTCAAATTCCTTTCTTTCCCTAGTCGCATGACTTGTATCTAACTTGTGCCATAATACTCTTATCAAAGCACTTTCAAATGTATGAAACTATAATGCAAATATAATGCAAATAAGGTATTAATTCAGAAAAGTTAAATGAATTCTAAATAGATAAAAATTAAATTAAAACTTTTCTTGAGAAGATAAATCTCACAAGAAAGAATGTGGTATTATATAAGGCTGAAAACAAAGAGACCTACAAATCATGGCAGTATTTATGTGAGTGGGTTGTGACTACACTAATGAGATATCGCTGGTACCCAGAGCAGGCTTTCAGCTCCCCAATAGGGTTGAACACTTCCTTTGAATTTACAAGAGTACATCTTGCTCTTGTAAAACTAAAACATAGAAATAACACATTATTTTGTATCATCCATAAAACCTAAAGAAATGTCAGAGCAAGGACTTCCAATACAGCCTTTGGTAAAATCTAAAACTTTACTAAGTGCCCTCATTAAGGATACCACAATCCAAGCTTTCTTTTCAAACCAGATAAAATAATTTAAAAATTGCTAATATATTTTAGAGGGTTAGGCAATTATCAAAATGCATAAAGAAAACTTTTGAAAACACAGGTATTAAGAAGAACAAGATTTTCATAGAAATTTCAAGAGAAGGAAAAAAACTTGAAAAAGCAATTCATTAAGAAGCACAAAAGACACCATTGGCTATGATCTCCATGACACTAGCACCCCAAAACAATGTTCAAAAGGGATTCTTCAGTTGTACGTTAGCAAATACAGGATAACCTTAGGTATGAGAACTGAAAAATATAAAACAAATGTCTACTTTTCAATAGCAACAGAAGTTGTCTAGTTTACTGCTGACTCTACAGGGAATTAATTAGTAAATTTCCTTTTGTCACCACCAGTTTGAAGTCATTGGAAAAGGAGACGGGAGTACAGACATGGAAAAAAAAATGTTGGAGGCAAGATGTGAAAGAAATAAAGAATAATCTTCACTGAAACAAACCTATCTTGTATTTTAAAAGGGATACTAGCTAGTTAAAAACAGGGTCATTTATTGTACATGTTCTTTTATGTGGAACAAAGTGTGCAAAAGAAATATTCACCTTTGAAGTTGGGTTTTCTGCTTGAATTCACATACCCATAGTACTGCTCACTTTCGATTTGCCTTAATGAATTTACCATTCATATATTAAGTAATACTACAGGCAAGCATCAGCTAAGTGTTGCAAGCATACAAGTCCCTTACCTCTAGAACTCAGTCCAGCAAGAAGGGCGGAGATGAGAGTCACATGACCACTACAAATAATTTTTTTTTTTTAAGATTTTATTGGGGAAGGGGTACAGGACTTTATTGGGGAACAGTGTGTACTTCCAGGCCTTTTTTCCAAGTCAAATTGTTGTCCTTTCAATCTTAGTTGTGGAGGGTGCCGTTCAGCTTCAAGTTGTTGTCCTTTCAGTCTTAGTTGTGGAGGGCGCAGCTCAGCTCCAGGTCCAGTTGCCATTGCTAGTTGCAGGGGGCACAGCCCACCATCCCTTGCGGGAATAGAACTGGCAACCTTGTGGATGAGAGGATGCACTCCAACCAACTGAGCCATCCGGGAGGCAGCTCAGGTCAAGGTGCCATGTTCAATCTTAGTTGCAGGGGGCGGACCCCACCATCCCTTGCGGGAGTCGAGGAATTGAACTGGCAACCTTGTGTTTGAGAGCCCACTGGCCCATGTGGGAATCGAACTGGCAGCCTTCGGAGTTAGGAGCATGGAGCTCTAACTGCCTGAGCCACTGGGCTGGCCCTACAAATAGTATTTTTTAAAGTTGTACACTGTACATTGATGCCAAATCTAAGTACATGTTGTTCTTGTAGGCATCATAAATTTTTATATTTATTAAAACAATATTTGGCCAGTGACAACAAATTATTTTATGATCTTGAGTCTAGTGGTAATTTTTTTTTTTTTCATTTTTGACATAAATGTTTGATAGGCTGCAATCAACAAGGCTTTAGGACCAGCTGCAGAAGAATTTAACACATTTAAAGAGGATTTTCTTTGATAAGTTAAGTGTAGCCCAAATACAGCCTCATGTTTTGATGCTCAAAAACTTGATTGGATAAACACAGTATCAATTACTCCTTTGAGAGTCAACTAAGAAGTTTCCAACACTGATAACTAAAATCAGTATGAAAACGCACAGATTTATATGGGCAACAGAACTATGTGAATCAGAATATTTGCATTTATGGAACCAGCACATTCTCTTCCTGAATGCACAATGACAAGGAAAGCCAAGCACATAATTAGCAGATGATTTGATGAAAATTAGAATAAGAGTAGTAACACAGATAAATACATATTTACTAGCAATAAGCCTAAGATACCGAATACACACACACACACACACACACACACAAACACACACACACACACACACATACACAAAGGGTGCCAAGAAAAAGTATACACATTTTAAGAAAGGGAAAAACTATTAAAATTGTAATACTCAATATATACTGATAACAAAAGATGAATGCAAGTCATGTTTGACTTCTACAGTTACAAGTGGTGCTCAAACTGGTTACCATCAGTGTAATTTTAATACAGCTTTTTCCTTTCTTAAAATGTGTATACATTTCTCTCTCTCTCTCTCTCTCTCTCTCTCTCTATATATATATATATATATATATATATATATATCACACACATATGTCAAGTTGTGTATATATATATATATATATATATATACACATATATACACACACGCACATACACATATATATATACATATATATATGCAATATTCATAACTAGCTTGCTCTTTACATTAAGTTCATAATATTCAAACATTATTGTTAAATCCTAAACCCATCCTTTAAATCAGGATGTCATCATTAAAGGAGTAGTAATACCTGAAGTCTATTAGACATAACCTTTTTGTTACATAGTATATATAGTATATATCTATGTCTATCTCAATATCGATATATTTGGATGGCCGTTAACACTGTTAGCATCTCTTCTCTTTTTCTTGGTTTTCATTCAACTTTTCTGACTGATGCATATTTCATTTTTATGTGTTAATATCTTTCCATGGTCTCTGGTTCAACTGCTGGTTTTCTGATCCATAAGATTTATGACTACCATTTAAGTCATTGCATGTTGACTTTGACTTTTTAATTTGTGTCAGAGAACATAGTTGTTGAGTAGAGGATGATATGGAGCTTATTTAAATCTGCAGAATAATCAGAGTGCACATTCCTTGAGGGTCAGTCTTAATAATGATTAATAAAATACATTATTATGGCTACTAGAAACCTTCTCTTTTTTTGTAAATTAAAGTTTATTGGGGTGACAATTGTTAGTAAAGTTACATAGGTTTCAGGTTAATGTAGAAGTTATGAAACTTTGAATTTCTAGTTTATTTAAAATGGAGATTAAGCTAGAAAAAATAATGAGATTTTATGGAACGCATGGTTTCACTACATATGGGAATAAAACAATGTTTACTGACACAAGACATAAGAGAAAGAAAGAACAACCAAAATGTTGCCATAAAGATTTTGCAAGTCAAAAATATTACATTATCTTCCTAGTAGCCTACCTGATCCACCAACTTATACAACAAAAATTACACAAAAAAGGTTGCTAATGCTGTCTTGTCTGAAGATGTGCCTCCTCTAAGGTTCCACAACTTATTGAAAATATTGGTATTTTAAAGACCCCTTATTAATTAAATATTATGTCAAAAGTGACTAATGCCTGTAACATGGATGGTGGGAAAAATAAGAGCAGTATAACAAGTAATCAGTTAGGCAAAGAAAGAATTTAAAAAAAAAATATATTACCAAAATACTATTTTAAAACATTCAAAACCATACATTTTTCAGATGATAACTAGGTTAATGGGAAACTTGGCACACTTATATGTTTTCTTCCAATATAATGTTATTTCAATTTCTATTTGATTATTAAGCCCTTGTAAGATTACTCATATTAATTATCAAAGGACCACATATACCAAAAAGTGAAATGCAAAATGTGAATGCTACATTAAAATAAACCATTAATCTTCAACGAATTTTGTGCTTATGCTTGTTTGCTTTGACCAACACTTCCAAGACCCTAAAGGGTATGTATCAATCTAATAGTCCAATGGGTTCTCTTTAATAGAAAAAAGTAAGTAAGCTCAGATTACCTCTAAGGTCATGTCTAGCTTCACACTTTAGATTATTTTTTAAATCACGATGTTTTCATTTCAGGTGAGAGAAATGCAACTAATACTTATTTAAGAAAAAAAAAAAGCTTCTGAAATGTGCAGAGTAATATTGCTTTGGGGCACTGCTGGACACTGGGGCTAGACATAGGACTCACTGTCATTCTTTTCCTTTATTCTCAGACTACATCTCTCTGTGGTGGCCTCTGGCAACTCTGCATCATCCTCACCCCTGCCTTCTATTTAGCAGTAGATCCTAGAATTAAATTTAATTCTCTTCATACCCATCCCTGAATGAATCACTATGGCCAGCGACAAGAACTACATCATTTGGCAAGGTCTGGGTTATTTAGCAATATCTTGGATGCAGGTGGCAACAAGTATCTCCACAAAGGAAAGCTGAGGTGCTATATCCATCTTTATGATACTGCCTCTCAGAACCTGGCTCGTAGTTGGCCCTACATAGATTGAAAAATGAATGATCTATCTGTGTTCCTGTTCTTCAGCATTCTCATTCCCATCATATGTTGGATTATAGTATATATTTTCTTTCAAACAATATACCTACAAAAAGAAAAATATTGCTATTTTTTTTTTTTTTTTTTTTTTTGCTTTTGCAAAGTACCATCATCTAGTGAGCAAGAATTATTCATTTGAATCATACCAAACAAGTGAGGAAAACACTATATGGATCTGATAAGATGTTTCTGTGATGATGGAAATATTTTCTTATCTATACTGCCCAACATAGTAGCCACTGGTCACAGGTGGCTATTTGTTTTTCTCATTAAACTTTGTTTTAATGGGTCTCAAAATTCTGTGACAGATTTTTGGTCAAGTTGTTTTCATTAAAAAGTACTGATCTTAAAACCTAATAACTTAAAAACTCTCTCTCTCTCTCTCTCTCTCTCTCCCTCTCTGTCACACACACACACACACACACACACACACACACACACACACACACACAATCGTCCACAAAACATTCTCCTTTTCTTCTGAAGGTTTTACGATGCATTGTAATCATTAACCAGTCTTTTACTATTACACTTAAATGGCCAATTGAGACAAACTGTTCTGAGACCGTTCTTCCACCATTGATTAAGACTGGAGTGGCAGGTATAGGGGTAATACTCAATTAGCCTTCTGAACTTTCAGGGCAGATTTGGTGATTTTGCCAGCTCCAGCTACTTCTTGTCCACTGCTTTGGTGACACCCACAGCAACTGTTTGTCTCATGTCACAAATACCAAAATGGCCCAGAGGAGGAGAGTCAGAGAAGCTCTCAACAAACATAAACTTGCCAGGAAACACATCAACGATGGCAGCATCACTACATTTCACAAACTTTGGGCCGTTTTCCAGATTATTCCCAGAATGACAATCAATCTTCTTCAGCTCAGCAAATCTGCAAGCAATGTGATCTGTGTGACAATCCAATCCAGGTGCATATCTGGCACTGATTTGGCCTGAATGGTCCAGGATAATCAACTGAGCCATGAAGCCAGCTGCTTCCATTGCTGGATCATTTCTGCTGTCACGAGTCACAGTCCCATGATAACATTTTTGACAGACACATTCTTGACATTGAGGCCCACATTGTCCCCAGGAAGAGCTTCATTCAAAGCTTCATGGTGCATTTCAACAAACCTTACTTCAGTTGTAACATTGACTGGAGCAAAGGTGACCATCATGCCAGGTTTGAGAATACCAGTCTCCACTCAGCCCCGAAGGACAGGACCAATAGCACCAATTTTGCATACATCCTGGAGGGGCAGACACAAAGGCTTGTCAGTTGGATGAGTTGGAGGCGGGATACAATCCAGAGCTCCAAGCAAGTGTCGTTCCACTGGCATTGCCATCTTTATGGTGAATTTCCATCCCTTGAACCAAGGTGTATTAGCACTTGGCTCTAGCATGTTGAGAGTTGCAGACAATTTTCTTAATGTACGTGGTGATTTCCTTAACAATGTCTTCATATCTCTTCTGGCTATCGGGTGGCTCAGTGGAATCTATTTTAACACCAGCAATTAGTTGTTTCACACCCAGTGTGTAAACCAGAAGGGCATGCTCACAGAGCTGCCAATTCTTGGAGACACCTGCTTCAAATTCCCCAACACCAGCAGCATCAATCAGGATGGCACAGTCATGTTTTCGATAAAGTCTCTGTGTCCTGGGGCATCCAAGATGGTCACATAATGCTTGCTGGTCTTGAATTTCCACAGGGAGATATCAGTGGTGATCCCAAGCTCATGTTCAGTTTTCACTTTATTCAAGACCCAAGCATACTCGAAGAAGCCCTTTCCCATCTCAGCAGCCTCCTCAAATTTTTCAGTGGTTCTTTAGTCGATCCCACCGCATTTACAGATTAGATGGCCTGCAGCAGTAGACTTTCACGAATCTATGCGTCCAGTGACAACGATGTTGATATGAGTCTTTTCCTTTCCCACTTTGGCTTGGATTTAATGGTGGTTTAGTACTGTGTGTTCAGAATACCTAACATGAAATCTATCATCTTAACATATTTTAAGGTGAGTATTATTGGATTGTTATGTATAGGCACTATGCTGTACAGAATATCTCTAGAATGTGTTCATCTTACATAACTAAAACTTTACACCCTTTGATCAATAATTCCCTATTTCTCCCTCCCCCTGGCCTCTGACAACAAACATTCTATTCTCTCCTTCTATGAGTTTGATTATTTTAGATTCCTCCTATAAGTGGAATGATGTAGTTTATGTTTTTCTGTGACTGGCTTATTTCACTTAGTACAATGTTCCTTAGACTCCATCATGTTGTACCAAACGTAGGACTTCTTTTTAAGGGTGAATAATATTCTGTTGTACGTACATATCACATTTTCTTTATCCATTTATCTGTCAAGGGACATTTGGAGTACTTCTATACCTTGGATATAGTGAATACTGTTACAATGTATATAGGGGTACAGATATTAATTAGGGATCCTAATTTCAATTATTTTTGGATATATACCCAGAAGTGGGATTGTTGGATCCTATGGTAGTTCTATTTTTAATTTGTTGAGGAAATTTCATGGTGTTTTCCATAATGGCTGCACCATTCTACTATTCCATCAACAGTGCAAGGGATTCGTTTTCTCCACATGTTCATCAACACTTATTTTGTGACTTTTTGATAGCAGCCATCCTATCAAGTGTGAGATGGTATTTCATTTTGGTTTTGATCTGCATATCCCTGATTATTAGCAATTTTGAACATCTTTTCATGTGCCTCTTGGCCATTTGAATGTCTTCTTTGGAGTAATGTCTATCCAATGCCTTTCCCATTTTTAAATCAAATTATTCTTTTGTGTGTTTTTTGTTTGTTTGTGTCTTTGTTTTATTTGTTTGATTTTTGCTATTGTGTTGTAGGAATTCCTTATATATTTTGGCTTTAACCCTAATCAGATAGGTGGTTTGCAAATAATTTCTGTCATTCCATAGGTTATCTTTTCACTCTGTTGACTATTTCCTTTGCTGTACAGAAGCTTTTTAGTTTGATGCAGTCCCACTTGTCTATTTTTGGTTGCCTGTGCTTTTGGTGTCACATCCAAGAAATCATTGCCAAGACCAAAGTGAAGTAGTTTTCCATTATATTTTTTTTGAAAAGTTTTATAGTTTTAGGTCTTCTGTTGAAGTCTTTAATTCATCATAAGTTGATTTTTGTGTGTGGTAGAAGATAGGCATCCAATTTCATTATTTTGCATGTGAATATCCAGTTTTCCCAACACAGCTATAACTTAATAAAATCAAATTCTGATTTTTCAAATTTGGCAATGAAGAAAGAAAATTCACATGGGGTACATGTTTAGACTTTTAGCTCCAGTTCTTTTTTTGTGATAAACTATTTCTGACTCACAATTACCACATATTTTATCTTCTGATTCATTAGCACTGTGTTAACCATGGCTATATGAAAAATCCATGGTTTTTCGCTTTAGTGACCTCTCACGATTTAAGGTTGTCTAACATCAAAGCAGTCCTGGGGGGCGTGTTTTCTTCTTTATTGCACTTTGCCAAAACTGAATATAGGATTGTCCTTTGGGAAAGTCTGAGGAAGACTGAGACATTTAAATAAGACTTTACAAGTCTTGGGTTATCAAAAACAAAGCAAAGCAAGCAATCAAAAGAAATATGCTGCTACAAAAAGAAACATGATTAGATAATTTTATAAAACAAGGCAGCTAAGATAAGAATAAGAAAAAAACAAAAACAAATTGAGAATGCCTCGGTTTGTATCTCAACCCTGTAATTTATCAGACATGAGACCTTTAACAATTTCTTAACCTCTCTATGCCTCAGTTTCCCCATATGTAAACTAGGATAACAATGGTGTCTACCACATAATGTTGAGGATTAAATTGAACACATGGAATATACTTAGAAGAGCACCCAGCAAGTGGTAAGTGTTTAATAAGAATTAAGTATTCTAATCATTATCAATGTTATCAACATGATCAGAATATGGTCTCTATAGAGATGTTTCTCTGCCTACTGACAGAAATTGTCCGCTTTACATCTGAATTTCACTCAAGCACAACAGAATCTTTCAAAGTACAGAGCATAGATAATAAGTTTTACCCTGTCTTTATGTTATTTCCCAAACTCCAGAATTCTTCTCTGTTAATCCCTAAGATAGACATTGGTATAATAACAGCCTTTTAAGGGTGATCTTTCCCCTACTTTCTAAGGTGTGACTTCAATCAGACAATCATATCAGAGTATTCAAATAACCTATGGAAATTGTAAACATAAAATCAGTCTCAAACTATTTCTTAAAAGGGCTGCGAATTTTATAAAGCACCTACATAGTATTATTCATTACTCATTTGACCTGATTTTCAAAACAGTCTATAATATAAAGTTTCACCATATACATTCATTAACGAAAAAACTAAATATCAAAGAAGCCAAGAGTTAGGTATGGCGTCGTTGTCATGATTAGGAAACAGGGAATTCCATTGTTAAACCCAGGTCTTAAAAGTCCAAATCCAGAGATATTTCTCTTTTCTTTTCTTTCTAAACCTTAAGCTTTTTTATAATGAGGCTTATGTGGTCAGGGTTATTTTGCGGATAAAACAGAAATGAGAGGTGAAGATGCTATAATTTACTTCTTTTTCAAGGCTGCAAGTTCATTCAAAAAAAATGAAATTGTACAATTTGCTATTTGAGCTATCTTGCTATATCTCAGAAATCCAAATAAACTCCATAAACTTTATAGAAAGAAAAAAAAATCAAGGAGCTCACTGTTCTATTAAGAATGTGCAGTTTTAACTTCAGCCTACTTTAAATAAAAATGGTAAAATATACTATTAAATTACATTTTATTTTGTACTCTAATGTCTTGTTTCTGTTACATATCTACTACCTAAAAACATACCTTATTACTATTGAAATTTAGATGCGTATGTACCCACTTCCATATCAACTATTATTTTCTCTTTGGGAATAATTTTCATTGTTGTACTTTCATACACATATTTTCTCACAGTTTCTTCTTCAATCTCAAATTCTTTAATTGGGGATTTTACTTAAAAGAAAATGATAAAAGACACAAAGAGATTTGATGTCCAAGCAAAGCACCTAACTAAAAATATTCAAGTGAATTCTATTTTTGTTATCTTACAATAAAACTTCAAAGGAGATGATGGAAGATTTTCAGGCATATAACTGTATTAAAAAAATGTTTTTAAATGATGAAAAGCCATGTAGATGAATAGGTCTTTATACTTGCATGTGTGGTTGCCAACTAGACTCCTTCTAGCTTTTCATTTATTTTATCTCTGGCTTTTTTGGTGGGTTTTCTCAATAACTTTAGTACAACACTTAAATATACTACATAAAAAGCTTTATTGAATGAAGGACTATGATTTTGTGATGCCTTTCCTGACCCACAATACAAGACCTGGCTCTTAATGCATCAAGATATCTGGTTACCATGACTCTAATTACCATAATTTTTACACCTATTAATTTTGTCTGTAGAATTAATTTCCATAACTTATGACTTGAAACAAAAACATCAGCCTTGTTCCATATTTTCCAAGAGCAGAATTATTATAAACCTCATAAATGCCAAATGTTATTATCATTTTTTAATCTTTTTTGCTCTGAATCCTCCAAACTGGTTCCCTCTTATTAAAATTCAAACAGCTGTAAAATGGCCAAGCGATTTGAAGATGAAAGTAAATGTGAAGTGACTTTCATCCATGCTGAACAAATAGAATATTATAAACATACTTTCCAGTTGAAGTTACATAAAGCAAATTAAGAAATACCTAGGGCTATAATTTACTACAAAAATGTTTTTAAAATTTCTGACAGTTTCATTTAACTAACTAATTAAATTTGCTTGTAGGCATTTTAGAGATGGAGTCTAATAACTGTACTGTCATTTGGGAAGAAAATGAAAATTACATTTTTTGTGAGAAATATGTTTGTAATGGTCTGGGTCTCCAACTAAACATTTGACAAATATCTGTAAGTATTTATGCCTAGTTGTATTAGATAATAATGCCGATTCTATTAGAAGGTAATTAAAAGACAATCCCACATGTAATAGCTTGGAACTATAAATGTGTATTTTTTAAAGGACCTGCAAAAAGGAGAAGTTCAAATAGAGTATTTTTATCATATGAACAATATGTGTTTATTGTATATTTTGTTTACTCATTTCATAGATATTAACATGTGAAGATGATTCATTTTATAATTCTCGATCTTTGACTGCATGCTGCTTCTTCCCATGAATGACAGACAAATCCCATCCCCAGGAGTCTGTGTTTCCTAGATGCCAACCAGAATTGTTGTGGAAGTCTTAGAATTCAGTTTTCTAGTACATATACTTCTACGTTGAGAGGGCTAATAGCTTTTTTGATTTCCCTCTAAAGAAACCCAAAATATAAACTCTTTTTTGAGGCATGTTTTAAGCCTACAAGGAAAAACATTCAAATAGAGTTTTGCAAATAGTGTCTTTAGGTAAATCTTAGAATGAAATACCCTACAATCTTCTATAATTATACCCCTGGATTGTGAATAATGGTCAAAACACTGATTTTCTCTTTTTATTCTCTTTAGAAACAATCTAAGATCTTGGCACGTAAAATATAAAGCACCTGACAACATTTCATAATTACCTCCTTTCATTATATGTAATTGTGTTATTCATTTCATGAAAATGACATTTAAGAGAAAAATGGGAAACCTACAATTATATAATTATTTTGCCAAATACCAAAGCGCATATGCTCTGTAAAATTCAGACTAGCTCAGGGTTTAAAATTTCACTGAATGTATGTGCAAAATTATCCATTTTATTTTAGTTCTTCTCTTACCTTCCATTAACCTGTGAACTCTCTAAAGTCATAAAGTGGTACTTTCATTGGGCAGTATCCTTCAGCCCATAGTTTAGTACCTGACACACAGCAATCACTTGATATGCATTTACTGGTTTGACTAGACCAAAATGATTAAAACGGCACTAAATTAACAGGGTGTGGCATTCAGGAAGGGGAAAGTTTAAAAAATCAATCATTTGTGGGCTTTATTATTCTTGCTGCTCTAATAATTTCACATTTTCTCCCTGATTTTAAAAAAAAAGGAAAAATCAATGTCAAATTTGTAGAAAAATGAGAAAATATTTCCATTATAGTAAAGTTTACACTACTGTTGTTGTTAATTAGAGAAAACTGGGACAATTCCTGTACTTCTGATTGCTCTTGCTTGCATAGAAAATTTAAATTGACAACACTACAGCCCCTCCTACCCTCCCACTTCATTTTTAATAAGCAACTTGGAATCAAATCATAACCTTGTCCTACAACTTCAGTCTACACTCTAAGCCATACTTTATGTAGACATTTTACATGGTCCATTTTTGCCATGTTTCCAGTGTTGAAGTCAACCAGCCAAAGACTACTAGAAACATAACTGTATCACACAGAGTTAGGTTTTCGTAGCTTTCTATAGTAAATGAGAGTATATACCAAAGGAACCGTGGGAGTCTCAGTGCAAGGGAATTTGAGAAGGTATCTTATAGGATTTGTGCTTGTTCTGAGTGATTTAAGGCAAGTTTAAAGAAGTGGTGTCAATTTTGAATTGGGTGGCATTGGGAAGTGAAGATAGTTTGGTCATTGGGTATTTTGGTATTTTTTTTTTTATCCAGGAGACCTGAACATTAAAGTAGGATTATAGCTTTCAAGGGTAGGGAAACAATAAGCCAGAAGACGGGATGACTAGTTGTTATTTTTATTATATATTTTGGTTGCCTAGTGTACATGTCTCTTATCTTATTCTGATGGAGAAACTGACCTAAAATCATTCCCCACTATGTGAAACTGACCTAAAATGGTGGCCCCAGTGGAGAGAGAGTTCCCCAGCCTAAGCCCCAGCCCACTTCTGCATAACCCCCTCCAAGCCACACCGGAGCCAATCACCAGACGACACCTACCCGTTCCCCGACTCAAGGAAGTCCCCAACCCATAAAAACCTGATCAAAACCTTACTAGGGACTCAGTCTTTGGGAAGAATCCCGTTGAGCCTGCCGGCATAATAAAGCTGACCTTCCTAACTCTCTGAGTGCCATTTGGGTTCTTTCCGGTCCTGGTATCCATAACAATTCCACCATGGTTGCAGAGTGACCTTTTATGAATTTTGTTTATAGTCTGCAAATGTTTGTGTGTGTGTGTGTGTGTGTGTGTGTGTGTGTGTGTGTGTGTGTGTTTGGTTGAAAACACAGAAGCATAAGTGAGCATTTCTAGTTGGCAGTATCTAATGTCATTTTTCCTTTTCTTATCGAACTTTACCATAATAATTTGTAACTATTATTTTTTTAATGTGGATTAATACTAGATAGGTGACGAGGAGGTTGTCCTTTAGTGACTGCTTTATCTAACACAAACCCAGTCGTTATTAAGGCAAGTCAGATCTCCCTTTAAAAAGAGTTGTTCAAGAAAACCCATATAGATGAAAAAATTGATCTGGGTTCCATATTCCTATGCCATAAGCAAAAGCAGAATGTTTTATAACAGAAATATAAGGTGCAAATTGAAAATCTACTATTCTTCTTGGAAATCTCTGTTACAAGTAGGATTTCATAAAGTCTCATCAGACTACAGTTCAATCTAGCCTTGAGAGGTACTTGCTTGATATGATACTATATAATTCTTGGTGCAAAAAAACACTTTATCTGATGTAAAAACAGGCTGAGGTACTTGTTTTTATTTCCAGAACTCAAAATACAGAAAATTAACTGGTACAGATCAGGAGAAAAGTAAGTGAGCTCATATCAAATCAGACTCATTGAGAACGAGAGCTTGGGTTCAGCAGTCGATGCTAAATAAGGGTAAACCAATGCCTGATTTAAATACCCAGGTTAGTAAAAGTGAACCATGTATTTTTGACCAAAAGATCGCCTGAATCACACCTGTTGGCTCTTAAGAAGCTTGCCTATGAAAGAAGTAGAGAAAAGCAATGTGATGGAAAATATGTGTGGGTCCAATATTATTGGAAGAGACTCACCAGAAATGACATTGTCCCATGGATATCAATGACTCTAGCTCAAGACAGACAGACAGACAGACAGACACACACACACACACACACACACACACACACTGGTTTAAATCACAGGAATAATAAAATTTTCCAACAGAAATAGAGGGCTTCTAAAATATCTAGTAGCAAATTAACTATTTAGGACATTTTTTCTATTTTAGAGAGTGGCGTTCACTTGGCATTTTGCTGTATATTTATCATTATACTGTAAACAACTAGAATGCTAACAGTCTTTGATCCCTCTGATTAAGGTTTCTATTTTATCAGAAATTAAGTTCAAAAATGAGTTACGGAAATTTAGATTTAAGTTAATCCCAGATGACCAGTACTGTAGAACAATAAATGGAATACAAAGACCCAGATGAAGCAGACTTATTTAATTGTGAAGGCATCATGCAAGGAGAAGTTTCCTTCCTTAGAGAAAAATCTTTATATGAGTCAGTTTTCCTTCTGAAGAGGATTATGGGTCTACTAATTAAAATAATGTAGAATAAAGGAAATTCTAGCATAAATATTACTTCAACTACAAAACGTTAATAATCCTAAAATACATTTTTTTCTAAAAAAGTTATTTTCATTCAGTATTTTCAAGGGCTTCTGGTTGTGCATTTCCACAGTCTTAAAGATTGACAATTGTGGCAATTTCCTCAGACTGGTTCTGCCTGTCTCAGATGCCCTCAACAGAGTATCCCTCAAACATTCACTCACCAAAGCAGCAAATAAAAGGGAAAATGTTGGCCACATTCATAGAGCTGAAAACGAGAGACAGAAATAAGATTCACACAATAAAATAAAAATAAAGAAGAAGGAGGGTTTGCTTAGCAGCAGGAGGCTCTTCCTGCAATATCTGGTCTATGAATATACATTTAAGATTTCAGGAGGAACTGGGCCTAACAATCCTAATGTGGGTACATAAATCTAGACTTCTTTTGGTCATGAGTTATAGAAACTCACACTAAGAATGGAAAAAGGAAAGTAATATATTGCTCATGTGATTAGAATGACTGGAGAAAGACCTTTAAGTACAGCTGGGTTTATGGGCCCAAATCATATTCAACTTCAGTTTGTCTCTGTATCTTCTTTTCTGCTTTTCTCTGTTCTGGCTTTAACCTCAGCTGAGTTCACTACTTACAGAGATCCACGTAGTCACCCAGGAGTCTCTTGCTTCCAACTGAGCTATGTAGCAGATTAGTAGATGTTCTTGGTGTCCTGTCCCTATCCTTTTGGCACTCTTAGTTCCCACATGTGTCAGTGGGTGCTCATCCTGGGCAGCTGCAGTCTCTCTGCCTGGGAGCTGTCTACGGCTGGTGGAGCAAGGGCAAGCTGGAGTGTGGGGAGTGAATGTCCCCTGGGGTAGCCCTCAGCTTTGAGGTATGTTCTACACCATCACCCAGAAGTTCCCAACAAGACTGAGCTCCAGTTCCCCAAAGCAGCAATCTGCTCAGAAGCACACCCTCAACTGATTCCTTTTCCTTCCCTCATCTCTTCCCTCTTCTTCTATAAGTGTTTCTTTGGATCACCTTTCAAATAAACTACTTTCCCTCAAATTTTTGCCTCAGGGTGTGCTCTTATGGGGATCCAACCTAACACAAGCAACCTCAAAAATAAAACCAAAAAACAAAAAACAGACTTTTCCTTTAGATACTAGAGAAAGATGCTAAGTCTGGGCTACTCTGAGGGCCAGGTCTTAGTCACATACCTTCCGTGTTGCTAAGGAAAAAACCAGTATGTATCTATTTCTTACATACATGAATGTGTCTATTATCTAAGGAGTAATACTTGTACATGTGAGGCAGGCAAAATGTGATACCTCCACAAGAGTTTGGAACATCTCATAAGTGAAATATAACTGTATGAGGCAGAGGATAAGGGACGTCTACTTCTGGCTTTATAGGGACAGCAACCAAATTATTAAACTAGTCACATCCTCCACAATTGTTTAGACTAACAAGCTGAGTCTGAACAATCCAGTCTTAACTGTAACCTATTTTTAGGCTATTAATTTGATTCATGTGTCCTTATATTTAATTAGGTCCCTTTTCAAACATGAATTTAAAAAAAACAAAACACAACACATGGAATATAAATTTATAGACTATGGGACAAAACATTTTCTATTATTATTGGTTTTAAACAAGGTATCTGTGAGACTGATGAAATTCAGAAACAATGGAGAGGATACCAGTAGTTTGGAAGTACAGATTCTGGTAGATTTGTGGACAATATACATTGAATTAAAGAAATTTTAAGTCAATTTGGGCGGAAAGCACTAGAAGGATTCTATGTGTATTGTGACATCCAATGGAAACGTAGAAACACACTAGGGTTTTTTGATTTTTTTCTTTTGCAGCCTGAGTCAAACCTATATTTTTGAGGCTTATTTCTATTGAAAAGCCACTAAGTCCTGGCTGAGACCCATCCACGGGGTTCTTTCTGGAGTCAGACACAAAAATAGAAGCATGTAACTACATTGCAGGTTTTAGTTGCTGACTGGAGGGGATACAGAGTAAGATAACTTTTCTAAGACATGTATGCATCAGAAATAAGCTACACAATGTAGAAATTAAACCTGGAGCAGAAAATGGCCATAGTGAATAATAAGTACTATGATCCAAGCAGAAAATTCATCCTTAATAATATCAATACATTTGCTAGTTAATAAAGCAAGGAGATGCCACCACTCATTGAATATAGCTGGGAGAACCTAAGTAAATTTAAGTTCACCTCTGAAAGCTTGGAAATAATTCCGTTAATGAATTCATGGGAAGATATAGGTAATGAAATTCATACTCAGCATTAAAATAAAGAATTGACTCTCTTGACACTAATTACACTAACTGGAAATAATTCCTTTAGCTCACCAAGGGTAGACATATGAGGAAAAAGTTCTGTATCAAAAAATGAGTCACGTGCTTCACATGTACACTGTCATGGCTTCTTAGGTACAATCTACTGAACAGAGCGCAGATTCAGCAGAGCTGAAGAGATCATTACTCCACCTTCATAATATAGAACAAACAACATAAACAAAAACCCCTAGTTTTCGGAGGAAAAGTATAATCTATTTGGATAGCACAGAGAGCCCAGCAGCCCTCTGACTGAATATTATGAGAAGTGCATGATGCTATTATAATAATAAAAGAAAATGGAAATTATGCAAAAGTTAATACATTAGATCTACTTTTCCTACTTTAATTTCTCTTGGTTCATAGGTAACATTTTCATAAGTATACCCTTGCTGTTTCAATTTCCAAGATATTTCAGATTTTAATGTCATTAAGGTGTGAGAGACTGTTGAGAGACTGTTTATGTTCAGTTTGACAGCTTTTGACAGTGAAGACACCAAAAGCTGGAAATATTTTATATTTTAAGAAGGATTAACAACACTTTATTTATGGAATTAAAGCAAAACAAAAAATTTAAAAACCTGAGAGATAAACAATTATTCTCCCATAGACCTGGAGGAAGAGGATCAGATATGATCCCAGGACAGATGTGATCAAAAAGTCGTTTTGAGGAATTTCAAATTCTTTTCGTGACTTGCAAAGTGTTCTCTAGGTTGTTTGTGGGGGCCGGGGGCGAATGACAAAGAATGTTAGCTGTATAGAGAAGCACACTCATCTTCACCTCCCTGAAAGGGCAGAGAAAAACTGCCATAATGTTCTGTGAGTATGAATCTAAGAGCTTTGGAAAAAAAAATACCCAAGGTCACACCTAGTAATGTCACCTAGCTGACCCTCATCTATAAAACCAGAGTTAAATAAGGAGGTTTTCAATGTTCCTTTTAACCCTAATGTTCTCTGAGTAACCTTCCATGAACAGAATTCTAATCTTTTATAGACTACAGGGAATTTAAAATAAAATGAACATACTTCATGAAGCTATTCAGTCAACTGAATCATTTATTGTAAGCCATTTTGGGAAAATGTGTTTGATGTTCTATGCCTTCTGAAGAAATTAACAGTACCTTAGCTCTGCCTTGGGGTGGTTTTAAAGGGGAGTGGATGTGGGTGTGATCAAACACGACAACACTATGTTGCCTCCTCTCCAATAACACTGAACTTCAGAAATAGCTAGAAAGAGGAAGGGTTTTCCTGATGCTTATCTAGCAGTAAAGAAAACTGAGACTCAGAATGCCAGGATTTTGTTTGACTTTTGGCATTGATTTGAAATGTAGCCTAAAATAATTTAATAATCTCTTTGTGTGAGTGACTTTTTTTTGTTTTTACATGCGATATTTTATAGCAAGGCAGAGGCACGGAAGCAACAATGCTGTTTGTAATTATCATTATGCTGCTTGCTCAGGAACTCCATTTGACTCAAAAACCTCAACATTCCAGCAGTAAAAACAAATATACTTTCTCTTTGGAAATGCATTTCTTGTACTCTTAGGTAAGGCAAGATTGTCTGTTGGACATTTCAGAAGGTGAAATTTCATGTGATTTCTCCAGATTTATTAAGCTGAGGAGGCTATTTAAAGTTCTGTTTTTCTAATTTTCTTTATTTCTGACATTCAAACTTCATTTCAATTTTAATGTCATTAAATCTTACTAAACAGAACAAAGCATACCTTTATCTGCAAGTTTCAGACAAGAGCTATAAAAGGGGGAAAGAAAAATGATCAATAAAAGATTGTATATCATGTTTAAATATCAACTCCTAACACAGTGTCAGTTAATAAGTATAAAATGGTGCTAAGGTTATTTCTCTTTCAGAATTAAATCATGCAACCACATTTTTTTTTTTTTTTTTTTTTTTGCCTCACAGAACATTTTGAAAACAAATCTTATTTTAAATTTTATTTTTTTATCTAGAACATTTGATTGATCTTTAATTTTATGGCCGTGCATGTGAAATCAACTGGCAATAATAATAAGAGCAGCTTCTTATTTACAGACACCATTTTCATAGAGGGCTTCCTATTATTATTTGCCAGTCCCTTACATTAACTGATTCAATCTTCACAAAACACTTGAGTCAATACTATTGCTATTTCATTTTAAATTTTAGAAAACTATATCACAGAATGTTGAAGAGTAAGGTATTCTAATCTTACAGCTACTGATGGCACAATTGGGGTTTGAATTTGAGAGTCCAGCTCCACTTTTCTTAATTCTATGAACAGTCTCTACCCTACAGGAGTGTACTGATGCTGTGGGACTCTATTACTGTATATAAATAGTGATTTTATCACCATCGTCATCTACGATGATACATTCACGTAAAGTGTCAAACAGCTCTGAATTGAAATACAATACTTGGATGAGAGCTGGAAGATACAATTTTAGTTCTGGCACTTCGCTTAACTTACTGTTTGATCTAGAACAAGTCACTTAACTTCCTTGGGCTACAAATTTCCATGGGATGCATGCATAAATAAATAAATACTGTAGAAATATGGGATTGATAAACTTTTACTGTGTGATTAAATGCAGACTCTATTAAGTATTTAATTTGTCTAAAAATAATCAATGTGACCTTATCCAATTTAGTAGGAAAGTAAATTTTGTTGCTATAAAAATATAGAATAAAATGTACAATTCATTGACTTGACTATTTCATTGACTTGATTTGGATTTTTGCTAAGGACGAGGCTGTTTCTTAAGATCAAACAAAACAAAATGAAACATCAAGATATACACCACAAGAGGACATGTGTGAGCAGTAATGAAAAAAGCAATAAGTCACCTGTTTACACTTTTTGAGTCGAATATTTCTTAACTAAAAAAAAACAACAAAAAACAAAACAAAAAAAACATTTAAAGGGATAATGGAAAATGTTACAACAATGATATAATAACCTCATAATATTATAGCTTAATCAAGACAAGGAAAGAGGCTTTTGTTTTTTTCTGACTCACTAAAGTTAGAATCACCTGGAATAAAGTGTTGATTGAATCGATAGGCTTGGATGCATAACATGCTTCAATCTCAAAGTGGTAGAAGTGGCCATAGAAGAGGGTGAAAATTGCTAGGGGCTCTGAGATTTTGGTCCATCACTGGTGGGAGAATAAGGACCAACCCACAAGTAGCAACACAACATAGGAACTACAGATGTTAGATGCATTATAAATATCAGGTTTTAAGGGGTTTTTTTGTACTACTTTTAGTATTTGTAAATAAGAGAAAATGGGAGTATGTAGGTGAACTGGATGACTACAGGAAACATGCTTTCTGTAGTAGAATTTTGGAAGAGACAGGGGCAGATGTTCTACATTTGTGTAACGGCATCCCTGCGATCACTATCCCTGCGATCCGTCCTTCTACCATCTTCATACTCTGCCATCTCTTCTGTGATCAATTAAAGCAACATTACCTCATATGTCAGGAAAGGAAAGAAGCTACTGGAGTCTTCGGGTGTGAAGGGGGCGTTAGTCTTTAGTTTAGACACATTTTATAAATAAAGTTTATCAAAGCATCCATGTTTTCCAGAGACACCATAAAACCTATAGGACAAAGTTCTGGGATACACAGTATTCAAAAAAGGGGCCTGAGTATCACCTTCTTTGAGAAACAGTGGGCAAATGACACATTTAGGAACAAGTCTTGCCTTCTTAGAAATACTACATATTTCAAAAAATGTTTATAGGCTTTATGGACTAGGAAACAACCAAGTTAAACAGATAACAGTATCCCAATTTTTCAGAAGGGGAAACTAAGGCTCAAATAAACTGCAGATTGTACAGCATTGTACAATCCTAAGGAGAGCTAAGATTTTACGAAAGTATTTTGTTTTGAAATGCAAATCCATTCTTATGCCACTATACTAGTAAAAATTAATGGGTCCTATAAAACTCCATGATGATATAAAAAATATCTTGAGGAGTAGGCACAGTAAATTTTTTTCCCCAAGTAGAAGACTTTAATTTGTGTAAAGGAACAGCAATACCAGCAGGTATGAAATTGGATCAGCCTAAGTTTGTGTTTGTATGTCAGTGGTTTGTTTGTTTTGTTTTGTTTTCCAATTTGATTGGAAAATAATTGTCATCACTGTATAACTTTAAGTTATCTGGCATGATGGTTTGATTTACACATACTGTGAAATGATTACAATAAATTCAGCTAACATCCAGCAAATCATTTTAATCTGTAATTCATTAAGAAAAAAATAGCTGCAGATGTGATAATGAAACAATTTTATAGACTGTATACAGTTTTTTCCTTTAAAATATATTGTAGGTGTCAGATGGGCACTTGTCTTATTAGGGAGACCACTTCAGGGACGGTGTAGATACCTGACCCTGACCACTGCACTATACACCTGAGACTGAAGCTGAATAACAATGAATGTCAACTATAATTTAATATGTATATATGAGTCAATGGAATTGTAATAGCTATATACGATGTCAGAGGGCCAATAGATTGGGGGAAGGGTTATCACTCTATGAGGGATGAAATGTCTACTACATTGTTTTGTACACCCGAAACTGGTTAAATAAATAAATAAATGCAAATAAAAATATCTGGTTCTCAAATTTAATCTGAGATAGACGTCTTAGAGACAGAATATCTGAATCTATCGCCAAAGTGTTAATTTCTCGGTCAGACGCATTGTGATCCACTACCACTGTGTTGTTGGCTTTATGACTGTACATTACAACTATAGTATTGCTTTGGTCGAAGTAGAAAGATTCTGTTGCAAGGAAAACTTTTCAGACTTGTTAAAAGAATAGTTCATTTTAATTGACGGTATCTTTATTTCTTCGTTGCTGTAGGCCGTATGTTACAGCAAAAATAATTTTTATGTGAGACAATAAGACCTGGAATTGAACTTCTATTCATCCATCTACCATCT
Source organism: Rhinolophus sinicus (assembly GCF_057876585.1). Lineage (NCBI taxonomy): Eukaryota > Metazoa > Chordata > Mammalia > Chiroptera > Rhinolophidae > Rhinolophus > Rhinolophus sinicus. The sequence goes on from NC_142516.1 coordinate 58,096,992, forward strand.
GTACGATAATAATCGAGCTACTGTAATGGACCTCTCTGAGGGTCAATCAACAATCTCAGTCTTCCTTCATCCCTATCTATTGCCGGCTTCCTCTGAGCTCTGCCTGCCTGCCACAAGCTCTTATTTGCTTTGCTTGATCCATCTCCAGTTTTCTCCTCTGGACCTGTGGGTGTACATAATCTTGAGTTATGGCCATTCCCAGCCAGACTGATGCCAATTAAGCCTCCAGTGACAATGCTGTGGGATTAGAAATTCTGGACCCTGATCATCAGTCTGGGTACCTTGGCCATTATGTATTCTGTCAAGATTTTCTGCCAAACTTGAATACTGTAGCTCTTCTAGGTCCCTATTCTGACTCCTCCTCTTCTCTTTTCTCTCTCAGTGAACATGCAGTATAGACAAACTCATGCTTCAACAGGGTTCTTAGCTGTCAGTCTTAGCATTATCTATGCTGCTCTATTTCGTCATGAATTGGCAATGACTCAAAACACATACTTAAAAAACCCTTTCATATTTTGATAAGATCTTATGCAGATTCAATCCTTTCCCTTTAAAACTTTCATATTTGTGTTTAAGGAAAACAAATATTCAACAAAATACAGATTTCACAAATATATAAATGCACGTGTTTATTATATACACTATTAATATCTCTCTCACAAATGTTCTTGCACCTGTTCTGAATATTCTGTTTGTCTTTCTAGGTATATTTACCATAGTTCTCCACCTTGTGCCTTGCCCCAAGAGGCTAAATTCTACATATTTCATCATTAGGCTAAGTGCCTCTCTGACTTTTAGTGTCTTGGCCAATGGAAAGTTTCACTGACAGGACATCAGCGTGGGAGAGTAGAGAGAGATTGAGGGATTTGTTTCCTAGTTCTCAGCAGGCAGAAGGTAGTCAGAGGCTACCTTTAGGTGGGAAGTCCTTTTCTTACACAACAGTTGTCACTAGGTCATGAAAACCACTGTATCTGCTTTCCCTTCCTGGCCATGGCTAGTCCCTTCTTGGCTTCCTTAATCCTGCATACACTTTTGTAAATAGAACCATCATTAAATTCTACTTACTCTTTTTATATGTGCCACCTGGGTTTCATAGGACCCTGACTGATACAGTTTCCATGCACCAAGTTTAACTGAGCAATGTCTACTGCAAGTGATTGGCCCCCTTTTTAGAAATGATTGGTCCCTGAACAGAAAGGGAAGAAGAAACTGATAGAAATAGTTTACAGTCGTTCAGTCAAGATTTAAAAATGCAACTTAAGATAGCATATCCTATAGATACATACAAATATATAAAGTAGTCAAATTTAGTAGGACACTTATGTTTTAATGATGTTTAAGACAATTCTATAAAAGAATATTTGAGGTAAAAAAAGGAATGAAAAAAAGGAATGAGTAATGTTTTTCCTTTCTTATTCAGTGTCTTTCATACTCTGATTTTTAAATATCGTTTTCAAGTCTTAGAAATTCCCTGCTCAAACTCACGTCTGTAATTATGATCTTGGGAGTCTAATAATTTTATGTTTTCCCTTTCCCTGTAGCCCCCCTTGCAAGCTGCATCAATAAATCATCACTTACACATCTTTTTTCTTATATAACTGATGAATAGCACTCATAACTTCTGAATAATCAGGTGAACAATCATGTTAGACTTTCAAAGAAGATATTGTGGACTTTACTTGAATAATCCATAAAAGAGGATTTTTTTCTGAATACTTCAATCATTAATTAGAGAACTTTTTCCTACCATCGAACTCAAAATTTCAGCTTTAGAGACATTTCTATTCTCGCTTTATCAAACACCTTATGATCAATCAATAACATTTGCTTTAGTAATTATGTATTATCAAACTTTTCCAATTTTCTTGAAAGGTATTCTGACAGGTATTCTGACAGATACCTTTCATTTCTTGAAAGGTATTTCGAAATGATAATATCGCAAGATACTGTTGGTTGACTGTGGCAGCCGAGGCTGTTGGCTTTTCTCCAAGACTAGTTTTCCCTTCTTTCTGAGCAAATCTCTAGCTCAGTTCCCAGGCTCTTGTCATCATTTATGGTCGTATGACCAGATTCAAGCTTACTCTGAGGGTAAATGATGGTTTTTTCTAAACCTGGCCTAGGAAAACCTCAAACCATGCAATCCTCACCCTCTTTCCTTTTCTGGCTGAATTACACGGAGATATTCAATAATGTGACCATGGAAGTTACGTGTGAAAGACAGTACAGAGATCATCAGCGTGAGTTGATGAATAACTGCATGGAGCAGAGTCCCTTTCTGTTTGGCTGGAATTGTCTTTTATTGTAACAAACAAGAAATATACTTCTGTTTTGTCTGAATCAATACATATTTTGGGTCTACTTGTTACAAAGGTTAACCTACACTAACACAAACACTATAACTCAATTACTTCTTTCTCATTGGTGGTTTACAATGGCTTTATCATTTGTGTTAGTGAATATCCTTAACCCTGTATTTTCCCCTAAATACTACATATTTCTTTCCTTTTACATGAAGGTTATCAAAAAATAAGTCTATTTTATACACATTTAGTAACTACTTAACCAGAGTCTTATAAGATCCATGCATTCTGCTAGGCTTTGGGGATAATCAAAAACAGATATATTCCTTGTCTCACAGATCTTGCTGACTTATGAAGGAGACAGACATTAATCAAACAATGGAAGAAAATAAATAAATGTTTACAAACGGAGGTAACTATTAAAAAAAGAGTACTATTAAATATCTGCTTTGTTATGGATGCCGGACAATTCTTTGATAAAATGAATGAATGAAATCAGTAAAAGGAACAGGATTAAACCAAGTTTTTAAAAAAGGGTGGAGACCGCATGTCAAGCAGTAGAAATACCATGTGCAAAATTCCTATGGATGGAGCACACCAGTGCAAGGACTTTATAGGAGGCCACTGTGCCTGCAGCACAGCCAGCTGTGGGATATGAGATAAGGCCAGATAAATTGATGGGAACCACGGGATGCAAAACTCCATTGGGCATATTCTCTTTTCCCATTCCCTTTGTAAGGCATTGCAACCTGACTTCCACATATTCAGAAAACTGGCTTTGTCAATGTCACCTATCATTTATCACCACTGTTTTCCACTATTATTGAACATTCCCTCCTTAGAGTTACTTCCTCTTCCACTGGAAACTTTAGTGTCTCACACTCTTCATTCATTTCTTACATTATGGCAGATTGCATTTTCCAAACATTGTCACTGCAGTAATTCCAATCATGTTCTTCCAGAGCCTTGCCACTACCCCGTCAACAACTGAAATCTATTTCTTCTTTCCTTGAAATGACGTAAGCTGTTTGGCTGCCTCAACAAGCAGAATGTAGCAAAAATGATGCTACTTCATATTCAAGGCTAGTTCTTAAAATGCAATGCAACTTCCAGCTGGCTCTCTCTTGAGACCATCACCCTGGCACCCAGACAGTATGTTTTGAGGAAGCCAAGGCCACATGGAGAGGTCACATTTAGGTGTTCCAGCCAAAAGTACAAGCTAAAGTCTCAGCCAGCAGCCATCATCAACCTCCAGATATGACAGGGAGCAAGATTACAAATGATTCCAGCCTCCAGATTTCAAGTTGCTCTGGCTGATGAGTGAAGCAAAGATAAGCTATCTATCCCTGCCAAGCCCTGTCCAAATTGAACATTTATGAGCAAAATAAATGTTATCATTGTTTTATTTCTCTAAATTTTGGAGTAGTTTGTTACATGGTAATAGGCAACAGAACAAATATTCTAATTATTTCTCAATTTTCTTTAAGATACCAGTGTAGAAAATTGTTTTCTTTATTTTTTCCAATTAGCCTGTCTTGAATCATCCCTATCACTTTCTAGCTATGTAAACGAGTACAAGGTACTGTACCTCATTTTAGTCACCTGTCAAATTGGGAAAATAATGATAAATATCTCATGAGATTATTATAAAGATTGCATGGCATAATTCATATAAAGCATTTATTATAGTAGCTGGCACATAATAAGTGCTAAACAAATGTTTTATTTTTAACTCTGAAACTTTGGGGTTTCCTAGCATTATATCCATGATTCTATTAACTTCTTATTTGGTGTGTTCTACCCAGAATCTTATTCCCATTGCATCAACTATCACTTTGTCCAAGTGACATATTATTTCCTTTGATTTAAGTAGGTTTTTAGAGTATAGTTAAAACCAAATTCATATTATAGTTTTTCATAATTGCCTTATATGCTGCAATATCTATTTTCTTCCTTTTTCAACATATCTGATGATGTTGATTAAAAAAAAAAAAGAATCAGGCTGTGCTGAGCATTTTAAATAAAAGTATGAGTCATCTTATAGTTAGATGATTTCCTGGTAAAATGAGAAACAAAGAAAACCTGAAGCTGAGGAGGAATGAGATAGCAATTTGAGGAAAATTTAATTTTTGATAAAATTTGTTCACAAAAAGAAAATATCCTTTTCCAAACGAGGTAACATTTGGACAGGTATAAAAGCAAAAATATAATTACCACTATTAAGAATGGTTAAATGGTCACTTAAATTGTGTTTGTTTTTAAACTCTCAGTGGTTGCGATATTTGCTTCTTGTTTTATTTTCTAACCTACTCAACATGTTTTTCTGAAAATAAGTGCATATTTCTTATTTTGAATTAAAAGCATGAATTAGAAAATGCATAACTAAGTCTTTAAATCAGTGCTCTCATAAAGAGTAATCCATGCCAGTGACCTAGCAGAGTTGGCATGTTGAAAGTGATTTCTTTTTTATTTAATCTTATTTTATTTTTGTATTTTAAGAAGGGTGCAGCTCACAGTGGCTCATGTGGGGATCAAACCTGCAACCTTGGTGTTATCAGCACCAAGCTCTAACCAACGGAGCTAATCGGCCACCTGAAAGTCATTCTTAATAGCACCGTGAATCCTCCAGAAGATTCATTCAATAAGAACGATGTCTGTGAAATTTCCCATACTTCACCTTGTCAGATATAGTCATGTGCATCCCTGTCTGGTTCAAGTCTAATAATGGCTAACGTTATGGGGCACTCCCTATGTGCTGGGCACTATTTAGCTGATTTAATTGCATTCACTTTCAAAATAACATAATGGTACTATTTTCATCTCAATATTTTAGATGGATAAACAGGCACAAAATGATTAAACATTATTTAAACCTACCTAGATACTTGGTACCTATCTAAGCAGGTACTTGTTGAGGGACGGGTTTGAATGACCTTCAAAGCCCTGCTTGTAAGACATTGTGCCACTTAATGGGCCAGGGGCTCTGCGGTATGAAGTCCAAACTCTGGCCCCAGTCTTGTTGCCTACCTATCTCTTCCCTCTTTTTCTCTCTGTACCATCTATGCTCCAACTAATCAAGAAAAGTAAACATTTCCCAACAGCACTCTGCATTTTTTACCCCATTGCTTTTTTTGAAAAACTTACAATGTAGTATCATTTTCTTCCTTTTAGTTTGTCAAAATTCTAACAATTGTTGTCAACTCAGTTAAGTGGTGTCTTCTCCATAGAGATATACTTGAGCTAGCCCTATTTATGAGGCAAAAAAGAGTCCTTTTTTTCAATTGATGGAAAATATATTTTTAAATAATTGTTTTATTTCTCAATTAGAGTTAACATACAATATTATATTATTTTCAGGTGTACAACAGAACAATTACATATTTATATAATTTATGAAGTGATCATCCCAATAAATCTATTACCCATATGACACCATACGTAGTTATTACAATATCACTGACTACATTCCTTGTGCGTACCCTACATCCCCGTGACTGTTTAGTAACATCAATTTGTACTTCTTAATTCCTTCCTTCCTTTTTCATCCATCCCCTCCAAACCCTCTCCCATCTGGCAACCATCAAAATGTTCTCTGTATATATGAGTCTATTTCTGTATTGTTTGTTTATTTTGTTCTTTAGATTCCACATATAAGTGAAATCATATGGCATTTGTCTTTCTCTGACTGACTCCACTCAGCACAATACCCTCTAGGTTCATCCATGTTGTTGCAGATGGCAACATTTCATTCTGTCATATGGCTGGTAATATTACACTGTATATATGTACCACCTCTTCTTTATTCATCCATCCACTGAATAGCCTATTGTGTTCCTTGATGATGTCACACTAATCATGCTTTAAAATGTGAATGATTCAAACCTGTACAGCACCATTAAGAGTTGTAGGCACTTCTTTCTCTTTCCTCGGGAAATATCCTTCTTACCTCTCAGATATTCATTCAATAGGTTATATCCTAAGCTTCCTGACTGTAGGAACTGTTGTATCATCTTTTTTGTTGTTATTGTTTCCCCAAAATGACTTGCATAAAGCCTTGAATAAAATCAGTATTCAAAAACTGCTGGTTTCAATTAAATTGGGTTCATCACCACATGGCTCTCTACAACACAGCAAACATGCTAAGCAATTATGAAGAATCACTGTTCATAGAAACCTGATGAAGAACTTTTTATATTAATATGTTTTGATATTCTAGTTATCTAGTATCCATGTAAAATACATAAAGCAGCTGACGTCAAAATTATTTTGTGATAAAATGTGAACGACAAAAATGTTTCCAATTATCCAAATATATTATCAAAGATGACTCGAAGACCAAGTTGAGGTAATAAAAAAGCTGAAGGTTACAGTGCTATTTAATTAATCTAAAGTAATTTTGACATTCAGACAAGATAATTCAATCAGAAAAAAACAAGATTACATGTTTTGTGCCTTGATATTATTCAGTTATTTTTCTCCATTCTTCATAATTAACTACATGCAACCAGATACATTTTTTTCAAAATAAATATGTCACAGCATATCTTCTAAAAATAACATAATAAATGATCATCTCTCTGATAGCACATTTGCATTTGGTGTGCTCTACACAGCTGACTAATTCATCTCTGTGGCAGATGTGTCAAGACAATAATGACATTTTCCTCACTTGGTATTTGAATTCTCCTAACAACATTTAATTTTATAGAAGTACAGACTTGTCCTTAATTTTCTTAGCGGTCATCAGTCTTGTATTTCTTTTTTTTTTTTTTTTTCTTTTTTGGTGTGTGAGGAATTTAATCAGACTATCCTTTTCAATTTGTCTAATATGTTCAATTCTTTCTCTCTTTCTCTCTCTCTCACTTTCTCACTTGCTCACTCAAGAATTGATGGACTTTTACAATTAAAATGTCCATCCATAACTCAATTAAATAAAAAAATATTTAGTTGGTCTGATTTATTATGCAGTGGCCTAGAACGTAACTGATTCAACAGGTACCAAAAATACCTCCTGCTGTACTGACACAGAGCCACTATGGTATCACTTGCAGAAACCAACTGCTTTAGCATCAAGAGAAACATCCCCAAGGGCAAAAAATATATTGTGGCTCAACCCTCTATCCTAGAACGAGTGGGAGTGTTTGATTACATGCACGTTCAGGGAGTTGCATAAACCAGGTGGAATGACCAGGGAGTGCTTAAGTTTAAGCACCACTGCAAGAGGGATACTGACTACATGAATTTACCCTGCTGTGCAGAGCCACACATTTCAATCACTTTGAGTTATTAGCTAATCAATTTGAATGTAGTTTTTTTTAATAGCACTTAATCAGACACTTACGGGAAATATTTTTATGCAAAATAGTTCACCAAAGAATAGTTCTACAATTTATTTTTCTTTTCTGTGGCATATGTTGGAGATCTGGCCTCTTTCGGTAGGCTTCTATACACAGAAAGGTCAAGATTTAATATGCTTGGCTTTAAAATGTGAAAGGAAGCCCACGAGAACATAATTGCAGAGCTTCCAAAAGAGGGCCAGTGCATACATTCTATGTAGAAGAAGACGCCCAGCTCCCAAACCTTTTCCTAACCCCCTTTTTTTTTTCTTTTTAAGCTTCTTCCCACTTTGATCCTCATCTAAGCCATCCACTGTGGCTCTTAATCTGTTGTTTGTCATCACTTTGTCCTGACCTGGATAACTATAAGTGATTATGATTATTCTCCCAAAGCAGCCCTTGCTATTCTCAGGGGTTTATAATCCTTTGGAGTGCTTTTGTATTTTGACTGCAGATACAGTTGCTGGTGTATAGGCATCAAAACACCTTTTAAAATTTTTGTTTTAAAGAGTGATGAGGCTTATAATGTATATGTTTAATAGTACAATGTTTTGATTTATTTTCTGGGAAGATGGTTGGGCAATTTCAACAGTTGATGGAAATATGTCATTTCTGCCTGGGAGTTAAAACATTGACTAAAGCTTGTCTCACCAACCAAGGCAAAAGTTTGTTCTGCTGTGGTTTGGATGTGCAATACCTATGTTGTGCACGTGTGTGTATACATATACACATACACACACACACACATACACGCTCAAACACATAGAAGTTAACAATCCATAAATTAACTAGATTTTTTTTCTTTACATATTGCCAACAAAATGATTTTAATATATCCTTGGACTGTACTGGTGAATCGATTTAGTCCAAACATTAAAATAAATAGTACTTTGTAAACGTACTATAAGTAAGGTTTAGAAGCATATGAGAGTTCTTGATTTACTTAGGCACTGCTCTCACTCAATATAAATATGGCCTGTGGCTGTGTACACTGCATACATCATTTATACTATTCAATAACATCTGATGCATATTAATCAGGCTAAAATAAGAGAGAGGAGGCTAAAGAAATTCAATATAAACATGTAGCAGAGTGAACTTTTTGACCTCTCTTTATTGAACAGAGTTAAATCTATTACTTAGAATTGGGCAACAACAACACAGGAAGGATTTGCTACAGGGTTATCAGCTTTCATAACAATCAGTGACAATGATCAGACCATGCTGTGAATTTGAGAGCTGAGTTTAAATTAAAATGAAATGCCCTAGATTAGGCATTAGATAAAGTTGCCCATCATATTATTAATTTTAATTAGATTCTCTGCTGCCTTGTATTCTTTGATCTGAGCTAAGTAATTAAGCCCATTTTACTTTCTAATTGGATTATGGGGCATATCTCGCTAAATTCGAACATAAGAGAATGTATTGGTCCTAAACATACTGCTTTGATGTGGGTATCCTGCCTATAGAATTGTGCTTTGTATATAAGAATACATTTTAAAATGTATTTGACTATCGCAATAGTGTTGGTCGTTCCAGGGAGATTGTAAAACATGATTTCTTACACTTACGTCATGTGTTGTGTCCTGCTGATTCCTTATTTTTTAAAGCAGAGGCTTTTGGAATCTGGAAGAAAGAAATTTTCTAGTGCAAAAAATTTGAATGATTCCAGCATGTGAAAAAGGGAGTTAGGGGTCCAGAAGACAAAATGTAGCCCATTTAAAGAGAGAGATGTCAAGATAACGCTAGACTCTGATGGATTATGATGATGAGCCAGACATATGATTTGATGGTGCAGCTTTATCTTAAACCAATTGTCAGACTGTCGAAACTTCAAATTTTATGTTGAAGATGACTTTTGAGGTTGAAAATAGGTATCATAGGTAAATTTGATTGAGCACTTACAATATTCCAGGCACAGTGATAAACATTGTACATAAATCATCTCGTTTAAATTTAACATTGCCTGTTGGAGTCGATATTTTACTTAAATCCACTTTACAGAAAACTGTGCAGAAAACTGAAGAATAGAGGCTGACTGTGACTTGACCCTGCTGCTACGTGTCAGATGTGAGGCTCGAACCTGTGTCTGGATGACTCCAAAGCTGATGTGTGTTTTAACCAATATCCCTCTCTGCAGCAATTCTAATTTAATCACACATTTTAGGAATCTGTCTTGGACTCCATTTTCCCAGGTTTAAAATGGAACCTGAAGTGACCGGAAACTCTTAGCGGTGCTATATAGTTTTGAACCATTCAAAATTTTAAAACATGATTAGTGTGACATCATCAGGAAACACAATAGGCTAGTCAATATTTTTTTCTATTTTTGAAAAGCCACAGCTACATATAGGAATTATCTGGTGCTTGAATAACAATAACATTTATTTGACACATTGATAGCTTCTGCACTGGTCTCTTGCTTCCCTGTTACTCTCTTATGGTTTATTTCCATCCCAAGAGCCAGAATGATCCAAATAAAACATAAGTCAAGTCATGCTAGTATTTTGTCTAAAACCTAAATGGTTTCCCACTTCACACAAAATATCACTCAAAGTTTTCTTTGTAGTTGCAATATTCTCCATTAGTTGACTGCACAGCCTGTGTGATTCCATGTCATATCACTTACCTGCTTCCCACACTGATTCAGTCAGACACACCTCTGGCATTCCCTCAAATACCAGCAAACATTCTTGGCCCAAGGCTCTTGTATTTACTATTCTTTCTTCCCCGTACATACCCTGTTTCCCCAAAAATAAGACCTAGCTGGACAATCAGCTCTAATGCGTCTTTTGGAGCAAAAATTAATATAAGACTCGGTCTTATTTTACTATAAGAATGGGTATATAATGTAATATAATGCCGAGTCTTATATTAATTTTTGCTCCAAAAGACACATTAGAGCTGCTGGTCCGGCTAGGTCTTATTTTCGGGGAAACACGCTATGCATGTCTTCCTATTCCTCTTAATTCAAATCTCAGCTCAAATATGGTCTTCTCTGAGATGCATTCCCTGACCATCCTATACCAAATAATACGAAATTGCACACTATTCACTATCACCCCTTAGTCTGCTTGATTTTTCATTGAAACATGTATTATATGACTATTTATGTATTTACTTACATATCTATAATTTTTATGATTCCCTTACTCTTACTGAAACATAAATTCCACAAGAGATAAGTAAGAACTTGATTTGCTTTGTTCACTTTAAAATCTTTAGAGCAGAAGAGTGTCTGGCAAACTATATAAATCTAGTTTAAAAAATAATGCATGATGAATGAATAAATGAATGAACGGATATGTATATTAATGCCCATTACATTAAAGGTATTTTAGGCATTATGAAATAAGTCTGGTTTTATACACATATTTTCCAAGGACCTTTTTAGCCACCTTGTTCTATGACACAAAATCTTCTACAAACACTGAGACATTACACTGCTAATACACTTAAGAAAAAGGAAGTATTTCTGTTGGCAAGGCCCCAGGAATAGGGATGAGTAACTATCTGATTATTTTTAATACATTCATGTCTCTACTCTTCAGAACCAGGCAAATTTAGCAATCAAATCTAGGTTAATCCCTTTTTACATTTTGAAGGAAACCCTTCTAGTATATAACGTGACTTAAACTAGTAACTTAGCAGTATCAGCTTTAATGTTGACTCCTGTTTGTCCTGATTTCCCAGTATCTGAATCACCTGTAGGAATGGAGTTCAACTTTTACCCTGCACTTTCTGTTGTCATTTCTACTCCGATCACTGTTGCCTTCTCCTACTGTCTGCTTCACGCATGTGGACCTCTGGCTATGTCCCTAATATTTGTTGTTGAAACTTCTGCTTGCTTGCCTAGCCCTGTGATTTTGTGTGGTATCTCATCTCCACCCTGACCTGTCATCACAGTGCTTTAGTTATGATGTTCATATAACTCCAAAATTTCCAAGGATATTTTAATTTAACAAACATACATCATCATGAAAAAAGCTATCAATTAAAGGAAAAAAAATCACTAAGTATATTTAATATCAATAGCCATATATATTTAAGATCTACTGGTATCCATTTTCATTGCTGACTAGATATATATAGCCTACCAAGATGTACGTGGAATATTTAACATCTCTCCAGTATTATGGTATGCTGTGGTAAGTTACCTGGATACAAAAAATGAGGTTTCAGTGAAACTATAAATACCAGAATAACAGACTTTCTGAATATCAATAAATTCTGCCATGGCTCACTACAATAGCTTTCTATTAATCTTTAATGAGACAATGGTGTAAAGCACTTTGTAAATGTCCAAGTGATTTAATATGTAAACTACAACTTGATTAATAGAATATAATTCAAAGTATACATGATTTTTCATGTGAAGTGTTGAATTTTTTATTTAAAATGTTATTACTTTACCACATGCCTTTAAAAATATGTGTTATGAATGAAAATAATATATTTTTATGTGAATCATAATAAAGATTTCCAACGATGATTATGAAAATAACAGGTATGACATACTAGGAAAGCTGGACGAGATTGAACTACATTTTAAAATAATAGGTTCTACTTAAATTGGAAAACTTGAGGCTTGCTATATCATAATAGGAAGGAAAAATAATTTGTGCTTTACAGAACATGTCTGTGTTTTTACTTTATAACTGTGTTTTTCTTACGTCAAATAGGAACCATATTTCTTTTGAGCTAGGGAGAAGAATTCAAACTTAAAATGATATCTTCAGGAAAAGACATTTAACACAGTACTGTAGGTTTTAAAATATCATACATGAAATGGGGCACCGATGCATCCCTGTCACACATGACTATCTGAGAGGGTCAAATTGGGATTTCTGTGCCTTCAGACCAATATTCAATAGAGCATCCTGTGTTTGGTTAGCTATTCAAACTTCTCATCTGCCTAGTCAGCATGCTCCCTTTCTATTGCTAATATTCATTGTCTTGGGTTGGCTGAAATACATGCTTTTTGTGTTCTACGAAAATTTCATTTTTTGCTGACAAATACCCTTATGCCATCAAAGTTCCTAAACTTTTATTACCAGGGGTAAGAAATGCTTCTTTTCTCCAGAGAAATTTTAGGTGCTTGTTTGTGATTTAAATAAATTTAGGCAATTTATTAGGCAATTTGTCGGGGGTTTAGTACTATCCATTGCTTCATCATGTCCTAGGCTTCACAGAGAACATAAAGACATCTAACACGTTTCAGATCAAGGCTAAATCAGGACCTCAACAGAGATATACAGTATTACTGAATGAAATTTCTCTCTTTAAAAATATAAAAATCCATACCTCAACATAATGAAGGCCATATATGAAAAGCCCATGCCTAATATCATAAAATTCACAGTTAACATGCTGAAAGCTTTCCCTCAAAGATTGGAAACAAAACAAAGATGACCACTATCACCATCTTTTTCAACACAGTACTGGGAGTTCTAGGCAGGACAATTAGGGAAGAAAGAGAAATAAAAAGCAACCAAATCAGAAAAGAAGAAATACAATTGTTTCTTTTGCTGATGATATAATCTTCTATACAGAAAATTCAAAGGTCCACTAAAAAAACTGCTCAAACTAATAAACGAATTCAAGAAATTTACAAAAATCAACATATGAAAACTGTTGTATTATGATACACTAATAATAAATATCTGGAAAAAAATGCATTTAAAAAAAGTATTAATAAATTTAGCTAAGAAAGTGAAAGATCAATACACTGAAAACTATATGACATTGATGAAAGAAACTGAAGGACACAAATAAATGGGGAGATATTTCATGCTCATAAACTGAAAGAGTTAATATTGTTAAATTGCCCATGCTACACAAAGCCACCTTTAGATTCAAGGCAATCCCAATCAAAATCCCAATGACATTTTTCACAGAATCAGAAGAAACAATCATGAAGTTTGTATGGAACCACAGAAAACCCTGAATAGCTAAAGCAATCTTGAGAAGGAACAGAGCTGGAGGCATCACTCTTCCTGATTTCAAACTATATTACAAAGCTATAGAAATTAAAAAACAAACAAACAAAAACAAAAATAATATTGTACTGTCATAAAAACAGATACATTAAAAACAGAATAGAGAGCACAGAAATAAATCCACACATATATGATCAACTAATATTTGACAAGGGAACCAAGAATACTCAATGGAGAAAGGATAGTGTCTTCAATGAATTGCGTTGGAACACCTGGAAATACACAGGCAACAGTATGAAATTGGCTCCTGATCATATAACACTCACAAAACTTAACTGGAAACGGATTAAGGACTTAAACGTAAGACCTCAAACCATAAAACTCCTAGAAGAAAACATTGGAAAGTAGTCCTTGATATTGGTCTTAACAATGACTTTTTGAATATGAACCAAAAGCACATGCAACAAAAGCAAAAATAAAAATGTGAATGACATCAAACTAAAAACTTCTGCCCAGCAGAATAAATGATCAACAAAATGAAAAGATAACATGTGAAATGGGAGAAAATATTTGCAAACCATCTGCCTAATAAGAGATCAATATCCAAAATATGATTTTTTTCCTGTTTCCTCTTATGTATCTCAGTTCTGTTTATGTTTGTTTGTTTGTTTGTTTGAGTGGTTACCATAAAGTTTATAAAAAAAAGTTTCAGATATAGTTGTCCTTTTCTTCAGCATGCATCTTATCTACATTCCCCTTTACAAATTCAGAAATGTACCTCCCCTTTTATGTTTGTGTTGTCACAAATTATCCCTATTTGTGCTGTGAGTTCCTTTCTGAGTTGTAACAGCAAATTGTCTTCACCTTCTCTTTTTTATATTTTTATCTCCATTACCCTTTATGTTATGTTTAAGTGTATAGTGCCCCATTCTGTGTATGAGTAGCCTACCCTGATTCTCTCTGTCTGTTAGTAATCTTACTCATAGTTTTGTACCCTTTTGTCTTTTCTTTCAGGTAGAATAACCTACTTCAGTATTTCCTGAAAACCAGACCTTGAAGTGGAAAATTCACTCAGCTTCTGTATAACTGGAAAGGTCTTTATTTCTCCTTTGTATCTAAAGGATAACTTTGCTGGATATATTATCCTTGGCTGGTAATTTCTCTTTCAATAGTTTGAATATTTGATTCCACTCCCTCATAGCTTGTAGAGTTTCTGCTGAAAAATCTGATGATAATCTAATGGGCTTTAATTTGCGAGTTACTGTCTTCTTTTCCCTGGTTGCCTTGAGAATTCTTCCTTTGTCATTAATTTGTGACAGTTTCAATATAATGTGCCATGGAGAAGGCCTTTAGAATTAAGGTATTTAGATGTTCTGCTTTCTTCTTGGATCCAAATTCGAGAAGGAAGTTCTTGTCAACTATTTGTTTGAATAGGCTCTCTGTGCCTCTCTCTCTCTCCCTCCCTCTCTTCTTTTTGTGGCATACCCATTATTCTTATATTGCTTTTTCTGATGGAGTCAGATAATTCTTTCATTTCTTTTAACTCTCAAGTCTCTCTCTTTTTCCATCTGCATCATTTCCAGACTTCTATCTTCAATATCACTAATTCCTTCCTCCATCTGGTCAGCTCTACCTCCTAAGCTCACTATTTCATTCTTCATGTCTTTTATTGAGTCCTTCAGCTCCAGAATTTTCATTTGGTTCTTTTTTAAATGTTCAACCTCTGGTAAAGTACTCATTTTATCCATTGATTTTATTTCTGAGTTCATCAAACTGCCTATATGAATGTATTTCCATCTCATTGAGATTTTTCTGAAGAGCAGTCTTGAATTCTCTGTCATTTAAGTCACATATTTCCATTACTTTAAGTTTATTTTCTGGAGACTTTTCACTTACTTCTGAGCTGCCTTGTTACATTGGTTATTCATAGTAATTGATGGATTATTTCTCTTCCTAGGCATCTACGTAAATGAATTATGTAGCAGACTGATATGAAGAGGTATTTCTTTTGTTTTCCAATAAGTGACGCTGGAGCATTTTATTTTCTTTTGCCCTGTTCCAGGTTTTTACAGGTGAAAGATTTCCTGGGCAAGTGGGCATAACTTCTGTGGCCAGTTTGCCTCTGTCTCAGGGCACCAACCAATGGGAGTATGTGGTGGATGTTGGGGTTCTGAGTCCCTGAAATCCCATTGCTGCCCCAGCAGTCAGATGCAGAGCTGTGCACCTCAGCAACCATGAGTGCCACTCACTGGGATCAGCTGTGAAACTTGGGGGTGGGGTGGACTGGGATAGGCGGCTGGTGTGTTTGGGGCTTTGTTCTCCTTTGAGTAATAGTGACTTCCATTACAGCTGCCTCAACTCTGTATCTCTTCCCTTGTCACTGGAATTAGCCACATGAGGAACTCATAAACTTTTTAGTTCGATATAGTCCCACTCATTTATTTTTGTTTTTACTTTCCTTGCTTTTGAGGTCAAATTCATAAAATCCTCTCTGAATGCAATGTCCATAAATTTAGTCCTTATGCTTTCTTTTATGTAATTTACTATTACAGGTCATATGTTTAGGTCTTTGAGACATTTTGAGTTAATTTTGCTATACAGTGACAGATAGCAGTCTAGTTTCATTCTTTTGCACATGAATTTCCAATTTTCCCAGCAGCATTTATTGAAGAGGCTTTTTTCCCCTCCATTGTATGTTTTTGGCTCCTTTGTCAAAAATTATCTGCCCATATATATGTGTGTGTGTTTCTTTTTGGGGGGGAGAGGGGCAGGGGGTTCTCATTTATTCCATTGGTTTGTGCATCTGTTTTTCTGCCAATACCATGCTATTTTGATTACTGTCATTTTATAATATAAATCAGGGAGTGTGATACCTCCAGCCTTATTATTTACTTGCTTTGAGTATCCAGATCTTTGTGATTCCTCACAAATTATCTCATTTTTTTCTTATTTTTCCTTAAAGAAATGCCATTGGGATTTTGATGGGGATTGCATTAAATTTGTATGTTGCTTTAGGTAGTAACATGGTCATTTTAACTATATTGATTCTTCCAATCCATGAACATGGAATAGCCTTCTATTTTTTTGTGTGTCTTCAATATCAAACTGAAAAAAACCTTCTGCAAAGGATAAGAAACCATGAACAAAACAAAGAGGCAACCAACCAAATGGAAGAAGATATTTGCAAGCAACACCTCTGATAAGGGGCTTATATCCAAAATATGTAAAGAACTCATGCAACTCAATAACAACAAAAAAAGAAACAATCCAATTAAAAAATCAGCAGAGAATCTGAACAGACACTTCTCCCAAGAAGACATACTAATGCCAACAAATACATGTAAAAATACTCAATTTTACTAGCTATTAGGGAAATGCAAATCAAGTCCACAATGTTAGAATGGATGTTATCAACAAGAAAAGTAATAACAAGTGTTGGGGAGGTTGTGGAGAAAAAGAAAGCCTTATACTGCTGATGGAAATGGAGGTTCTTCAAAAAATTAAGAATAGAATTACCATAAGATCCAGTGATCCCTCTTCTGGGTATCTACCCAAAAAATCTGAAAACAATTTTCCTTAAAGATATATGTACCCCTATGTTCATTGCAGCATTATTCACAGTGGTCAAAACATGGAAACAACCAAAGTGTCCTTCAATAAACGATTGTATAAAGAAATTGTGATACGTATATAGAATGGAATATTACTCTGCCAAAAGAAGATATGAAATATTGCCATTTGTGACAAAATGGATGGATCTTGAGATTATCATGCTAAGCAAAATAAGCCAGACAGAAAAAGTCGAGAACTATATATGACTTCATTCATATGTGAGATATAAAACTGAAAGCAGCAAATGAACAAGACAAAGAAAGAAACAAAAACTCCTAGAAGGAGACAACAGTTTAGCAGTTCCTAGAGTGTAAAGGGAGAGGAGAGAGGTAGAAGAGGGTAAAGTGGGTCAAATATATGGTGACGGAAGGAGAACTGACTCTGTGTGGTGAACACACAATGCAATATATAAATGATGTATTATAGAAACGTACACTTGAAACCTGCATTATTTTACTAACTAATGTCACCCCAATACATTCAATAAAAATTTTAAAAAAGGAACTCATACAACACAATAACAACAACAAAAATCAATCAGTTAAAAATAGGCAGAGGACTCGAGTAGACATTTTCCAAAGAACACATACAAATGACCAACAAGTATGAGGTATTATCAAACAATATGGTGAATGTTTAAATTTTAAAAAGTTTATTATAGTAAAAGACACATTGCCATTAATCTCCCTCTAAATACTCCCCTGTTGCTTTGAACACACTTATCCCATTGTTCTTGCCACCTTCTAAGGAGTTCTGGAAGTCCTCTTTCCTGAGTGTCTTTAGTTACGCTGTTGTGGCTGCCTCAATGTCCTGAATCGATTCAAAATGTTTATGTTTCATGGTCGTTTTGACATTGGGGAAGAGCCAGAAGTCGCACGGTGCCAGACCCAGTGAATAAGGTGGATAAGGACACATTGTAATATTTTTATTTGACAGAAATTGCTGTACCAGAAGTGAAGTATGGCACGGAGTGTTATCATGATGGAGGAAGATTTACCGCACACTTTGAAACACACCTTCTCTCAACCGTAGTTCACACCGACTGTACCAAACACGTTGAAATTTGTCACACACTGTTACTAAGGTTCGATGCACCACTACCTGCATTGAGGATCCCTGCCTTTCTGTTGGATGGCACTGGGCAGCAGCATTCACCATATTTGTTTATCACACCTTGTACATGAAAAGGTGCTCAACATCACTAATCATCAGGGAAATGCAATCAAAAGCCCAAGGAGACATCGTTTCACATTTGTTAGAATGGCTATTATCAAGAAAAGAGAGAAATTCTGCCGAGGATGTGGAGAACAAGGATGTAGAGCACTTTTGGTGGAAACGTAAATTGACGCAGCCACTATGGAAAACAGTACAGAGGTTCCTCAAACATTTAAAAATACAGTGGTACCTCGGTCTTTAAATGTAATCCATTCTGGAAGACCATTTGAGTACTGAAACGTTCGAAAACAGACAACAGCCAGTCCTCAGGATCTTGCACTCAGCGGAAGCCCCATGACGTGTTTGACTTCCAAGGCATGTTCGAAAACCAAAGCATTTACTTCCGGGTTTATAGCATTCGTAAACCAAAGTGTTCCGTCAACGGAGACATTTGAAAACCGAGGTACTACTGTAGAACTAATATATGATCCACCAATCCCATTCCGGATATATACTCGTATTGGAAAAAGATGACATCAGGATCTGAAGAGATATCTGCCTTCTCATTTTCATTGTTGCATTATTCACAATAACAAAGACATGGAAACAACCTATGTGTAGATCAGTGGATGAATGAATGTAGGAAATTTGATACACACACAAACACACACACGAATATCATTCAGCCATTAAAAAATAAGGAAATCCCACCATTCACGACAATATAGACGGACCTTAAAAAATCATACTAAATGAAAAGTCGGAGAAAAGACAACTACTATATGATCTCACTTGTATGTGGAATCTAAAAACCATCAAACTCAGAAACAGAGAGTAAAATAGTGGTTGTTAGGGGTTGAGAAGTGGGGGAAACAAGGAGATGTTGGTGAAATGGTACAAACTTTCAGTTATAAAAGGAATAAGTTTCAGGGATCTAAAGTACAGCCTGGTAACTATATTATATACTGGAAAGTTGCTATGAGAGTAGAGCTTTAATGTTTTCACCACCACAACAACAAAATGGTAATTATATGAGGTAATGGCTGTGTTAACTAAACTTACTGTGGAAACATTTCATAATTACGCCTTAAACTTACACAATGTTATATGTCAATTATGTATCATTAACACTAGGGGAAAAAGATAGCAAACAATGCATTCTACTTTAAGGCAGCAACTAGCAGTGCAAGTATTTGCTTGATCTATGTTAACTAAATTGGTATGCCATTCAAAGTTAAACTAGGAACTCTGAACTTATACTTTCATTTTTTGTGTTATCCTAAGCATTATATGAATAATTATTTTGAGCAAAAGTGAAAGTTTCAGTGAATGAAATGTTTTCTTTAGATAAATGGTTTAATACATGTTGTGAGATACATAAATGTTTTAAAGCCATAGTTTATATTGTATTCAATTGATGACTGTTGTTCTTTGGATAGAGATCACGATCTTTAAAGCAGGCAGGTTATGAAAGTAACTAAGAGGTAGCTGTTGCTTGGGAAATGCTAGAAAGACTTGAGCAAATTGATGTCCTACTTAAAAGAAAACCATTTGAGGAAAAGGAATATACCCTTTTTTAAAAGAATAGTCAGAAATTATCTCCTTATCAGGAAAAAAAAATCACTTTCATGATTAGATGATTTTACTGTTTTCACTCTTCCTTCTCAATCAGAGAAAGGGATGCTATGACCTAAAGAAGCTCAGGCCACTGGAAAGGGGCTTTGCCCGAGACTAAGAAAATTAGTGATAAGATAAAATATCCAGAGCTTGGAGGTCGGTGGCAGAATAAGAATATTGGCAGCAAGATTTCTTTAGCAACCTTTTTAGCTAAATATACAATATGAGTATAAAGAAATGTTATTAAATAAAAAACAAACAAACAAAACTAAACAAGAAAACAAAACGAAGAATCCAAGTGGTGACTGTCCCCTTTCATAGGATCACTTTGAAAACTGCACACAACATGGAATAATATTTGCAATGCTCTAAAATATTTCAGCTCCACATCTCAAAAGAAGTTAAGGATGTCAGGGTATAAAAACATGGAAAGAGCTTCTCATCTGAAGTTAGTCACAGGTAGTTATGATATCAATTCTGATTCTTGCAAAGTGTGCTACAATGACCAGCTAATATGAGCCTTACTTTAACTAACCCTCCTTCACAGTTGTTGTGAGGATGATATAATGACAAAAAACAATAAATAAAGCACCAGGTACCTAGTCAATAGTCAATTTCTACTTCCATTTCTTTTATTTCCCTGTCGTAAATAAAATTTAACTTGGCTAAATCCTTAACGAGTACAGTTATGACCTTTTCAAATCTGTCTCTCACTTACTCACACGCCCACTTTTACATGTAATCTATCCTTTATCAAACTTAATTTCTTAAACATGCTTCTACTAATATATGCTCTTTTGTCTTTTTTTCATATAATTTCTGCTAATAAAATACTCTCCCCTAAACTTCAATTTATCGCAATTTTACCTGTCCTTTATTGTTCAATCAACATGTACCATTGAAAGAATCCCCTACATCCAGATGGAAGGAAAGCCTTCCTCTGTGCTCTAATAGAAATAAATTTCTATCTCTTTGGTTTGGATACTTTTTTACTTCATAGATCACATTTAGACTTCTTTTTTTTTTTTTTTTTTTTTTTTTTTTTTTTTTTTTTTTTTTTTTTTTTTAAGGGCAGGAGGAGTTTATCTTGAAGACTTCCACAGTAGATAACCCCAGCTGTTATTCAAAAAACCTGTTTTGGGTAACTGTGAAATAAGAACTATGAGACTATTGTGCATTCCATCTAAAATGTATAATACAGACATATTCTCAAAAAGCTCCACAACATGAAGAAAGTGAAAGCCAATGCTTTTTTCTATTTAAATAAGAAGAAAATGTTTTGTGCTATTGTGTCATTTGTTAAAAAAATAAAAAATAAAGTCCTATATAAAAATACTAAGAACAACTTTTTGCTAAACTCATGTTTGCAACTTATTTATAATCTGGGTCTTTTCATGTGATATTTTATTCTTTTTCAAGTTAAAGGAATGTATCTTTTTCACTGTCCCTGTGTGCTTTTAAGAATCCACAAAAAAATGTACTTGATGTTCTTGATGCTGTTCATAACTTGACTGATAAAAGACTTGCAGTTGTCATTCTTGACAATTGGATTTAATTAAAATTCTCACACATTGTATTATTATCTTATTTAATTGCTGTTCAAATTTTAGATGACATATAGAGAATAATTGTAAAACCTGATTTTTTTTCAGTGCAATCATTTTTCAAGCCATTCCTCATAAGTACATGTCAGTTGGTTCTCTGTCTTTTTGCAATTAAGACTGTTTCATATCTGATTTTATCTTCACAGTCACACATTTTTTACTACTCTGTTGTTAACATGCTTGCTCAGACTTTGCTAGCAGAACTGATCTTGTTGATTTTCTATTAAAATAGGTAGAGAAATAGCCCTGTATTATCTCCATAATTGTCGACCTTCCTAAGTCATTTATCAGTTCTTATTACCGTGAACATAGAGGTAATTGAAATTCTGCGTTATCATTACACCACTGGTATGACCTGAAGACTTTCCTGTGATACTTTTCTATCTGTTCTCATTATACAATATCTTCTTCTGGTAATTTAGGTACACTTTGAATATTTCAATTCAATTTTATGTGCTATGAGGCTCATGGATGTCCTGTAGTGCAGCCACAATATATTTAATAGAAGAAGGCATAGACATTTAATACAGATGCTACTCGATTTACAGTGGGGTTATCTCCTAATAAAACTATCACAAATTTAAAATACCGTAAGTCAAAATTCATTCAATATACTTAACTTACCAAACATCATAGCTTAGCTTAGCTTACCTTAAATTTGCTCTGAACACAGTACCAAAGCACAACACTGGTGACACAGTACCTTGTGGAGTATCAACTATTTACCCTCCTGATCATGTGTCTGTTCAGAAGCTGTAGGTCGCTGCCAACACCCATCAGCAGGAGGGTATCATACTGCATATCTATAGCCCAGGAGAAGATCAAAATCTGAAGTACCTTTTCTACTGAATGTGTTATTGCTTTGGCACTGTTGCAAAGTTGAAAAATCTTAAGTCAGACCACCATAAGTAGGGGACCATCTGTGTATGACAACGATACTATTACTAGATGTGCTCCAAATAGAGTATGTGGGATTATAGAGAAATTGAATAGATAAGCTCTCTGTTTATCTTTTCTCAGACTAGTAACAGAAAAGTATCTCTAGCTAAACTTAATAAAATATGTCCTGCATAGTATTGTATTTTTCTCCACATGGTAGGCAAGTTAACCTGTCATAGGCTTGATGACGCTGAGAAATCAAATACAGAAGTGTTTAACCCTAGCTCAGCAAAATTTTTCTTTATATACTAAGGAGTTACATCACTAACTGCTCACTTATTCTCTCCTTCCAGTCGCTCACACAAAAATCATCCAGTGTGGGTTCTGGTTTTTCCTAAAGGTTGGATTTGTAAAGCCATTTGAGATTGTTGAAATTTTGAAATCCATGGATTGAGATTACTACACTTTAGGTAGACTTCTATGAAGAATAGGGCAAAGTTGTATGTATCCATGGTATGTTTGAGCTCAAGAGTATCCTTTGCACTGCTTGTTTGTTCATTTAGTAGCTGAGTGAATGCAAACTTGAACTTGTCACAAGTCACAATTCACCCCAATTTGTATGTAAACTGCATGTCTAACCTGTTCTATTTTTTCAAAAATAAGGCTTCTTGAATTTATTTCAGTAAATCCTATAATCACATATTTCTAGAATCTCTCCGTTCTTTTACAAATATTACTGCTGCCTTACTCTAAGCACTCATAAACTTTCTCCTAATTACCAGGGCAAACTAACTGTCTCCTGTTTCCCATGACACACTGTTTCAGGTAGATCTTTGTTAAAAGAAATTTCAGTAATGTAACTTCAATTTAATGTCCTCTAATGATTCCCCCATTGACCACAAAAAAGTCTACGCACCTTAACATACAAGATTCTTTTTAATCAGAACGTTTCCAGTTGCTTTACTTACCGTTACCCTCTTTGAAAATTACTTATAGTTCCCAATACACTGGATACTCAACCATATCTCTGTATTTTTTGTATCCTACCTCTTCCTAAACTCTCAACCCATCTTTTGATTCTTACTTCAAGATGAGATTCTGTGATTCTCCAATGTTTTAGATAAATTAATTAACTCATTTACACTAAAATTATTCATTGTTATTATTTTAATTATCACTGTACTATATATTTTAATGTGTTTTAAATGAGCTTCTTAAAAGTATAGATGGTCTAAAACACCCTTGCATTCCATGTCTTGCAAAATATCTTACAGATAGTATATGTGCAGTGCAGTTTGAATGGAACTGGATTCAATTTGATTCACCATATTTTTATTATTCACCTATGGGATAATAATTTATTTTATGAATGTATGATATGTGTCAAATAGTAGTATAGTAGTTTTACACATGCAATGTGGCTTAGAAATTCAACTATGTGTACAAATGGTGACATCTAATTTGTGCAAATCAGATAATTTGTCCTTTTTTCTTGAAAAATCCAGAACTCCAAGAGCTGTTCTGCTTAGAAAATGTTGCTTTTGCTCTAGAGGATTTACCAATGGAACTTCTCCAAACCTCATCTCAAAGTTGAAGTACTTTTCCAGACTTTCTCCCTTGTTGAAATCCCCTTTGTCAGAGGCTCTTTTCAATTCCCTATTATTGAACCCCTGCTTTTATTCTCAGTGTCTCCATTATAAGTGCAAGAATGAAGAATATTAAATAATAATATTAAATAATAGTTTTACAGTACCTTCTAAATTATAGTTCTGCTCATTATGAAATTGATTAGTGGTTGTTGTTTAACTTGGAAAAATAATCTCTACATGTATTATTATAGATCTACCGAAAAAGATCATCCTGAGTTTTAAACACGTTATTTACATTCAGATTTATAATCCAAGAGATTTTTTTTTTAAATAAAAATATTGAGTTTTGGAAGCATTAATGAAAATAAAAATATTCTCATAAAACATGAGAAGCTGGAAGATGTCTTAGAGACCATACGTTTCTACCTACTACTTTTAAAAAAATAAAAACAAAAACCCTAAGAGATTAGTTAAGACGCTTGGCTCAAATCACATATGCCATCATCAAGGTGTCCAGAATGAGATCCCTACTCTCACAGATTCCTAACTTGGGGGTTCATTCAGTATCATTTAGCCTTTGTGGAAAAGAAAAGTAACTCCCTGGATGCCTGGTCAGGGATCTGCTCTGCTGTAGCTAAACCTACACGGGGCCTGTGATCCAGACTCTTAGACCCTTTTATTCCCACCTGAAATTTGTCAAAAATCTCTTTGCCCTTACTTGTTATATTTGGCATATATTTGGGGAGTTGGGATTAAGCTTGCTTTGATTGCTCTGAGAAAACAGGTGTCCATTCATACTGATGTTCCTACAGCCCTGAAACACAGTAAACCCCCCTTCTTCGCAATTTCAGTTATCCACGATCAACTGATTTGAAAATATTACATGAAAAATTTTAGAAATAACAAAAGCATAAGTTTTGAATTGTGCGCTGCTCTGAGTAGCATGATGAAGTGTCCAGGCATCCTCATCCATCCTGCCTGGGCTGTGACTTACTCCTTTGTCCAGCGTCTCCATGCTGTAAACACTCCCTGCTGATTAGTCACTTAGTAGCCATCTTAGTTATCAGACAAACTGTCACAATATTGCAGTGCTTGGGTATCCCTTATTTTACTTACTAATAGCCTGAAAGCGCAGGAGCAATAATGCTGGCAATTCAGATGGGACAAAGAGAAGGGATAAAGTCCTTTCTTCAAGCAAATAAAGAAAAAAAATATCATATGAGGAGGTTTCTAAGATCTACGGTATGCACAAATCTTCGTAACTATGAAGAAGGAAACTGAAATTTATGCTAGTTTTGCTATCACACCCCAGACTGCTAAAGTCATAGCCACAGTGCATGATAAGGGCTTAGTTAAGATGGAAAAGGCATTATATTTGTGGGCAGAAGACACGAACAGAAAACATGTCCTGATTGATGTTGTGCCAGGAAGCAATGAGCCTACACGAACTCTTTCGCAAGGCAGTCCCTAAAACTAATGACACCAAACCATTTAATGCAAGTAAGGGATGGTTACACAGATTTAAGAATAGGTTTGGATTGAAAAAAATATTAAAACTACTGGAGAAACCCCATCTGTGGATGAAGAAGCTGCTGCCACATATCCCACAGAGTTGAAGAAGTTGATTAAGGAGAAAAGTATGTATGCATAGGAACAACAACAACAAAAAGAAAAAGCAGTATATACAGGATTTGGTATTATCTACAGTTTCATGCATCCACTGGTGGTCTTGGAACATACCCCCTGTGGATAAGGAGAGACTACTGTACAGAAGAAACTAGATATTTCCTATTTGAGAATAAGTATAGCTTGATACAAGCAATGGATGCTATTGACTTACTTCGATGCATGTGAATTATGCAACTGCTCCTGGCAACTCGCTGTAGCTCAATTTATATGCTCTGTTAAACATCCAATCACCAAGACAGCTCCTGCTACCCTTGCCATCAGAAAGCTATATTTCCCTCTCCTTACATTTAGTATGTGAGTTAAAATCTCACATTTATTCAAGCTTGCTCAAGCCAAGTTTTATATTTCCTCTCAGTGCTGCTGAGCTGATTATTCACCCATGTAACTACACTGAGAATTAGCATCAAAATGGAGATACGAGGACCAACCATAATAAAGATGTTATGAATACTCAAATCTTCAGATCTGAAACTTTCTACTTTAAGAGTCTAGCACATAAATGTCAGAGTAAAGCACTAACCTTTGGATTTATAAAGAGAACTATGATGCCATCCTGTGGGCAGCTATATTTAATTACATGCAGACCAAACAGAGGATGGCATATAAAAATTCCATAAATGTATCTTCTCTAACAGAAACATGTAATCTAAACAACATATATTTCATATATTAATCATTAGGTTATTATGAGGTATATACCTCACACACATATACAAGAGAGTAAGTAACTAAAAGAATAAAGCCAAAATGGCAACAATGATTATGGCTCAATGATGTTATTTTTAAAACACAAATATGAGTTACATTTTCTTAATTAAGAAAAAAAAATATTTTCAATTTGTACAAAAAGTGATAACATTAAGAGGCAATTCAGCAACATAATTTCTTTTTCATATTTGGAGATAGGTAGAATAATTTTGTATATAATATTCCACAGACTTTTCTAGTAAAATTAGACCTATCCAGAAACAAAGGAGATTTCTTACTAAATGTGAACACAGTTGTTTGGAAAGATGCTTATGCACTATGAATTCTCAAAGGTCTTACTGTCATCTTATTTACTTTATCCAGCAAGCATTTATGGAAGCCACCAATGAAACACGGAGATGAAAGATAGGAGTAAGTGCCATGATGGACCTCTCTACTGGATGCAGGGGGCAGGATATCTAACTCAGACAGAATGGAAGGGCAAAAGAAGCTACTGAAGTGATCCCCAAAGATGTTAATTCTGACCTGAGCTAAATTTTGAAGATCTAAAAGAAGTGATGGATTTACCCATCAAAAGAAGGGAAGAAGTCAAAGCTTCTTTAGGCAGAGAAAATAGACACTCACTCTATGAAAGACTCAGAGAGTACATGCTCAGTCCTCCTAACAAGATAATAATCTTCTAGAAGGACCATACTTTCTACCATAGACAAGAACTCCTTTCCAAAACAGCTGTTTGACTTCCTGGGATAATTTGAAATATGACAAACCAGTTTGAATCATAGAATCTTTAAAAGTTGTTTTTTGGTTTGTTTGTTTTTCTTATTTTAAACTAGTGTCATGATTCTGGGGGGTAGGGGAGATGGTCATGCCTATTCCTAGATAAACATTGTGAGATAGGTTTATGATAAAAAGAGATAAATTCCTCTTTCATCATATTACATTCCCCTTCCATTCTCAAGAGCCTCCACCCCAAACCCATATTCTAAATTTGATAGAGTTTAGATTAATCATTATTGAGTTGTGGACTAAAAAAAGGGAGTTCTATAGAAAGTAACGTCACAGGGTGATCTCATCATGAATTCCTACTGGGCAGGTAACGGTGGGTAGTCATGCCCCAGACATATAACCTCGTTAGTAAAAGGCTTATTTTTGCCATAAACCAGCCCTGTCCATTGTGTGTCAGTCAGACCCCTCCTTCTAAAGCATGACCACCTTCAAGAGAGAACATAATATTAACTACCCTGTAATATATCCCCCACCTTGCTGTCTCCCACCTTCATGCAATCTTTCTTATGTTCTCTCCTTAATATCAAATGCATAAAAGAAACTGCTAACTGTCATTTCCTGAGCATTTGAGATCTTGCCCGCTGGCCTATGTGATCAGTCTTGGCTCAAATAAACTGTTATAAAAATTCTCTGCAGATTTGATCATGTCTTACGTCCACGGTGTGAAATAGCCTCCCAAATGATCTAGCTCTTATTCTAAAGATCTTCAGCTGGGAAAAAGTCATTTATTATCTTGTGATAAGTATTTCTTGTTGAACTATCAGCACCATATACTGTGTAAGTTGAAAACTAGATACTTGAGCTGTTCTGTGAAGAGTAGTATCAATAGCTAAAAATTGTCAGAAAATGAGGAAATGAATCCTTTGAATAACTCCGGGGAAGGGATAAATTAACCACTAAGTCATCTAAGTAAAGAGAATAAATAAATAAATAAATAAATAAATAAATAAATAAATAAATAAATAGAAATATACAGAGGGTGCCAAAAACTGTATACACATTTTAAGAAAGGAAAAAAGAAAAAAAAAACTATTAAAATTGTAATAATATATACTGATAACAAAAGATGAATACAAGTCACGTATGACTTCTGCAATTACAAGAGGTGCTCAAAGTAGTTACCATCAGCGTCCAGACACTTCTGATTACAGCAAACTACTGCCTGAGCAACATCTCTTAAAATGTTTATACATTTTTTGGCACACCCCCCCCACCCCCACCCACTGGATTTTCTATTTTTTGTAAAGACAATACAGTTCCTGATTTGAACAATTGAAGAGAATGATATCAGGATTCTTGAACTTTCTGGCCATCTACATGAATTAGTCAAGAAATTTTGCCACAAGGGACAGAAACCCATCTCATGGAAAGGGAGAAGTTTATTAACTCTTATAACACGAGTAACACTAATAGGTAAAGTACAGACATGCGGCTCAACCTCAGAAACCCATGGAACAAGGATCTTCAATGCTGTCAGGAACTTCTACATCTGTCCACCCTTTGCACTGTAGATGAAAAAGGGATTCTATGCAATGTAACTTCCCAGAGTGATCTGATCATGAATTCCTAACTGGGCAAGTCATGGTGGATCGTCACATCCCATGACTTCCTTAGCAAAAGGCTTTTATTTGCCTTAAGCAAGTCCTGTCCATTGTTTCT
This sequence comes from Rhinolophus sinicus, assembly GCF_057876585.1. NCBI lineage: Eukaryota > Metazoa > Chordata > Mammalia > Chiroptera > Rhinolophidae > Rhinolophus > Rhinolophus sinicus. Next base: position 58,125,865 of record NC_142516.1, read on the forward strand.
GTGCATCTAGGTTAATACACCTTTGAAATGACTCTTTCCAGACCCCTCCTTGTAAAGCATGACCACCCTCAAAGAGCACATGATCCTATTAACTCTTACTACCCTGTAATCCTATCCCCACCCTGCTTTCTCCCACCTTCATGTAATCCTCATTTTCTCTCCCTAACTCAACATGCATAAAAGAAGCTGCAAACTGCCATATAAAATGTGTTTATTTCAGTCTGTTGAGATTTTTGCCTCCAGGCATATCCTCTGTTTGACTCAAATGAATTTTTATAAAACTTCTCCACAGGGTGGACAGTCTTCTGTGGACCGTGTAATATTACACTGCAAACTTTATTGTTTCTACAAAGTGAGGAACAATGGCCACTAACAGCTCCTGAGCCTCATACTGACAGCAAACATCACTTGAAAAGAACTCACTTTCTCACTTCCAATTTAGAAAATCATCAGCATATGTAATGTGCCCAACCTTGGTCAGTTGGATATTGGATTTTGTAAAAATTCAGGACTTGGATTAACATAGCTGTTTTCAAATCCTGGTGGCAACATGCGAGGCGTCTTAGCAGAGTATCTGTCTTAGACAGATACTTAAATTGTATCTGTCTCAGATTCCTCATCTGTAAACTAGAGACCTCTGTCTTATATATTGACAGTACTCTGAAAATTAAAAAGTACTATAGATATGGATAATATTGTTAAGAGTATTACATATTAAAGAGATAGGAATTATTAATGTTCTATGCATTTTTGCCCTTGCTTTTCAAGGAGCCCTTCTAGAGAGTATATCTTGGCCCAATGCTGTGAATACTTCAAATTGTTGGAAAATAATCTTGACATTTTAGTACTTTTATATTGTGTCTAAAGAAATTTTGTATAACCCTGTCTGAAAGCCTATCTTGGACATGGTTTGTGAGGAAAATTTTATATCATTATTATTAATAGCATAAAAGCCCAACTACTTAGAATATTCAACTTTTAACTGAAAAAAAGTCTAAAATCTAAAATGAAGATGTTTTGAGCTCCCTTCCCTTCCCTCCCTCCCCACCATCCCATCCCTGTCTATCACTGTCATCACTCACTACATTCTGCTTATCTGTAAAAGTCTGAACATAACCACTGCCACAAAAGTTCAAGTTTCAACTAGCCAGCTCTTCAGCAACTAACTAAATCAATGGGTTTACATAAACTTAATCATTATGTAATACACCATACACTTATACATGTGATATATCAATTATACCACAACAAAACTGGAAAACACCAAATAAAGAAAAAACAAATAAAAATTATATAATAGTTTCAAATAGACATTTGGGAACAGAAGAGTCATCCACTCTTATGTATCTGGCTGAGTATATTTCTCTTCCCAAACCCTATAGTGCTGTATAAGTGAAGTAATGTAGATGTCTCTAGGTATCTAGTTATCTGTTGAATGGATTTCATTTACTAAGTTTTATGAGTGGTGAATAATTATTTATTTTTTACTAGGTTTTTTTTTGTTTTTTGTTTTTTCTTTTGGATTTATTGGGGAAGGGGAACAGGACTTTATTGGGGAACAGTGTGTACTTCCAGGACTTCTTTCCAAGCCAAGTTGTTGTCCTTTCAATCTTAGTTGTGGAGGGCGCAGCTTAGCTCCAGATCCAGTTGCTGTTGCTAGTTGCAAGGAGCGCAGCCCACCATCCCTTGCAGGACTCGAGGAATCAAACTGGCACCCTTGTGGTTGAGAGCCCGTGCTCCAACCAACTGAGCCATCCTGGAGCTCAGCGGCAGCTCAGCTCAAGGTGCTGTTTTCAATCTTAGTTGCAGGGGGCAGAGCCCACCATCCCTTGCGGGACTCGAGGAGTTGAACTGGCAACTTTGTAGTTGAGAGCCCACTGGCCCATGTGGGAATGGAACCAGCAGCCTTCGGAGTTAGGAGCACGAAGCTCCAACCACCTGAGCCACCGGGCTGGCCTGAGTGGTGAATATTTTAAACCATTAGTTTATGCAACTATTTTAAACTGATATAATATTTGGTTATCAAACTTTCTAATGTAAAGTCACAAACAGAAAGAAAAATACATAAATGTAGAGTTTAATTAGTGATTATATAACAAATGTCCATGTCACCATCATACAGGCTAATAAATCAAAGATTGACAGCATCCTTGGAGCCCCATATGTGTTCCTTCCTGATCCAGTCCCTCCTTCCCAACTAGAGGTAACTGCTGTCATACAGTCTATAGCAATTGTTTGCTTTCCTTGAAATTTTATGACCCAGGTATGTATTGTTAAGTATTAAATTTATTGTTTTTTCTATTTGTGTAAAACTGATGTAATCTCCTTGTGGTTTTTCTTTGTCTTTTTTTCCACATTATGTTTTTAAGATTCATCTATCTTGTTACATGCATATAAATTAGGAAGATTAATTAGTTAATAAATGTTATTTCTTCACAGAATAACTCTGTAAATTAAAGCTCAATATGGAAAAAAGACTATGGTTGCCATTGGAAACAGAATGAGAAGATGTTGGGTCTTTTTTCACCCTACATTAATCTTCCACTCCCGGGTATAGCTTACTTCTACATACTAGCTGCCTTGCACAGCACAACTGTCCTTTCACCCTGTTTGTTATCCTTTGAGGATGAGGACCACATTCTAGGGCTCATGCTGCCAGCTGGCTTTTCGTGCAGACTCACTAGCAAGAAGGAATACCATGGAACATAAGCCCAGACTTTGAAGTAGGTCTTCTTGCTCTAGAGGGCAAATATCAAAGCTGGTTTGGTTGGCAACCCAAAGATATAAAATTTCACCAAGTTTCCCCCAAAGGGTGAGTCTCTATTCTATTTGATGTCTAATATCTTCTGATTTCGTCTGAGAGATTAGGAGAAATAATGCAATAAATATTATCAGTATAAAAATACTTTGATATTTTAAAAAGTTGAGATATAAAAACAGATGTCATATTCTCCCTCTCATAATAAGTCCCCAGGTGTTTTGATTACAGTTTTGATAAAATAAGCAAACAGCCTATGATATTCAGCCAAGTAAAAGATTTTTCACCATGTAAAAACTTATACTGTAAATATTTTTGGACCAATATTGTAGACAAGACACACTGTGAGATAATCAACTTATTTTACTTCTCTGATAAGTACATATGCTAGGTATGTATATATAGATATCTAAACCAGAGAGCTAAGCCAATTCTGAGATTGCCCTAATTCTTTTTTTCTTCTGATTTTCCTTCATGTTTCTTCATTTCCCATTTCAAAAGGAATAATCCTGTCTCTCCAGGTATGCAGTAAGTGTTTTGTTCATCTTTAGCTAAGTGTGTCATGACTAAGTCAAAAAAGAAAAACAGCCATATCTATTGAGGGATGAAACAAAAACATGTAGATAATTAACATGACATCAGTAAGCAATATGCAGTTTGAAATTGTTGTCTTAAAAAAGTGTTGTTAAACTTGAAAAATAAAACAATTATAAATCTTGAAAAATATCTCCTTATATTTAAACGAGGGTTTTGTACATATTTTTCATAACATTTCCTTAAGGCATTAGCATTAGTTCATTTTGTCCACTTGTCTCTATTCACATATACAATACAAATAAAGTTTTCAATTTATATTAATTTACTGTTTACAAAGATGTTCGTATACATATCTCTTTTTGATCTATCAAACAATCCTATCAGCCAGAGATTTAGTCAGCAAATATTTATTGGCTGTCCTCCAACTGTATGTTTCACACTGTGGCAGAGATGGGACAGTGTGTAAAGCAAACATAGTTCATACACTCATGAAGTTTGCCCTTTAGTGGGGAAGCCAAAGGACAAATTGCTTCAATTAATTATAAGTGGCTGGATAATTATAAGTGTCAAATGTTGTAAAGGAGAAGTAATGACTGCTTTCATATGGTGAAGAAAGTGAAAATAACTTTTTACCGAGCTGTGAAAGTAACATGTCTGTTTTCTTTTCCTTCTTTCTACCTCTCTACTCTGTTGTTATTTTTAAGTACAGGGAAACATTTTTTTCTCTTAAAAAACTTACCATCTTCTCCCTCTTTCTAGACAACTTTATCCCTCTTTTTAGACAAATTTTTCTAGGAACAGTGAGATTTTTTTTACACTTGATGTGAAGTATTTACAAATGTTAAAATCTCCTAAGAAAGTGGTTATAGCTTTCTCAAATGTGTCTTCAATACTATATGATAATGTCATTTTGTTTTTATTTTTATTAATGTCATTATTGTTATTCTTATTGTTGTCTTATTCCCCCTCTGCCAGTAAGGACGGGAATATTGGGTTCACAATGATTCTAATCTTTTGGGCCTTCAGGGGGCTTTTTCTTAATCTTTATTTATTCTGTTCTTATATACTGTGGCATTTATCCCCAGGTTTAGTTATCATTAAAAAAAAAAAAAAAGTGGAATAGAGTTGTAGATAGAGGCTTCTCCAAGTTTTAAAGAACAAGAGGAACAAATTTCAGCATAAAACCCAGCTATTGCTAACCGAACTTAATTGAGCCCTATCTAGAGGAGTTTGAGCACATCTGATATGGTTAATAAAAGTTGCTTTAAGCATTAAAACTCATTATAATTTTCACATAAAGTATTATCATCTGATTATCATCTTGTTTTCACATGAAACAGACATACCATTATCACCCTACATTGAACGAATGTCTGAAACCCCCAGCTTCTGTGGCTTATCCAAGCACAGTGAATGGTGAAAATGATACACCAGAGCCATGTAAGCAAAGCAAAAGATACTTAGAGGGAGTATTTCAGATTCTCAGGTTGTCTTCCTACCAGTGGAAGAACCACGTATTAAGAGAACAAGAAATCACATATTGAAATAGACAGAAACCACAGATGTTTTTACTCAATCAAGAAAATTCCCTTTATGAATTTTGCAGTAGAATATAAGGAAATTCACCTTTATATGCTTACCTCACTTCCTTGAGGTAGCAATGCTTGATGGTTGATGCAGTTGATGAAAGCTTGCCAGGATATCCAGGAGTCAGAAAAATGTACAATAGTACAGAGAATGGCCTGTTGACATAAAAAGTCATAGCAACACTGTCATTCAACCAGTAGTTATTAATGCCGGGAAAGGGAGGTCTCCTTAGGACTAAATCTATGGGTATGACTTGGAACAGTAAAGGAAAAATCGGATAGGTCAGAGTCACAAGAGAAAATATCTCTATATTACTGAAATAAAGAATTCCATTTTTATCCACAATAGCTAGTGCTTGTTTAGAAACCTCTCAGGTGAGCAAAAGGGGAAGGGGGGGAAGCAAGCTAGCCACAGATGTCCAGAATATGCACCTTCATTTATTGTGCAGTCATATAAGAGAAATGACCTCTCTGAAGGGGGCAATGTGAATGATTACAGTTCCCTTTGATGCTCCAAACTACTTCAAAAGCTCAGTGGGAACTCTACACTGTATTTCTGAAAAGAATTGAGTAAATATAAATATACCATTTTGCTCTTTAGACCTTACTCCTGACTTTTCTTATATATTTTCTCCAACATAGAAACCACCATTTACTTTATTTTCCCAAATATTACAGATGCTATAACAATGCATTTTAAAACAATGAGTGCTGTTTTAATCATATCAGAGCAGCTTACCTATTTTAAATATAAGATGTGTTGGTTTTCTCATTTTTAGTGGAAGATAAAAATGTTTTATTTGCTAAATTAAATATGTCCTTAGCTAAATGGATTCTATTGGCTTTTTTATGTATTGGCATCAATGCTAAGTATTGGAATTGCTCAGGATGGATGGACTTCAAAGAACATCTTTGAGAGTTAGGGAGTTAATCTCTTGTCTAAGAGATGAATATCAGAAAATATTCGGGATTATAGACTGATCATGAAGCAAAATAATGATATCTGGGGAGTAAGGATAAAAAGCGAAAAAATATTTTAAAACATGAGCATCTCTGAAGATAAAGACACACTGTCTCAAGCATGGAGTTTTCTCAATTAAAGTAGGTTTCTTTATTTGCATAGAAATCCCCTAACTCAAAGTATATATGTAATAAATAATTGTGGGGGGAAAGGAGGAGGGTAGGGGAGACAGACAGAAATAAATAAAACAAAAGCCACTGAAAAACATCCCAGAACCTTCCCTGTGCTCTCTTGACTCAGAATCATCCCTGATACTTTTCTGTCATTTCCTCTCTGTGTCCTGCTTAGGTAATATAAAACCAGGTCCCACCTTCTTTCACTTATTTCTTAACGTCTTGCTGTGAAGCACTCCAAGTCAGAAAATTCAGTGAAAAGTAAATTGTTGTCTGTCTCTGACCAGATGTAAGGCAGAAGCCACTGACAGACTCTACAACCCTCCCACTCTGCAGATGGATAGGTAATGGCTGTATTACCACATAACCAGATCACACAATGGGTGGAGAAAGTGTCCTTTTTGAATGGAAGCACTGGACTGAAAAAACTAATTTATATAGAGATTTTTTCTGAGTCAACAAATTATAATTCCTAATCAATAGAGAGCCGACTGTTTCATATGAGAAAATTCCAGAAACAAATCCAATGCATGTCATATTTCAGTCAATAAATCCAGCAAGAGCCAGAACAATTAATCACACCATACTAGTGTCCTTCTCATAAAGAACTTTTTCTTTTCTGGAAAGGGGTCTTCTATGCTAAAGTTTTCTTTCTGACAAAGACAAATTGATTTTCATGGTCTAGAGAGAGATTTCAACTAGTCAAGAAGAGCCACAATGCTCACAGAAAACACACACAGGTATGGGAGTGGAAGACTTGTAGTCTCATGATCCTTTGTATGATTTATATGTAATTCAGGTGCCAGAACGGGCAGTTATCTACTTACTAGTTGTACCTATCACAGCACCTCTCACAACCTTATTTAGCAATGGATAAGTAAGATACACATGCTAAGATATGAACCATAAGAATAGGTGACCTAAGTGCATTAACTTACCACTGTTTAGCTTGAGCTTTTAAGCCTCCTCCAAAGAAAACAGAACTTGCTATGCCTTCGTTGACTTACCCATCTTTAATGGCCACAGACAGAAGCAATGCCTGCTCCAGTGACATACTCATAGATGCTTTGAATGACTTTTCTTATTGATAATTTATTTCCTTTCTGATTCTACTTATGGGCAACTGCTATAGCCTGACAAAAAGGGGGTTTTGTAGCCATATGCCTCCTTATATGACCTACCACCCTAGACTATAGTAACTGTACAATAAGTCAACACATATACTGGGAAGCAGCCTTTGATATAAGCAAGGTTTCATAAAATGAAAAGAGATTAACTACTCAGCTTGTCTTTAAATATTTATTTCTAAGGAGCTATGACCAATTCTGTTTCCATGCAAAGCCACCGACTCATGGACGCAATGCAAAGCAGAAATCTAGTACTCTCCCCTATGGAATAGACTTAAAAAATATTCTTAGATCAAATCTCATAGCACATCTGTATTTCCTTCAAACTCTAAAGCAACAATAATAGAGGAATGATTATAACTTATGACTTCTTGTCATTATTCAAACAAAAATAAAAGCCTGTTATTTTTTTTTCAAAGTTTAATTTATGTTTTTTTTTATTTTTTTTCATTTATTTTTATTAATAAAATTCCAGTGGAATGGTAAACTGTAAACAACAAAGATTAGGGGCTTTTTCCTTTGATTACTACATTGTTTTATTGCTTTTCTAATAAATGAGGAAAAACTAAAATTAACATTTTTACTCTAAATTGTAAATAACTCTCAAATTAAATTATCAAAATTTCAATTAACTTATCTTTAAAGTAAGTATTATAAAAAATAAAATGTCTTATCTTTGTATATATTCACACATCCAAATGAATTAGATACTATTGAATGAAATATAATAGATTATATTATTGTCTATAGCTTTGGGAAGTGACATATTTTCTGCTTCAACCTTGAAATTATTACTTATTGCTCAAAGCAAATCAGTTTATCCATATGTATTATTGGAAGAGATGTGAAATAAGAAAGATTATGTAATGGGAAAAGGGATGCTAACATCTATGCTATTTAAGGGGTTAGGACAGTTAACCTTTAGGGGCTCTTTTAACAGCTCTGCAATACTGTGACATATATATTATTCCAAGTTGTTATTCTGTGTACCATATCTGGCTGACAGAACAGACTTTAAAGTAGGGCTCTGTCAGATAGGAGAGAAGCTAGTTCAGAAAGGAATATCCCAAGAACATTCCTTCACACCTTGCATCACCTCCACACTGGTTCATCCTCACTCTATAACTGAAGATATGACTCAAAATCCATGATAAAACAGAATGATTAGGTAAATGCAACAGTAATTTTTCAAATTGAAATATTTTCCTATCAATACATGGGTCATATGCCTTATAAAGAAAAATAGCTCCCAATTTTGATGTGACTTCTGCATTTTTTCTTATTCATTTTTGTTGCATCATTTACAAGAATATGAATAATATCTTTACTTGTTAAAGGTGTAGAAAAAGTAACAATTAACATTTTTATTGCAAATATTAAGCATCATATAAGAAAAAATTGTCTAATATAGTACAAAGCATACAGAGACTACTAATAAATGTTAGTTTAAATTTTGGTTTAATTAAATAAAAAGCATATTTGTATTCAAATTTAAAAATGAGAGCATCATGTCTATGTTGGCAACATGACTGATTTTTAAAAACTTTTTATTTGATACTTAAACATATAATTTTTCTCCTTAGAAATACCAATATGATAAACTATATTAAGCCAATTTGTATGTAAATATTAACTCAAAATGGATCAAACACCTAGATATAAGAACTGAAACAACAAAATACATAGAAGAAAACATAGATACTAAACTTATAGACCTTGGTCTTAGACAGGACTCTATGAATTTGACTTCAAAGGCAAGTAAAGTAAAAGCTAAAATAAATGAATGGGACTACATCAAAATAAAAAGTTTCTGTACAGCAAAAGAAACCATCAAAAAACCAAAAAGGCAACTGACTGAATAGAAGATAATTGCAAACAACATCTCTGATGTTGGGATTACTATCTAAAATATATAAAGAATTTACACAACCCAACAATCCAATTTTAAAAATGGGCAGAGGACTTCAATAGACACTTCTCCCAAGAAGACATACAAATGGCCAACAGATATATGAACAAATGCTCAACTTCACTATTAGAGAAATGCAAATCAAAACCACAATGTGATACCACCTCACACCTGTTAAAATGGCTATTATCAACAAGACAAATAATAACAAGTGTTGGAGAGGTTGTGGGGAAAAATGAACCTTCATACACTGCTGGTGGGGATGTAAATTGGTACAACCACTATAGAAAACAGCATGGAGTTTCCTCAAAAAAAAGAATAGTTACCATATGACCCAGCAATCCCTCTTCTGCATATCTATACAATATTTGAAAATATTTATTCTTAAAGATATATGCTTGCCTATGTTCACTGCAGCATTATGCACAGTGGCCAAGACATGGAAACAACCAAAGTGTCCTTTGATAGATGACTGGATAAAGAATGTGTGGTAAAGGCTCCAGTTAAGATGGCAAGTAGGTAAATGCTATGCTCACTTTCTCTCATGGCCACATTGAAATTATAACTAAACTACAGAACAACAATCATTAAGAATTCCCTGAAGTCTAGCTGAACTGAAGCCCTGCATCTAAAGACATAAAAAAGCCACCTTAAGACTGGTAGGAGAGACAAAGACAGTGAACGTGCTGGTCCCACACCCACATGTGACAAATAAACAAAGAGATAGGAAACATAGATAGAAGATAGAAAACATAAAAAGAACCAGTCGGAAATGAATAAATATTGTAAATGAAGAATACGTTATAGGAATTAACAGTAGATTTGATGAAGCTGAGGATCAAAGCAGTGATTTAGAAAACAAAGTAGCAGATAACACCCAATCAGAATAGCAAAAAGAAAAAAAAATCCAAAACAATAAGGAGAGTTTAAGGGACCTTGAGAACAATATCAAGTGTACCAACATTCACATTATAGGGTTACCAGAAGGAGAAGAGAGACAGCAAGGAATTGAAAACCTATTTGAAGAAATAATTTTAGAAAACTTCCCTAATCTGTCAAAGGAAAGAGATATACAAGCCCAGGAAGTTCAGAGTCCCAAACAAGATAAACCAAAACAGGCCCACACTAAGACACGTAAGAATTAAAATGCCAAAGGTTAAAGACGAAGGAAGAACCTTGAAAGCAGCAAGAGAAAAGTAGTTAGTTACCTACCATGTTACCCCGTAAATAATACCTAACCAGAAGATAAGCCCTAACATGATTTTTCAGGATAACATCCCCTGAACATAAGCCCTAATGTGTCTTTTGGAGCAAAACTTAATATAAGACTTGGTCTTATTTTTGGGGAAACATGGCAATAGGGAGCCCCCATAAGGCTGGCAGCTGATTTCTCAACAGATACTTTGCAGGCCAGAAAGGAGTGGCAGGAAATATTTAAAGTGATGAAAAGCAAGGACTTACACCCAAGATTACTCTACCCAGCAAAGCCATCATCTAGAATCGAAGGACAGATAAAAATCTTCCCTGACAAGAAAAAACTAAAGGAGTTCATCACCATCAAATCAGTGTTACAAGGACTACTTTAAGACAAAAAAATTAAAAATACGAATAATAAAATGGCAATAACTACATACCTATCAACAATTACTTTCAACGTAAATGGATTAAAGCTTCAATCAAAAGGGGGGAGGGTGAATGCCTAGGAAAACAAGACCCTTCCATATGCTGCCTACAAAAGACTCACTTCAGATTCAAAAAGACACACAGGCTGAAAGTAAAGGGATGGAAAACATATTTCATGAAAATGGAAACAAACAAACAGCTGGGATAGCAATAGATATACCAAACAAAATAGACTTTAAAATGAAGACTATAATAAGACACAAAGAAAGACCTAGTAATCCCACTTCTGGGTATTTATCTGAAGAAACCCAAAATGCTACTTCGAGGGCATGCACTCATTCATATGTGCATTGCAGTATTATTTACAATAGCCAATATAGTAGGAAGGCCACCTGGGTATCGTGAATGGATGAATGGATAAAGAAGAGGTGGTACATATACATTATACAATGAAATGTTACTCAGCCATAAAAAATAAAATCTGGCCACCTGTCACAACATGGATGGACCTAGAGGGTATTGTGTTGGGTGTAATAAGTCAGACAGCGAAGACAAATGTCATATGATTTTAATTATAAGTGGAATCTAAAGAACAAAATAAATAAACAAATGAAACAGAAACAAACTCATAGAAATAGAGAACATTTTGATAGTTGCCAGATGGGAGGGGGGTTAGGGAGTGGGTAAAAAAGGCGAAGGAATTAAGAAGTACAAATTGGTTTACACACAGTAGTTATGGGGATGTAGGGTAGAGCATAAGGAATAGAGTCAATAATATTGTAATAACTATGTATGCTGTCAGATTGGTACTAGATCTATCAGGGTGATAGATGGGAGGGGAGTTGGTGGCAGGGTGAAAAAAGTGAAGGGATTAAGAAATACAAACTGGATGTTATAAAACAGTCATTGGGATGTAAAGTAAAGCATAGGGAACATAATCAGTAATGTGGTAAAAACTATGTACAGTGCCAGATGGGTATAGCATAGTCTAATCACTATGCTATACACCTGAAAGTAATATAAAATAATACTTAATGCCACAAAAAGATTTTTTAAAATATAGTAAAAATAAATAAATAAATAAATAAATAAATAAATAAATAAATAAATAAATGAAATGAAATGAAATGAAATGAAATGAAATGAAATGAAATGAAATGAAATGTGTGGTACATATACACTACATACTCAACCATAAGAAAAGAGGTAATACTGCCATTTGCAACAACATGGAAGGATCTTGAGATTATCATGCTAAGCAAAATAAGTCAGACGGAAAAAGTAAAAAACCATATCATTTCACTCATATGTGGGAGATAAAGCTAAAAGCTACAAATGAAGAAAGAAGACAAACAAAAACTCATAGACACAAACAATAGTATCGGTGGTAACCAGAGAGAAAGGGGCGTGAGGGAGCGTAGAAAATGGTAAGAAAGATAAAATATATGGTGGAAGGGGAGACTCGATTTGGGTGGTGAACAGACAATGCAATCTCCAGATAATGTATTATATACTTGTATACTTGTACAATTGTATACTTGAAACCTATATAATTTTATTAACCACTGTCACCCTTATAAACTTAATAAAATTAAAAAAAGAAGAAAACATGAGAAAAAAAGACATTTCCTAATTGTGTGTTACCCTTGCATTTCTGAAATAGTAACCATTTGTTTAAAACTATATTACTTTTTAAATCTGCTTCTGGAAGTTGATATTTCTGTTTTAATATTCATAATTAAACAGTGGTTTTAATTTTTGTGAAAGCATATTTTGTATTGATTTTATACTCACAATAGAGAGAATTAGGAATCTTCCTTCATTTTTGATACTCTGGGAAAGTTTTTAAATCATTAGAACTATCTGTTCCTTAAATGTTGGTAAAATTTATCTGTAAAACTCTCCATATATTCTGCTTTGATTGATGTAAAGGAATTGTTCTGAAACCTTTCTTTGAAGTTGTTCAGTTTGGGTGTTCTATTTCATCTAGTGTCAGTTTTCTTAAATTATATATTCCTAAGTAACTAAACATTTTAATGAAGTTTCAAATTTATTTACATACAGATGATTAAGAAAGTTCTCATCATGTTTTTAATTTACTAGCCTCTGTCATTTTTAATATCCTGGATCAATTTTCCTATATTTTGCCCTTTAAAAATATAGCTTCAAGTCCTCTGGTTGAGAAAAGTTGGGCTGAATTATATTATTTAATATTTGCTTATGTGACTATTATGGTATTCTCTTTTGAGGAGATCAATCTTGTGTGTGTTAAATGTTATGTTTGCTGTAGCGTGCTGTCTCTCAAGAAGTTCAGGGTTCATAGATCTCAATAATTAGTCTTCTCTGGTATTCTGCTCAGCTGAAGAAAGCTCCTTCACCCAAGATTCATGTACTCATCCCAATGTAGCCTCCTGATTTCAGGTTCATAAAGGCTTGATGGCCAGCTCAAATTATTGATAACTCTGAATGGCCATCCCAGTTCACAGTGCTCTGATTCATCTGAAGGTTTCTTATGTTTGAACAATAGGACAAACTTGTCCTTTCTTCAATCTTATTCATTTCCCTTCTCTCTACAAGTAGATATTCTCTCACAGCATTCTCCAATAAATTTCCTGTGTTCTAATCTCCATGAAAAGCCCAGTTTAGAAATGGCCAAAACAAGCAGACACTAGAATTGTATTATGGTCATGGATCACTGCATACATACAATTGCTGCATAACAAATTACTTATCTCATGCAAATACTGGGCATCAGGAATCCAGAAGCATCTTATCTATGTGGTTCTGGATTAGGGTCTCTCATGAGGTTGCAGTCAAGCTGTCATACAGAACTCCATTCATCTCGAGGCTCTATGATGCTGAAGAATGCTCTTCTAAGCTTTCTCATGTGCTTTTCAGCAGGCTCTAGTTCCTCATTGGCTATTGGGTGAGCAACTCAGTTTCTCAATACATGGGTATTTCCACAGAGCTGAGCCATACAATGGCACCTGGCTGCCCCCCAGAACATATGATGAGGGAGAGAGAAAGAGAGAAGAGGAGAGAGAAACATACTACCTCAAGACTAAAGCCATACTCTTAAGCCATAATTCAGAAGCAACACACTCAAAATTTCTGCTGTCTACCATGGGTCTTAGAGAGCAATCTTGGTACAATATGGAAGAAGACTACACAAGGGTGTAAATAATAGGGGTCAGGGATCATTTGGGCCATCCTAGAAGCTGGCTACAACACTCACCCCAGGCTTGATATGTGACGATGCACAACAAAGTACCTCAAAACTTAGTGGCTTAAACAACATTTATTATCTCACTATTTCTGTGGGTGAAGAATTTTGACACAACTTAGGTGGATCTTGAGCCTCTGAGTCTTTTATAAGGTTGTAGTCATCTCAAGGCTCAACTGGAAAAGATTTGCTCTCTAGCTCACACCTATTAGTTGGTAGGATTTAGTTCCTCATGGCCTGTTGAACTAAGTGAGGTCTCAGTTCCTCAAAAAGTGTTGGCCAAAATCATTCCTCATCTCTGCCATGGGAGCCTGAGCCTTTTCATAGAACAGTTCATTACAAGCAACTGGCATCAGAGCAAGCAAGGAAAAAAAGGCAGGAGAAAATTCCAGCAAGACAAAAGTCACAGTCTTCTGGAACTGATTCATGGAAGTGACATTCCATTATTTTACTATGTTCTGTTTGTTAGACGCAATCAATAGGTTTGTCCGATGCTCAAAGGGAGGGGATTATATATGTGTGAATACTGGAGATGGGGAACTTTGGGAGCCACACTACAGCTGGCAGAGCTTGGAGGTAAAGTTAGCTGCAGGCATAAGATGGCTGTGCAATTATAACAACCTGCTGCTGGTGAACTAGACAGTATACGTGTAGAAGGAAATATACTGGAAATCCATAATTCAGTCATTTGAAATATATAGAGGACATAGTAATAATAAAGATAACAGAAGTGAATGATTGTTGCTGGAAACAACTGATGCTTTGGAGCGAGACATATAAGGCTGAAAATGATTAACTGCCAATTAAAGGCTAAATATGGGAGCCAGCAGTCCTGCCTGGCAGCATATAAATCATATCTCCTGTAGAGAGAGGGCAAAGAAAACCGAAGGATTAGACCCACAACTTAATCATAGCAATAACAAAACTCTAATGATGCTCAAATTCCCTATCTAGACATGTTTATCAAGCAAAGTTCAGGACCTTGATGGGAAATAATGGAATGCTTAAACATGGGATGGGGCATCTGGGTGGAATAACACTTGTGGATGGCTTTTTAAGCAAGTAGTGCTGAAAGCCTGGATATAATTGGAGAAGTTCTGGAGCGGTGTCTCCTACAGATTAGCAACCCCATTGCCTGCCATTCCAGCAGTAGGTCTTTAATACTATAAGTATCAAGTTGTCTTTCCCAATGCAGTGTCTCTGGGTGGTGTGCCATTTTCAGTAAGTCCTTGTCGGCAAGCACCAAATTTAATAAGAAAAGCTTAGGAGTGATCGGCATGTCACCAACTGAGAACGACATGATATTCTCAAGAAGGAAAATAAACAGTAATTCAAGGAGGAAAATGGTGTTTTTTTGAAGACAAACTATGTCAATCTTCTTCCCAATTTTGCCAGCCATTACTGACAACTGAGGGTTGAGTGGTGTCTAACAGGAAGTTTGGAAACTGGCCCAAATGTCACCAATGCCAAATAACTGTACATTTCTGGGTCTCAGTGACCTTGTCTATGAATCAGGATATTATTATTTTCACCATGAACATTCTACAGAGGCTCAGAAAACTATTTGTTTAGTATAAAAGTTATAGTCTCCGTCCATGAACAAAGAAAGCTATCACTCAAATGTTCACTCACAGAAAATGGGGGCATGTGTCAGAGAAAAAGCTCAGTGTCTGAGGCAAGTTTTAGAAACTGTTAAAACAAAGGTGAGCAAAGGTTACTGAAAACTCAAAATAGGAATACTCTGAAGACCACCAGTGTTAACCTTTGCCATCTGCCCACTTGGAGGATATGTGCACATTTTAGAAACTTATTTGTGCTGCCTTCATATTTCGCTATAATAGAAGAAAAATGTGTGGAAATGTAAGGTCCGAATAATCACTAGCTGCCAACCCCTAGAAGCAGACCCTTAAGCAATTCTCCAACCCTATTCATTGAGCAGGGCAATGAGTCCCCATGACACTCATCTATTTACTCTTTCCAGGTCAGAAAGTCTTAACCTCACCATACAGCCCTGCCCCAGGCATCTCCTGGAGTTTCCTGGCCCAGGCATCTACAAAGTTACACCTCAAGTTGTCCTGCCTCAGCTCTTCCCCATCTCACTGGGCTACATAGTTATTTTCTAGTTTCACTTCCTAGTCTCAGCGACGTATTGTTAACTGTTTCCTTTAAAGCAAATCTAGTGTAAAAAGGTCTCTCAACTTCTTTGTGCAGTGGTGGTAAAAAAACACAAAACAAAACAAACAAACAAACAAAACAAAAAAATATATATATATAAAATTGTAGGGGAAAAATGACAGTTAATTCTTGTAATAGAGCAATCAGAATCTCCCAGAACTGTATTAACTATTGCAATCAGAGTCATTAATTGTGATAGAATGTAATTATATTAATCTGGCCTTGCTCCACTAAAGAGCTCAAAGCATTTTACAAGCATTGACTCATTATCCAGATATTGAAAAAGAACTCCTAGGAATGTATCACATGGAACTGAAGAAACAAATACTTTTGAAAGATACTTCATTGTTTCCACCATTTCTTTTTTTATTTTCTTGCTGGGCAGTACAAGATAGAGACCACCATCTTAACATCAGTGTTCTTCCAGGGGTGAGGAGCCAATTTCTGATTGACTCCCTCCATGAAGACTTCCTTTTTTGATGGTTGTATTAGTTTTCCAGGGCTTCCAGGACAAAGTACCTCAAATTGGGTGTTTTAAACAATATAGCTTTATTATCTCACAGTTTGGGAAGCTAGAAGCCCCCAAATCAAGGTGTCAGCAGAGTTGATATCTTGTGAAGTCTGTGAGGGAAGGATCTATTCCCGGCCTCTCTGCTTCGCTTGTAGCTGGTTGTCTTCTTTCTGTAGAGGTGCCTTCTTCACATCTCTAGATGTAGGTCTGTCTCTGTGTGCACATTTCTCTTGTTATAAGGATACTGGTCATATTGGATGAGGAGCCCAACCTACTTCTGTCTAAATAATATCACCTGCAATTACCCCATTTCAAAGTATGGTCACATTTGGAGGAACTAGTGGTTAGGACTTCAACATATAGATTTTAGGGAGATACAACTGAACCTTTAACAGTTATGTGAAGACTTAATACAGCTTTTAAAATACTCACCCATGGGAAGAAAAATATAGTAGATTAAAACATGAAATCTAGAAGGATAAAGTTCTACCCCTACTGGTTTTAGTGTCTAGCTTCACAACCTTAGAAAATT
This sequence comes from Rhinolophus sinicus, assembly GCF_057876585.1. Lineage (NCBI taxonomy): Eukaryota > Metazoa > Chordata > Mammalia > Chiroptera > Rhinolophidae > Rhinolophus > Rhinolophus sinicus. The sequence continues at coordinate 58,142,980 of NC_142516.1, forward strand.
GATAAAATCTAGAGCAGTTTTGTACATACAATTTGTAGGTTCTTTTACGGAAACTTAGTGCTGTAAAACAGATTAATCATAGGGCAGGTCATCAAATTACAGGCTTTACCAAGGCAATACTGATTTTTTTTTTTTTTTTTTTTTAATTCTAGTGCTTCTATCAGGTGATTTAATTATTTTTTCTTTAATTTATTGGGGTGACAATGGTCAACAAATCAACAAGACAAATAATAACAAGTTTTGGAGAGGCTGTGGACAAAAAGGAACCCTTCCTCATACACTGTTGGTGGGAATGCAGACTGGTGCAGCCACTATGGAAAACAGTATGGAGGTTTCTCAAACAAGTTAAGAATAGCATCACCATATGACCCAGCAATCCCTCTCCTGGGTGTCTACCCAAAAAATCTGAAAACATTTATCCATAAAGATATATGTGCTTCGATGTTCACTGCAGGTGATTTAATTCTTTAAAATCATCTTTCTACACAATAGACAAAACAGTAGGCATGTATTGTGGTGAGAAAGACCTATGATTGTGAAATAATAAGACATTCAATAGGGCAAATGGAATGTCTGACTCTAATAGCTGAAAACCTAATGAATACTCAAGAGATCCTTTCTGTATAAACATGAAAAATTGTAAATTCTGTTCATCCACTATTATTATTTCCTTTCGTCAACCATTTATTTGGACCAAGTGATGAAGAGCCAATAGTTTGTCCCTCCCTTCTCATTGACTTAATTGAACCAACTATTGTTTGAATGCCATGAAATCATGCAAACCTAATGCACATAAATGTTTAAAGGCAAAGCCTGCTTAGAAATTCAGTTTAATAAAGAAAGCCATCACTTTACATTCACACCTGTTTCATGCAGATTATATAAAGAACAAAGTCAGAGATTGTTCACTGATAGACATTTGAGTAATGAATGTGTTAACACATGAGTTATTTATTTATTTATTTTCAATTTAGGTAATAACCTGAGAATGCTTATAACACTTTCTTTATGTTCAAAGTGCTAGCAAATTGAATGTTATTTTGATGGGAAAGTGTTAGTAGGGAGTTCAATACAGGCTGCTGTCAATTTTAATTAATAATAGGTTCATTTTCCTGTACCTATTGTTTGTTGAAATGTATCCTGATATTTAAATGTATAAGGCAAAACTATTATTTACTTATTATTTGCTTTCCTCACTTCTTGGGTACACAAACTTTCTTTTTTTTTTTTTTTTTAACATTTCATTTAACATATGTTTTAGACTGTGTTCTCTAATTTAATGGCAAAATGAGGTCAAACCTCCTAGCTCATTTAATGTGGTCTCAAATAAACTGTTGTTTAAAGTATTTGCTCCCCAAACTGCATTTCACAAACTCTTGATATATTTGATATATTAATGGGAATATATCATCTATCTTATTTCTTTCCTTTGACACTACAATTACAGAGGGATACTACTACATGAAGAGGTATAGCTCCCATATGTGAAGTGTCCATTTCATATTAGGTTTGATGAATTTATCTTTAATCTTTCAAATAACCCTATCAGTTTAGTCTCTGATTACCAGCAACAACTCAAATGTTAGATGTCTTCAAGTAAGCAAACAAATGATAAGATAAATAATTGGTTTATGTAAACAAAATTCAGAAGTACTTGTGATTTCAGACAGTTTTGATCTGAAGATTCATAGTCATCAGGATTCCAAATATAATTTCTGTGGTTCTCTCACTTTGATACTTTTTCATGCAATGTTTTCATAAACACTAATTCTTCTGAGCTTAAAAAGCACCACTGTGGCTTTCCTAGACCTAATGTCTAAGTGAATCATTTTCACCCCCATCATCTGGAGGATTAGTGAACATCATTTTTTACAACTCCTATGAAAAGAAAGAAAAAGAAAGAAAGGAAGGAAGGAAACAAGGAAGGAAGAAAGAAAGAAAACGAGAGAGAGGGAGAGAGAGACAGAGAGAGAAAGAGAAAGTTCTTTCCCAGACGCCCCAGACACTGTCTCCTTGGCTCAAATATAATCACAAATCCTTTTATCACCAGCCTGGACTGATTGGTTTAAAGTAGCTTGATTTAACCATACAGCTAAAAATAGTGTCCATTTTAACCAAATGACAAATCTGAGAAAAGAAGACAGGCTCTCAAATGAAATCTGACAGCATCAGAATGGGCAAAAGAATACTGGGTATGCAAACAACAAATATCTACTCACAGTAGGTATTATCATCTCCATTTAATAGAAGAAGATACTGAGATCTGGAGAGATCAAGCTATGCTTGTATCAAGACACTATAACTAGTGACAATATGCTAGAAAAGCCGGTTGTCAACACTCGCAAAGATCTTCAACTACACAACCATATCCTTACAGAAGGTTTAGAAAGATTAAAGTTTACTTTGTCAGCTGGTATAATCTTGGTTCAACCTCAATACATCAGTTTCTATTTAAAAATTTCATTCATATAACAAAGCATTTACTTACATTTTAAAACTACTGCACAATTAATTATTGACTATTACAGAGTGGTAATCCCTATTAAAATATTTATTACCAGAGTATGCAAAAGCACTACAGTGATCATCATTGGACACCAATTTCTGATTGCATTCAAGGTACATAGATTGTGCCATTTGTTTTCAAGAACTTCAAGTTGATGATACAGTAATGAAGTTCCAGATAGCACCTGGCCTCTCTTGAATGCTGGTTCTGCCATAAACTTGGAAGCAGTCCTTTAAACAGACACTAGCAGTTTCTTTATTGGCTAGGTGATCTTACATGTTCCCTTGCCACTCAAAAAAACCCTGCGATCTGGAAAATCTACATCCAGTTGGAGGAGACCCAGTTCCTCAAATGAGTGGAGGACTGACTAGTGTAAAGGCCTAATGTTGTGGCAGCTGAAAAAATGGCCCAGTGCCTTCTTTTCTCTGTGTTTCTATAATTTTACTAAATTTCCAACAGGCTTTTAATTTTTTTTAAAGCTTGATTTTGATGAGAGTTTCTATGCATCAGGAAAGATCTGCCAAGAGAGAAGCCGTCTGTTCCAAAGAAAACACTTTTTGGTGGTTTATATGGGAATATTTCCAAAAAGTAATGTAGAACCTTCTGGAAAAGACAGGATCAAAATTTTCCAGGAGCCTAAAGTGAATTATCTAAACCAATTGTCTCATTCTATGTGATCCATTAGCATAACAAAGTCAATCAATGCATTTTGGTCAATAATCCTCTCAACTATTAACAGGAAGAAATGAGAGCTTCTAAATGAAATATCTTGAGCTAGATAAGATGCTTATTATAATGAGAGGAGCAATTTGCATTTTAGCAAGGGAAAATGTGATAGGGTTTTTAAAAATCACAGCTATCTCTTCACTCTCACATTCAATTTGATTGTAAAGAATGTGATTATTGCCTCTTTTCTGTAAATTTCATTTAATAGTTCTTGCATTTTCCCCACCACTTTTCACTAAAAGGCAGAGATAAAGAATCAAAATTGCAGAAAGTAAGCAAAAGTTTTCTTCAATTTTACATGTTGTCAGTTTTCTACAGTACACATTGCAGGGGCAAGTGCTTCTCGCTTACTGTGGGTGGTGGGGAACTCCTGTTTAAACTTAGTGAAGTCTCAGAGGTGGTTGAAAAACTAATTCCCAGCAAAGAAGAGAGACCACTCTTAAAGGCTTAAAACCCACATGCAAAGTTTGTATTAAAAAGAAAGCCACAGCATATAGAACAGATTCTTTATAGCATGCCCCGTCTCCCAAATAAAGAGAAATTCTAATTAATTTTAAGATGGAGAAAGAGAAAGGGAGAAAAAGAAGAAGGAAAACAGTGATGGCTGCTGCTCCTATAATAAGGAGCCTAATTTTATGCTATTATCTGTTTGATACTTTAAGTGGAATAAAGTGACACTGATCTGGAAATGTGAGAATGAGGCAGAACAAGAGACTGTTTATAAAAGGAATAATTTCAGGCACCCTTGGGGCTTCACATAAAACTCATTTGCACATAGACAGGGATCTCTTATGGATGATGGATAAATGCAATTCCTAGCTACCAGTGTAGTTCCTTTTATACTAACAAGACAGAAGAATGAAATTCAGGCTGAAATCGCTTTCAAAATTAGCTCAGTTTCTAAACGAATTGCATTTCTTAATGATTAGAAAGTGACTGTATGGACAGTTCCTTTAGTGACTGCCCATACAGTCACTGTCTAATCATTTAAGTCACTAATGTAGATCCTCTTATCTGTCTTTATTATTAATTCAATATTCACTAAATTTAGTGAATTAGTGAATTATTAACTCAATATTATTAAACAATATTTCTCAATGAAGACCAAAAAAAAAAACAACAACAAGAGCTGTGAGTTTTAATCAATACATGAATGCCTTCAATTAAATTTTACATGAGAGAAAACATATATGGACTTTAGTCTTTTCAGCAAAATCTTCCTGGAAAGGAGAGGAGAGGGGAAAATTTAAAACAAGATCAAAGCTGATTAAAAATATACGCGCGCCACCTGGTGGAAGAAATAAAAATACTTGCAGCACTTAGCAGTCAAATGAATTTCCCCGTTGTGGGCTCATCCCGGTGCAATGGGGTTATGGTATACGCAAACAGTAATTCTTGAAATAGAATTCACTTTTTGTGTAATACCCAGATGTGACTATTTACCGTTTGGTGTAGAACTCAATGAACCTAGGGAAGTGAGGTTGGTTGAAGCAGTTAGTTTGCCATTACTCATATGTTCAAATTTCAGGCAAAAATGTATGTCTTAACTCAAAAATTCACATATAATTGCTGCAGTTTTCCACTCTAATATATTTAAGAAAACCTTCTCTGAGATAGAAAAATTGTATCAACCCTTTCAAGAGCAATTCCTCTTTAGAAATATAGAAGCAGATGGGTAACATATTTTTAAGGAAGAAGCTTTGAGGCTTCTAATGCTAATGTGCTAAAATAAATTTAGCAATATATTTTAAGAAAGGAAATATAAGTACTGGTATTTGACTGTCTTGGAAATTTATGCACATATCTATTAATAGAACTTGAAAAATACACTGCACTCGATCTCATTCTGTAACTAATTTTTACTACATCTATACATTAAATGGAATAACTTACCCTGTTCCCTTATATTCCTGGTATACTCTGAGCTACAGAAGGTTTTTTTGACAATTTCAAAGACCAAGAGAATGTTTCACAAATGAGAATATTTGCTACCTAAAAACTGACAGTCCTCTGACATCAAGCAATTCTTAGGCATGCTGTCCTGCGGGGCGGCCTGCGGGGGTCTCTGGTCCCGCTCCCCACATAAGAACGCAGGATATTGTGAGGCCAAAAAGGAACACCCACGGAGCCATAGGTAGGGGAGTCATACCACTATATTCTCGCTGGTGGCTGGGTTGGAGAAACAGGAAACAGGAGCCACACAATTCTCAACCCTCACTGCGCCGCTTGCAGGCTCAGCCACCATCTTCTCGCTAGCCCCATTTTTCTGCTAGCCTAGCCACAGCAGTTATATTAGTGGCCAATGGCTCACTGGTTACAGCTGATGGCCAACTAGCCACAACTGATGGCCATACAATCACAGTTGATGGCCATTTACTACCTGAGCCAGCACCTTTCAATGTGAGGCTGAGAGCCTGGAAACTGCTTTCTGGGGCTCTGTCCCCACACATGCTCTCTGTGGTTTGGCTGTATTAATGTTTCCTAAATAATATCAGTGTTTCTTTCTTTGAATAATGCATCCTGCAATATTTTAGCTATGCTCTTTTCCTACAGATCACTAAGTAAATATGTAGTATAAAACACAGCCATAAAGAATATGTAAACATAAGTTATACATCTTATCATATAGAATAAGAGATTCAAATAGGATAATCTGCATCTCTTCAGTTATTAAAAAAACAAAAACCTGAACTTTCATTAAAAGATAAAAAATATGTAAATGGTGAAAAAATGGTAATTTGTATATTTTTTAGTATCTGACAGTAGATAACTGAGATTATTGCTTCAAAATGATTTCACAAGATTACAGTTACACATTGGCACCTAATTTTCAAGCAGTGATAAGAAGTTTGATGTGTTTTCCACCTGCAGCCCCAAGCAATTATCCCTTCCAAAAAAAAAACTGGACCAAGGGGAGCTGACCACACATGTCTTGTCCCACAAGAGAACTGAGAGATGTGGCAGCAGAGAGGACTGACTGTTGGGCCTGGGATGCTTTAGCACCTGGCAACCTGCTCTGACCTCAGGGCTATGGCTGGCTTGGAGCAACAGTGAACAGGAGGGTCTTGAGTATGATACAAGCATCCAAAAAGTTTCCAGAGAAATGATTATTCACACCAAGTTATGAAACTGAAAAGCTGCTCATAGGGAACTTAAGTTTTGACTTAAAGCAACATCAGTTACTCAGTACCTTTTTTTTTTTCCTGGAATCTAAGAATAATTATGTTAGAACTATTGTACTAAATGTCTACTGTGTTCTAGGAACTGCTCAGGAATGAAAAAGTGATGTCGCTTGCATAAAATCAAAACTCACTTAATTCAAGATTTATTCCTTCATAGTAATAAATATAAAAGTAGGGGAAATATCTTCTTGGAGCACATGAGTTTTCAAGAAGTAAAGTGTATTTTTTTACATTCAAACTTGCATTTACTACCTAATAAAATTTTGATGTGCAAATTTTTCCTTTTATTTTTTTTTCAAATACCAAGAACTCTTTGTGCCCTGACAAGCAAAAAAATAAGATGGCTTTTAGATTATAGCAGCATCAATTTAGCAGTCATAGCACAATTTTTTTTAAATTTCTCCATGATCTGTATTTGATATAGGTTGAGTTTTACAAACTTAAAGTTGCATGCCTTTAAAGAAAACTTGAGCATTACCTCTAACATTTAGGAGCACCATCTCATAAATTAACATTTGACTGTGGTAGTTTGGCATTTTTCTTATTATTTGTTTAACTTAATTTCTGATTAAATTTTTGTTAGTTCCCAAATTAGTGATTTTAGATAGTGCTTTTGTCAGCATTAACAATAATGCATTAATTATGAACATCTGGATGAAATTATTGTAATATAATAAAGCTTTAAATTATAAGAATATTTTTTTCTAAATGTCTTGAAGAAATACTATTGTACATAATAGTAAGGTTTACAGCATACTAACAAAGAACAGGAGATATTTCTATTTACCAGCTAAAGTTATATTATCATATGATAAGAATAACAACCAACAATACATTGACAGTAAAAACATTTGCAGCACTTCCAATTTTATGCATGAAGCAGGAATATTAATGTATCATCTATATCTCACAATTTGAAGTTCACATCATCCAAGTTAGATAAATGTGACCTACATAGCACTCCATGTTTTAGAAACATTCACTCAGTTAAATTGACAATAGCTCTATGAAGCAAATGTCATTATGCCTACTGATGGATGAAGAAACTAAAACTCATAGAGTTGAAATGAGATCTGCAACTTGTAACAGTTAGTAACTGACAGATCTGTTGTTTGCACTTACTTCTCTCTGCTCATTCCATTAATCAACACTGAGTTTTAAAACCTGGTCCACACTATTAGTACAGTTCATGTGTTTCGACTGGCTCCATATCACCAAAGAGACAGGAGAAACAGACATCAGAGGAGTTATTTGAGAAGCTTATAGACACATACACACACACACACACACACACACACACACACACACTCACACACACTCACACACACACACTCACACACACAGTGATATATATGAAGTGATATATACTTCAGTATGTTGGCATGCGGTGTTTGCCATTAACATTATAATGCAAACGGATAGGAGTTAATTGGCTGAAGGATCCCTGATGTTAGTCTAATGGGGAGGAATACAAGCTAGTATTAAATTACAATGCATAGTAATGAGGACTTTGATAAAGTTTCATGTAGGATCTTGCAAAAGCACAAAAGAGGCAGTTAACATAGCACTGAGTTTGGGGTACATTTGTGGAGACATCCCTCAGACCGAAATTCCTGAGAAAAATTTGAAGGTCAAGTAGAATTATTCAGGTGAAGAGGATGGAAATGTTAAAGGCATTGCAAACAGAGAAAACAGCATATGAATAGTTGTAGCAGTGAGAGAGCAGGGGATAGTTGGTGAAAACCCAATTTAGTTCATGACAATTGATCTATACATTGTATGTTAGAGCAGCAAGAAATGAAACAAGAGACAAAAGCAGGGACGAGTCAGGAAGCGCCTTTTATATTTAAGACAATTTGGAGGCATGGAATATTAAAGCCAGGGACTGATGGATCAACTTGACAATACAGGAACAGATTAGAGGGTCTTGGCATGAGAAGCAGAGAAAAGAGATATTGATTTTTAAAATTAGCCAGTGAAGAAAATAATGAGCCTTGGATGATGGATTAAGACAATTAAATGTCCAATATCTATGAAAACAGTGACATAAAACAATCCATTAATAATTGTTGAGTGAGAGAACCATATATTTACTTACTTTATTTTGTTTATGTTTAAAGTTTTCCATAAGAAAATAAAACAAATAGCTAAATACCACCCAAAATAAACACAATGAATTGGTAATAGAGTATTCATTATATTGTGATAAAAAATTACTACTGATAAACGCAAAGATGTATTAGATAAGATGAGATAAAATGAAAAAAATGTATTAGATGAGATACTTTGGATGATTTCTAAAACCTATTATAACTATAAATTTCTACATTATGGACTTTATATAGTTCTACGAGAAAGAGTCACAAACTCTCTTTAAATAGTTTGTCTGATGATATAATTAACAAAGGATATGTGGGAAGAGAAGTGAAACTTTCATGTCTCAAAAATAAACATTTTATTTAGAAATGGAGTCTATTAAAATTTTCTCAAACTAATGAACAAAAGGAAGTAAAAGATGATGCATAAATAAACCATTTTCATGCTTAATGAGCCTACAATGTCCTGGGTTTTAAGAAAATGTGCCATGTTTCTTATATTTTGATGTGTTTTGTACTTGTCCTCATGAAATCATTTATTTAGTATATCAATTTTTCTTTTTTTTTCTAGTTTTACTTTAGAAGTTATCCAAAACACCACAAAGTATATAGATGAAATTCTGACGGCATTTCTTACATAAATAAAGAAGCTGTTAGTATTCATAACCTGGGAAGTAATATCATATCTTCTACTACTCAGCTATGATAAAACTCTGACAGTGTACTAAGAAACCATAATTAAAAAGCTTATAACAACAATTAAATATTCAATTATGTCATAAAAATGGTGGCATGAGGTGAGCCTCTTGAATTCTGCCTGGAATTTACAACAAATTGAACAGCTATAATTCCACAAAGGACTCCCTGTGCAGCAGACAGGCAAGACTAAGACATGGACAATGGAAGTAATCTAAAGCTGGGCAAATTGGGTGAGCAGGGAAGAAGGGGAGGGGGAAATGAGGAGACATGGGCTGCAGGGCAGGCCACAGGATGCAGATGGATCTCCAAGCTCGCTGCATTCTGGAGCTATCCCAGAAGTGGGAGAGGGAAAAACTTGTACTGCTAGGGCTGCGCTTATGGCCCACAGGGCTGAGGAGATAGCATATAACACAGCTGAAAACCAACCTCATGACAGAGAACTTGGAGCAAAGACTGAGGGAGGAAGGCTAGAAACAGTGGCTTCAGCCCTCACTGCTGAGCAGAGAATGGAAGCCTTAGGCACTGAGCCTAGCTGCCCCCTCCCCACCCTCTCTGAGTTCACCCCACCCCCACCTGCCCAGTGCTAGAAGTGAAAAAGTAGCTGTGTCAGATCAAAAGAACAGAATATTTGCAGTTCTAAGAACTGTGGCCTGCAGCCATGGATTCATCACCCAACTAGTTCCGACAAAGGGGAGAGAGCCTTGTGTGCAGGACTGGCTGTGCTGGTGGTCACCACCATTGCTCACAGCCACCTCTCACAACCCACACGCCCCCCCGCCCCGATATCTTGGTGGATTCCCGCAGGGGTAAACAGAACTGCTGAAACAAACAGGCTCTGAAATTGGTGCAGGAAGAGTTTTGGAACTTCAGAAGCTCTTCACATCCCCCCACAGAGGCAGTGCCCTGTGACCCAGGTGACCTGTTCACAGAGGAGAGACCTGCCTCCCCAGGAATCCCCCCATTGTGTGAGAAGCCAGAACAGTGCAGAGAAAATATAACACCACAGCAGGAGAGAGAATAAAAGGCTGCATTTGGAGAGAAAATAAAACACTCTACCAACACCTAGTGGAAAATAAAAAAAAGACCTCTTCCTATCAATCTGTTGCAGAACCCACTCCTGTAGATGCCTAGGAAGAGAAATAATATTTCATTGCTTGCCATGAATAACCAAGGTAACAAGGCAGTTCAGAAAAAAAATGAAAAGTCTCCAGAAAAATGAACTTAAAGACATGGAAATATGTGACTTAAATGATAGAGAATTCAAGATTGCAGTTCTTAGAAAACTCTACAAGACGCAAAAAAACACAGACAGACAGTTTAATAAACTCAGAAACACAATCAAAGAACAAAATGAACATTTTACCAAAGAGATTGAAATTTTAAAAAAGAATCAAATAGAATTTCTGGAGATTAAGAACTCAATAAAAGAAATGAAGAATGAAATAGCCAGCTTAGAAAACAGTGCTGACCAGATGGAGGAAAGAATCAGTGACATTGAAGATAAAAATCTGGAAATGACACAAATGGAAAAAGAGAGAGACTTGAGAGTTAAGAGAAATGAAAGAACTTTCTGACTCCATCAGAAAGAGCAATATAAGAATAATGGATATACCAGAAGGAGAAGAAAAGGAGACGGGAACAGAGAGTATATGCAAATAAATAGTCAAAGAGAACTTCCCAAACTTGTGGACCGAACTGGATCCTCGAATCCAAGAAGCAAATAGAACACCTAATTATCTCAATCCTAATAGGCCTTCTCCAAGGCACATTGTATTGAAGCTGTCAAAAATTAAAAACAAAGAAAGAATCCTCAAGGCAGCCAGGGAAAAGATGGGCTTTTCAAAGGAAAGCCCATTAGATTACCATCAGATTTTTCAGCAGAATCTCTACAAGACAGGAGGAAGTGGAATCAAATATTCAAACTATTAAAAGAGGGACATTATGTGCCAAGAATAATATATCCAGCAAAGACATCCTTCAGATATCATGGGGGAATAAAGACATTTCCAGACATACAGAAGCTGATGGAATTTTCTAACACATGACCTGCACTACAAGAAATACTGAAGGAGGATATTTGACCTGAAATAAAAAAAAAAAAAAAAAAAAGAAAGAATACAAAACCATGAGTAGTATTACAAACAGACAGAAGCAGGAAGTAGCAACCCCCAAATAGGACACTATACATTTAAATATAACATACAGAGTAAAGAAGGGGAAAAACAAACAAATAAACAAACAAACAGAAAACAAGAAAACACTTGAAAAAAGAGGAAGAAGACAACTTGCTTCTGTAGCGTAGAAATCAACTCACAGCACAAATAGGGATAATTCATGACAACAAATACATAAAAGGGGAGAGAGTAAAGATCTGAACCATCAGAAGGGATTGGAGAAAGTAAGGGTGCTGAAGAAAACGGAATACTCTACATATCAAACTTTCTTTTACATAAACTTAATGGTAACCACTCAAAAACAATCTGGAACTAAAATATATAGCATAAAAAAGAATAGAAGGAAAATCATAGAATATCACTACACTGAAATAATAGACAGCAACAAAACGGCAGCAAAGAAACAATGGAGACACCACCCTACCAGAAAATCAGAGATAGAATGATAGGAAATTCTCATATATCAATAATCACCCGAAATGTAAATGGACTAAACTCACCAATAAAAAGGCACAGAGTAGCAGACTGGATCAAAAAACTAAACCCAAACATATGCTGGCTTCAAGAGACACATCTCAGCTACAAGGACAAATACAGACTCAAAGGGAAAGGGTGGATACTGACACCCCAAGCAAATGGTATTCACAGAAAAGCAAGTGTATTCATACTGATATCAGATGAAACAGACTTCAGGATAAAAAAGGTAACAAGAGACAAAGATGGACATTTCATAATGATAAAGAGGACTATACAACAGGAAGACATAAGAGTCATCAATATTTATGACCCAATCAGGGAGCACCAAAATATGCAAAGCAACTACTAACAGAACTAAAGGGAAAAATTGACCAAAACACAATTATAGTAGGGGTCCTAAATACCTTATTGACCGCTATGGATAGATCATCCAAACAGAAAATAAAGAATGAAATAGCAGCCCTAAATGATACATTAGATGAAATGGACATAATTGACATTTATAGAGCACTTTATCCTAAAACATCAGACTATACTTTTTTTTTCTAGCGTACAAGTAACATTCTCAAGGATAGACCATATACTGGGACATAAAACTAGCCTCAGCAAGTTTAAGAAGATTGAAATCATCCCAAGTATAGTCTCTGATTACAAAGCTTTGAAATCGGATATCAACTGCAAAAAGAAAGCAGGAAAAACCACAAATATGTGGAGATTAAACAACATACTTTTAAAGAACAACTAAGTCAAAGAAGAAATAAGAGGAGAGATCAAGAGATACATAGAAACAAATGACAATGAAAATACATCCTACCAACATTTTTGGGATGCAGCGAAAACAGTTTTAAGAGGGAAATTTATATCATCACAGGCCTATCTCAAGAAACAAGAAAAATCCCAGATAAGCAACCTCACATTACACCTTAATGAACTAGAAAAAGAAGAACAAATGAAAACCAAAGTCAGAAAAAGGAAGAAAATAATAAAAATCAGAGCAGAACTGTAGGAAATAGAGAAAAAGGCATTATAAAAACAGAATGCGACAAAGAGCTGGTTCTTTGAAAAGAGTAATAAAATGGACAAAGTCTTGGCTAGACTCATGAAGCTAAAAAGAGTTAAGACACAAATATCAAAATCAGAAATGAAAAAGTGGAAGTTACCACGGATGCCACAGAAATACAAAGATCATCCAAGAATACTATGAAGGATTAGATGCCACAAAATTCAATAACCTAGAAGAAATGGACATGTTCTTAGAAACTTATAGCCTTCCTAAGCTGAATCATGAAAAATTGGAAAAATCTAAATAGACCAATCAACATTAAGAAAATTGAATCAATCATCTGAAACCTTCCCAAAAGCAAAACTCTGGGACCAGATGGCTTCACTAATGAATTCTACCAAACATTCAAAGAGGATCCAATACTTGTCCCACTCAAACTCTTCCAAAAAATTAAAGAAGACACAATACTTCATAACTCATTTTATGAGTCCAACATTACCCTGAAAGCAAAACCTGGTAAGGACAACACAAAAAAGAAAATGCAAACCAATATCTCTGATTAATACAGATGCCAAATTCTTAAACAAAATTCTAGCAAATTGAATGCAATGATGCATTAAAAAGATTATACATCACGACCAAGTAGGGTTCATCTCAGTGGCACAAGAATGGTTCAACATACGCAAATCTATCAATGTGATATATCACATAAGCAAAATAAAGGACAAAAATCATATGATTATATCAATAGATGCAGAAATAGAATTTGACAAGATGCAACATCCATTTATGATTATAACACTTAAAAAAATGGGTATAGAAGGAAAATATCTCAACATAATAAAGGCCATACATGACAAACCCTGAACTAATCTCGTAATTAATGGTGAAAAACTGAAGCCCTTTGCTCTACGTTCAGGAACATGACAGGGCTGTCACCTATCACCTTTGCTTTTCAACATAGTGTTGGAAGTCCTCGCCAGAGAAATTAGGCAAGAGAAAGAAATAAAAGGCATCCAAATTGGGAATGAAGAAGTTAAATTGTCATTATTTGGAGATAACATGATACTATATATAGAAAACCCTAAAGACTCCACCGAAGTTATTAGAAACAATAAACAAATACAGTCAAGTTGCCGGTTACAAAATCAATGTACAAAAGTCCATTGTATTCCTATATATGAACAATGAAGTCTCAGAAAAAGAAATTTAAAAAATCCCTTTTGCAATTGCAACAAAAAGAATAAAATACCTTGGAATAAACTTAACCAAGGACTTTAAAGACTTATATACTGAAAACTGTAAGACATTTTAAAAAGAAATTGAAGCAGACACAAAGAAATTGAAAGATATTCTGTGTTCATGGATTGGAAGAAACAACATAGTTAAAATGGCCATATTACCCAAAGCAACATACAGATTTAATGCAATCCTCATCAAAATCACAAGGGCATTTTTTAAAGAAATAGAACAAAAAATCATCAGATTTGTATGGAACCACAAAAGACCCCGAACAGCCAAAGCAATCCTAAGAAAACAAACAATGCTGGAGGTATCACACTCCCTAACTTCAACTTTTACGACAGGGCAGCAATAATCCAAACAGTATGGTACTGGCAGAAAAATAGACACACACAGACAAATGGAATAGAAGAACCCAGAAATAAACCCACATAAATACGGACAGAAAATTTTTGACAAAGAAGCCAAAAACATACAATGGAGAAAAGACAGCCTTTTCAATAAATAGTGCTGGGAGAATTGGAAAGCCATGTGCAAAAGAATGAAACTAGACTGCTATCTGTCACCATGCACCAAAATTAACTCAAAATGGATCAAAGACCTAAACATAAGACCTGAAAAATAAACTGCATAGAAGAAAACATAGGTACTAAACTTATAGACCTTGGGTGCAAAGAGCATTTTATGAATTTGACCTCAAAGGCAAGGGAAATAAAAGCTAAAATAAATGAATGGGACTATATCAAACTAAAAAGTTTCTGCACAGCAAAAGAAACCATTGACAAAATAAAGAGGCACCCAACAGAATGGGGGAAGATTTTTGCATGCAACTCAACAAGAAAAAAACAAACAACCCAATTAAAAAAATGGGCAGAGGAAATGAAGAGACATTTCTCCAAAGAGGACATACAAATGGCCAATAGACATATGAAAAAATGCTCAACATCACTAATCATCAGAGAAATGCAAATAAAAACCACAATGAGATATCACCTCACACAAGTGAGAATGGCTGTCATCAGCAAGACAAATAGTAACAAATGTTGGAAAGGCTGTTGAGAAAAAGGAACCTTCATACACTGTTGGTGGGAACGCAGATTGGTGCAGCTGCAATGCAAGGCGGTGTGGAGGTTCCTAAAAATTAACAATAGAATTACCATATGACCCAGCAATTCCTCTCCTGGGTATCTACCCCAAAACTCTGAAAATATTTATCCGTAAAGATATAAGTGCTCCAATGTTCATTGCAGCTTTATTTATGGTGGCCAAGACATAGAAACAGACAAAATGTCTTTTGATAGATGACTGGATAAAGAAGTTGTGGGATGTATACACAATGGAATACTATTCTACCATAAGAAAAGATGAAATAGTACCATTTGTGACAACCTGGATGGATCTTGAGATTATTATGCTGAGCGAAATAAGTCAGTCAGAACAAAATCGAGAACCATATGATTTCATTGATATGTGGTATATAAAACTGAAAACAACAAAAGGACAAGACAAACAAATGAAGAAACAAAGACTCATAAACACAGACAATAGTTTAGTGGTTACCAGTGGAAGGTGGAGGGGGTGGTAGATGAGGTAAAGGGGATCAAATGTATGGTGATGGAAAGAGAACTGACTCTGGGTGGTGAACACACAATGTGATATATAGATGCTAAATTACAGAATTGTGCACCTGAAATCTTTGTAGCTTTACTAACAATTGTCACCCCAATAAGCTTTAATTTTAAAAAAATAATTACAAATTCTTTACTTAATACTTCACATGTGACTGTATTGGTTGCTAAAGATACAAAGATGCATAAGACATGATTGTACACAGGCTTTGAAAATGGTAGTCACAAAAATGTATATTCTCTATATTATGTAGAAGAGAGGCAAATGCCAAGAAAAATTACATTCACATTAATAATGAGCTTACAAATATGTTTGTTTAAACAAAGATTTTTTGCTTTAAGGAAAAAGGTATAGATGTATAGAATAACAGTACTCGAGGAGCCTGCAAAAACACAACGAAGCTACAGATTGTTCAAGAATGTTGAGTTTTTCAAGAAACTCCTTAGATTTACATGGTATGATTTACACCACTCACTCTTTAATTCTGGGGAGCAATAAGTGGTGCTAAGCAAGGTAATTTAATACAAACAGTTATATATCCAGCTTTAACTACATATGTGTAATTATTAGATATATAACTATTTGGACACGTCTCCTAATAGATTTGCAACTTGTGGTAATTATATGTAAGAATTATATACAAGATGATTTGACAGGAACCCAGTAGAATGAAACTGGCCCCAGTCTGGGAGTGTTTAAAAGGCTTCTTTGTGATAAATCTTAAAGGAACACTTTGAGTTTGATGATAGAAGATGTAGGGGATTAGGTATATTCACTATAAATCAATCAATCAATAAATAAATAATCTTCTTCCTAACCAATGAAATAAACTAAAAATTTCTAATCTCCATTTCAGAATGAATTTTCTTTACTGCTACATACTATCAGAACATAAGAGTATAGAAAAAGAGTGAAACTTCCTTGATTTAATAACACAGGTACTAGAAAGCCAAAAGAATCATCCTTAATGGTAAAAACATTCAAATGTCAAAAACAACTCAAAGATGACCACAAATATCACAACTTGACAGCGTTATGATAAATGTCCTATCTAATAAGATAAGGAAGAAAAAATATATATATACCAGGAAGGATAAATACAAGATAAACATGCAAAAATCAATAGCTTCCTAAATAACAGTAACACTCAACTAAAAATGATGGAAAATTACAACAGCAATTTAAGCTTTACAAGAATTAAAATAAATAGGGACATTTAATTTTAAAAATCCAGTTGAGAAAAAAAAAATGGGGAACTATAACTCATTCTATATGGGGAAAACTCAATATTTTTAAAATGACAGTTCTCTCAATTAATCAAAGGTAATTAAGATAAAAGTGGATAACATAGTTCACACTTCTCAACCTCCAGATTTCAAAGTTCTTCTGGAAGAGAGAAAAAAGAAGCGGGGGAAGCATATATATTAAAAGAAGAATAATGAGGGAAGATATATCACACCAGAGATTAAATATGTAAGTCAAGAGAAATTAAAACAGTAACATATGGTCTAGGAATAAATGTTTTAGTTTGAGCTGACATAACAAGTTACCATAGACTCGGGTGGTTTAAACAACAAAATATTTATTTCTCACAATTCTGGAACTCTGTGATCAGGGTGTCAGCATAGTCCAGCCTAGTGATGACCTACTAGTGAGGACCCTCTTCAGGGTTAGACTGCCAACCTCCAATTATATCCTTACATGACAGAAGGAAGGCTAGCACCGTGTTTCCCCGAAAATAAGACTTAGGATGACAATCAGCTCTGATGCGTATTTTGGAGCAAAAATTAATATAACACCCAGTATTATATTATATTGTATTGTATTGTATTATATTATATCATTATATTAAAGACCCAGTCTTATATTATAGTAAAATAAGACTGGATCCTATATTATTTTTTGCTCCAAAAGACACATTAGAGTTGATTATTTGGCTAGGTCTTATTTTCAGGGAAACACGGTAGCTCTCTGGCCTCTTTTAAGTGCATTAATCCCATTCATGAGGATTCCACTCTCATTACCTAATTATCTCCCACAGACCCCACCTCCAAATATCCTCACATTGTGATTAGAGTTTCAACATATGGATTTGGGCGGGGTGGGAAGATGCGACACAAATATTCAGTCCATTGAAATAATAAATAGAAAATAATTAATAACTTAAAAATAGACCAGTGGCTATATAGATATTTAGTATATGATAAAGGTCATATTTAAAATAAAAATAGGAAAGATAGGCTTCTCCATTTAAAACACAAGAATAATTTGTTAACCATATAGGAATAAGAATTTTAAAAATAGGTGAGAGACTTTCTTTGCAAAATATGCAAAGTTCAATTCTAGGTGATTACAAGCTAACTGTCAAACAAAACAAACTTATATTAGAAATACAGAAGAAGAAAATTGTAATTTTGATATATGGAGAGTGTTTCCTAAATCACATATACCCATGAAGCCATAGAGAAAGAGAACGACAAATTTGACAACAGAAAAAAATGAAAATCTTTCTTAACAGAACTAAAAGTTGTGAGACTTCTGATGTGCTAAAGAGTTAGAAACTGTTTTATGATTGATAGAAATATTTGAATTAATGAATTGATATCTAAATTATATTAAAAGCTCCAACTAATCACTAATAAAAAATGTAATTCTAAGAGATTCTAATAGAAACTCATAATAATATTGAAAAATGTTTTTTTTCAGATCGTAATTACTATATTGTATTATCTCTTTTTTTAATAGTCAAATGCTAGAGAGAAAAAGGAAATGAAAGGTAAAATAAGCTATTTTATGCCGTAGATGGTGATATTAAAAATTCTAGTAAGTACATTTAAAAAGGTAAAATAAACAGGCGAATTTAAATTGTAATTAATTTATCATTAAAATTAAATTTAATATTGCATTTGATTCAACCAAAATATTACCACTTCAACTTTTAGTCAATATAAAAATTATGATATATTTACATCCTTTTTTTCTGACTGTGTCTTCAAAACCTAGTATTTAATTTACAAATGCAGCACATTTCAATTAGGACTAGCCACATTTCAAGTCCTCAACAGATATGTGTGGCTCATGTCTACCATAAAGGACAGTAAATCTCTGTATTTCATTGGTTGGACATGACTTTCATCGGTGCTTTCTTGAGATCAGTGCTCCACACACAGGCTTGTGGAGCATGTGTATAACAAAGACTCCTATTACTGCCACCACAGCTAACCTCAGAGATTGGCATCAACCCATCTGCTATGCTCTCATTAATGCACATTTAGTACGAAGACCTGAGTGACACCAGCATTACGAACTTGCTTTAGTTAACAAGGAGCAGCATGGAATAGTGAAAAAGAATTAAAGCTTTTGATCAGTGACTATCTTTTGAAATAATGTTGAATGAAAGGAAAGGGGTTTTAGGAATCATAGTCCAATTATGCAATTAAAACCCGTGTGACAGTGATCAAATCATTTCTCATCTTTCAATCACAGGGTTCATAGCTTTAAAATGCCTACCTAATAGGGCAGTAAAACGGTTGGGAGTAATCAATATAATAATTTCCTAAATTTCTTTATTTATGCTACCTTCTCCCAAAATGAATTAATCAACGAACAATTTGAAAACATATATAGTATTCAAAGAATATAAGTATATAATTTTTAAGAATTGAAAAAATGTGGCAAAGGGAAATTAAGATAGTAAAATAAAATCATAGCAAGGCTAGAATCAGAGCTCAATATCCTATCATAAGATTCTTTATAATTATAGAAATTTTGCCCAAAAAAGTTAATCTTAGTTTTTGCAGACAAAGCAATGCTTTGCTTTTTTTTTTTTTTTTTTTAATTAACAAAGCTGTATCTGTAAGGGTTGGGTAAGGTCAGACTGTCTGAGAATGAATCCTGGGCAAATCACTTTCTTGGTGTATGATACTAGGCCTATCTGCAACTCAGTTTCTTCATAGAAAATAAGGATAATAATAGTGTTTTACCTCATAGGGTTTTTAAGAAGATCAAATGAGACATATATAAAGTTCTCGTATGAATTCCTGTTACATAGTTAACATGATGTAAATGTTAGATGTAATAATTATTTTAACCATGAGATTAAAAATAAAGAGATAATGCATGTGTAGCACCCAGCAACACGTCTGGCATATAAGACTTATTTAATATATATGTTATTTAATATATGTATATATATTTTAAATCTCAATCAAAGTTGTGTTCAGCACATTTTAATAAATACTGGAAAAGCATTGCCAGAGTGGAAGACATAAAAGAAATATCTGTAACTAACAGAGATAAGTTAATCTCTTTGTAAGAGGTCTGGATTTCCATCTCTGTTGATTCTGCTGTTACAGCCATTATTCCTTTGTAAATAAGCACATGAAGAAAAATCTCAATGAGTAGTACCTAATGGGGGCTCAAAAGTGGAATACGAAAATGGTATTAACAACTTGAACATATTTTGTCCTTTCAATAAGTGACCATTGTAAAACAGTGGCATATTGCTAGGGGTAATTTTCATTCTTGAAGTCCTTTCTCATTGCTATGCTACATTAAATTTTACCCTCCAACATTCCCCCTACTCTACAATTTAACTATCGATTTAGCTGTATAATCAACTTAGACACACTAAGCATTGAATTTACGTATGTACATTGTCAAAGTCCATTATGACTTACTACCTAAAGAAAAACAGAAACATTTGTAATAATTGGCATATCTTTACATCAAAACCATCAGCAAAATCAACTTTCTGTCCCTTCCAAAGGCTAAGTTTCTCCTGTATGGAAATTTGATTAATATACACTTATGAACAATTCAGACTTAATGATCTTAGATTCTAAAATGTATATATGACACGCTTGCATGCCACCTATAAACATTTGTGCATAAAAAGTACGTGATGAGAAATGGAGTGGATAGTTCTCTTTCTTACACCAATTCCCATTTATAAGTAGAACTTGTAGGAAAAACTTTTGATGGAATTATGTGGTCTTTCATTTTCCCAGCTCATTAAAAATCTCCATCTTTAGTACAGTTCCCCTTAAGGCTTTGCTGGACTCTCACTGTAATTTGCAGACACACATGTATGGTGCTTGAACCTGTCAGTCTGTCATAAAACGAGGAATAACTGCTCTTCTTATGGAAAGGGAGAATGAGGCTGATTGGTTTGTCTTCTCAAGAGTATTGGGACTGGCCCTAATCAGAGAAATAGCTGTGCTGTCACCCAAGTTCCAACCCTGTAGCAGAAAAACAAATAGAAATACCCTCTAATACATTTCACCCTTCCCTTAATTTCAAGCTTAAGGTTTATATTACCAAAATTTTAGAAGTTTTTCTCTTCATTCTAAAATCTTTTAAAATTAATTTTTGTCTTACATTTGTTATTTACTATGTTTTTTTATTCACTGATTTTTCTGTAGTACACTTTCCATATGCTAATATGGATTCTCATACAACCATTACAGGTGAAAGAAATGGCTGAACAAATTTTCTGGATGGAAATTTGAAAATATTTGTTGAAGTCTATAAACCATCCATATCCCTGTCATTCATTCTTTCCACTTTTAATGTCCCAGATAATTCATATGCATGGAGTTTTATGTAATAATGCAACAAAATGTATTCCAGATTATTTGTGTATGTGGAAAATAGTCAAAGCATTATTTGTGATTGCCCCAAGTGAGAAACCAAACATTATGCACAAGTAAGGATCGATTAAATAAGTACAATAAGAAGTGATTAAGTAAATATAAATATATACACAATTTTTAAATGTATAGCTCTTTTAAAATACTGTAGAATGCATATACATAGAAATAATTTCATAAAATTAAAAAATTACACATAAAAATATACCAAAATATATAAAAAGAGAACAATATAACTACACATGCTAAATTATAGTAGTGGTTATTTCTAACTGGGTTTTACAGATAATTTCTATTTAATTTCTGATTTTTTTGTATTTTCTGAATTTGTTATCATAAAGAGGCTTTTCTGAGGTCATAAAAAAATAACAACACTATCCAGAGGGTAGAAAGGATGTAGTGAAGGAATCTGCTTCCAATATTATAGTTAGCACATTATAACAGCTTCTTGCACATAGAGAAAAAGTAAATATGTCCATATATTATTTATTTCACTTGTACTATGACCCTTTAACCTAATTCAAATCCAGTAACTTTAGGTAAAACCAGAAGGCAAAATTGTCCTCTATAATCTCAATCTCACTACATGGTGGTGATGCTCCCTTGAAGATCCTATGTGTCCTTGCCTTTATATTTACTCAGCATTTTTGTTTGTCCTAGTTTCACATTACATTTATAGCTTCGAAATGATGAAACATAGCAATCAGGTATTCCCACCCATCCTGGATTTTAATGAACGAGGGTAAAATAAATCACAACAGTTTTGCACTGGTTGAAAATTAATATTCATTGTCTAGGTAATGAAGTAAAGGTATGATAGTATCGTGTAAGTCATTAGGTCTGTGGATGTCACTTCTGTACCACCTAAATTATCATATCCATCATTTCTCTGTCCTTAGTGGCTCTTATAACAGAGACTACAAACAATATTTAAGAACTTCCCAGAAGCTTCGTGGTTACTGAGAACGATGTTTAAAAACTCAGAAAGTTCTTAATACTTAATATCATCAGGGTCAAGGGAGCATTTGGGAGACTTAATGCAGCAAAATAAAGACAGGTTGGCAGGCTTTCTACCATCTAAAAGTTATAAGGCAGAAGAAAACCTAATTTCTGCATTCCCTTCAGAGACTGAATGGGCAAAGCAAGGAAAACTATAATTGTCTCTTCCTAAAAAGCTACCTTGCTGTTCACTGTTCTCAAAATGCAAACTCTGAAAATGTAAGTAACTTGTAGAGTTTTTTTCTAGTATATGTGGTTTAATCTCCACACACATTTAAGGGAGTCTTGTCTTAAGCTGGTTTCTTTTGAGACTGAAATGTTCAACTTGCATCTCCATCTGAAATCAGGTGAATATAATGTCAAAAAATTAATAAAAAAATTGAATATCTAGCTAAAGATCAGATTCAATATCATAATTATGCTAGACAAAAGCAGAATTCCAAATATTCTAAGCCCATTCTCAATTTTTACCCTCTGTGAAAGGAGTTTCATAGAGAAAATAAACTCACCCACATTTTCTAGATCTAAACTCCTTTCATTGTTAGAGGGAATACCTTTCTCACTAAACATTTTTAGAAGCTGATAATTACCAACACTGGCTGACTCAGTTTGCCCACTATCCTTTTGTCCTCTCATCTTCTGACACAATTGCTAATGAGCAATGAAAATGCTGAAGGTAGGTGACAGGAAGTCAGGGAAGCAATTCATATTTTAAAAAAATAGGGCATATGAAGAAGGAAAGTGACTACCAACATGTGTAGAAGGTTTCAATATAACACATGGATACATTATGACAGGCACATTTACATGTATTACTTTATGTAATGATAGTACTAATTATGAAAAGAGTGATAGTACCTATATATTAAGTTTTTCTTATGATAGGAACTGGATCGAGTGCTTTATATATTTATGGATAGTGACATGATAATTACATTAAATGATATATAAATATATGTGTGCATTCAAAGTGCATATTTGCGTATTGCTTATACTTAAAGGACCTTAATCCACACATCTAAATGTATTATGTGATGAAATCCTAAAACATCCTAAAATGAGACTTATTATCATAAATTTGCCAATGAAAAAACTGAGGTACCAGAGGCTTTGGAAAACTTCCCCAGAAGAAATAATTGGTAGAGTTATGTGGGTATTTGAATTCAGGTCTAACTCCAACATTCTCTCTGACACTCCACAAAGTTCATGTGTACTTAAAAACTAAAGATCAGATAGTATTGTGTGATTTCACAAATAAGAATTTGCCTCTATTTGAGCTGACCTGGGAACTTTTTCAGGGAACATGAACAAAAAGCCAGGTTGAAGGACGGATATATTTGGAAGTGCATTTCCCTAATAGCTAGTGAAGTTGAATATTTTTTTGTGTATCTGTTGGCCGTCTGTATGTCTTGTTGGGAGAAGTTTCTGTTCATGTACTCCACCCACCTTTTAATTGGGTTGTTGTTTTGTTATTGTTGAGTTGTATGAGTTCCTTATATATTTTGGATATTAGCCCCTTATCAGTGGTATTGTTTGCAAATACCTTCCCCCATTTGGTTGCTTGCCTCTTTGTTTTGTTGATGGTTCCTTTTGCTGTGCAGAAGCTCTTTAGTTTGATATAGTCCCATTCATTTATTTCAGCTTTTACTTCCTTGCCTTTGAGGTCAAATTTGTAAAATCCTCTTTGAACCCAAGGTCCATAAGTTTAGTACCTATGCTTTCTTCTATGCAGTTTATTGTTTTAGTTCTTATGTTTAGATCTTTGATCCAGTTTGAGTGAATTTTGATACATGGTGACAGATAGCAGTCTACGAGGTATCACCTCACACCTATTAGAATGGCTCTATCATCAACAAGACAAATAACAAGTGTTGGAAAAGCTGTGGAGATAAAGGAAAACTCATACACTATTGATAAGAAAGTATATTGGTACAGCCTCTCGCCATGGAAAACAGTATGGAAGTTCCTCAAAAAACTAAGAATAGAATCACCATATGATCCAGCAATTCCTCTCATGGGTTATCTACCCAAAGTAAAAATATTTATCCGTAAAGATATATGTACTCTGATGTTCATTGCAGCATTATTACGGTGGCTAAGACATGGAAACAATCAAAGAGTCCATGATTGATAGATGAATGGATAAAGAAAATGTGATACATACACACACACACACACATATATGTATATATATATATATATATATATATATATATATATATATATATACACAATGGAATACTATTCTGCCATAAGAAAAGATGAGATAGTGCCATTTGTGACAACATGGATGGATGTTGAGATTATTATGCTCAGTGAAATAAATCAGACAGAAAAAGTCGAGAAACGTATTACTCATATGTGGGATACAAAACTGAAGGCAACAAAGGAACAAGATAAACAAATAAAGAACAGACACAAATAACAGTTTAGTGGTTACCACAGTGTAAGGGGAGAGGGTAAAGGGGGTCAAATATATGGTAATGGAAGGAAACTGATTCTGGGTGGTGAATACACAATGAAATATATTGATGATATATTATAGAATTGTACACGTGGAACCTATGTAGTTTTTTTGACCACAGTCACCCTAATAAATTTTAATAAAAGAAATTTAAGAAAAAAATATTTGGAAGTGGATTTGAAGATGCAGGCACACATACAGAATTAGAAATAAACAGATGAAGGAAGAGAGAACCAACCAAGTGAAAAAATTTGTGGAGAGGAATACCCAGGTACCTTCTGAGGAGGAATAATGAGAGATGAGACTTAATCCAAACATAGAGAACAGAGAGATGTCCAGATTTATCAGGAATTTAAGGCTAAATGCACAAAGAGGGATTAAGGATACAAAAAGAAAAATAAGAGATAATTTAAAAGAAAACGTTAAAATTTTCTGAAAGAAAAGGAGTACTTCATTTTTGTGTCCTGGGAAGCTTAAGATAAGGGTACTTTTAAAAAGGAGGGTGTAATCAGCTATATCATGTGACAGAGAAATAAAAAATAATGATGATATAACATCCAAGCATTTCTCCTAATCATTTATTTCATGATATTTGTCTACCTAGTATTTGTTTGTTTTAAACATTTTTGGTGTGTGTGTGTGTGTGTGTGTGTGTGTGTGTGTGTGTGTATGCTTAAATTACGGAATCTTAGGTTCTGAGATCTTTCCCCTAACTATCCCTACAGTTTTCTGCAGGGATAATCATTTGTGAAGTCCCACTCATGGTTTTGCTACATAATTATTTAATCAATTTCCTAATTTAACTCTCCACTATGGGCCTTGTACTATGTTAAGAGTTTTAGACATAGATAGGTAGACAGATGTGTGTATAAATATATGTGTGTGTGTGTGTGTGTATATATATATATATATATATATATATATATACACACACATATACACACACACACACATATATGTAGTATACACACACACACACACACACGACTGACCCTTGAACAACATAGGTTTGAGCAGTATATGTCCACTTATATGAGAAATTTTTAGAACAAATACATACAGTATTGAAAATACATTTTCGCTTCCTTCTGATTTTCTTAAAAACATTTTGTTTATTATAGCTTACTTTGTTGTACAAATACAGTATATATATGTATATATGTGTATATGTGTATATATATATATATATATATATATATATATATATATATATATATAGAGAGAGAGAGAGAGAGAGAGAGAGACATATACAAAATATGTATCAATTGACTGTTTATGTTATTGGTAAGGCTTCCAGTCTACAGTACATTATTAGTAGTTAAATTTCTGGAAAGTCAAAAGTTATATACAGATTTTCAACTGTGTGGGGGGTCGGCACATCTAACCCCCCATGTTATTCAAGGGTCAACTGTGCACACAAACACACACACACACACACGCACTGTACATACATACAGATAGTATATTATGTATAGTTTGTATATATGTATGCATTGTATATATGCATGTATTGTATGTATGCATATACAGTATACACATATATTCTATATATGTAGATCAATTAAAGCTACTGAAATCAAACTTATAGCACTCTCCCCTTCACAAGCATACTCTTCGCATTCTTTTTCACACTGTAGCTTCAATCATATGTTTGCTTAACTTGCTTCTCATATTAGAGTAAAAGCTGTTTTATCAGCAGCTTGTCAACTAGAAATCTCTATTTATGGGTACTCTTGCTCATTTGCAATGCTCAGTCACTCTCCAAGTTATGAAATGTGAGTATCCTATATATACAAATAACGATTTGCACAGTTCTTTCTCCTCTTCCCACTCAACTGAGACTGCTCCTTCACAGCCACAACTCATAAACTCTCCCAACATGAAAACAACATCCAGGGAATTCACTGCCTTGAATTGCTACATCAATTTGAGAAATGTCAATATCCATTGAGCATATGTTATGTGTCAGGCTCTGTGTTCAGTGTATTGCATGCATTACTGCTTTCAAAACTCATAGGAACATCTGAAGTAGAGATTTTCACCTCCATTTGTCAGTGAACAGAAACAGGGAACAGAGACATAATAAAAAAGGCTACAAGGTCATGTACCTCTAGGAGTGAACTAGGATTGTGAGTGAGGTTATGCCTGGTGATTGTTGCACAGTTGAAGGTGTTTTGATTTATCAGGCTCTGCGAATTGAAAAGCCCTAATACAAGACATAAAAACAATACACCAAGACCTCTACTTAATGCTGTCTTTTAAAAATGCAAATGGTTATTTTAATGAATTGGATTATTCTAATAAGATACCTGGAAATGTAAATTTTCAATACTTAAAAAGAATCCAAAATCATTTTCACTAAGTAGAGCTTTTTATAATTATTCCACCTTTTTTCTTTCTTTTCTTTCCAAGAATATATAAAAGGTCACCTGGCACTCTTTTACTTTGTCTGCCTCATAAATGTTCATTTCAATTCAAGTATGCATGAATTTTAATCACTTATAATTTCATGTCTCAGTGTAAATGGAGTTCTATTCATAAATAAAACCCTCTGAAGCAATTCTAGTTTAGTTTTACTTTTGTCACTGGAATCACATTATCCTAGTCTGCTCATTGGTCTTGCTTGCATATTGGCCAAAAATCTGTAAGAAAAATATTTAAGTAGGTTTTCAAACGAAGGTGAAGCATATGATATTTCATTAAACATATTGAAGAGTATATTTTTTGCCAAAGAGATATGAATAAAATTAATTAGGTAAACAAACAAGCATTCTTTATTTATAGGACTTTCAGGTCTTTTCCATCAAGCAATCAAATGTCCTAATTCAATAATTAAAGATCTTCTTTAGCAAAGAATATTTCCAAGTAGCACCCAGTGACTCTGAAGACTCTAATGTGAATTAGAGAAAAGTTTATAGAAGTGGGAAGTTAATCATAGAGAAAGAAAAAATAACTTTCTGGAAAAGGAAAAGCAAAAGATAAGGGCTGTTTTTGTAGCAAAAAGAGTTTTTGCTTATTTCTTCAAAGCACTGTCAAATTTGAGTTTGGATTTCTGGGAAAGTTGATCGAGTAAAAGAATTTCCTCCCTGTTTCAGGGACTTGCTTCGACTAACTGAACTTTTCTGTTTGGAGTTTATTTATCTTAAGTTACATACATGGTGGGAGATCCCTTTTGGACCTTTCAATAGTATGATGAAACCAGCACAGTGCCTGTCTTCATGAGGCTTACCATCCAGTGAGGGACACAAATAGATAAACACTTATAATCGACCATGATGGATTTTTTTAAAAAAAGTAACAAACATAAGGACAGTTAATCTTGGAAACTCTATAAAGTCTTTCTGAAAAATATGAGTTCTGGACAAATAGCTGAAAAATCAGTGAGAATAACTTAGGTGACTAGCTGATGAGAGAGCAAAGTATGGGAATCTCCCAGAATGAGACTATTAGAAAGTAAAAGAACCTATGGAAAGAAAATGCATGGTATGTCCAAGAAACTATTACTGGATCATTATGGCAGAGTAGTAGTCTTAAAGATAGTTGTTATTTTGTTTTGTTTGATTATTTTTTAAGCTGTGGAACTCTTTCTTTAAAGGAATGCTCATATGGAAACCCAGTATAAATGATTGCCCCTTCCCTGCATATGTAAGTACTCTGATTGAACACAGTGCTAAAGTAAGCTTCTGACAATTGCCCCTGCACCCTTCAACACAACACAAATTCACAACACATGAAGACACACACACACATCACACCACACAGGCAGCACACACACTCAATAGTCCCTGAAAGTGTTTTGTAGAAGCCTAGCATTCGTTGGGACATAGTTTTCACGCCACTGAGTTAGAGGCTAGAGGGTTATGGACAGTACTACAAGAAAGGGAGATAAAGGGGTAAATACATAGTGAAGGACTTTGCAAATTATCTTTGAAGTTCATATGTGAGTTCATATTTGAGGTGACATATGAGCTTAAAGCTCATACTGAAGGCAATAAAGAGGTAATCATAACTTTTCTGGGCATTTTTGATATCTTTTACATTTATTTCCTTGTTCATGTCTTAGTCCTCTCTGAATTAGCAAAGCCTCCATGTCTCAGCAAAAGCGATACTTATAAGGTTATTAGCAAAAGAGAAAGTCATTCCTTTATTTCTACCCTCTTGGTTATTACCATAGAATCTGCAGGTGTGGGAAGATCTGCTTCAAAGCATACAGATCTGTGTGTAGCTGTGGAAAGCTGTACTACTTTTGTGGTTGTAGTCCTGCTCACTCCAAATGTTAGGGATATATGTGAGTCTGACCTCCTACTGTTATGGTGGTTATCCCTCTGCTCTATTTTAGGGCCCGTTTTCTCGTCACTGGGGACCCAGCAGACCCTAATCACAGGCTAAATATCAGAGATAACACGGGAGAAACGTGGCTGCTTTCTTTAACCAATGCCAGGCTGACTGTACATCCTCATGTTGTTGATCTGTCTTTGGAGCATTGGATAGTCTCTAGTAGGGATGGGGGATGGGAGGGGCAGCCAGTCCTGTCTTCAGTCCTTTTTTCTTTTACCTTACCTGAGCCCACACAACACACAGATTTGGCTCTTTGGAAAACTCTGGTGAACAATAGTTGCCCTTTCCCAGATTGCTATGCTGCTCTACCCTCTTTCTAACTTCTTCCTCCATGTTTAGACAGCACTGATGTGATTCAGCAAACCATCAGACAGGAAATAGGATGCAGACATACCCAATTTCATGAGGTTTTATCTTGAGGCGCTCTGCAATTTGAAGTGAGCACATTAAATGTATTCCCATTCTAGACCTACAAATTGAAGGATGAAGGGAATAAAAAGAAATGGTTTCTGCCTCTATGAACTCATCTCTCCTCTACTATATCTACTCCCATCCTTCAGCATTCATTCTATTAATATTAGTGAAAAGGCAGAGGGCAAGAAATTTGCCAAACAAATTCTGCAGGAATGCCACCTCTTCCCAAACCTGAAGGTGGTTTATCTACCGAGGAGGGTATTTCTTTAACCTTAGAATAAGAAATACATACACACTTTTATTTTCAGCTATGAACTCTCTTCAAGGTAAACCTTACATTGGTCGTTAAGCCTATAGATTAGATAAGGATAACAGTTCTTATTTTTAATTCTAAGGATAAGCAGACTACTATAGATGTGTAGATAAAAAGCTCTACCAACTCCAACTCTGGCAAGAAACTTTGCTCGTCTACTTTGGAAGGGACGAGCATCTGATAATGACTATTCCCCCATGCTCATCTAGTTGCTTTAGATTACCTTATTTCCAATATTCTCCTGATGATATTTAGACCCACTGACATTACTCATATTAATGTTCCCCAATATTCTCCAATAGAATTGAAAAAACAAACAAACAAATAACTGTATTGGAACACACTCCCTATTCACCTGATCTGGTCCCCAATGACTTCTTTCTTTACCCGAAGATAAAGGAAATATTGAAAGGAAGACATTTTGATGACATTCAGGACATCAAGGGTAATATGATGACAGCTCTGATGGCCATTCCAGAAAAAGAGTTCCAAAATTGCTTTGAAGGGTGGACTAGGGGCTGGCATCGGTGCATAGCTTCCCAAGGGGAGTACTTCCCAAGGTGACCATAGTGATATTCAGCAATAAGGTATGTAGCACTTTTTCTAGGATAAGTTCACAAACTTAATTGTCTGACTTCATATTTTTACTTTAGAGAAGCTGGAAAAGGAGAGTTCCTGAGGGAAGTAAACTAACTTTTTTTGTTTCTTTTTTTCAAGGCAGTATTGGAATTCAATTCCAAATAGAGGGGAAAATACTTCTTGTATGTATACCATAGTAAGAGCCAGAAAAAAATGTTAGTTCATTCCTCTTGCAGCCATCCTTGCCAGCTCTAATAAAGTAAATACTGATCTTTGAGTCCTTACACAATACCAATTTGGGAATTTGGAACTGTTCATTCCCTTTCATGGAAGCTGAAGGAAATACGGAGGCCAGAAAAATAACAGAGCTGGTCAAAAATCAGCTTTTGGTATCCTCTGATGCTGCAGCACTTCTACCGGACGGCCACACCATCTTATGCCACCTCATTCATGCTGCCATCCTTTGAAGTATTTATTACCTGCCTGCCAATCCAAACATGCTTCTCTCATCTCCTTAACCCATGTACAAAAGAAAAATACAAACTGCTAGGTTTCCCCCAATTTAATTCCCTTTTTCATTTCCCTTTGCAAAGCACCTGCAAAGAAAGATCAGAACCTTCTGTGAAACACAGCCAGGATTCCTGCGAGTGGGCTGAAAAGAGCTGGGGAGAAAGGGAGTGTGAAACACCATAAAGTTTACAAGAACTTAAAAGACCAGGAAGTGGAAAATAAAAAAAAGAGTTAAAAAAATCCTAACCCCTACTCCCAATACATACACACACAATTTAAGTGCAGGCCATCATGAATTGTAATGCTCAAATCTAACCAGATCCTTTATAATAATAACTTACGGTTGCAAAGCACTTCACATTTTCAAAGAATTTTTATATATTATGCCATTTGATCTTCACAGCAACCTACATATGCAAGTCAGACCACTATTTTTTTTTCCCTTGTTGTAAAGATGAAGAAAGAAATGCCTATGTATAATCAAAACAAACTTATGTGTACAAATCCATTTCTTTGTAATAAGCCTAAAATTTTTCTTTATTTTTTTAAGAGTTTCACTGAGGTACAGATGGCAGAAAAGCAAAATAACATATATTTAAAATATACAGTTCAATAAGTTTTGCCATATGTATATACACACAAAAACCATCATGAAGATCAAAATAACTAACTTATACATTACCAACAAGAGTTTCTTCATGCCCTTTGTAATCCCTTCCAAACTCCGTCTATTCCTTCAGTCCCAGGCGACTACTGATCAGCTTCTTTCACTACAATACTGTATGTAGTTTGCATTTTCTAGAGTTTTTATATAAATGTAACTATATAGTATGTAGTTTCTTTTGTCTGGATTTGTTCACTCAGAATAAATATTTTGAGATTCACCCATGTCATTTTGCATCAATTAGGAATTATTTTTAATTGCTGAATAGTAGTCCATTATATGGGTACTGAAGATTTACTATAACTTGTTATCCGTTCACCTGATGAGGGACATTTAAATTGTTTCCAACTTACAGCTATTACATATAAAACTCCAATGGCTATTCATGACAAGTTTTTCTATGCATATATATTTCTTTTTATCTTGGGTAAATACTTAGTAGAATGTCTGTGTAACATAGTAGATACATGTTTAACTTTGTAAGAAACTGTGAAACTATTTTTAAAGTGATTGTACCACTTTTTCACAGAACAACCAACAGTATATGAGAGTTCAGTTTGTTCCATATGTTCCCCAGCATTTTGTATGCTCAGCCATTTTAATTTTATCTATGTCATTGAGTGTATAGTGAAATCTTATTGTGGTTCGAATTTGCATTTCTCTAATTACTAATGATGTTGACCATCTTTTCATGAGCTTATTTGCCATTTATCTATGTAGGATTGGAGTTTCCTTGGTGGGATGGTTTCAATCACAAATTTAATTTTCATTAGTAAGTATATGGATATTTAAGTTATCTATTTTTTATTGACTAATTTGGTAATTTATATATTTCAATGACTTTGTAACAATACCCCAATGAGATGTCACCTTACACCTATCAGAATGGCTAGTATCAAAAAGTCAAAAAATAATAAATGTTATTGAGTGTGTGGAATAAAGGAAACCCTCGGGAACTGTCGGTGGGTTTATAAATTGGTGCGGCCACTATGGAAAACAGTATTTTCCTCTATGGAAAACAATAAAAAATAGAACTACCATGTGACTTAGCAATTCCATTTCTAGGTATTTATCTGAAAAACAAACAAACAACAACAACAAAAAAAAACCCTCTAATTTGAAAAGATACATGTACCACTATGTTCATTGCAGAATTATTTACAATAGCCTAGATATGGAACAACCTTAGTGTTCACTGATGGATGAATTGATAAAGAAAACGTAGGAATATCACTCAACTATAAAAAATATTGAAATCTTGCCATTTGCAACAACATAGATGAACCTAGAGGGTATTAGTCTAAGTGGAATAAGTTAGACAGAGAAGGACAAATACCACACAATTTCATTTATATGTGGAATACATAAATAAAACGAAAAAACAAAACAAAATCAGACTCAGATACAGAGAACAAACTGGTGGATGCCAAAGAGGAGAGGGAATGGGTGGGTAGGGGAAAAGGTGAAGGGGAATAGAGGTATAAAATTCTTATAAAATAAGCCTCCGGGATGCAGTGGACAACACAGGGAATACAGTCAATAATACTGTCATAATTTTGCACCGTGACAGTTGGTTACCAAACTTATTGTGGTGATTACATTGTAAGGTATATAAATGTTGAATCACTATGTGATACATCTGAGACTAATATAATATTATATGACAACTATAATTTAATCAGTTTTTAAAATAAACTAGAGGTGAAAGGCAAATTAAACTCAAAGTAAGCAGTACAGAGGAAATAAGGATAAAAGTAATCAATGAAATGGAAAACAGAAATATAATAGTGAAAATAAATGAAACCTATAGTAGATATTTTTAGAAACAGATCTCAACTTTTGGACAATTGAAATTGTTTTACTCCCAATAATTAGAAAAAGAGAAGAGACCCAAATTACTGTTAGGAAAAATGTCATTAATAAACCAATAGAGATAGAAAGAATAATAAGAAAATATTATGAAACTTTTCATGCCATTTTATAATTAGATAAAACAGAATATTCTTTTAAGACACGATATACGGAAGCTTAATCATGAAGACATTTAAAATATCTGTAAAATCATATGTACTTAAAATATACATTGAGAGTTAAAATCTTCATATGAAGCAAATTTCAAACTCAGATGATTTTATTAGCAAATTTGGCCAAAAGGATAAGGAAAAAATAATGTCAATTTTGCATAAATCTTTTCAAAGGACAGAAGGGGAGGAAAAACTCCCCAATTCATTTTACGATGCCAGTATAACCCTGGTATCAAAACCAGAAAATCATTACAATAAAAGAGACCCACAGACCACAATGTCCCATAGGAACAGACACAATATTCTTAATTAAATATTAGCAAACTAAATTAAAAATATGTTAAAAGTATAATACATCATACCAAGGTAGGGGAATTTTCCCACAAAACATGGTTTAACATTTGAAAATCAAGCAATATAATTTACCACATTAACAAGCTAGCAAAGAAAATCCACATGATAATCTTAACAGATGCAAAAAATCATTTGGCAATGGTTAAATGAATATTTGCTATGATGAAAAAGATTATATACTTTGTCAATGATTTCTTTTTTCTGTGCAGAAGCTTTTAAGTTTGATATAGTCCCATTCATTTATTATAGCTTTTACTTCCCTTGCCTTTGGAGTCAAATTCATAAAATGCATTGACAAAATAAAGAGGCAACCAACTGAATGGGAGAAGATTTTTGCAAACAGCTCCTCCGATAAGGGAATAATATCCAAAGTATACAAGGAACTCATATAACTCAACAACAAAAAAACAAACAGCCCAATTGAAAAATGGGCAGAGACCTGAAGAGGCATTTCTTCAAAGAGGACATACAAACGGCAAATAGATATATGAAAAAATGCTCAATATCACTAATCATCAGAGAAATGCAAATAAAAACCACAATGAGATATCACCTCACCCCAGTTAGAATGGTTATCATTAACAAGACAAATAGTAACAAGTGTTGGAGAGGCTATGGAGAAAAAGGAACCCTCATACACTGTTGGTGGGAATGCAGATTGGTGCAGCCGCTATGGAAGGCAGTGTGGAGGTTCCTCAAAAAATTACGAATAGAATTACCATATGACCCAGCAATCCCTCTCCTGGGTATCTACCCAAAAAATCTGAAAACATTTATCCTTAAAGACAAGTGTTCTCCAATGTTCATTGCAGCTTTATTTACGGTGGCCAAGACATGGAAACAACCAAAATGTCCTTCGATAGATGAATGGATAAAGAAGTTGTGGTATATATACACAATGGAATACTATTCGACGGTAAGAAAAGATGATATAGGAACATTTGTGACAACATGGATGGATCCTGACATTATAATGCTAAGCGTAATAAGTTAGACAGAAAAAGCAGAGAACCATATGATTTCACTGACATGTGGTATATGAACCGGAAACAACAAAAGAACAAGACAGGGAAATGAGAAACAAAACTCATAGACACAGACAATAGTTTAGTGGTTACCAGAGGGTAAGAGGGGAGAGGGGTGGTAGATGAGGGTAAAGGGGATCAAATATATGGTAATGGAAGGAGAACTGACTCTGGCTGGTGGACACACAATGTGATTTATAGATGAGGTTATACAGAATTGTATACCTTAAATCTATGTAACTTTACTAACAATTGTCACCCCAATAAACTTCAATAAAAAAAAAAAAAAGAAAAAAGTGTATACAATAAAGAGTGCT
Organism: Rhinolophus sinicus; assembly: GCF_057876585.1. Taxonomy (NCBI): domain Eukaryota; kingdom Metazoa; phylum Chordata; class Mammalia; order Chiroptera; family Rhinolophidae; genus Rhinolophus; species Rhinolophus sinicus. Next base: position 58,178,366 of record NC_142516.1, read on the forward strand.
AAGAAAAAATAATAAAATTCTAAAATAAATCAATAGAAATCTTAAACTACAGATTAGACCTTTCTAAAGACAAAAATCAATGAACTAGAATAGTGATATAGAGAAGTAAACTAGAATCCAATTTAGAGATATAAAAAGATGATAATTTTTAAAAATGAAGAAAAAGGTACAATATAGAAGTTTAACATATTGGTAAAAAGTTACGAAAGGAGATCATAGATATAATGAGAAAAAGGAAATATCCAAAGAGACAATGATTGTGATTTCTTATAGGATTAAGAAAAACATGACTGTTACACAAAAATATCAGATTGATTCCCAAGCAAGCTAACTGGAAAGGAATTAGCACCTATACATATGACAGAGAAACTGCAGAAAACCAAATATGAAGAGAAATCAAAACTAAACTGAGAGAATAGATACATACATCAGATTCCTCATCAACAATAATACATAGAATTAAATGAGAAAATGACTTTAAGTTAAGGGAAATAATATAATTGTTGACTTAAAATTTTAAAGCCAATAGTACATCATTCTAAATTCTACGTATTGTCTTCATGTGAAGTCCATGAAATATTAATAATAAGCTAGTAATAAGCAAGAGGAGTTTTAATTCATGTATGCATAAAGTATACTCTAAGTATTAAAACAATAAAATAGAATTACAACCAAACCAATAAAAGAAGCAAAATACAATAAAACTTGATGAATTCAAGAAAAACAGGAATGGAAAATAATCTAAGAATCAAATATTAAGTGGAAAACACTGAAATGTTAGAAAAACTCAAAAGATATCAATAATTGCAATAAATGTAACAGAATAAATATAGAAAGGCACTCAGATTGCATAATAATATGATAATTCATCTTTAAAACATGTCTCTAAAATATAAGGTAACCTGCACTTGAAAATGTTAAGGACGTTTGGTCTAATGGGAACAGGAATGGTTTTCATCCTTTTCCATTTATCGGTTTTTAGGCAACTAGAGTCTCTGGGGTTATGAGTCTTGTAATGGTACATAGATAATATACAATGAAATATAATATAGCTTGTAAAAATCAATGAATTTGGTCTACATATATCGTATAAATATTGAATTATAATATTAAGGGAACAAAGCAAGTGGCAATAATACAAACAATATGACTAATTTACATACATCTTAGAAACCCAAAAATTAATCTGTAGTATTTTTGAGGTATTCATATGATATGAAAGCATTTTTTTATTTGACAGGATATATATATATGTGTGTGTGTCCTTCTAGATAATAATTGCTTACAATAAAAGTTATGAATTGAATACTTTGTAGAGACTTGACCTCATATTTCATTTCTTAACAATAATCTGAAAACCATGTAGTTTTGTTGACCATTGTCACCATAATAAATTTTCATTGATTTTTTTTTTAAAAAGAAATAATCCAGCAAAGAGATCAGATTCCAGATTGTTGGAGAGATTAAAAAATAAAAAAATATATATTTTAATAATTATAAAAAACAATCTGATGAAAATTCCGTCAAACATTACAATTAAATTCTGCTGGTTGGACAGATAGGTATGTTTGTTTCTCTGTATATTTCTGTATATTTATGTGTAATTAACAGTTTTAAGAAAGAAAAAAGGAACAATAACAAAGGTAAGGCAATATACAAAACCATTTGCTAAAATACAAACTATTTGTTTGCCATCATTTAATAAAAACAACAAGAAAATCTTAGAAGTTTGAAGTGTTCAGTTATCACCATTGATATTTCCACTGAACTGGAATTACAAATGGAAATAAATTGTTTAAACTCAAAGAGAAAAATTATGAGAAGATAAAGAATAGTTGTGCATAAAATCTAATGTGATCAGAAACTTTTCTCAAAGATTTATGAGAAATCGCTCAAAAACTTTTGTGTTTATTCTTACATTTATTGACAACATTTTTTAATATTCTGTGTGTTTATACAATATTGTGCTAACTTTAACTGATTAGTTGCCCCAGTTTATATCAGAGAAAGTTTAGGAGTCATAAAACAATTTTATTAATACCAAACTAGTCTTTCAGAGACCCCAGGAAAAAAAAACAAAAAACATTTTACTGATTGGATTGGGTTTTGTTGATGTAGATTTTGACAGGATTCTCAAAATGCTGCTCAAGTACCTGACTGTCTAATTTTTTAAAGGACAAAGCCAAAGTCTTCAGACTGGAGTAATACTTTTGTAAGATTTGAGATCAGTGTAGGTGTTTAAGGAAAGTAACAATAGCTTTTGAAGGTATGCTGACCTACCAGGTAACCTAACAGTAAGAACCAGCAATCCCTTAGTCTCCACTGATGAGGATGGACCTGGACTTGAAGGTCCCATCTTCACCCTAGTACAAGGACAGAGGCCCATCTTTACGCAGATTCCATGAGACAGAACCCAGATGGCATTGGTACACATCTGCCTAATACCTGAACAGACACTGAATTTCAGAGTGCAGAGAGAAATAAGAGTGAAATATTTAGTCAAACCTCTTGTTATGAAAATAAGGTAGACTGTTCTTCTGCAATAACTAGACATTTAAAATGGAAAGACTTGGGAAAGGCATGCATGGTGGTGGAGGTAGCAGTGTTAATGATTCAGTATTAATGGGAAACATGGGAGGAAAAGAAGTATTAAGAGCCCACCGAAATTGTTGTATGTGCAAAATATAGAACATTTGAAGTGTCTTTCCTTATGTAGTACAACAGACATTCTAAGTCAATCAAAATTAAAATAATATAAATACAGAATTATACTATATACTATATATACTATAGTATTCCTTATAGTGCTAGCAATGGAGATTACCTCACCCTGTGTTTATTTGATGGAATGATGTAGCCTCAAGTGAAAAGGGAAAAATTATTAGCTTTTTGGGAGGGTTGTAACATAGATTTTCTAATGATTTATTACATATCTAGAAAATTAGCATTAAAAATATAAGGAACAATATTTTTGATTGCCTCATTAGTTATAAAAGACACTCACTGAGAAGTGCTATGTGATGGACCTACCAATAAACATCACCTTGCTAGGAATTGAGATAAGATATTGATCCTCACAATGCCTATTTATGAGTTTTAAATACACTTAAGTTTTTCCATTCTCATTTTATTTTGCGGTAGGTTTTAACATTTATTTTTAAATGCTGTAATTTAAACCCACAGAATTTCATTATAAGCTCTTATTTGTTTATGTTCTCCTCCTTAAATACTTTGAAACTAATCTTGACTATTTTCATGTCTTCCTAGGTGGGGTGGAGGAACATTTAAAATAAATATGGTTTATTTATTTATCTGCAACACGGGCATTTGTCTGCAGACATAAGCAAAGCAGAATTCCTCAGCAGCATAACTGGTCAAACAATTAGCCCAGCCCATTCCCTGAAAGCTAGGGGTTAAACCCAGACATGACTTCAAGATTCGGTATTCTAAATAGCCAAGGGTATGACAAGATAAATCATTTTGCTTAAATCTTAAGAGACTGATGCTAATATTCCAATTATGGGTAGATATTCTGACATGGGCATTTCTTTAAACCCCTGAGGTTCTATCATAGGGAACAGCCCTCTCCTGGAAAACACTATGTCAGCTAAACTATAGAACATCACAAAACCTGCATTTTACAAGAATGGATGAATTCTTGAAAAACAAAAGAACAAATATAATGTGTGTTTTTTCCTAGGAAATATCTGTACAAGCATTTTTTTTATCTTTAAGTGAAATTTCCTAGTGAGGATAGATGTGGGGGTTGAAGGGAGGCTGAAAGAATCCTGTTTCAGCATTTGCTAGAGAAAAGCAAGGAATTTCTCATGTGATTTTAGGATGTGTCTTGAATTAATTTGACATTAGTTTTTCACTTGATAGTCCAAATTACACATTTTCTTTGCATAAAAACCAGGTGTGCTCCAAACATTCAAAGCATCTGCTCTCTTTTGCACACAAGTCGGGGGTTGGGGGGAGGGTAGCAGAGTAAAACAAGAACACTGCAACAAGATGGTTCTGGTTCTTACTTTTAGTGGCATGAAAAGGCCACTGAATAAAAAAAGAAAAATTTTATCTCTTGTTCTATGAAATGGAATACATATGTATTTTTAGTGCTAAAACAAGTCATACAAAATTTAATGCGGATACAATGGTATTTACTTAAAACATCAAAAAAAATATTTTCATTTAGTCATCAACAAATCCAGTGTCAGGTTTAACATTCTATTTTTTTTTAACCATAGGCTATTAAAAATGGCATGTTCATAATTGTGTTATCCTAAGGAGGATTACTGTCCCTTTGGAAAAAAATTACTGGTTTATAATTGTTTCAAGACATGAGCCCTTGAGATGAACTGGCTTGAATGATTAATCAGTGAAGTTATCCAAAATGTCAGTTTTGCTGTAGAAAGCTTTATGTTCTTAAAGTCCGAAATCTAGGACAACAATTAAATGGTAGGAAACTCCGTGAAAAGCACAGATGGAACAATGGAGAGCTTGCCTAGGCCTATGTTTGCAAGGAAGATTGCATACATTTGTCTTCCTTTGTTCACTTGCGAGTCAACAAAACGGGACAAACTAGTTAGTATGGTGTGGCTGCTGAGTTAATTCCGCAAAGCAAAATTAGTTCAATGCTATCCACAACATGCTCTCCCTTCTCCCAGATACTGTAATTAGTCTCTTTTACACTTTTTGTAATATAAAATTTTAACCAAAAAAAGTAAAATGTATATTAATTCATCCACAAGTCATGTGATTTCAATTCAGGCAAGGAATAAGTAAAATGATTGATTCTACTTCCTAAAGTGACAAGGGACATATCTTCCTGAAAAAATAAATCAGACAACTTATGTTTGCCTGACCAAAGAGGCGTTTAAAGTAAGTGGTAGGTGACCCACTTCTTTAGATTGCCATAGTGGATTACATTTCAATATGGGTATTATTTTTTGATGATGATAGCGTTTTGTAATTTTTCTAAATTGCATTATTTCCATTCCCAGCCTTTCTGGAGCAAACGTAATGTTGATAAAGACTAAATGTGTCTAAGCACTTTTAGGAAAGAAAAAAACATTCAGCACAAAATGGTGCTTTGTTACACAAAATATGTCAAAAAACTACATTAGTTAATGTAAGAAAAAAATACAGATTTCAAATATGGAGTGCAGTCATTTTTAAGTGCAGTTTACAGAAAACAATAAGAATGTTCTCAGTCAACTCCAAAGATAACTCGGTTTAAGGAATACATTTGCGTGTGCGTGTGTGTGTGCGCAATTTTTATTTTAATTAAATTTATTGGGGTGACATTGGTTAGTAAAATTATATAGGTTTCAAGTGTACAATTCTATAACATATCATCTATATATTGTATTGTGTTCACCACCCAGAGACAGTTCTCTTTCTATCACCATATATTTAACACCCTTTACTTTCTTTTACATCCTCCCCTTTTCCTCTGGTGACCACCATACTGTTGTTTGTGTCTATGAGTTTTTGTTTGTCTTGTTTGTTCATTTGTTGATTTCAGCTTTATATCCCACATGAGTAAAATTATGTGTTGTTTCTTTCTGGTTTTTTTTTTAGCTTTTTCCGTCTAATTTATTTTGCTTAATGAGAATCTCAAAATCCTTCCATGTTTTCTCAAATGGCAGTACTACATTTTTTTCTTATGGCAAAATAGTATTCCATTTTATATATGTACCACATCTTCTTTGTTCAGTCATCTATCAAAGTACACTTTGGCTGCTTCCATGTCTTGGCCACTGTAAATATTGTTGCAATGAACATAGGGGTACATATATCTTTACAGATAAATCTTTTCAGGGTTTTTTTGGTAGATATCCAGAAGAGGAATTGCTGGGTCATATGGTAATTCTATTGTTACTTTTTTGAGGAAACTCCATTCTCTTTTCCATAGTGGCTGTACAAATATATATTCCTACCAGTAGTGTATGAGGGTTCATTTTTCTCTACAACCTCTCCAACATTTGTTGTTACTTGTCTTGCTGATGATAGCCATTCTAACTGTTGTGAGGTGGTACCTCATTGTAGTTTTGATTTGCATTTCCCTAATAGCTAGTGAAGTTGAACAGTTTTCAATACATCTGTTAGCCATTTGTGTATCTTCGTGGGAAAAGTGACTATTTAGGTCCATTTTTTAATTGGACTGCTTATTCTTTTTGTTGTTAAGTTGTATGAGTACTTTATGTATTTTGGATACCAGTCCCTTATCAGAAACATTGTTTACAAGTATCTTCTTCCATTCAGTTGGTTGCTCTTTGTTTTGGTGATGGTTTCTTTTGCTGTGCAGAAGCTTTTTAGTTTGACACAGCCCCATTCATTTATTTTTGCTTTTACTTCCCTGCTTTTGAGGCCACACTCATAAAAACCTCTCTGAACCCAAGGTCCATAAGTTTAATACCTATGCTTTCTTCTATGGAATGTATTGTGTCAGGTCTTATATTTAGGTATTTGATGCATTTTGAGTTAACTTTGGTATATGGTGACAGATAGCAGTCTAGTTTCATTCTTTTTCACATGGCTTTCCAATTTTCCCCATTTACTGAAGATTTTCCCCATTTACTGAAGCACCATTTACTGAAGAAGCCTTCTTTTCTCCATTTTATGTTTTTGGCCCCTTTTAAAAAAATTATCTGCCCGTATATATGTGGGTTTATTTCCAGGTTCTCAATTCTATTCCAAAGGAACACATTTTTTTGGAAGTTCAACTTTGTCAGAAGTTTGACAGTGAGAGGAAAAGTAGTCATTACCAATATTTTAGTGAAGAGATTAACCAAGTAATATTTCACACCCTGTTCTTAATTTACCTCATTATCAAACTTAAAAAAAAAAAAGTATCAGCCAATTTGTTAGTTAAGATTCCATTTCTCTATCACCAATGAGAACAAACGAAAAACTAAGGAATTTAGTAAAATAAGCATTTCGGGTTTTTAAGTGTACGAAACAGAAATAAGAGAGGGTAGAACTTCCACTCAACACAATAATCTGATTGAGCTGACAAAGCTACTCACACCTGATCTAACATTAACATACTCCCTCAATTGATATGTTAATATATTTACACAACTACAACATACTAGACATAGCTATACTCACTAAATGTAATGGTGAGGTGAACAGACATTGTGCAGACACACAAGCATTTTAATAAAACATAATAATTAATCACAAAAATAAATATAACATTGTTAAAGTAATATTAATAATAATAGTTTAATAACAAGGGGATGTCAACATTGACCACTCAAATAGCGTTCTTGAAAAAGAACATATTTTGCTATAATATTCCACCAAATTTTGGTACAACTTCTCATTTTTAAGTATTTAACTCTTAAATTCAGAATTTTTACATAAAGATCTACTGCCTCAATTTATATTAACAAGTTATACTCTAAAGTAAAATTGTAATTGGAGAAATAATCATGTAACTGATGCTTCATCTATTTTGTATATATAGAAACACATATAAACTTCATAGGTATTTTATGGAAAACAATTTGATACATCAGAACTAAGGGATAATCAAAAGACTGCATTCATTTTGTAATATAAGGAGATATGCACTATAGACCATATATATTCAAAATGTGTCATGTCCTGAATCACCAAATTCATGAGTAAATTACAGTAAAATGAAGTTTTCCTTTAATTTGTATTTCCACTATTAGACTCAAAATATTAAAAATAATGTGGAATTTAAGGGATGAATTGAAAAAAGGAAATGAAATGTTAAGTTTTATAAAGCATTTTAAAATTTGTTTTATTTTACTACTATGTCTTTAGTTTATTGGATCAAACTGTAATTCTTTGCAATCTAAATCATGAGCTAAGAGAAAATATGAGGTGTTTAATAGGAATATATTGACACAAATAACTGTAGAAAAGTATTTTATCTCAAATAAATATGACTGACATGATTTTGCTTTTTACTTATTAAAAGCAAGCCAAAATTCTGTCTTTGTAGTTTTCCAAGACATGGAAACAACCAAAATGTCCTTCGATAGATGAATGGATAAAGAAGTTGTGGTATATATACACAATGGAATACTATTTGGCGATAAGAAAAGAGTATATAGGAACATTTGTGACAACATGGATGGATCTTGAGAGTGTAATGCTGAGCGAAATAAGTCAGACAGAAAAAGCAGAGAACCATGTGATTGTACTGATATGTGGTATATAAACCAAAACAACAAAAGAACAAGACAAACAAATGAGAAACAGAAACTCATAGACACAGACAATAGTTTAGTGGTTACCAGAGGGTAAGGGGGATGGGGGGTGGGAGATGAGGGTAAGGGGGATCAAATATATGGGGATGGAAGGAGAACTGACTCTGGGTGGTGAACACACAGTGGGATTTATAGATGATGTAATACAGAATTGTACACCTGAAATCTATGTAATTTTACTAACAATTGTCACCCCAATAAATTTAAAAATAAATAAATAAATAAAATTCATTATAAATGTATTTTTTATAATTTTAGCTTTCCTCCCGTGCAAAAATAGAAAGGTACTATTAAATTTTTAAGTGAGAGAATCAAGGTTCAACGAGACAAACTAATGTATTCAAAGTATCAGAAATGTTGCAGTAGAATGCATATGTCTTAACTCCCATTCCAACTATCTTCCCACTGAACTACCTAGTATATTTTCTCTATCTTTTGAAATCTTCCTCATCTCTTTTTTAAAATTTAATATGAGTCTACTTCTTTTGGAAGACTTTTCTGACTCTCCACCATTGTCACCCTCAGCCTTGGTTTCTCCTTCTTCTATGATCTCCTAACACTTGTAACCAACTCTATAATCGCATTTACTCAGACAGACCATATCATCCCCTGAAGGATAGAATATGAACTACTTGGGAGAAGGTGTCACGTCTTACTCCTTACTTATTTTACGTACATTCCCCAATTCCCTAGCAGCCTTGAGTCCACATGCTCAAAAAGACATTTAACAAATATTAAATTGATAGTGTTTTAATTTTTAAACAGTTTAATAGTACAAATAGGAACCACAGTGTAAAGAGGGATGGATGCAATGCATGCACATTTCTCCTCACATGTAAAACCAGCAAAGTATTGATCAGTACCACTTTTTAAATTTTGCTTATGAGGAGAAACAATTACAGGAATTGCTTCCTCAGAACCATGGAATGCCCAATGATGATTTTTCAATGCCAGAAATGCTAATTTACCAGTGTTAAATCATCAATTGTTGAAGCACTTCTCTTAGGAGTGATGTTACTGCATGGCAAGTTGGCAATTATTTGAGGAGTTATTTCAATAACTGCACAGCTCTTTGTCTGATTAATGAAACTGCAAGTGGATTTACAACTCCGGTTACGGAAATGTATCATTGGAGATTTGCAGAATGGTGTGTCATAAATTCCAAACACCTGAGAAATTACAACAGGATCTCATCTTTTTTCACTAAATTCACTTCTCATTAACTACTGCTACCACTGTCTGCTCTCAGAGAGAGGAAGAGGGATATTTGTGACAAACTATTCTGTTTGCTAAAGCTATTCTTTTTTTCACTGTCCACACTATCCATATTTCCTGGTGGACAATATTTAAACATGCCAAAGCAGATTCAAATAGGAATGATGTCAGAAAAGAAAGTTTCCTTGGAGTCTCTAATGTTTCTGGTGACTGAAGGCAGAACCAAAATAATTAAAAAAGCACAAATATTTTTGTTGTTCCTTTTAAAGAACAATATGGTATTTTTAAAGATGACTTTAAAGAAGCACTACTAATATTCCAAAATAATTTCAAACATTTATTTTCATTAATATGATGCAATGAACTATGTTGAAAACAAAGACCCATAAATTAGCAAAAATCTTGAATCGTAAATATGTCATATATAAACATTATCATAAATTAATGTTTATCTCACAGGTTATCAATATGAAATAAGCTTTTACTCTTAACATGAAAATTCATTTAAAACTAAATAGGAAGTTATTAAGATTATTAATTACCAATAAATTGTTCATAAAAACAAAATAATACAATATTTGGACTCCAACAATGACTAGCCTTTACAATATGGTCTCCTTGATAAAACCAATTAAAAATAAACACCTCTTAAAAGCTGAACCAGTACAAAGAAAAACAAAACAAAACACAAAAATGCTTAGGATGAATTCCAGTTCACAGCAATGGAATCAGATTATCCAAAGACTATAATAATGTTTCTTCATATTTAGAACTAGACAAAAATAGAAGCAAACCCCAAAGATGAATTGATTTCCCTTCATTTAACTCACACCACATAGCATGCTTCTAAGAATTATGATGCAAGCTAAAATGTACATTTTAGTGAGCATAAGAGATGCCCTAAAATACACAGGAGAGGGATGTAGTGGGGGCATGATAACTCAGGTGCAATAAAGGATGTCAGCCCAAGAATTCCACCAATCCTCCTGCGTAAACAGCCAAAACCATATTCATCACACGCCAGGTCTCCTCTGCCTACTTTACATATATCCATCGATCTCATGTTTAATCTCTAATATTTACAAAACACCTCTATGGGTCAAGCACTTATGGTATCCTTATTTTTGTAGTTGAGGAAACTGAGACACAAAGATCTCACAGTTGGTACTTCATGGAGCAGGTATTTACAGTCTAACATTCTGGCTTCAGAGTCCATACTCTTTTCCACTCTGATATACAGACTTCAACAGCCTCATTCTTCAGAAAAGCTTGTGCAGAAGCCACTGAATGATGTATCTTAGTTAAATTTCCTTCAATACGCATTTCATATATCAGAGTTACGGCAACTGACACCTCCTAGATGTTCTAGGTCACTTTCCTTTATTTTCCATTTCTCTACCTCCCATTCCCTTCCTTTCCCCACATTCTCAGATTCACATTTCATAAAAAATGTTACTTTCTTAAGTTGCAAGAATACATCCCTGAGAATTTCAGAGTTATTCCAAGTAAGAAGTACATGGTATTTTTGAGGCTCAGCTAGGACAAGCTGCACAATATTTAGCTACATCCTCAAGCTGGAGCAGGAGGTGGTTACTTAAGAAATCAGCTGGGAATCTTGCATTTTAATATTTTGTGAACTAAAGGAATAAAAAAATGGAATTCAAAATAGTGTTGGTTTTTATGGAGTTAAACAATGTTCACTGCACATATATTAGAATTCTAGGCAGCAACAAGTGTAAATTATCTGTGTTCATTCTATGAATAACCCTTCTGAGTGTTGCACTCAGAAATCACCACTAGTCAAAATACAGTTAAATAGAATCAACAACAACTGATTTACTTTTAACTCTACATAAAGTAGAATTAGTAGTTTCCTTATATAGTTAATAAAGCTGAGTGGAAGAAATAAAAATAAAAATTATCACGCAATATAGTCATATTATGTATCTTGTAAGTGAGAACCTCCCTCCAAAAATATAATTGTCAGGCTAGTTAATAGGATATGTTCCCCTTCCTCAAGTCCTGAAGCCTAAAGAGAAGGCTTTAGAAAGGTGGGGCAGGGGAATAATAAATGTCCTCGTGTTGTAAGTGTGACAGATCCTCTCTAATGAGACACTAGGTGTAAACAAAGCAGCCTGAACCCTGTAACTATAGACCTGGAGCTGGAGAAAACATTTAGATCTTCTAAACAGCTTCAGCACTCTCAGACACAAAAATCACAAAGTTTCAAAACTCCATGAGCATATACCTTTTCTCAGCAAGGTCAGTGGTTCAGAATCAGAGAATGGAAATAACTAAAGAAAAAAATGAAGCAAACTGGCCAAACTTGCCCATACGCCTCACCAGTCAAGCAATAAAATGAAAACTTTTTAGAAAGGCCAACCAAGGGTAGTAAATTTCCTCATATAATTGTCACTAGAGCCCCAATGTCTTGTAAGCAAAAGAGCTCATTTGGAATAGTTCACAGCACATGGTGTAACAAATTCCTATGCGCATTTCTAAGGGCCTAGAGTTTCTTTGAAGGTGACCACGGTAAATAAAGATCTGCTTGTCCACACTGGGCAGGTCCAGAGAATGTCCCTTTCACCAAAACTGTGACAAATAAATTTGTGACAGGAGCCCCAGTAACCCTGAAGAGCTCTGCGGTTACTCCTCTTTGTCCAAACCTTGCGGCAGGAACTGCAGCCACTGCCTTGGAAAACTCAAATGCACTGGGAGTCATTGGATCCTGGTGTGGAAGGGACTTGTGGTGGCACCACAATGATTACCATAATGGAGAGCAGAGTCAACGCAGCAATCAAAATCATCCAACTCAAGCAGCCCCATGGTGTTGACTAATTGATCATGGTTGTTCTAGAAGTAAAACCATAAGAAGCCTACTAAACTCTTACTTGCTCTGTATGAGTAGAAAAGCTCTAGGTTAAGTGAAGAAAAGTCTAACCTACATCATAAAAACTGAGTCACAGTCACTCATTCATTCCCCAGAATTGTGCCAGTTTGCAGACCCATAAACCCTTGAAGAAAGGGGTTTCCCTGAGGAAAGACTGATACACTGCCAAAACATAGTACTGTTGATTTTTCTCCGAGCTTTCCATGAAGGCACCAATAGCCTTTTACTATGGTAACTGTGCATTGGGAAGAAGGAAATAATAATCTTTCAGGGACTACACTGATTCCAAGAGACCTCAAATGTCATTGTGGCCCATCAGTCAGTAGGGACTAATGGAGATCAGGTGATCAATGCAGTTTTGGCTCAGGACTATCTCACAGTGACCAAGTAGGTCCTTGAACCCATCCTCTGGTTATTTCGCCACTTCTGGAATGTATACAGGCATATCTCATAGATATTTCAGGTTTGGTTCCAGACCACCACAATAAAGTGAGTATCACAATAAAGTGAGTAGTAATCTTTTTGCTGGGGGAGGACCTTGGCTTCAATTTGTAAAAATGCAACATCTCTAAAGTGTGAAAAAGTGAAGTGCAGTAAAACGAGGTATAGCTGTAATTGGAATAGATATGCTCAGCAGCTGTCAGAATCCCCACATCGATTCCCTGATCTGTGCAACGTGGGCTATCAGAGTGGGAAAGGCCAAATTGAAGCCAAACTGGCTTTACTTAGAAAAACAGCAAATCAAAAGCATATACCACATTTCTGAAGGGATTGCAAAGATGAGTGTCATCATCAGAGACTTGTAGGATGCCGGGGTGGTGATTCCCACCACATCCCAGTCCACTCACCTATCTGGTTTGTATAGAATACAAGTGGAAACTAGAGAACAATGATGGATAACTGTAGGCTTAACCAGGAGGTGACTCCAATTGCAGTGGCTCTATCAGGTTTTATTGGTCGAACAAATTAACACATCCCCCTGGTACCTGGTATGCAACTATTGGTCTGGCAAATGACTTTTCCTCCATCTCTGCCAATAAGGTCCACCAGAATCAATGGGTATTCATCTGGCAAGGCCAGCAATACACCTTCACTGTCCTACCTCAGGGGTATAGTAACTCTTCAGCCCTATGTCATAATTTAGTTTGCAGAGATCTTGGTTTGCCTTTCCCTTCCACAAGATATCACACTGGTCCCCTACATAGATATCGTGCTGACTGGACCTAGTAAGAAGTAGCAACTACTCTACTTATTGGTGAGATTTTTGCCTGCCAGAGGTTGGGACATAAATTTAAGAAAAATTGGGGTTCGGGGGAGGGAGGCGGTACTTCTACCTCAGTGAAATTTCTAGGGCTCAGTAGGTGTATTGAGATACCTCTTCTAAGGTGGAGAATACGGTGTTGCATTTGGTCCCTCCTACAAGCAAAAGAGAGGCACGTGCCTAGTGAGCCTCTTTGAATTGTGTAGGCAACATACTCCTCATTTGGGTGTGTTACTCTGACCCATTTACCAAATGACCCAAAAGGTTGCCCGTTTTGAGTGGAACCCAGAACAAGAGAGGGCTCTGTCACAAGTCCAGGCTGCTGTACAAGCTGCTCTGCCACTTGAGCCACATGATCCAGCAGCTCCAAGGATGCCTGAAATACAAGTAACAGATGTCGCTGCTCTCTGGGGCCTTTGGCAGCTCCTATAATGTGCACTGCAATTCAGATCTTTATGATTTTGGAGCAAAGCCTTACCATCCTTTGCAGATAACTGTTGTCATTTTGAAAAACAGCTCTTTGCCTGCAACTGAACCTTAGTAGAGACTGAATGCTTCACCATGGGTGAGTAGGCTACTATGTGACCTGAGCTGAACATTATGAACTGGGTGTTATGAGAGTCTTACGTGGATTTCCCCACCATCAGTTAATAGAGAAAAAGAAGAGTTGAGTCTGGTTTATAGACAATTCTGCGTGCTATGCAGGCACCATGCAAAAGGGAACAGCTACAGCATTGCAGCCCCTCTCTGGGGCATCCTTGAAGGAGGATGGTGAGGGGAAATCCTCCCAGTACCGAACACTGAAGAGTGCACCTGGGTGCTCAATTTGCTTAAAAGGACAAATGACCAGATATGTGATTATATACTTATTCGTGGGCTGTGGCCAATGGTTTGGTCGGATCATCAGAGATGTGGAGGGAACATAATTGGAAAATCGGTGACAAAGAAATTTGGGGATGAGGTATATAGATAGAGCTCTCTGAATGTGCAAAAACTTGAAGATATTTGCATCCCATGTGAATTCTCACCAAAGGATGACCTCGGTAGAGGAGGATTTTAATAATCAAGTGTATAGTGGGATCTGTTTTGTGGATGCCAGTCAGCCTCTTTCCTCAGCCACCCCTGTCACTGCCCAGTGGGCTAATGAACAATTGGTTATAGTGGCAAGGACGGAGGTTATGCACCAGTTCAGCAACCTGCACTCCCACTCTCCAAGGCTGCCCTAGCTACAGCCACTACTAACTGACCAATCTGCCAACAACAGAGAACCACGCCAAGTCCCTAATATGGCACCGATCCCCGGGATGATCAGCCAGCTACCTGGTGGCAGGCTGATTACATTACCTGCTTCTATCATGGAAGGCACAGCATTTTGTTCTTACCAGGATAGACACATACTCTGCATACGGATTTGCCCTCCTGGCATGCAATACTTCTGCCAAAACTACCATCCAGGCACTTACAGAATATTCATCCACTATCATGGTATTCCACACAGCATTTCTTTTGATCAAGAAACTCAGTTCTCAGCAAAAGAAGTATAGCAATGGGTCATGCTCATGAAATTTACTGGTATCACTATGCTGCCACCCCCCACCCCCCCACCCCCCCACCACACACACACACACACACACACACACACACACACACACACACACACTATCCTGAAGAAGCTGGTTTGATAGAAACGTGGAATGGCCTTTTGAAGATTTTGAAGACTCAGTTACAGCACCAGCTAGGTGGCAATACCTTGCAGGGCAGGGGTGAGGTTCTCCACAAGGCTGTATATGCTTCGAATTAGTACTTAATATATGGCGCTATTTCTGTCATAACCAGATTCCCAGGTCCAGGAATCAAGGAGTGGAAATGAGAGTGGCACCACTATTATTACCCATAGGAACGCACTATCAAAATTGTTGCTTTCTGTTCCTGTAACTTGATGTTCTGCTAGCCTGAAGGTCTCAGTTCCAGAGGAAGGAATGCTTTCACTAGGAGATACAACAACAACTCCATTGGACTGAAAGTTAAGATTGCCACCCAGCCACTTTGTTTTCCTCGTGCCTCCAAATCAGCAATTAAGAAGGGAGTTAACAGTGCTGGCTGGGATGACTGATCCACGCTACCAAGGGGAAACTGACTACTCTTTAACTGAGGTAAGTAAGAGCATGTCTGGAATATAGGAGATCTAGTAGGGTGTGTTTTAGTATTACTATGTCCTGTGATTAAGGGTGATAGAAAACCACAACAACCCAAATCAGGCAGGAAAACTAATAAGCCAGATCCATAAGGAGTGAAGATTTGGTCATTCTACCAGGTAAAGAACTATGCCCAGCTGATGTGCTTGCAGAAAGCAAAGGCTATACAGAATAGATGGTAGAAGAAAGTTACAAACACCAGCTACAACCACATGACTAGTTCAAGAAACAAGAACTGTAATTTTCATGAGTATTCTTCCTAATTTTGTTATGAACATGTTGTATGTGACACACACACACACACACACACACACACACCAAATATACAGGCATATATTGTTTTATTGCACTTAGCTTTACTGTGCTTCACAGATGTTGCAGTTTTACAAATTAAAGGCAAGACTCTCCACCAGCAAAACGATTACATCTCTTCACTGTAACATTCACTTTATTGTGGTTCCTGGAATAGAACCACAGTATCTCTGAGGTATTCCTGTATATACACACATATATGCACACATACACACATATATACACACATATATACATATATGTGTACACATACATGTGTGTACATACACATATATATTTATATACAACATATACACTTGTACATATACAAATATACACATATAAATAAAAATATTTATATCAGATATTTTCATTTTCTTCCATCTCTTATTATCATGTAATATAAGATGGAGGTTCCTCAAAACATTAAAAATATAATTATCATATGACCCAGCATTCCACTTCTAGGCATTTATCTGAAGAAATCCAAAACACTAATTTGGAAAGATATATGCTCCCCTATGTTCACTAAAGGAGTATCTGCAATAGCC
Organism: Rhinolophus sinicus; assembly: GCF_057876585.1. Taxonomy (NCBI): domain Eukaryota; kingdom Metazoa; phylum Chordata; class Mammalia; order Chiroptera; family Rhinolophidae; genus Rhinolophus; species Rhinolophus sinicus. The sequence continues at coordinate 58,195,018 of NC_142516.1, forward strand.
AAGATATGAAAGCACCTAAGTGTCCACTGATAGACAAATGGATAAAGAAGTGGTACATATATAAAATGCAGTATTACTTAGCCATAAAAAAGAATAAAATCTTGCCATTTGTAACAACATGGATGAACCTAGAAGGTATTATGCTAAGTGAAATAAGTCAGACAAAAACAAATACCATCTGATTTCACTTACATGTGGAATCTAAAAAAGAAAAACACACACACTCATAGATGCACAGAACAAATTGATGATCTCGAGATGGAAGGGGTCTTTAGGGGGAATGGGTGAAAGAGGTGAAAGGGATTCAGAAATACAAATTGCCAGTTATAAAAATAGTCATGGCGATATAAAGTACATCAAAGGGAGAATAGTCTATAATATTGCAATAACTATGCATGGTGCCAGGTGGGTACTAGACTTTTGGGGTGATCGCTTCATTAGGTATATAATATCTAATTTCTATAATGTACCCCTGAAACTAATATAATATTGAAAGTCAACTATACTTGAAAATAAATTTTAAAAAAATGTATTGACTTTATAGTATTGTTAATTTTATATCATAGTATTTAAGTCACGGGATATTAGGAGAAAAGTATATATTACTCAAGTACTTTACCTCCTCTACTAGGGGAAGGGTTACTGTATCTTGGTTGTATACAGGATAGTTGTATCATATTAGGCAGCATTTTCATCTTGTTATTGTCATTATTCTGAGATTAGGTATGGTTTAAAAGGTGCATATGTGTGTCAAGTTGACAAGGGGTGGACTTCTGATAGACAATTTTATGTGTCAGATTGACTGGATCATAGGATGCCTGATGCCCAGATATCTGGTTCAGGTGGGTGGGCATTGTCTAATCCACTGAGGGCCTGACCAGAACAAAATGTGAAGGAATGTTGATACTGTGCTATGCCTGACTGGGGCTGGGATATCCATCTTCTACACTAGGCACTCCTGGTCCTAGGTTTTTCAGACTCAGTATGGAATCTACAAAATCACCTCTCGAGTTCTGAACCTTGGAACTACAACAATCTTCTTGAGTTTTCAGCTTATAGACAACAGATCATGGGACTTTTCAGTCTCCATAATTGTGTGAACCAATTCTTTATTTATTTATGTACGCATATATGTATACACACACACATATATATCTTTATATATGTATATACATGAGATCAGACAATTAAGTTTGTGAACTCATCCTCGAAAAAGTACTACATATCTCATTGCTGAATATCATTATGGTTACCTTCAATGTACAGCCGTTGGGAAGCTATGCACTGATGCCAGCACCTAGTCCACCCTTCAAAGCAATTTTGGACCTCTTTCTCTAGAATGGCCATCAGAGCTGTTGTCATATTACCCCTGATGTCCTGAATTTCATTAAAATGTCTTCCTTTCAATATTTCCTTTCTCTTTGGGTGAAGAAAGAAGCCATCGGGGGCCAGATCCGGTGAGTAGGGAGGGTGTTACAATACAATTATTTGTTTACTGGCTAAAAACTCCCTCACAGACATATGCTGTGTGAGCTGGTGCATTGTGGTGATGCAAGAGCCATGAATTGTTGAAGAAAATTTTAGGTTGTTTAACTTTTTCACGCAGCCTTTTCAGCACTTCCAAATAGTAAACTTGGTTAACTGTTTGTCTAGTTGGTACAAATTCATATTGGATACTCCCTCTGATATCAAAAAATGGCTAGCAACATCATTGTAACATGTTTGTGAACTTAATTGTCTGAGTGCATGCACGCACGTGTGTGTGTAACTCATTCTAGGCATAACTATGTGTGTGTGTGTGTGTGTGTGTGTGTGTGTGTGTGTGTGTATCCTGTTGATTCTGTTTCTCTGGAGAACCCTGACTAATACACTCTATGCACAGCCTTAATGGTCCATCTCTTGCTATGTATCTTTACATGCTATGAAATGCTACTTATTTTTATCTTTGCCTGAGCTATTTCCAACCAGGACAGAATGTTTATGAAAACAAATCTAGTCTATGTTCTGATATGTATCTAAATGGGACTATTTTCTTATTATATAGAACACTTAAGAAAGTTCTATATAATATAGAATTATTATAGAACACTTAAGGAAGTCTCTGAATACTAAAAAGCATATATGAGTTCTACAACTCATATAGCATACTTCTGGAATGTCCTGTCACATCATTAAATCACATCTAAAAGTTTTATAAGACTAGAAATTATTTACATCAAACTTTAACAAATCTCAGGAAAGGACAAGATGTGACCTAATAAACTATATTCAGTGTGAAATATAGGCATTGTCTCATACGAGAATTTCAAATAATACTTTGAAAAATGAACCCATGTAAAATATCCCTGTACTTTCTATTAGACAGGTCATAGATTCTTAAGTGGTTTTATTCCTTTTGATTCTGCAAGGAATCCACATGTGGTACTGGTAACTGTCCTCATGTCAGGGGACTTAGCAATCAAGTGCCCCTTTTCTGGACTACAGATACTAATGCTCGAAGGACAAGAGACATGTGAGAGTCTATGTTTTGAGAAGTCAACTTGTGGGATCAGTCTACCTTCCATCTGAAAAAAGCAAAACAAATTCTAAATTGGAAATGGCCTCCAAATGTTCTGTTGTTCTTCTCTATTTTCTCAAACATTCTTTAAGGTTTCAACATGAATGGAGCTTAATTTTATCCTCAATTCTCCAACTAAATACTATGTCTTCAGAGTGGCTTTACATTGACCCCGACGTAAAGCAGTGTTTATTCCTCCCATCATCCTATATCCCAACTCATTATATTTTTATAGCATTTACATCTTCATAATTGACAGAGTCAGATAACGGGAAGGATTCACAAGATTCTATCAGGTATACTAATATAAGGCTTTAACAAAAGTAAAGTGTACGGTAAAGAAGGATAAAGAAAGCATAGGCAAACATCATATCCAGAAGCAGTTTCCTGAGCCTTTTCTCAGTTGCTCTGCCCACTTGGGGATCCTAACTTAATTCTTGTGCTCTACATCTTCAGATTATAATCACCATGATCCATGCAAGACACTTCTATCTCAAGGCACAGATTCACTATTCTTTACTGGTCACAGAGCTAAAGCCTGGTTGTGGAACTGGCTAAACCAAGTGCCAACTATTAACCTATACAATTTTAATAAACAATGTAAACAAAATGTTATATCATGCCTGCAGGGGAGTTTTGAACAATATAGAGCACATCATAAATCATTATTTAGTACACTGCATCCCTATCTTGGCCAAGGGTCAGCACCAGCCTTCTAGCCATCCCTAGAAAGAAGCATAAAGCGACCACAGACGAGTTGCAAATAACCCTGTCTTCACGTAATATCAGTTTTAATAATATTATGCTATTACTTTCATATCTCTATATAAATTATCTTACTCACTATCCATTATTTGTAGGGCCTGGGACCAGAAAACAAATAAAGGCCTCAGGCCAATGATCTGCCTCATTCCTTTTATACCTGCAATCATTCCAGTACCATAAGGGTCCTCCAGGTTAGATCCATGACCTGTGAACACCCTCAGGCCTAGGAGTATGAATAGCACTGGGTGCTTGGTGAACCATTAGGGTGTTTATCCGGGGAAGAGGCTCCAACGGGAATTAAGTGGGGTTTGAGGTTATTTGAGCAGGGAATCCTGGGTCCCAGGTATCCAAAGCAGGATCTTCTATGTATTAGGTGTGTGGCTCCATATACTTGGCCCTGTATTCTCCTCACTCTTTAAGGAGGGACAGAGCCAAAAGGGGATCTGAGTGTGGCCCGTTAAAAAACAGGGATTAAGGGAGGGCCCTAGATGCCCAGGTCCATTCCCAGTACTGTGTGTCTCTTGTATTTTCATACCAGCAGCACACACAGCAACAGGGACAATGACGGTTTTCTGTACAGTCCTGAGCCCAGGGTCCAGCATGTTGTACAGTGGGCACCCAAAGGATGCTGGCTGAATGGATGAACAAATGACAGAAGCAAAATAGCTTCTGAGAATATAAATCTGTATCTGTCATGCCATTTTTGAATGTGACACTGGAGCACAGAATAGAGTTAGGAATAGGAAGATTCTAGATTACCATGTAAACGATGTTCTTACAAGAAAACTGCTATTATTAATGGAGATATTTATGTTCACAGACTAAAATATGAATTCGCATCAGCTGTATGACTTGAGCTGTTACTTGTGTAATTCATCTCTCAGTGACAAACCTAATGAATTAATGATATAACTTGAATATGAGAGATACAAATTAGAATCTCACTGCATGTTTTCTTTAAAATTTGATTTACTATGTAAATAAATCTTTAAAATATACTCCTAAATCAAACTGCAAATAAAAATGTAACAAATAGCAGTTTCTACGAGTGAGGAAGGAAGATGATTAAATCACCATGGATGTTGAACTTGCCTGGAAAAGAGAGGCAGCTTGAAATGAGGACAGAGAAAGACTAACAGGAGAGGAAGTAGAAAGGAACATTTACCATAATCTCAAGTCACCACCATCAATATTAATTGAGCTCAGCCATTCTGCACTTTTCATTAGGCTAGATACTATGAGACACTCTTCTATCAACACTGGTGTTGCCGAATCATCAGGAACTGGGAGTGGGCCAGATAGCACAGAACTCGGTTGTCCAAAAATGTTACTTTGGGTATTTATAATGAACTGGAAAAAGCAAACACTTCTAGACTAGATGCTTTTGCAAAGCAAAACGCTGATTGAAGCAATGACTCAGACATTTCAGATTTTAAAACAAGCTAGCAAATATCGTTCCTCTATGTTTTGTCCATGACCATCTCTCTCTCATATTTTATTCTCCTCCGGATACAGTTACTACCTTTTAAAATTACCTCTTTCAGAGAATGAAATTTCAACATTACAAAATTAAGATCAATGCTTTCTCTGTGAAAATCTTCTGTGTTTGCTTATCCTCATCTATCACAATTTTATTTTGTATCTCAATCCAACCCCCATTCTGCTATTCTTTAGATATCTTACATTCACCAGAAGAAAGGAAAGAAGAATCCCTGAAGATCTTCAACAGATCTTTATTCTTTTTTCAGGAACTCAGTACAGATACTGCATTTTATTTTAAATTGCTTGTAAATACCACAAACTTGATACGTATGATACCCATAGTGAAATGTAATGGAGGATTTTGTTTTATTGCTGCTATCCCTGCACTTTTCTTTTTCTTACTCAGTTTTCACCACTTTACTTGATTTAGCATCAAGACTAAGGACTATAAGTAGAATTTACCTTAATGAAATATATTCCCTCACTATTATTATTATTATTGTAATTAAAACTCATCTGTCAATAAATAATCTTTTGAAAACACAGACTGAGATTGTTAAATCATTAAGAATATGAGTTTCCAATTTAGAACCACATAATTTTCTTAAAAATATATATTATATATAATAATATAATATACATATATTATCACTTTTAAGCCTAGGAATAGGTAGGTAAAATTGAGAAGTCCAATTAACAAATATTCTATTCTTAACTGCCACTATGCCATTGCTTAAAGCCTTCCCTTGTATGAAAGGCCTCAAACAAAATACTCTTTGACTATCCAATTCCATAAGGTCGAACAGATTCCTCTCCCCAAAGCCCATTTTCCCCCTCTACGATCTTTTACCACACTTATTGCCCATATCATTTGTCTACTGAACATTGATCACCAAATGACTTGCCTGCTACTCTTGCATCATGCTTTCATTCAAATACTGTTTTCAGATGTGCATTATTTCTCTTACTCTATCATAAGTATGGTTTCATGAACTGGCTCATATGCTACATTTCAGCAGGGGCATTACCTCCTGTTTCTTAATCCTGAACAACACAGCAAAGAGCTGTGAATACAAGTAGCAAATCAGAAGTTTTAAATTTTGACATTCTACTTACCAACACATTTGGATAATGCTTTATATTTTGAAAACTGACTTTACATAGACTAGTTTATTCAGTCCTTATAACACCCATTTAAATTTTTCAGATATGTACTGGAGATGATTAAAAAAAAAAATCCTTGCAAGGCTGTGTTACACAATAAGTGAAAGAACAAGAAGCAAACCAAAGCAAATGACTCCAAAGGGCAGCAAACTTCTTACACTACCGAGGAACACGCAAGAACTACAAACTTCTAATATCAGAGTCAAATGTGGAGGTAACAACCCCACTGTAAAGTGCAGCCAGCAACACACAGGTGTGCACGCTGTGAACCCATGAAAATAGCATAGCCAGAGAAGGTGCAGTTGTGCCTCTGTTATGCATTCACTCTGCAAGTTACATTTGCATTGGCGCTAATTTTAAGGTGGTTTTATTAACACATTTCTTGATACATGCGCAATGCATACAATTAATAAAATGCAAAAAAAAAAAAAAAAAAAACAAGAGAAAAGTCACATCAGTGCTGGGGGGGGAAATGGAATGGTGTTATTATGGTACATGGTATGTATATCTACACAAACGTTTATTTATTACCGTATGTGCATCTCTGCTAATAGCTATTAGGATGGATATACTTATTCTACGAAAGGCCACAAGCTCTATTTGGAGATGGGAATGTACAACAGCCACATAAAAACAGCATGGTTTATAAAGCTAAAAAACTAATTTGTACTGATGTGTGCTTCCGTAGTGAATGATCATCACTTTTTCCCCTGTGTGGCAGAGGGAGGGGCTACTCTCTTCATTTAACAGATAAATTGTTATGCCTCAGGTGATCAGCAAAACTAATGGCACAAGTAGAAAGGAGTCTGGACCATTTAACTGTCAGTTGTTCATTTCTACTACAAAATAAAATTCAAATTTTGAGAATAGCATCCTCACTTAAAGGCATCCTGATTCTGTGTACATGCGATGTCTCTCTTTTATGCAGAACTGATTGGTGTGAAGTCGAGCAAATAAACACTAAAAACATTTTGTTGTTTCTCCTGGCTTGACTGATCAAAAGCGATTTCTCTATAGCTAAAGTTTTTGTTATTTTTCCCTAATCCAACCTTATGTGTCTGAATATAAGGAATACATTAATTTGATGGTTATTAAAATACTGGGGCTTTAACCCTTCCTTGGAAAACACTTCCCATATGAATCCATAGCACTTTCTCTTTAAAAATACCTTTCATTAACATAATAATACATAATAATGAATGCATGTTAAATTTTTGCTAAGTGTTTCATTAACTCTGTATTGCTATTAAGCTAATGGCAGTGATCATGTTACGATTCTGCCTGATTACCCATCGAAATGCTATATGCCAGTTCTACACTCTCAGTCCCCAGAAGCATCCTGCACTAGGTTCATTCTCTATTCTAACATTCTCGATTCCATGTTTGGCTTTTATCTGGTGATTTCTCTAATTTTTAGACCTACTTTTTGTATTTACCACCCAGTACATTCAGTTGCTCTTTTTTATTTTGTAATTTCCTGTCATCCAGTTGACTTCAGCTTTATGTCTCTATACTCTTTTTCCAATTCTGTCTTTGATATCATGGGAAAGCTACTTGTAAAAAATTAAAGCAGAGGTTAAATGACTTAGTAGGACAAAGCTCTTACGTTTCTGGTTGTTAAGTAGATCAATTTTAAGCTAGGCCTTTAAAATAATATATGCATAATGCACACAAAAAATAAAATACAGAAAAGCAAAAAAGGAAAATGCCACATACTCCACTGATAACTGGCAACATTTTTGGTATATAGTATGTCTACTAGATGTATTTACAGTCTTCAAATCATACCTATATATCTTTACATCTACATATAACACACTTATATTGTAGTTTTCTTTTCTTTTGTAGTTAACAATTCATTATATATAACATTATATGTATATACTATGTTGTATTTTTCTTTTTTACTTTGTTATTTATCACACACATGTCCCCATTTCAAAAAGGATTCTTCCGCAACATCACAGATGCCATCATCTTATGGCCTCTTTGTTATTCCTTTAACATACCAAGAATACGTTAGTCTCAGATGTCTTGTTTTTTTGTTGTTGTTTTTTTAAATAACAAAAGTATGTATTTTATTTTTAACACATTTTTAAAATTATTTTTCACTTACAGTTGACATGTGTTATTGTATTAGTTTCAGGTGTACAGCATAGTGACTAGACATTTATATACCTTACGAAGTGCTCATTCTGATAAGTCTAGTACCCATCTGACTCCAAACAGAGTTATTACACTACTACTGATTTTATTCCTTATGCTATACCCTACATCCCCATAACTATTTTGTAACTATCAATTTGTACCTCTTAATCCCTTCCCTTTTCCCCCATCTCTCCAAACCTCCTCTTATCCAGCAACCCTCAAAATGTTCACTGTATCTATGAGTTTGTTTGTTTTGTTTATTCTTTTATTTTGTTTTTTTAGATTCCACATATAAGTGAATTCATTGGGTATTTATGTTTCTCAGTCTGACTTGTTTCACTCAGCATAATACCCTCTAGGCCCTTCCTTCCATGCAGTTGCAGTAGTCTCAGACTTTTGAATTTGCCATTCCTTCAGCCCGGGATTCTATTTTCCACAAATATTATCACCCTATAGTCTCTTGCCTCATTGAGGTCTCTCTTAAATATTACCCTTAAAATAGCTTCCTTGAGAACCCCATGTAAACAATAAGCTGGATGTTACCCATTCTCACTGAATCTCTTACCATGACCCCAAACACCATCTGACATCATAAATTGTTTGCATTATATCATATATCACAATATAGTTTTATTGGTTTGTTTCCTATCTTCCCTCCCAGAATGTGCGATACATGAAGGTATTGGCTTTATGTTTTCTTTACTAATCTTTTCCCAATGCTTTGTTTAATAGCACATAGTTGAACATGGATTTTTAAAATTAATAAATGAACCAATATTATTCCAACACATGATTTTGACAATAATTTATTTAAATAGTTCAAGAAATTAGTGTCTTGTAGAATTTTCCATATTATCTTCTAATAGAAAGTGGGATAAATTCCAACATCAATTCCAATTAGCAATCAATCTTGTCACCTTTGGTGCTTACATTTTATATTGTAACTGAAAATGACTAAATACATCTATCACAGATAACAAATGTTCAGGAGGTTTCCTTGATAACTTGCTGGAAGAATGAATAGTCAATTTATTTTTCAACTACATCGATAGTTGTTTTGTATAGGTTCACTTCCAGTCTCTATATATCCTTGTGTTTTATTATGTATTATTCTTTCAACATATTTGTAAGAACTTTTAGGACAGGTACATTAATTTTTTTATGTTTATTTATTTTTGTTGTTCTTTTTTTTGAATAACCCAAAAATTAGAATAATAGGAAACTCTCAAAAAATATTTAGTTTTGTTTGTCACTTGCTAATTACTCCACTGTGGATTCCAATAACCCAGTAAATATTAAAGTAACAGAAAGTAGAAGACAGTGTATTTCATGAGAAGATTTCAGGAAAATTTTATTTCGTTTACAAAAATTATGTTGCTAAGATATATTTCTCCCTATCCTAAACTATAACATTAAGGCAGCAAAAAAATCTTCCATCCATTATCTATGATAATTCACATTTTAAAAAGTATCTCTATAGAATGACATGAAGGAGTACCCTGTAGCTACATAAATGAGTGAGACCATGTAATGTTAAACTCAAGGTTTCTGGAAGCAGACTCCTTGGGTTCAAATACCACATTAAATTATATACATATATGTATGTATGTATGTGTATATATATATATATATATATATATATATATATATATATATTTCAGAAATAACACTCTTACTTATTTCTGACTTTGAACAAGTTACCCAACCACTGCTCAATGTCAGTTTCCTCATCTATAAAATGGGAATATTAATAATACCTTCCTTTTAGGGTCATTGCAAAAAATGAGTTGAAATACATAAACTACTAAGAATAAAAGTATTTAGATGAAAATACATAAAATGCCTGGGACATACTGTTTACTACTACATATTAGATAGTAAACACTAGTTATTATTTAAACTTGGTTGGAAACATGTTTTGTGCCCTCAATATAATTTTAACATTTATAAAAGCTCTAATCTGTCATATGTATCTAGACAAAAAAAAAAAAAAAAGGATTGCTTTGAGAATATTTGTGAACTCTTCCCACCACCACCTTTGAATCTTCTTTGTAAAGCAGTCGATAAAAAGCTTAAGGGAAAAGAATAAGTCAATCTACTTAAAAGCTGGGGAAAACGGGGGTGGGGGAAGAAATATTGAAAGAATCAAGCAAATAGGGGTTAGAAAAAATGAAATCTTGTAGAGGGAGGTTTAGGATCTGTTTGTCAAAGAAGAAGTTCCAGAGAGTTTTGGAGGAAAAAATACTGCATAAAGTTAATTGGGGGTAGAGAACCAAGGAATCCAGGAAGTGTTCCTGGGATTCTTCTGGTTTAGATTCCTTTTAATGAACTTCTAGAGATTTGAGTAAAGAATGGAACTGTCTTCATGTCTCTCCCCTCCCCTCTCCTCTTCTCTTTTAAAATGGTTTTGCATAACACACTGATCTAGAATGGAGCAAGTCTAAAAGTTCAATAAAATCCACCTAAAATATTTGTATTGGCCTCACGCAAAGCTCACCCTCTCTCTTCCTCTGTTTTCTACTGAAAAACAGATATATCAATAGTAAGCTATATACCTGAATCTCCATCAATTTTTTTCTGTGCCACTTTTGGTCTTTAACTACAAGTTAAAAAACAGTACATAATGAGTTAAAATTAAGGACCTGGTTTATTTTCTCTACCTTTATGCGTCCATTATGTTAAAATTCCCATTTTTGTTTTCGAGGCCAATTTGAGGCATCAAGAACAAGAACTAATGCTTATTTTTTCATGGATCCCAAGGCACTGCTGTGACAAGTCTCCACAAGTGTCCCTGGATTATTCTAGCAAACAGTCTCTTAAGACAACCAGTCAAGTGATGTGAAAACAACACGAATACATTCAAGCATCTTCTCTTGTCAGTACTTTTATTCCCCCTGCAAATGTAGTTGAAAATCTAAAATCATCAAAGGAGACATAAAATTGTGCCACAAATTTGACAACTCCCCTGGGAAATGAAAACAATGATTCTAAGCAGACTCAGTGATGAAGACAGAGAATGAGTCTAGAGATGTTGTCTATTAAAAGTGAGAATCTTCCTGGAGAGCAATTTTCCAAAAAAGGAAGTAACACTAATAAATTTAAGCAAGCAAATGATGTTAAAAAATCTTTTTTTTTTTTTTTTTACTTAAAACATCATTTAAAATTGTTATGGAGTAGTGATAAGAAATAATAATAAGACTATTGTTGATTAAAACCACTGAAGGCTAACATTCCAGTGAGAAAAAAAGGGAAGCTTTAAAAAGGATTTTTTCTGATTTGGTAAAATACCCAATAATGACAGCATATGTAAATACTAACTAATAGACCCAAAAACTGTGTGTACATGTGTTTGTTTTTTTAGCCTCAAAGAGTAGGATGATTCAGTTGGTTAGTTGTAGGTATGGTGGTGTTTATCAAGCATTTTTATTTCTTAAGTTGTTTTTGTATTTGGTTGTGCTCAAAAGAGAATTTTAGTTTATTTCCAGCTTGGCAAAGTAAGATTCATAAATACCTGGACATATCTGTTATACTGGTAGGATAGATCCTCCAGAAGCCTATCTTTGCATGAGAATTTCAGAGTATCTTTAAAGAAGAACCAAAAGCCAGATACAGTGAACTCAATACTGTGAACAAACGAGTTCCTCACAAAGTTACAATGGATCAAGGACTAGTCACCCATAGTGTTGGCCAACCTGATAATATATTTTGCATTGTTTGTTCGTTTGTTTTTTGTTTTCCTTCCCTGTTTCTGTTCTATCTGTACCTCACTCCTGATCTCTGGAAACACATCCTCACATGAAATACGTATATAATATCATTTGTTGTCTCAAGCTCTGCTTTGATGGAAATCTAGGCCAGAAGAAGGAAATGCTGCTGTAGATCACCCTTTAATATACTGTCATCACATACTCTCAGAAATATAACCCAAATCATGTTGTGGAATATAACCTTATGAGATTACCATTCTCCATCCCACCCCAAACAAAAGCAAGAAGAAAAGGGGGAAAGAAGAAAATTCTTCCACCCGGCCCATATATAACTCTCAAAAAACTGAAAGTGTGGCGGAGATAAGAATTTACTACGAAAAAAGTTAAAAGAAACAAATGACTTAAAACGTGTAATATTAACTGTTTACAATAACAAAGTGTATAATCAGTACTGCAAAAGATTCAGGGAAAAGAGGAACTTGTGGAATTTATAAAGAAGGCTTTATTACAAAGGATTGGGTATGGCCTGACCAACTGGTAGGGAGAACACAAGTAGAGAAGGTTGATAGAAGTTATTCTGGGAATGAGGTCTAGAATGGGAAAATAGAAGCATTGTGCAAAGATGAGGAAACGTACACCATGAATGCATGTGGGGCTGAGTCAGTTCTGTGCTTCACTCCTGTCCTTTCCAAAGCAATGTGCTCTCTCTTTCACTTCCTCCATAAGCTCTGGACAACACATGTTACGTTCTCAAACACTGTTTTCAAATACCAAGTTCAACTCCTTCTTTTCCAGAATGGCTTCTTAGGGCTTAACAGACAAAGTTGCTAGAGAGATGCTTGAGGCAATAATAGGACAAAATAGATTGAAGACCTACTTCTAAGGAAGAAGGAACACAGATTAGGAGAGAATTAGAGGTGAGTGGTGAGGGAAACTGAAAATGTCACGATTCCTAGGTTTCTGATTTGGGCAGGCATTTATCTTCTAAAAGGGAAAGTAGAAGGATTAAATCATTAAGCTTCGCACTCTAACTTCTGGCACAGAACTGTTTGGTAACACTTTTTACACATCATCTTTGTCATCTGTGATCTCTGAGTCTACTCACTCTGGATCCTGAGTGACTTTATAAGTAACTATATTTATAAAGTATAGTTAAAGGCATGGTTGAAGGCATAGATTCTGGAGTCAGCCTACGTGTAAAACCTGATTCTAACACTTTTTTGGTTGTTTGCCCTTGATCAACATGCTTTACTTATTTGTGCCTCCATTTTCTCATCTGTAAAGTAGTCATAATAATTAGACCCAACTCGTAAGTTTGTTGTAAAGAATAAAAACTTCCCACATAGAAAAATACTTGAATCAGTACCTGGCCCACCATAAACAGTAATTGTTAACTATTAGCACCTAGATTTCAAAAAACAAAAATTACTCCTTTGCCAGCCCCAATCCTATGAAATCCAACCTAATTTGATTAGTACCAGTCACCCTGTCTGACTAAAAGACTAAAACAAATAAATTGAAAAAAAAAACATTAATTATTTATATTTTGATTATCTTGAATTTAGTTAGTTTAGTTTTAATATACAAGGGTATTGTAACATTGGGAATTTTGTTTTATTTATTCCATTTTTAAATTTTCATTTAATTTATTGGGGTGACATTTGTTAGTAAAACTATATAGGTTTCAAGTGTACATCTCCATAACACATCAACTATATATATAATGCATTGTGTTCACCTCACAGTTCTCCTTCCATCACCAAACATTTAACCCTTTTTCCTCTTCTACCACCCCCCTCTCCGCCCTACCCTCTGGTAACCACTAAACTGTTTTCTGTGTTCATTGCAGCATTACTCATGGTGGCCAAGACATAGAGACCACCAAAGTGTCCTTCGATAGATAATTAGATAAAGAAGATGCGGAACATATATACACTGGAATATTATTCACCCATAAGAAAAGATGAAATATTGCCATTTGTGACAACATGGATGGATCTTGAGATTATCATGCTAAGTGAAATAAGTCACACAGAAAAAGTTGAGAACTATACGACATCTCTCAAATATGTGGGAATTTTAAAGGTCACTTTCCAGCATTAATTTTTCACAACAGAATGTACCCCTTGGCAATAGCATAGCAGTAGGGCTGCCCCACTGCCAACCGTAGAGAGCAGCACTATAAAGGGCCACACAGTGAGGCGTGCTGTGCTTCGTCTGGCAGCTAAACAAGGACACCGGCGATGGAGTCACAAAAAGATGAGGACACACCACTGTCTTTTGTATACGTGGCACTTTCTATCCATATAATGTTAGCATGACCAGAACTCCTTGTGTCTATTGTTTAGCATGAACAATACTGGTACTTATATGTAGAATAAGCTAAGTAGTTCTTGTTTTCTTCAAAATCCATCAATTTGTTGGAATTGGAACCATTGCTACTGTAAGTTAAAAAAATCAGTTTGAACATGTTTTTCCTGTATCGAAAGGTTGAATTATTCATTTTATGCTTGGATTTTTTCAGAATCTTTTCTTAGTGTAACTTTTAGAGTATGAATTTACAAATGAATATTGAGATATGAAATCCATGAAATTGAAAATATTAACAAATCAGTGTAAGCAAGAAGTGCCAATTGACAATAATACAAGAAAGCTACAAATAAATATGGGGTTGTTGTTTTTCATCTTCTTTTTAAATTGCTTCATAAACAATATGTAAATATGCTACAAATCCTTTAAAAATGTTTTGTGAGGAGAAGATATTCCAATGTGGAGGACAAAGCTAGAATTTGTCTCTTGAAAATATGAATTTTATACAGCTCAGGGACCATCCTGTCACAGTTTGCACCAATTTTGCTCCCTTAGACAGGCTTATTTCTGTCTGAATTTGCTAGAAGGTATGTCAACACAACAGAAAAAAAAAAGGAAAAGAAAAATAATAATCAGAAGGAAGCAGTTATTTATAATCCCCATTGCTTTCTCAGGAGAATAGATACCAGTAACTGGAAGTTCTATTCTTTCCTGGGAGTGCAATGAGTGAAGTGATACAAGATCTGAGGAACAGAGGTCAGGAAATATATAGATAATTTATATATATTATAGAATTACATAAAAAAAGGACTTAGAAATATAAAACTGGGCTTAGTAAAAATTCAGAGATGCAAGGCTTTGGGAATAGTGGGGATATTTTAAAGTACTTTGCTGTGTGATTTGAAATGTAAACTATATTCTTCATCTCCCTCCCAAAACTTGTGTAAAATGTGAAACAATCACTTATGCTTTGTAGATTGAATCTACAATAATGTGCTCTTCCTTTCTAGAGATCAATGGAAAAGAAAAAACCTGGAGAACCAAACCAGATGCTGCTAGAAGATCCCTCCACATAGAAGTTACACAAATAAAGGGTCAACAAAGAGAATCTGAATGGGAGGGATAAAACGGTGCTTCTTCCAATATTGCATATCAGAAAACTCTAATATTTTCTAGAAAGGGCCTTTCTTCCACAACATATTTCATTATTAAAAAAAAAAAAAAAAGGATATTAGTAACTGCTTAAGCAGAGAACAAAATCTGCCTGAAATGGAACACTTTCCATCGTAATTCAATAGATGTTGGGAAATGCCACTGCATTCATAGGAAACAGAAAGTGTGTGTGAAGAGAGCATGAATACACAGCTGGTGTATTTGAATGATTGGCTGTTTTCCTGTGATCACTGTCAACAGCTAAAGAAAGGGGTCTGCAGTTTCTCTAGGAAAAGTACTCAAATGGCAATTCCTTTTTTAGCCTCAAACCAAAATTGTTGTTTGTTTGTTTGTTTGTCCTAGTTTCACTGGATACAAATAAAAGACAATATATTAAAACAACTTACTCAAACATATGAAAGATTTAAAATAGGCTGGCCGCTAGACTCATCAGCAAATCATTCTAATTGCTGCTTAAATACTATTTGGGAAGGTCAAAAGGAGAGCCTGCAGACGGACATGCAACCTATGCCCGCTGGCTGTAGGGCTACAGATCCCAGGATAGCGGCAGTGCTGGGGTCGACTGCAATCTGCTGCCAGGCTGGTCCTCTGTAGCCCACCAGGGAATGTACGGGAGAGAAGGACGAGCAGAACAAGGCTGCCGACCAGATGGCACTAAACCTGCCTCCTCTGGTAAGAGAAAAATCTGCCAAAACCAGGTGTTTCACATTTTACTATTTTTTTTCTTCCCTTTCCCATTCCCCCCCTCCCCCCCCAGCATGTCTCTGTGCGGGTCCATTGCAAGAGCTCTGACATAAGCACAGCTGTCTAGGAATTATGTAAAGAAATGAGTTTTGTTTTGTTTTTTTAAGTGTAAGAGATTTTGGAAACAGCTTTCGGGGACTACCCCTATGTACTGTACACTCAGAGTCCTTTGATCAGATTATTTCCAGGCACAATAGGAGCCTAAGAGGACTTTCAACAATTCCCCCTAATGGTTCTGATATGACAAGAGGCTGGACTGATTAGATTCCTTCATTGGTGAAGACTGTGGTAGAAGCTTGAGAATAATCAGATTAGCTATATCAATGATCTTGCATATATGTTCAACAAATCTTCTTTGCTCTCTTAAAACAAGAGGGAGGGTGTCTTCTAATGGGAAAAGTGACCCAGATGTACACCCTTCAGTTCACGATGCACCAGTACAAGATGACAGGGGAATAAAAGAGGATTAATGAAAACAACTTCATACAGTGACAGGCAGGGAGCACAGGGTTATTCCACATTTATTTTAAAGTTCTTCAGCTTTGGCCCATGGGAAAAGAAAGTACAGAGCTCATGATTCAAAACCGAGAACATCTACTGAGTCACATTTTACTGGCATTTGTTGGGGTGGGGGGACACTTTTCCATATATGTCTTACTGCTTCATCTCAGAGAAGGCTAACCTGCCCATTTCCTCTCTATCCCATACTTCTGGCTGGGTGAGTCAAGGCCCAGGCATGTCTCCTTAAGTAAACATGAGCATGAAAATCCTAAAATGCAGGCTGGGAACTCGTTGAGGCAAACAGGAGAGCTGTTTGGGGACTTGAACCATTTTGTCAACAAATCCTGCATTTGGAGGGTTATGAGATATAGACAATATTAAACAATAACATTCATTCACCAACTACTTATGAGGTTCTGTATGTTTTTCTAGTGTTATACTACTTCTAGTCCAACTAGCCTACGATTTCTTGGACATTGAGCTGCTTTAGGAATGTTGTGGATAGATTCAAATGATGCCCTGGCCTGAGCATCACAGAAAATACATTGTTTTTTATTGAGAAGTACATGATTTAAAATATGCACAACATCTGGCAATTAATAGACACATGGTCGTTGTTAGTTTCCGCTCCCTTCATTTTGAGAAGCAGTATGCTATTGTGCAGTGAGTTTCCACATATCCCAGGTAGAGAACAACCTGGGTTCTATGGAGATGCCTCAGGCTGATGCAGAGAGAGATGAGAGGCATGAGTGAGTGAGTACAACTTCATGCCACTGTTTTTCAAGCAATGTTCAGCTCTGATATTTAACTGTTTTCTATCTTACGGTTTAGCATGAGATTGTATTTGAAGGACAATGTTGGAAAGAGCTACGTAGAAAGAGGGAGGTATGTTTAAGGCCATTAGGAGAGTAGGAAAAACACTGGTTTGAACTAAGAAAAACCTAATTTTAATCCTGATTTGGCTACTTACTAATTTTGTGAAATGGACATATCATTTAACTTCTTCAGTATAAATGGCCTCAAGACACTGAGGGTATATATCACTGTTGTGATTCAAACTGCATTGCTGTAATGAATCTAATATTTAGATTTTCCATTTGTAATCACAATATGTGAGTTAGTATAATTAATGCAATTTTTTTTTTTCCATTTTGTATTTCTTATATTCCCACAACTGAAATCACATTTGAAGCGGGCTAATAAGGGGTATTTTAACTACTGTAGAACTGGGATAGTGCATATAATCAGCCTGAAATCTTTTGTCATTGCTTTTATTTTCATAATCCAAAGACCCGTATAACTTACCAGATTTATCATTACAAATGTGTTGTTAATATGGATAAGAGTCTCATAATTTCTGTCCTTAATGATATTAAGAATTGATATCCTTTTATATTAAAATAAAAGGTTTTTAAATTGGTTAGCTCTAGGGAATGAGAAGCTATGCATCTCTAATTGTTTACACTATTCATTGTCACTATGTGGGATTATATGCTTGGGCCTTTGTTCAAAAAAATTAAATTGAGCCATTAGACCAACATTTGAACATTGAAATATGGTTCTAGGTATTTCTTTAACTATTATTACTCTTAGCACTGTAAATGCTCACACTTCTCCAAGCACTCAGATCCCTCTACCTAACACTCATGCTCCTGTCCACCCCTCATCCCACACATACACTACTCAGTAGCTCATGCTCCTGTCTGTGGAATGCTTACCACTGTCAGTTAGTTATAAAGCCAATAAGATGTCCAACTCTCCAAATTCTAACTCGATCAATGGCACTAATTAGGTCTAGGCTAATATTTTTTTGGCTTTGCATACCATATGTAAAAACTCTTTTCTGTCTACTTTTTACTTAAATTTTAAACTTTGTTTTCTTCTGTCCTCTCTCTTTATAAGTCAATTCCAAATTCAAATAAGTCTCAAAAGACAATACTATAAATTGATTTAATACCCAATGAACCAAATTGACATTTATTTAAGGTATCCTATATAATATTATCAATCCACAGAATATCAGTTAATATACATGATATTAATATGGAAGATTATAACATCCCCTAAGTTAATTTGTGCACACGCACACACACACACACACACACACACACACGCAGTTTACGTTCAGTGGGACTTCAGGTGTTTTTCAGAGAACTATAAAATTACAACATTTAAAATTACAGAGATCACAATTAGAGCATTGTTTTTTTCCAACCTGTTTAGACACTGAGTTGTTACAGTGAAAGCTAATTCCAGCGTTCATTTTCAGCCTGAAGGAAAACAACAGTAGCTACACTATAACCTTTCTTCTTGCAAATCTGTTCCCCCAAGGCAAGTAATAGGCTGATTTTACCATTCACAGCCTGTCATTCATAATGTCCATGGTGTTATTAGTAATCTGAGCTCTAAAAAAATGCCACAGTTTGAATACTATGGCAGGGTGTGCAGATTTAGCCTTGACCTACATCCAAATTTTACAGAAAATAATGAGAAAACTATTTTGTTGGCCCAAAAAACAAAAACAAAAACCCAACAATAAACACAAGCTTTTTACATGTTACTGAACTCTAGAGATTTTTTGAAACACAAATACAAAAGGTGAAACAGAAGAATAAACTGAAAGGAAGAAAGAAGCAAAAACGACAACAAACAAAACATAAATAATTTCTCTAGCTGGAAAGACTTTTACAAAATTAGAGAGAAAATCTTTCTAAGCAGAGATCCTATGAAACCTTAACCATACGCTTTCTGTCAAAATGAGATTTGTTATGTTACACTTCTATAACTCAGACCTGCCGTGCTTGGAAAATAGCTTGTTCAGACTTACTCCATAATGATTTTCTTAGCACTATTTTTAAATGCATGTTTCTTAACTTGGGGAAAAACCATAGTTTGTTATGAAGCTGCTTTTTTCTGGGTCAGTGAAGATTTAAGGAAGCAGGAAATATCATTCAGAATGAAGACTCACACACCTGTCTCCAGATGGTCAAATTAACCAGCATTTTTATACTCATCATTGCTCTATTAAAAAGGGTCCAGGCACCTCAATTAATTTAGTGTATCATGGTTTAAATAATGTTTTATTTTGGAGGTGGGAACCATGAATTGCAACTGACATGGTTTCAGTAGAGGAGTCTTGTATGAAGATAAAATCAAATAATAAAACAGAACCTACTTTGGTAGAAAAACATCCTTAAGTTATTCAGAATTTTCCTCTTCATGAATTTTGATAACTAAAACAGTCAAGGCTCATGGATAAAACCATGCTATATATATATATATATATAAAAAATTTGCTTCAAGGGATTGATTTCATTTTCACAGATTTTAAAATAACTTTTGTTCATCTCCATTTGTTTGACTTATACCCTGCCTCCCATGAAGGCACTGGAAAGCCATTTTCCAAAACTCTGGATTCTTTTTTAAGGTAGCACATGATACACTTTCATAAACTAACAATAAAGAAGAAAAGGAATCACTGCCATTGTCACTTCCCCAAACCCACATTTCTCTCAACAATTATCTAAGCAGCTTTTAGGGTGAGCTGTTATTATTATTAACTGTGGTTACTTCATCACCAGAGTCAACACTGATCTTGGGAAAATAACCAAGATGTGAAAACAGCAAAATCCAGAATGTTTTCCTGGTTCTTCTCAATAAGACTCAATTCCTGGCTGTAATAGATCTATGAATAGTGATAGCCACCCAATCTTAGGCAATGGCAATTATGGTGACAGGTCCCGAATTTCATTCTGATTAATTTAAACAACATAAACACCCAAGGAGAACATGCCTTCTTACAAGAATTGCAGTCTGGTTTATTAAAACTTTGGTAGTTTGTGTAAGGGTTCAAAATGTTCTGCATAATGTCTGGGGTTTACTTCTGAGTTCTACATATTCAGTCAGAAAGGTCTCTTTGTTAGTATATTATTGACAAGATGGATTTTTTAGTAGCTGGTCCTTTGGTTTCTGGAGCATTTCACTATGGTTTATTTTGATGCATTTAAAATGCTAAAGTTTATAATTCCATATATTCATGATGCCATCTCAATTATTGTTTTAATAGGATTTTGCATCAGGAAAGATATGTCACAATAATGCAACTTTTAAAAATACCCGAATCTTTATACTTTAAAACTACAATCATTTATTTTTTTCTCATGGATCTGTGGGTTTGCTGGGCAGGGCTGCAAGCTTTAAGTTGGATCAAGTTCTGCTCCCTTCCTTGGAGTAAAGGGGCAGCTGGGTCATATTCTTTTCATGCCAGTGGTAGAAGTACAAGAAGGATGAACAGAGCTGGCAACTCTCACTCCCATCCACATCTTATTACCCAAAGAAGGTCACATGGTCAACTCCAAGATTAAAAGGGTGGAGAAATATACTCTAATGCTAATGTTACATACCAAAAAAAGGGCAAAACATTTTAAACAAAGATACAGTCTTCTAGTCTTTATACATGGTAGTTTATGTTCTCCCATGTTGCTTTAAAAGTACTAAATTTGAGGTGTTGAAATAAAAGATTTGTAAAATAGCAGACCAGCCTACTATCTGTTTTATTAGTAGAATTGAATTCCTAAAGAATAAATGATTAAACTAATCAAAAAGTACTTTTTTAACAACTTAAAAATGTTAAATAAAGAAAGGACGTTGTCAAGATGGTGCAGTAGGTAGACAGTGTGCTCACCTTCTCTCAGGACCACATCTAAATTACAAGTAAACTACAGTACAGCCATCACTGAGAATCACCTAAAATCTTGCTGAACCAAAGTCCTACAACTAAGGACATGCAGAAGAAGCCACATTGAAACTGGTAGGAGGGACAGAGATGTAGGACAGACTGGTCCCACACTCTCATGTGACCATTAAAAATTAGGAGGGATATCTACAACTGTGGAGGTATCCCAGAGCAGCAAGGGGTACCAACCTTTCCTGGGCCCAAAGTTCCAGTGCCAGGGAGAGAAGTCCCATAATTTCTGGCTGTGAAAACTGGTGGAGATTGTGGCTGTGTGAGATGGAGGGTAGCTCCATGAGTCCCAGGCCCTCCTCTTAAAGGGACTGCACATGGCCTACCCACTGATGGAATCACTGGCTCTGAGCCCCAGCTCTGGGGCAGTGGCTGGAGAGGCAACAGGGACAGTAATAGGGAAACTGAGTTGTCTGGCTTCAGGATGGGTTCTGGAGGGGCAGCTGTCTCCTGCAGGGAGGAGTTGGCAGAGGCCACTGTTTCTTTGTTGAGCCCCGCTACCCTTGTGCAGACACAAGCAGATACCATATCTGAGTCTCCACCAAACTGGCTAAAGCTGTTTTTTCACCACACCCAGGTGACTAGAGATGCCGCCCCACCCAACTTTTGGTAACACTCAAGCCCCTTCCAGTGGCTTTTTCATATAAACCGCCTGACTTGGCTCTTGCTGCCAAGGATTTCCTAAAGGTTTGCAGAACCCAGACAAGCAGCATCGGGCTTGAGCATGTCCTGTACCTCTGGCTGAGTAGCCTAAGCCCAGCACTAGAGGCAGCCAGCCTTGGTTCGAGGTTTGGCCTCTCAATGTACTTCCAAGCAAAGCATGGGCAGCGAACATCTGTGAACTTCTTTGTGGCTCCTGCCAGAAGGCCCTGGTTGGGGCAAGGGCTGGAGCTGAACTTGACCTGCAGTGGGTCCTGCCCTGGTGGTCCTGGGGCAGGCTCCCCCAGTGGCCAGCTTCAAAACGAGATGGAGCATCACCCAGCCATCTCCAAAGACAACACACCCAAGGGGCAGATTTGGCAGGGTCCAGAGCCCGGCTGAGGCAGGTCCTGCTCTGTAGCATCAGCCCCTGCACCACAACTCCTCCACCGTAGTCACAGACAGTCCTCACAACGCCTGAGCCCAAGGGTCAGTCCTTCCCACTGATATGCAAATAGTAACCAAGGCTCAACTATAAGAGGAGAGCACGCACAATCCAAACAAACGAGTGCACGGCTCAAGTGACCAGGAAGATTGCACCACTGAGCCCCACAGCCCACCTACTACAAAAGGCCATTCTACAAAGACCAGAAGACAGAGTAGCCCTATCTAATACATAGAAACAAACACAGGGAGGCAGCCAAAATGAGGAGACAAAGAAACATGTCCCAAATTTTTAAAAAGAGAAAATACAGAATAAAGATCCAGAAAAAGAACCAAACAAAATGGAAGCAAGTAATCTACCACATGCAGAGTTCCAAACATTGGTTATAAGGATGCTCAGTGATCTCAGGGAGAACTTCAGCAAAGAGATAGAAAATGTAAAAATGGAAATATAAAGCATAATTAAGAACCAGTAGGAAATAAAGAATATAATAATGGAAATGAAGAATAATTACAAGACATCAACAGTAGATTAGATGAAAAAGAAGATAAAATGAGTGATTTAGAGTATAAGGTAGCAGAAAACACCCAATCAGAACAGCAAAAAAGAAAAACAAATCCAAAAAAATGAGGAGAGCTTAAGGTGCCTCTGGGACAACCCCAAGCGTATCAACATTTGAATTACCGGGGGTACCAAAAGGAGAAGAGAGAGAGCAAGGTACTGAAAATCTATTTGAAGAAATAATGACTGAAAACTTCCCTAACCTAGTGAAGGAAATAGATATGCAAGGCTAGGAAGTACAGAGAGTCCCAAACAGGCCGACACCAAGACACATCATCATTAAAATGCCAAAGGTTAAGGACAAAAAGCAAATCTTAAAAGCAGCAAGAGAAAGGCAGTTAGTTACCTACAAGAGAGCTCCCATAAGAATTTCAGCTTATTTCTAAAGAGAAACTCTGCAAGCCGGAAGGGATTGGCACAAAATACTCAATGTGATGAAAAGCAAGGACCTGTAACCAAGATTACTTTACCCAGCAAAGCTATCATTTAGAATTGAAGGACAGATAACTTCCCAGACAAGAAAAAGCTAAAGGAGTTCATACTACCAAGCCAATATTACAAGGAATCATAGAGACTTCTTTAAGACAGAAAAACAAAATCAAAAATAAAATAAAATGGCAATAACTTTATACCTATTAACAATTATAGTCAATGGAAATTGATTAAATGCTCCAATCAAAATATATGGAACCTGAATGGATAAGAAAACAAGACACTTACATGTGCTGCTTACAAGAGATTCACTTCAGATCAAAAGACACACACAGACTGAAAGTAAAGGGATGGAAAAAGATATTTCATGAAAATGGAAACAACCCCCCCAAAAAAAAATTGGGGTAGCGATACATATACCAGACAAAGTAGACTTTAAAACAAAGACTATAACAAGAGACAATGCAGGACCTAGTAATCACACTTCTGGGTATTTATCTGAACAAACCCAAAATGCTGCTTCGAGGAGACATGCTCATCCATATGTTCATCGCAACACTATTTACAGAAGCCAAGATATGAAGGCAACCTGGGTGTCACTGAATGGGTGAATGGATAAAGAAGAGGTGGTACGTATATATTATACAATGGAATATTACTCAGCCATTAAAAAAATAAAATAAAATCTGGCCATCTGTGACAACATGGATGGACCTAGAGGGTATTGTGCTGAGTGTAGTAAGTCAGACAGAAAAAGACAAATGTCATATGATTGTACTTATAAATGGAATCTGAAGAACAAAATAAACAAACAACAGAACAGAAACAAACTTATAGATACAGAGAACATTTTGATGGTTGCTAGCTGCTGGGGTGGGGGTGGGGGTGGGGGTAGATAAAAAGGGAAAGGGATTAAGAAATAAAAAGAAATAGATGTTATGGGAACTTAAAATGACATAACTTAGCGGCCCAAATTTAGGAGTATAAACCACTGTTTAATCAGTGCTGATTACAAGACAGAAGGAAAGTATCTTGCTTTATAAATCTTAAGATTCAGAGTAGGTTCTATCTCATCGTTATTCTCCAGTTGCAGGGCTAACAGACAGTTAACCACTATGCATTGGTCATTAAAATATTAAAATGATTCCATAATAGTGATGAACAGCCAACACCTTGAGCCACAAACACTTAGCATACACTCAACCCAGGCCACCAAGTTCCTTCCCCTGGCATTCTCCTTCCACAACTTTCTTACTGTCCAGGAGCTAAGGGTGTCATGCCCAGCTCTGCAGGGATCCACAGGACCCTGTTTTGATCCTCAAATAGCATTCAGTCTGATCAGACAGTGCCATTGTCAGTGCCCATGCTATACTGGAAATCGAATATTTTGAATATTACCTCCTCAGGTTTGATCAAGAGTAAACATTAAGTTTATGATCTATTGTGAGAAGAGACTAAATTCCACTGCTCATGATAAACATTAAAAAGCAGGTTTATTCTTCTTGATATTACCCAGCTCACTTTCTCTAACTATTCAATCCTTGATAGTAAACAAAAAAAGCAGTGCTTTCAGTCATTAGAAACAGTAACAAAAATAATCATAACATGTGCCTCTGAGTAGTCTTTAATAATCATTTTTCACTTTATTACCTAACATAAGCAGAAAACATTTTTATTGTGGAAAAGAAAAGTATTGCTAATTTAAAAAAAAAAATTGATATCGTATTTGAAGTATCAGTAACAATCCAATGACTGTTTATTTTAAAACTATAATAATTAAGCTAAATATTAAATACCTATCCACAGCCTTCTACTTGAAGTACAAAATTATAGAGGGATGTATACAAAGACAGAAACCAGGGAAAATACGACTCACAGATGACGTGGCGGTGACCCTAATTTGCAATGCATACCAACTAAAAGTATCGAATACAAAGTTTCTGTATTTTGATAATTGTTGCTTAACCACAGTTTTCTTTTATGGACAGCACATCTGTCATCATTTAAGAAGAAAAGAAAATTTATGTCATACAATAATAAAAGTAATTTCAGAACAGATTATCTAAATGTGGGCCTGATCTATGGCCAGAGTGCTCTGGGCACTAGGGATTAGCGAGAGAGGAAAGAGAAAGATCTGGAAAGTGGATGTGTTTCATAAAGTCTGAAATTCCATGCGCTGCCTTGCCATCTTTGACCTTCACAATTCCCCAAAGGCGTAGCAATAGGTTCCCCTGCTTTCACCCGAAATGCCCGTTGACCCAATAGGAAAAATTCCCAACACAACTGGCTACCCTATAAACTAGACCAGCTGCAACTCACCTGGTCCTCGATCTAAAGGGTTTTGACCATATAGTCCCAAAAAATTATTCAAACAAGCCAATCACAAGTTCCCAAGGAAATCAAAGTTCACCTCACCCTCTTGTCACTCTAATGCCTGCTTCCCACAAGTGCCTACTGGTTCACTCTATTCCTGAGTGCAACCCCCAGATGGCCCTGCATGGTCCTCCTTCCCTGGGGTGTGAGTACATGAGACTAATAAACTGTTTCTGGTGTCATCTATCCAGTGTCAGGTATCACACGTTCAGATTTTTCATACTATTTGGAGGAGAGAATCCCTCCTTCATCAATAAGGTGAATAAGAGGTAATGAGAATAGAGTGAAATAGACTGAAATGATAACTATTTCAGGAAAGAGGATATAATTCAGGAGACACGGGGACCTTCAGTTATACAATTCCAATCCGTTTTATCTATTAGACAGTGTTTAACTTCTGTGAGCTTTTTCAATGTCTGCAAAATGTTTGATATTTGAAAAGAACTGTTAGCTCCAAGTGCAAAAATAAAACTGTGAAATAAAATTTAATGAAAGATTAAGCGTCTATAATACATAATTACTAAATGTTTGTATAGTTATATATAAATTATATTTTATGTCGAAATGCGTACATTTTAGTGTGTTTAATATGATGTGGGATGAATGATTCTGATAATAAA
Source organism: Rhinolophus sinicus (assembly GCF_057876585.1). Classification (NCBI taxonomy): domain Eukaryota; kingdom Metazoa; phylum Chordata; class Mammalia; order Chiroptera; family Rhinolophidae; genus Rhinolophus; species Rhinolophus sinicus. The sequence goes on from NC_142516.1 coordinate 58,221,383, forward strand.
AATTATTCAGAACTGGGAAGACTGTGGCTTAATAAGTAAATATTACTTTCTGAAAATTTAATAAAAAACAAACAAACAAACAAAAAACTTTTAGAATTGGCTTGAGGATGAAAACACTGGAATACAGTAGAGAAGAAAGGAAAGACTGTGGTAAGAAGAAAAGACCTAGTAGTAAAAGAAAAAATACATCAATACAGACATATGGAAAATTGTTTTCTGGAGGGCTAAGGAAAGGTCATTTTGCTTGCTACACAGTATCTGGTTATATCTAATAGTAAACATTAAGAAAAAGAAAACATTCATTCCCTCTTATCTAATGAACTCTTGGGTGAGAAAATTGTGAGATTCCCATATTGGGTCACAGTTTCGTTATATGTAACATATATTCAAGTCTTCCATACAACAGCCTATTTCAAGAAAACAAAACTAAACTAATATAACTGCATAATAGCATAGAGCTATGTCTATAGGGCTATTAATCTAGCTCCTTTCAAACCAATTCAACTGAGAGTAAACAAATAGTAAATGAACAGGGCCAGAACGAACACCAGAAACTGAAACTCTCAGCATCTTTTTCTAACTAATATAATTCAAAGGAATAAACTATATGTATTTTTCACGCAGGGAGAAATGTGGTATTAGTCAACACAAGGAACCAGAGTGAATATATATAATAAGGCATAGTATTTTTGTTAAAGATTTATTTTTACTGATTTTCTTATCTTTTGAAACTAATCTTCATCACTGCTAATTTTTTCACTTTTTTCCTCTACCTGTCACTGTTATTTCTTGTTTTCTTTCTTGTTATAAATAATTATGATTGTTATTTCCTCAAACTGAATGAAAGTATTATGGTCTGTACAAATCCATCAATTTATTACATCTAAATTGTCATCAGTGATTGTTGTTTATATTCATCAAGCTGCAATATAATGCAAAGAAATTACCTTTAGTATTTATTTTGAAATTCACAAAATAATTTTACTTCTTGTGGGAGCAATAATATTCCTCTTAAAACCTTCAGTTTTGAAAGTATTGTAGTAATTAATTTAAATAGTATTTTTATTTTTAAGATTGAAAAATACTGAAATAGCTATAATAAGGAATTTTTCTGATTTAAATATGGTGACAATTAGAGGGAAAATCTGTTTGCTGTTATAAGGATTTTTGTTTTTGATTTTATTTTAAATTTCTAGAACACTTTCTCCTAGTTACTTAACATAGAGCTTTCCTTTCAGTGACAGATAAGGAGAAATGGTGTATTGGAGTATTAGGAGAAATGGTACCTTGCTTTGAAAGTTAGAGCAAAGAACGATTTAAGTCACCAAAAGGTTGGCTGCTAACTTTGATTTAGTCCCATTTATTTAAATGGTTGCATTATAGCCGACAACATTTTGTGACATATACTGAGTATAACAATTCATTTACTTTTTCTGCTCTAGTAACTGCATCATAAAATATCATTAAAATCCACCTAAAACTCAGTAACAATCATCCTTGGCATATTACTCTATATTCTAGTAATACTTGTCGACAAATTTCTATGTCCAGCATAAATCTTTTGCTTTCATTTTCATAATGCCTATGCAGGCTTAGAACATACGTGAGATTCTAGGACCCTTTATAATACACAAAATATTTAACAGTTTAATTGTCTGAAAATATAAAAGAGCCTAAGGTCCATTTTCCTATTTGTCTACAAACACTGAGCATTAAAATTTCAGTTATGTGACAATTTGAACTAATCTAAATGTTTGACTTTTGTATTCTTGGTTGACTTATAATTTTAAAATTATGTAGTTTATAAATGAGCAGGAATAATTAAGCTAGTGGAATAATGATGTATAACTAACTCTGAAAATAGTAAAACATACTATAAAGACATTATACTTTTAAAAGTGTAGTACAAGTACAGGAAAAGGCAGGCAGATACATCAAAAGGAGAGAGAACGAGAGAGAAAGCTAGAGCAAGAGAGCCTGAAAACATATCTTGGTAATGTAGGAATTAAGAATATGAGAAAGAGTAACATTTCAAATCATTGGGAAAAATATAGGCAAATGAAAGTAACAAAAACATTAAAAATACAGAAAACAACACCTCCAAAATCTTTTAATTGATAAGTAGACATCAATTAATTCAAACTTATTAGAAATGACTCTAAAAATTTTAAATTCTTGTCAGGCAAAGGTTTAACGTCTTTCATTTTAAAGAGATTTATAAAAATGAATGTATCAATAATTGCTCAAACAATTTATAAAAGAAGAAATGTAAGTAAATAGTGAATGTTAATGAAAGTGTTCAAACTAGTAATTTAAGTGAAATTGAAAACAGTAATGTGCAATGTTTTTGATTATGGAATTGGCAAAATGGAAGAAAGAAATAAAAGAGGGTAGAAAAAGAGGAGTGGAGAGAAAATAAGAAAGAGAAAGAGGGAGCAGAGGAAAAGGCAGCGAAAAGGAGGTGGGAAAGGAGGAAGAAAAAATATATAAGATGAAAAGAGAAAAGAGAAAATCTCTACCCATTGTTAGCCAGGGTATTTAAAAATGCAATATCATACAATGCTAAGAAACATAGAAATTGACACAAGATGTCTGATACAAAATTTGGCAATGCACACAATATATCTCATATATATGCATATATACCTCAACCCTTTAGGAATTCATGCTAAAGAAATCAAAGCGTGTCCAAATATTTAGCTCAAAAATGTTACAGCATCTTTGTATATGAGGGAAAGTTGCAAGTAATCAAATGACAAATTCAAGATGTTAGTTAAGAAAATTATAACATGCACATATAAGAGTTGCAGTCTTTTAAAATAAGGCTTTTGAACTGTAATGAAAGATGTTCAACATATATCGTTTAGTGGGAAAGGCATAAAATCAATGATAATATTGCTTATGAAATAATAGCATATCCCATTTGATAATATACATTTGTATATTATATGTATATGAAATCGCTAACAGTGGTTATTACTGGAGGAAACAGTATGGTTGATTTTTCTACTCTTCATTTATATGTATTTTCTATAAATTACTGTTCAAATTTTAAGCAAGAAAAGTTGCCATATGAGTTTCAGCAAATCATTAACAGAGATTTTGTGCATACACCCCTAAGTTTTATTTAATGTTTTTCTCTTAGCTAACAATATTTTCTATGTGAATAATCTATTCTTATTTTTATATCTTAAAATTTCTAAAAACTGGAATGTAATATTTTATCCAGATATCTATCACTGGAGATATAACTGAAAGTACATACAGTATCTTTTTCCTAGTAAACATGGCATTTCATAGCAATGAACAAACAACAATAATAGCTGATATTCATACAATACATCTACTTACCATGCACTTATCCCAGCATTTTACATATATTTTCATAAGTTTATAAAGTTTAACTATAACTATTTTGTTCATTTTATCTGATTTACTATTAACATGTATTTTAAAATATAACTTCTCTTTGAGGAAAAATATTGGATTACCAAATGTTATAAAGTTATACTTAGAGTAGAAAAACTTAATTTACCTCACTTAAAAGGAGAGAGAGAGTAGAGGAACTTATAAAGAAGAAATAAGTTAAACAGTAAGACTAGTCTCAAAATACTATGAGCATACTCACAGTACTTTCAATAATTAATCAGTTAAATAAAATAAATAAATAAATAAATAAATAAATAAATAAATAAATAAATAAATAAATAAATAAAAAGACCAAAGAAATATCAGCTAGAGAAAAAGTAGGATATCATATACCAATTCTTCATATACTAGTCACATATACTATACATACTAAACATCAAATATTAATCCCTTTTCCTCACAAGTTGTTCTTACTCTTAAAATTAGTACCTCCAAAAATGAATATTTCACAATTTGATCAAATATTTCATTGTCCTCAAAACCCCTATGCACTTCCAACCAAGTATTTTTTTTTTTCCAACTTGCTTCCCCTGCCACTTCAATTCAACGGCCCCTTTCCATTAATGTTTGCCCAGCAGCAAATAACTGCATCCTTTGTTCTAGCACCCTGAGAGAGTAGTCATTTCATAGAGAAAAATGACTGAAATTCCATGTACTTGGTTCATAATAGATATAAACCGCATCCATTCTAGAAATATGAACATAGAGTGACTAGTAACTAGTATTAATGGATTAGCTTAATTTATATTCAATACTGTCAAATGATCAGGCTCCCACAAGATCACAAAAAACACTTGTCAGATATATACGTATTTTTAACCACACTTTGTCCCATTAGGGTTTACAGATCCTTCTAGTCAAGAAATTAGTAATTATTTCAACATCAAATGCCTTTTTGAGAAATGAATGAAAAATGTGGAAATACTTCCTATAAAAATGCACTGTATCACTGAGAAATAGTTTAGGATGAAAGAGAAAAATCCGAAACTTAAAAGAGATACAAGATCACTTCTCCTTCATGTAATAATTTGGAGATGAGCAGTCCAGGGTAATTTGACAACCACAGGAGGGTAGGAAAACTAAGCCAGTTCTATTCTATGGCTTTACTGTGCATAGCTTTCATTTCTCAGACCACTCGTGAACCCAGGAAATGCTTCAACTCCTGCCATTTTGTCTACATTCCAGACAGCAGGTGGGAAGAAAGGATAAAGAAGGGCACCCTGTTTGTTTATTTGTTTGTTTTTTTCCAAATGGCACTCCACAGAATTTTCATCTTACTCTCACTTATATTTCATTGGCTGGAATGTATGATCATACTAACTGCAAGAGAGGCTGGGAAATCGAAGGAAGTTTGGGAAGATGGACGTTCAGAGACCACCAGCTGACTTCACATGTACTCAGAAACCTTTGCATTCAAATTAAGGTGGTTTATGAAGCCCTCCCATCCCAGAAGTCTATCCCAAGAATCTGTCACACAGATCCAATATCAAGAACGCCTGCTCCCATGGTGAAAATGTCCATAGTCTAAGAGGCTGGGTTTAAGACATAGTCCTGCTTTGTTGCTCCACATAGTATAGAAACCTGAGAAGTAGAAATTCTATGGTAACTATATTGAACATCTATAGGTCATGTCTGTTTATTTTCTGACTTTCACTTTATCCTGTATGACAAGAATTTAGCCTCACTAAAAAATCCTTGGGCTGGCTGGATGGCTCAGGTGGTTAGAGCACGAGCTCTTAATAACAGGGTTGCGACTGGATTCCCACATGAGCCAGTGAAATGCGCCCTCCACAACTAGATTGAAGACAACGAGCTGCCGCTGAGAGGCCAGCAGAGCAGCCAGATGGCTCAGTTGGTTAGAGCTTGAGCTCTTAGCAACAAGGTTGCAGGTTCAATCCCTGCATAGGATGGTGGGCTGTTGCCCCAGCAACTAAGATTAAAAACGGTGACTGGATTTGGAACTGAGCTGCACCCTCCACAACTAGATTGAACGACTTGGAGCTGATGGGCCCTAGAAAAACACACTGTCCCCCAATATTTCCCAATTAAAAAAACAAAACAAAAAACAATAAAACATCCTTCTCATTTATTTTGAGAATACAGGATAGGTTTCTCATGTACCTGCCATCAAGTCATCTCAATTATTACCTGATGATTGTCATTTATTCTCCTCTTAGTTTAGCCTTTGTTGTGATTTCTCCTTCCAAAAATCACAATTTCAAGCATCTGCCATGTAAAGCTCCTTGAAGGGTCTTTTCTTTTCTTTTTTTTTTTTTTTCTGTCTGTCTGGCAAATGGATTTTTGTAGGGTTTTGGGGATTTAGGGACCAATCTAGGAAAAAGATATGACCAAGAAGTAGTAGTAACACACACAGACTTTAGCTTTGACATGTTTGCATGTGAGGGCAGCCCAGATGCTATAGCAGGGGCTGGAGAGGTTGGGGGTAAGTGGGGGGTGGATGTGTCACTACCCAGAAGAGAAGATAAGGGAACTCCCCCTGGGAGAGGAGGATCAGAGAGGGAGTTTAAACATCTAGATGACGTGCTCAGCCAGGAATCTCTGGGTCAGAGAACTCTGAAGTGCAGCTGGGACTTGAGGCCCTATAATTGCAATAGGTCTTTTCACTAGGTGATGGCTGTCAAGGTGAGGTTTCACAGGGCATGTAAAACAAGCAGGTTTCAAATGGCTAAATATGCATGTCTGAACAATTTTTAAAACTATTGTATGTGTAAAATTTTTAGTTTGGCATCAGTGGGCTTTTGAGCTAAGAGGTCTCAGCCTGCAGTGAGGAAATAACCTATGGGCCAATCACTTATCAACATCACAACAAAAAATGCCTCTACTGCTAGGAACTGCCCTTGCCCCTGGGTCATGGAGTGGGGCAGTTAATGAACAAGACTGCAAGTGTCCAAATGGAGGAGACTTCTTCTGAGTGTTCAGTCAACTCATGTCCACTGGTGTTCCAGGTGGAAATGCGAAGAATGCTGATGAGTAAGGAGCTTGTGCAATCACGTGGTGCACACAGTTCATGCTAAAACCCAGAGGCAGAAGGGCTGGTAGATTGGACAGTTTCCCAGCCTTTGAGTATACCATGGAGACACATGATTGCAAAGAGCACAATTATGTGCATTTGCACTCTAGTGAGGGGACCTTGCCCTTTTGATACTTTTGCGTGTGATAGTGTCTCTGACAGAGCCGGTGTGAGAAGAACAGCCTTGCATTAGCTACAATCCCTTCTCTCTCTTTACTGGTGAAAGACTCAGGAAAGAAAGAAGCCCTGACGAATGTAAGATTTGGTATCATGTTCATGATACCAAACAATGGCCATCTGATAAATCTAAAATGTAAGGATGAATTTCAAGACAAGTTGATTAAATTCCAAACTGTTTGCAGATAAGGGTTTTCACCTGCATTTCTGAAACCCATTAAATGAATGCTAAAGTTGACCACTGAGAAGTATGAAAGAGCTAAATAATTTGATAAACATAAGACTCGTATGCTTGCAATATGAAGCCTACATTACAGTGAATAAAACGACATGGGATGCTTGCATATATTTCTAGACTGATAATAATGTCCTGATCTGCTTTTTGAAAAGTATTTCTTTCAATTTGATTTGAGATTTACAGACTAACTTTCCCCTGAGCTCCATAAGGCATTTCGATGCTACCTATCCTGAGTACAGTTATAATATTATTTTTTAAATGTTTTCTCTATTTTATGCTTATTTTGCAACAATCTATTTGCTGATACTGAATTTACATGCACTGTTTTGGAGAGATAGGCATCTATATAGGATTTAAGTTATACTCTTCTTTCCTTTATCTGGAGATATGAAGATTATACAACCTTAGAGACTAACAGGGGCCAGAAATTTTTAGGAGTAATGAATATAGGAAGAAACAGTTATGCTGAGTGATATACACAATGTATTTCTGATAATATCTTGAGAAGAAAAGATTACACTCTCACTTTTCTACACACTTAAGGGAATTTCTTTGGTATCTTGACCTCCTATGTCAGGATGAAATAGAAGTCTTATGGTGATAAGCATATAGAGGTGCTGTGCAATAGGGATCAGAAAGGCAAAGTACATACAGCTTACAGGTGACAACATCGGTGGGCAGTAAATAATACATATTTAAGTGTTCATATATATTCTTTTCAACTATCATTGCTGTGCTGCCAGTAACTTTTCAAGTGCTAAAATATTTTTCCTAATTTTTTTCTCAGATATTTTCTACATGTCCTGTTCATGTAGGTAGGTGACTTGGATGTGCCTATTTTAAAATAAGTACAAATAAGAATACTGTTCACCAGAAAAAAGTTTGGGCCAAGTCTTCAGGCCAAAAAGTGCTATGGCTGATCTTAAAATTATCATGCTAAGTGAAATAAATCAGACAGAAAAAGTCGAGAATCATATGATTTCACTCATATGTGGGATATAACACTGAAAGCAACAAATGAACAAGGCAAACAAACAAACAAACAAACAAATCATAGACACAGACAACAGTTTAATGGTTACCAGAGGGAAACAAGGGTGGAAGGGAGGTAGAAAAGAGTAAAGTGGGTCATGTATATGGTGCCAAAAGATTTGACTTTGGATGGTGAACACACCATACAATACAGAGATGATGTGTTATAGAATTGTACACTTGAAACCTGTATAATTTTATCAACCGATGTCACCCCAACTAACTTAATAAAAACAAAATTTTAAAAAGTAAATAAAATACACTTTATAGTGAAAAAGACCCATGTCTGCAGTTATTTAGATAATGTTCCAAGCTTATTTTAACACATGTTGCATCAGAAAACCTAGTTAAAGAAGTAATCTGCATCCACACTCTAGTCTGCATGCTCTTTGACATCAGGGAGCATGTTCTCTTAATTTTCCGCATCCCAACCTTTAGCACAGTGCCTGGTCTCTAGTAGTATTCAATTGACATGATACCACATGTAAGACTGGAAAGTACAAGATTAATTCCAGCTCCATGGCAATAGGGAATCTTCTGGGTCGTTTACACAGAACAGCGCCTGGCATTAACATTTGTACTTTCTCAGAATTTTTTCAATATCCCTATGATCAAACATTAGCATTTGGAATTTTCAAAAAAATACAATTTACTAGAGAAAGGTGAAGTATTTGCTCATGTCAATTAAGGAAACCAGATTACATAAATTTTCAGTATCTTCTGTCACTGGTGAGAAAAAATATATACAAACCCCAGGTTCATGAGTGAGACAGTGGTGAGACTATAGAATCCCAGACTGGTAAATAAATGATACTCCAAATTGCCAGCTGCCAGACAGAAATGATATGCAATTAGTTTAATAAGGTTAATCTATAGCCCAATGTTAAAGTTAATTAAAGTTATATTAGTCTACTGTATTGAAACAGAACCTTGACTTCAAATAATTTTTCTCTAGACTTCAAGTCACTCTAGTACTGAATTATATGTGAATTATTTCTATTCTCTCATCACTGTGAATAAACCCTGTGTTGTAATGGAAGCATTTCCCAGACCCTTTACATAGCATTGACCATGTTTATATTAGGAAAGGAATTATCAAAGATATGGATTCAAACCAATAATGCTTACCTTCAGTTAGTCAGTCTAAGAAAAGTCTTTATGGCACCAAAGTACTGAAAATGATTACATTGACGCCTTCTAAAATGTTTCTAGTTTTGCTTTATTTTCCTATCTTTAATTATCAGGTAGCAAAGCATCAGCTATGTTTGTTTCCCACTCTATATTTACTTACATTTTTTTAATATCATCTTTATAACTTTGTGCATTGAAGAGCTATTCTCAGAAACATCTGTTTCCATTTCTATATATACCTAACATTGTTCCTCATGCCATTAATGGGGCTGAAACTAGGGCATGATATAACTTCTGCCAATTGATTTAAGCAATAAGATTTTAGATCATGTATTCCTTGATTCCCCTATTTATTCAACAATTAATAACTAAGGATGTGCCAGACACTGTGCTAAGTGGTAGTGTTACCATTATGCACAATAGAACTGAGCTCTCTGATAACAGTTGTGATAAGTCCCTTTGGAATGAGAGTACTTGCTGCTATAAACACAGATAACAGGAATTGACCTCACAGAGAAGACTTCCTTGAGATTAAAAAAAAAGAAAAAGAAAAAAATCATAGAGCTAAAAGTTAATATAATCATAGAAGTGGTATGAAGAGCTTTCTGGGTAAAGTGGAGGGAAAAAAAAAGAAATCTCCATTATAGGAGGAATATGTCATTGTCAAGGAACCTGAGAGAAGCTGTTGTAGCTGCAGCACAAAGAACATGGGAAAAAGTGGCAAGATTGCCAGATGACCTACAAGATTCACTTTCTTTCTATAAGCTAGAACAGATTTTTTAGCGGTCCTTGGGGCTAGCTTTGGTAATATGGCTGAAACTAATCCATGGAATGTATACAGTCTATGCGATTCTCAGGTCAAAGATTTTAAGAAGAGATTGTATCCTTTCAACTTCTCTATCTCTTGTATGAAGACAATGACAGGGCTTTGGGACTAGATGATCTGTAAGAGAAAAGGGGCCTGGGGCTCTAAATTAATGACTGGGGGGAAAAGGCTAGCTAATCAGAATACTCCCTTTGAGCTATTATAAGTGAGAAATATGCTTCTACTATGTTTAATACATTACACATGTTGGTGTTTATTTGTTACTGAAATTTAACCTAATATAACTCATTCAGAAATATACAACTTAAAGTAAGATATTATCATGACAAAACTTAAAAACATGGCACTGAGTGGAAATCAATGATATATTTCTCCAGAAAGCTAGAGACCTATGCTATGCAGTGGCAAAACATATGATTAAAATATTGCCTTCAAGTTTCTGTTTCTTTATTTGTCTTGTTCCTTTGTTGCTTTAAGTTTTATTACAGAATTGTACACTAGAAACCTATGTAACTTTACTAACCATTGTCACCCCAATAAACTTTAATTAAAAAGAAATGTTGCCTACAATAATTAGGAAGACAGACTGTGTGCCTATAGAGCCTCTAACGTTTGGTAGGGGCAGCTACTAGAAAGGATTAAATTTTACTGCTTGCTCTTGGCTTCTTGTTGCTTATAACAAGGTGTTTAAAGAAAGAGATGAAATAAGGCAAGGGATTTCTGGTTTGCAAACATACATAAAAGGGAAGAGAATATGGCCAGAAACTTAGATTCTCTCAACGTTGGACTTCTTCTGAGAATTCCAAAGACTAGGAAGTAAGACTAGAAGTTTGAGCAGTGAAGACCCATTAAAATCTCTGTTTTACAAAGAAATTAGTTCAGTCTGTGGTAAATGTAGAAAAAGAGTAGAGCTATATCTGTTGCTTTAGATAGTCTCAAGGTAATCATCAATAAATTGAGAGAGAAAGGGAGAGAGCGAGAGAGTGGGGAGGAGAGAGGTCAGAGAAGAAAGCAGGGTTAAGAACTCAACTAAGAAAGAACTTTAAGTGTTCTGGAGATGACTGAAATCAAATGAATCAGATGTCTACAATGTTTTTGAGGAATTTCCCTGGTGGCCAGGGGGAGAATAAAGTCTAGAACTTCCTTTGACTGAGCTGTAAAACAATTCTTGGACTCTAGGCAATGCTTGAGAAAGAAGTAGTATCCATAAGATGTACAGCCCCCACCCTCAAAGCGGGCACAGTCTTCCATTGTCACTTTATGTGTTCATGGTGGAAAATAAACAAGGATGAACCTCCCAGAAGCTGGAGCCTCCTACAGAGAGCATCCTACATCTAATTAAGGAAATGCCTCTATGGCCAAGGCTGGAGACTTTCACATTGCCTTGCCGAGAGTTTTCCATCCTGGTATTGACAAGAAACTTTGTATGATGCATATTGTCATGTACGTATGTATGTATGTATGTATGTATTGCAATAACCCTGTCCTTGCTTTATTATTATAAATTGGTAGTATGGGTTGTGGGGCAGAGACAGATAATTTGTACTTGATCCACTGCAGGCCACCAGACTATGAGGAAACACAACCTTAATACATGGACAAAATGTATGCATTTTCAAGACATCTTGAACTCTGAGGTAGATACATGCATTATGCACATCACACACTCAATGCAACTTCCAGTTGCCATTCTTTAGGATGCAATCAATTTGTTCCTAGTTGGCAAAGAATATTAAAAATTACATTTGTTGATTAGAAAGTACCAAAAAGAGAGAAAAATGTCACTATTTTCAGAGACTTTATGTGTTCACCAAAACTCATATTCTCCTTCTCTTGAGCACATCCTAGACTGGATTTTTCAACTTTCTTATCATTTATATGTGCCCATATGACTCAGTTTTTAATGGAAGGTGAGCAGAAGTGATGTATGCCTTTTACAGATCAAGATCAAAGCTTCTATAAAAATAGCATGTCGTCTCCATGCAGACGTCTCCCTTCCACAGATGGATGAGGACATCAACAGAGCGTTTGGGAGAGGCGGTCACAAGAAGAAAAAACAATGAATCCCTGAATCATTGCAAGGACAACAACCACCCTCTGACAAGCGATACCCACCTTGGTGGGCTAAGTGAATGAAAACTAATATCTAATATAATTGAGCCATTATACAATTTTAGTCTTTTTTTTCTAACAGTAGTTTAGTTTATCATGATTAATGTCAGGGACGTGGTCATACAAAAAATAAAACTAGAACAGAGAGAGACCGTAAGGGGCTTATAAAGTAAAATGATCATATGTTCCAGTTTGCCTGGGAGTGTCTGATTTTAAGCTTACCACCCAGAGTCCCATCTACCTCAACTTTATCCAAGAATTTTAATTTTTAAATGAAGTATTGTTGTTAATATTTGTACGAAAATAAGTCATGTGTCCAGTGGTGTGTAAAAAGCATAGATAGTTAACAATCTCCTTTTAACATCTATTTAATCCTGAAAAATGACCAGGAATAAGCAGACCAATTCCAGATGTAATGCTAACAAAATCTTCCTGACAAGGACACTACACAGGGTGTTCACTGATAAAATTAAACATGTTCAGTCACAAGCAGCTAGGGAAAGCTACCTCACAGCCTGGTCTGATGAATTAAACTCTTTCATACTGATACCCATGCCTGGTATTTTGTTGTGGTTTGGTAACGCTTTTTTTTTTTCCTCCTTAAACTCTTTAGCAGCAATGGACTTAAAAATTTAATGATTAATAAAAATCACTAAGTACTGAGTTTGTGCTACTGGCATAAAATATGGTCCTAACTTTCCCATCTACCATGGGGGCTGTGATGATATCACTGACCACAAGGAAGCCAGAAAATGCAAGTTTACTAAGGGAACATCCACAGCTATTCCAGAAATTAGCTATGTAGAGAAGCCTGTACCTGAAGATCATGATTTAACACATGCTGCAGCAGGAGGTGTATTTATACATCACTCTGTGAAGCATAACACTTCATTTAGATCAAGTGACTACCCTATAAAATAATTCTGCACATTTTTAATTTCAAGGTTCCATGTGCATTTTAGAAAGATGAAGAGAAAACTGTTAGTGTGTCAGCTACATTAGCAAAAGAAAAAAAAAATTAAACAGATAAATGAGCTCAGTGTTATATACTGCCATTAGGTGTTTCAAATAGAAAATCAGTTTTCTTAATTGAACAATGATTTGGTATTTTTCATCTAATATACGGGAACAAAGGAAAGCTTTTCAAAACTTCATTCTTTGGAAAGTGAATCCATCAGACAGATATGAATGCTTTTTAAAATTCCATTTAAAAATTCAACACTGAAGATAAAATTATAAAAATACAAGTTTTGATGGAGCACGATGTCTTGCTCATATACTGCTTGGGGTCCAAGAATTGCTTTACATCTCAATCAAAGGATGTTCTAGACTTTTTTTTTTTCCCAGTAAAGTTCCTCAAAAATATTTTAAACATACAATCCATTTGATTCAGTCATCTCCATATACTAATAACGACTCTCAAAGTTCTTTCCCATCTGAGACAACGGGAAGGTTGAGAGGACTGGCAGTCCAAAACAATGGACTCTGGCATTCCAAAGACCAGTTGTAACCTGCTGTCACCAGTAGACGGGGGAAGAAGATCAGTGCCTAGGAAACAGGACCCCCCACACACACACACACAGACTTACACCAGGACTAATAAGCAGCCACTTCTTTTCTCTCATCCCATGAGCATGCATAAGCTTTCCCCTAGGCTAGGGTGTCATCTTAAGCTAAAGGAGGGGAGAGTCAATCATGAGAGAAGAAAAAGAGGAGGGCTGAGCTTTGAATATATGGAACATTTAACTGCAAAACATCGAATTTTGAAGTACAAGTTTGAAGTATGTCTTGCTCTCCATCTGTACAAATGGGAACTTCAGAGAAATGCGAACAGTGACAGAAGATAAGCTATGACGTGGTTGTCCATTAAATGTAGTATGTTAAATGATCAACACAAGTATAGCACGTGCATATCTCTCCATAATAAAGGTTAACATCATTCTACCCCTCACTGTATTACCCATGCCTGTGCCAGGTAAATCTTTATATTTCCTACTCTCTTTTATATAACCAGTGAGTGGCACAGCCTTTTTCTTTCTTTCTTCTTTTTTTTTTTTTTTTAAGTTGAATAATAAATATAACTGTAATTAAGAACAGATGTAGTCAATTTAGATCTTTCCTTATTCCCCGTGGCCATATTCCCTTCATCTCCTTCCTTTATAAATCCAGTAGCAGGGCTCCCATTCCTTTTGTCACCTCAGAGGAACTGCCTGGATGGAAGCAGGCCTCCCATGCAGGCATCCCTTCAGTCAGGCTTAGCAACACTGTCCATAGAATTAATGCTGAGAGCTTTAGAAAGGTCAAGCATTCGAAGTTCCTTCCAACTTACTTTTGGTCCTGATCAATGTGAGGAGAACTCATATTTTTGAGATTAGATCTTACTGGTATTTCATAACATGATTATTTGGCAGGCTTGCCCTCAACCAAAATGAGATATCCCATACATGCCAAGCAGAAGACCTAAAATTTGGACATGAGGGCATTAATTTGGTAAGACCTGAGAGAGCAGCAGATAACATGAAAGCCCAAATGAAAAGTTAATTGATCAAATGCTTTGTGGTTGGAACCCATGCCTGAGAGGCAGATCTGCATATGTTCAGACTCCAGGAGTTGTGTTATTTATATTGTATGTTATCTAATTGCTTTTTAAAAATTAGTTTCAAGTGTAAAAACAATGTAACAGACATTTACACCCCTCACTAAGTGATCAACCTCCTCCCTCAATCTACAACCCCTCTGATATCATATATAGCTGTTACAATTCCATTGACTCTATTCCCTATGCTGTACTTCATAACCCGAGATATACACACACACCACACGCACATATATATATATGTGAATAATACTGAATGTCAACTATAATTATATATAGTTATATATAGTTGCTATATATATATATATAGCTATATATATGTGTGTGTGTGTGTGTATATATAGTTGTTATATATATATATATGTGTGTATATATATATATATATATATATATATATATATATATATAGCAACTATATATAATTATAGTTGACATTCAGTATTATTCACCTCAGCCTCAGATGTACAGTGCAGTGGTCAGGCATTTACACAGTCCATGAAGTAGTCTCCCTAATAAGACAAGTGCCCATCTGACACCCTACAAAATCTTTACATTATTGATTATACTACAATCTTTACATTATTGATATATATACTGTGACTATTAATTTGTACTTTGTAACCCCTTTACCTTCTTCCCCATCCCCAACCACCTCCCATATTACTCGGCCATAAAGAAGAATAAAATCTTACCATTTGCAATGACATGGATGGACCTAGAGAATATTATGCTGAGTGAAATAAGTCAGATGGAAAACGACAACTATCACATGATCTCACTTATATGTGGAATCTAAATAACAGAATAAATGAGCAAATTAAACATAAAGTTTATATTTCTGAGTCTTCAGAGATATAGAGAAAAAATTGATTTGCTAGATGCTTTATCTTTAACTTAAGCTGATGAATAACTTGTGAATGCAGCCTTTATAATCAAAATGGAAATATTTAATTAAAAGAGAGCTTCCACACAATGCAATATATAGATGATGTATTATAGAAATGTACACTTGAAACCTATATAATTTTACTAACCAATGTCACCTCAATAAATTTAATAAAGATTGAAACAACAACAACAAAAGAGTGTCCAGTCTGTATTGTTTTTTAAAAGGAGAGAAAGGAGAATGGAAACAATAGAAAATAAGCAGAATAAACAAAAACCCTAGACCAGATGGTTTTACAGGTGAACTTTACAAAACATTCAAAAAAGAATGATCACCTATTCTCTTCAAACTATTCCAAAAAATCCAGAAGGAGGGAAGGCTGCCAAATTATTTTTTGAGGTCACTATCACCCTGATTTCAAAATTAGACAAAGACATTACAAAAAAAGAAAACTACAGGCCGATATCCAAAACATATATACAAAATTCCTCAACAAAATATTAGCAAAGAGAATTCAGCAATACATTAAAAAGATCATACACCATGATCAAGTGAGATTCATTCCTGGTATGCAAAGTTAGTTCAATATCCACGAATCAATTAATGTGATACACCACATTAACAAAATGAAAAATAAAAATCATATGATCATATCAAGAGATACAGAAAAAGCATTTCAAAAATCCAGCAGCCATTTATGATAAAAACCCTTAAGAAAGTCGGAATAGAGGGATCATATCTCAACATAATAAAGGTCATATATGATAAATCCACAGCTAACATCATACTCAATGGGGAAAAGCTAAAACCATTCCCCTTAAGATCAGGAACAAGGCAAGGTTGCCCACTTTCTCCACTTTTATTGAACATAGTGCAGGAAGTTCTAGCCACAGCAATCAGACAATAAAAATAAATAAAAGGCATCCAAATTGGTAAGGAGGAAGTAAAATTGTCATTATATGCAGATGGCATGATACTATATAGAGAGAACCCCAAAGACACCACCCAAAAGCTATTAAGATTGATAAATGAATTTAGTAAGCATCAGGACACAAAATTAATATTCAGAAAACAGTTGCATTTGTACATACAAATAATAAACTATCAGGAGGAGAAATTAAGAAAACAGTCCCATTTACAAATGCTTCAAAGATTATAAAATACTTAGGAATAAATATAACCAAAGAAGTAAAAGACCTGTACTCAGAAAATTATAAGACACTGAAGAGAGAAATGAAAGAAGATACAAATAGATGGAAACACATACCATGCTCATGGATAGGAAGAATTAACATAGTTAAAACGTCCATACTGCCTAAGGCAATATACAGATTCAACATAATTCCTATCAAACTACCAAGGACATTTTTTCACAGAAATAGAACATATAATCCTACAATTTATATGGAACCATAAAAGATCCCGGATAGTCACGGCAAACTTGAAAAATAAGAGCGAAGTGGGAAGTATCACGATACCTGACATCAAATTATACTACAAGGCTATAATAATCAAAACAGCATGGTACTGGCATAAAAGCAGACACATAGATCAATGCAACAGAATAGAGACCAGAAATAAATCCATGCCTATATGGTCATTTAATCTACGACAATGGAAGCAAGAATTTACACTGGAGTAAAGACAGTCTATTCAATAGATGGTGCTGGGAAACCTGGACAGACACATGCAAAAAAATGAAGCTGGATCACCTCCTTATGCCATATACAACAATAAATTCAAAATGGATTAAAGAGTTAAATGTAAGATCTGAAACCATAAAACTCCTAGAAGAAACTATAAGAAGAAAGTTTGCAGACATTACCCTTCATAATATGTTTACTGATATATCCCCTCAGGCAAGGGAAGTAAGAGAAAAAATAAACATATGGGATTATGTCAAACTAAAAAGTTTTTTCACAGCAAAGGAAACCATCAATAAAACAAAAAGGCATCCTACTGAATGGGAGAAGATATTTGTCAATGATATATCTGATAAAGAGTTATTATTAAAATTTTATAAAAAACTTATTCAACACCAAAAAAACAAACAACCCAATTAAAAATGGGCAGAGGACATCAGGAGACATTTTTCCAAAGAGGACATACAGATGGCAAACAGACATATGAAAAAATTCTCAACCTCAAATCATTAGAGAAATGCAAATAAAAGCCACAATGATATACTACTTCACCCCAGTCAAAATGGTTATTATCAATAAATCAACAAACAACAAGTGCTGGTGAGGATGTGGAGAAAAGGGATCCCTCGTGCACTGCTGGTGGTATTGCAGATTGGTGCAGCCACTGTGGAAATCAGTATGGAGGTATCTCAAAAAAATGGACATGGAATTATGTTACGACCCAGCAATTCCACTCCTAGGTATCTATTCACAGAAATCCAAAACACTAATTAAAAAAAAATGCACCCCTATGTTTATTGCAGCACTATTCACAATAGCCAAGACATGGAAACAACCGAAATACCCATCGGTAGATGACTGGATTAAGAAACTGTGGGTACATTTACACAATGGAGTATTACTCGGCCATAAAGAAGAATGAAATCTTCCCATTTGCAACAATATGGATGGACCTAGAGAACATTATGCTAAGTGAAATAAGTCAGATGGAGAAAGATAAGTACCATATGATCTCACTTATATGTGGAATCTAAAGAATAGAATAAATGAACAAACTAATCAGAAAAAGTTTCAGAAATATAGAGGAAAAACAGGGTTGCAAGACGGCGGGGGAGATGGAAATGAGAAAGTGAAAGGATTAGAAAGCACAATTGGTAACCACAATTGGGGCTATGAAAGACAGTTTGGGGAATATAATCAATAATGTTGTAAAGATTTTGTAGGGTATCCGATGGACACTTGTCTTATGAGGGAGACCACTTCATGGATGGTGTAGGTGCCTGATCACTGCACTGTACACCTGAAGCTGAAGCTGAATAATAATGAATGTCAACTATAAATAAATAAATAAATATATATATATATATATATATATATATATATATATATATATATATACATATATATATACAGTCACAGGAAGTGGAGCACCGCATAAGGAATAGAGAAGACAGTGGAAATGTAATGATTGTGTGCGATGTCAGTGGGGTAGTAGATTGGGGGAGGAGGGTAATCACTTTGTGAGGGGTATAAACGTCTATTATATTGTTTTGTGCACCTGAAACTAATAATAAAAATACTACTACTACTACTACTACTACTACTACTACTACTACGACTACTACTACTACTACTACTACTACTACTAATAATAATAATAATAATAATCAAAAGAAAATAAGCAGAGTAGCAGCATTTCTGGATAGCCTTGTGAAAATAGTAGAGATTTCCAGTATGATCTCAGCCAGACCATTTACAATTAGCTTCAACTTTTCATATTGAAGCTGGGAGTTGTTATTGTTGTTTTGCTTGTTTTGTTTTTGTGGAGGTGTTTGAATTTGTTATTTCAATAGCCTATTGCCACTTTTCTTTGAATCTGAGACTCATAAATGAATCCAAAATTTTTTTTAATGCTGAATGGATTCTGGTTTTCTGCAGGTTCCTTTGGATATTGTCTTTAAATGGGGATTGATGGAAATTTTAAAATACAATAACAAGTAAGAACTTATTGAGTCTCAAACTGGCATAAGCCTCACTGAACGTAAATTTCAAGGTTTATAGTAAGTAGTGAAATATTACCTATCTTTCCATCATTATAACCTTGATTTTTTTTTTTTTTGCCTATGCATGAAAGTGCATTGAATCTGAGTAACTTTTTTCCTTAAAATTCAAATTAGTATATGGTTTACTTAAAAGATTAATTTGTTTTTATGCTTTCTGTTCTCTTTAGCTTGTCCCTCAGACATACTATTAAAAATAATTCTTAAAATATATATGAGAGGATAGATATATAACACCTCTACCCTTTCAACTGAAAAAATAGCAAGTGTGTACCTAATATTTTTACCCCTGCAGGTGCATAAGTCTTGAAGTAGCATTTCTATAAAAAGGTCAGCAAACTGAGTGACTAAGAAATGACATAATTTTACTGTTAATAATTCCATTCTTAGCCATTTTTAGTAAATTGGAAAAGAAGGTGATATATATTTTTTGGCTCATCAAGTAGCTTTAAAAATAGATCAGATTCTGTCAAAAAAGAAAGGTAACTCATTGTATACTTCAGAAAAAAATTTATAGCAAGAAAAGTTTTTATTTCTTATTAAAAACATGTTGAATCCTGAAATCCAGAAGTTTTCTTTTACACAATTTCATGGAAGTTGAACATTGACTTGTAAAATTAATGGTCTATAATCTACAAACAAAAACTCATAGACAGTTTAGTGGTTACCAGACGGTAAGGGGAGAGGAGGTAAAAGAGGGAAAACGGGGTCAAATATATGGTGACGGAAGAACTGATTCTGGTTGGTGAACACAATGCGATATATAGATGATGTATTATAGAACTGTATACTTGAAGCCTGTATAACTGAACCAACCAATATCACCTCAATAAATTTAATAAAATATAAATAAAATAGATGGTCTATAACCTGGGAGCTGATCAGTCGATGATTATAAATTTGACACACATTGTCAACTTCCTATAATTGCAAATATAGAATTTGGAAGTGATAAGAGGAGGATGAGTGTGGCATTATGAATTCAGGGTGAAATGTTAAAACCAAATGTTCATGTAAGAAGAAAAAATATACACTTTCATTGAATCCAGGTGGTGAAGCAAGATCAAAAGTTATCTGAGTGGTCAGAAGGTCAACTTACATATCTTTCTTCATTTGTTCATTGAGTAAGTAATCACTAAGTGCTTACTATGTGTAAAGCACCTTACTAAGCCCTGTGATAACTATATGAATGAAAAGGACACAGTCTATAAAAAATTAATAATAAAGAACCCTGACATAATCTATATGGGTTGGGAATATTTTCCCAAGAAATAGACATTTAAACTGGGATATAAAGAAATACGTAGGAATTGATGATACATCCTAGTCAGTTAGAAAAGAGATCTTTCAGACATTGGGAACAGCCCTTGGGAACAGAGTGTTTGTGATACATTAGAAAAATTAAAAGAAGCCCCATGCAGACAGAATGGAGACTAGGTACGGTGAGTTGGTGACAGTTTATATAGATCTTCCAAAAGGAAATCAATGACTTTTTGGCAACTTCAATATCTATACTGATTCTGATTCTAGATGTCTATTCTTCACTGGTTGATATTTGAAAATACCTTGTTGATATTTGAAAAATTCATCACTTAAATTGGAAACATTAAGCTTATTTTCAAAAAATTAATATCTTTCAAAATTATTTCCCATAACCCTTTCTCTCCCCCAGCATGTGTGCACATGTACATATACACAGAAACGTACACAACTGAGTTTTATTGTCTCATATTTCCTGGTGATCCAAGCATCTTTGCTTTCTTTTCCCATTGTGCTACATTTAAAGAAAACATTCATTAGATGCAAACAAAGACATTCCAAATTCCCCTGTAACCACAAAGCTACTTGAAAGCAATGAGCAAATGAATGAACACAAGATGGAGTTGCTTTTATTTTTTTCAAGCCTGTGAATTTTATCCCTTCCCAGAGTTTGATTATTGCTTCCATGTTCATGTTTTAAACTGTAGGCTATTACTGTAGAAATACTACAGCTTCATAGGAAAGGAATGGAAATGAAAATGTCTGTATATCAGATAACACAGTCACATTTTATATAACAGCTACACAAATAGCACTATTTTGTGATAATTTGCCAAGTATCAGATCTGTACTATTACATCCAAATATAAATAGCCTAATAAATATGGGCGTTATGGTGATATAACAAATATGTCAGATAAGAGAAAGCATTTGAAAACTGCTCTTTGAAGTTATTATTTTCTTTAAAAAAATATTATTGAAAGAATACTGTTATAATGGCCATATTACTCAAAGCAATATATAGATTTAATGCAATCCCCATCAAAATCCCAATGGCATTTATTAAAGAAATAGAACAAAAAAATCATCAGATTTATATGGAACCACAAAAGACCCTGAATAGCCAAAGCCATCTAAAGAAAAGGAAAAAAAAAAAAAAACAGGGCTGGAGGTATCACACTCCCTGACTTCAATTTATACTACAAAGTGATAGTAATCAGAACAGCATGGTATTGGCAGAAAGACAGACACAAAGACCAATGGAATAGAATTGAGAACCCTGAAATGAACCCCATTTATATGGGCAGACGATTTTCAATAAAGGAGCCAAAAACATACAATGGAAAAAAGAAAGCCTCTTAATAAATGGTGCTGGGAAAACTGGAAAGCCATGTGAAAAAGAATGAAACTAGACTGCTACCTGTCACCATGTTCCAAAATTAACTCGAAATGGTTCAAAGACCTAAATATAAGACCTGAAACAATAAACTGCATAGACGAAAACAGAGGTAGTAAACATACGGACCTTGGGTTCAAAGAGGATTTTACGAATTTGACCTCAAAGGGAAGAGAAGTAAAAGCTAAAATAAATGAATGGGACTATATCAAACTAAGAAGCTTCTGCACAGCAAAAGAAACCATCAACACAACAAAGACACGACCAACTGAATGGGAGAAGATATTGCAAACAATATCTTCGATAAGGGGCTAATATCCAAAATACATAAAATAATCATACAACTTAACAACTTAAAACCAAAAAATCGAATTAAAAAAATGGGCAGAGGACATGAACAGATACTTCCCCCAAGAAGACATGTAATGAGCCAACAGATATGTGAAAAATGCTCAACTTCACTAGCTGTTAGGGGAAATGCACATCACAATCACAATGAGATAACACATCACACCTGTTAGAATGGCTATCATCAACAAGAAAAATAATAACAGTGTTGGAAAGGCTGTAGAGAAAAAGGAACCCTCATACCCTGTTGGTGGGAATGTAAATTGGTACAGCCACTATGGAAAACATTATGCGGGTTCCTCAAAAAATTAACAATAGAACCACCGTATAACCCAGCAATCCCTCTTCTGGGTATCTACCCGAAAAATCTGAAAACATTTATCCGTACGATACATGTACCCCTATGTTCATTATAGCATTATTCACAGTGGCCAAGACATGGAAACAATCAAAGTGTCCTTCAAAAGAGGGCTGAATAAAGATGATGTGGTACATATATGCAATGGAAAATTATTCAACCATAGGATGAAATACTGTCATTTGCAATAACATGGATGGATTTGGGGATTATCATGCTAAGCGAAATAAGTCAGACAGAAAAAGTTGAGAACCAAATGACTTCACTCATATGTGGGCTATAAAACTAAGAGCCACAAATGAACAAGACAAACAAATAAAAGCTCACAGATAGAGACAACAGTTTACTGGTTACCAGAGGGTAAGGGGTGAATGGGGGGGAGGTAGAAAAGGGTAAAGGGGATCAAATATATGGCGATGGAAGGAGAATTGACTCTGGGTGGTGAACACACAATGCAATATATAGATGATGTATTATAGAAATACACACTTGAACCTTATGTAATTTTACTAACCAATGTCACCCCAATAAATTTAATAAAGATTAAAAAAAGAACACTGTGTGTCAGTATACTAGATGCTTCTCATGTGTGATTTTATATTAATCTAAAGATAACTCTAGGAAATAGATAATAGTATTCTCATTTTATAGATGAGGAAAAATGAGGCTTACAAAATTTCAGCAACTAGCCCAAGTTCACAAGTGAGTAATCAGAATTCAATCCTAGGACTTTCTAATTACAAACCCTAGAATCCTAAGCACATTGTCATGTTTCCTAAAAGATCCCTATTTCTTTTGTTCTTAATCTTCGATTTCAAAGTGCTTTGGTAATTGGATGGCAGTTACTCTTGCACAGTTAATTTCCCTATAAATGATATGTAATTTGAGTATAAAATTGGGGAGCATATTGATTCTTTTTTAAAGGGGATCCTTAGGAGGTAAAAAATGATCTGTTTTTCTGCCACATTATTATTTTCTCTTTCTCTTTCTTCCTCCTAAATATAGGAATCATTATTCCTTCACTGACTCTGAACTTTCCCTCTTAGCGATCTCTTCGCAACACGTTGTTTTAAATGTGACTATAATAAAAGTCTGTCCCCAAATCTACTGCCCTGAACTTTAGTCCTCTATTTTCAGTCTCCTGAATACCAACCAAGTTTACCAAGTCATTGTATTCCTTCTCTCCTGCTCCTTACTGATAATACTGATAGCATTGTTACAATACTGCTTGCTCTGTTCTTATTTCAAAATAAATCCTGGACTCAATTTAAGAAAACTTAATACACCATTAGTTAGCTATATAAGCCAGTTTCTCAACAAATTACCATAGTTGTGTGTGTGTGTGTGTGTGTGTTTGTGTATGTGTGTGTGTATATATATATATATATGTATATATATATATATATATATATATATATATATATATATATATATATGATTTCTATCAATGGTACAGTGATGCCTCTGCTGAATCTATGACCTGGTATGTTTTATAAAGGAGAAAAAAATAATAAAAATTTGGTCCAAGATCCCACGTTTGGAAATGTCATTTTGTCTCATAATTTTTGAAGGAGTTTCCAGTACAGTCAAATAGATCTGATTTCTTTTGCTCATCACCTTTTCTCTTGGTCCACTATTCTTATCTTGGGTAAAGCTGCCTTCTCACTCAGATTTTTGATAGCCCCCAAATTGCTCTTTTTTCCTGCAGTAAATATATATGTATATTTGGTGGCCCAACCACCTTTTTGGCATATTTCCGTTACTCAGCACTCTACTGTATCCTGTGTAGGCATTTTTAGGAAGATAATATGTGAAGATTCTCTGTTCCCCCCACTCCCAGCAAAGGGAGGTGCTTGTGATGGTCAAGAAGTTCTGTCCATCGGCCTTATGGTGCTCCGTGGTTCCTGGGAGTACTCATACCTGGTTTGATCAGCCTTTCTGTCAGTTCTGTGAGCTAACTGAGACCCTTGCAACAAATTCCTTTTTGCTTATGTTAGAATCCTAATAGACACACCTCTCTAGGACATTCTCTACCATCCATTTTGTACACAGCTGCCTACTTTGTTTTCTTACTTTAAATGTCATCAACATTTGCAGCAACACTAGTATTTACCAACAACACTAATAAGCACAACGTGTACTCAGATTTCCCTCTCTAATAACATCCTTCACTAGAAAGGAGGGATGATGATTCATTTCGTGAAGCAATCAATTCAGATTAGGTCTAGAACTTCCAATTGTTATATATTAAGATTACTTCAAAGAATGACAAAGACAGAGCTGTAAATAAAAAATAGCGTTTTAAAGGGTTTACTCCTGACCAGATTAAGCAATGTGAAAATGAAATAATTATAGATCGCTAAAGGTAGTTGAATTTATGAAAGGGCCATAAACTCACAAGGCTACTAAAACAAAAAATTAACATAAGTTACTCAAAATAAAATTTTAATATCTAAGTATGATGATTATGATAGGATATACTTATGCTGTCATTAATTTTTTTCATTAAATTTATTGGGGTGATTAGTAGAACTATATAGGTTTCAAGTGTACATTTCTATAATATAGCATCTACTTTACATTGTGTATTCTCCACCCAGAGTCAGTTCTCCTTCCATCACCATATATTTGATCCCCTTTTCCCTCTTCTACCACCTCTCTCTCCCCTTGTCATTAATTTTTAATAAATGGGAAAGTGTTCAATGATATATCAGCATTTTAAAATTCTTTTAAAGGCACTTTGATATGTAAATACACATTAATACACAAATACATATATGATGTAATCATATACAATATAAATGTATCTGATTTATGAGATATACTTGTATTTACCTTTATAACTGGGGAATTAACCAAAAATTATTCTAAGTAAGCAAGTGTGAATATAGGCATTGAACCAAAAACAAGAAAAAATGGTTACCACTGGTCACAGTATTTCAATGACATCATAATAGTTTGGTAGGACTAACGTATCATGAACTGGGTGGCTTTAACCACAGAAATGTATTGTCTCACAACTCTGGAGGAGAGAAACCCGAAATCAAGGTGTCTGCCAGGGCAGGTTCCTTCTGAGGGCTTTCAGAAAGAATCCGTCCCATGCTTGTCTATCTTCTGGGTGGTTTTCTGGCAATCTTCGGCAGTTCTTTGCTTGTAGAAGCATTAACCTGATTTCTGGCTTCATTTTCACATGACATCCGTTCTGTGTATGTGTATGTCTGTGTCTAAATTTCCCTTTTTAATAAGGATATCAGTCATATTGGATTAGGACCCACCATAATGATCTTAACTAATTACATCCGCCACAACCTTATCCCCAAATAAGGTGCCATTCTGAGTTACCAGGGGTTAGGATTTCAACATATACATTTTGGGAGGGAATTCAACCCAGAATAGACATTCGATGCCGTAATACATATTGAAGGAACAATATGTGAATATACTGAGGGCTGAACATAATTAAATGTTGATATGTCAAATTAATGAAGTAGCTTGGAGCAATTAAAATTGTAAATATGATGACTTCACAAAATGAAATTATTTAAAAACAAAACACATTTCTTTTCATTACTGTTAAAACTATGAAAGCTGCCTATATGTGATAAATGATTGAAAAGAAATGTGAAAAACATATATACTTAGAGAGCTAAGGAAAGCAATTAGGGGTGAAGTGTTACAATTATTTTTATAATGTTTATTTAAAAGTAATGTAAATGTTGAAGAGGGAGTGACTGTGGTAACCCTTGACACATGTTTTTCCTGGGAAAGAGCCTGATTTAGACGGAGAAACCTGGGTAAGCCACTCCTGATGATACCTAAATCAAAAGCGGTCACCGAGGAGCAAGGGTAATAGACTTCTAACAGTATGAACACAAATTGAGTATATTCAATATTTGAGGTGTTATTTTCTTGAAAATGACCTGCACACAAAAGAACTCAATACAAGTAGCGGTAGCCAGTGTGCACGGGGGAGCAACTGTACTTGCCACAGAGCAGTCAAGTAAACATTTCAGTTTGGAAGTGATGTGGAAAGTAAAGGTTGTCCTTGCCTAAAGAAGGGTAATAAGCTGTGGTCAAAAAAAGACTGCATAACAGTCCCACCATTCTAGAACCTAACCACAAGGGCGGGTGAACTCATGGCGCCAACCCCAACAGATATTGTAACTGTGGTTTAGGAACAAAGATCACTCGAATTCCCAAGGCTTCCGTTCATAGATGGATGTGTCTGTTTGAAAATATTGCTTGTACTGTAGCTCCCCTCCCCCGCCCCTGCCCTTACCCACGGTTTCACTTGTCTTGTTTTCAGTTACCCATGGTCAACGCTGGTCTGAAAATATTAAGGTAAAAATTCCAGAAATAATCTATAAGTTTTAAATTAAGCACTGTTCTAAGTATATGATGAAATCTCACGCTGTCCCACTCTGTCCCACCCAGGACGTGAAGCATCCCTTTGCCTCTCATCTCCATGCTGTATACGCTCCTTACCCGTTAGTCACTTAGTAGCCATCTCAGTTATCAGATTGACTGTCACAGTATCGCAGTGCTTGTGTAACCCTTATTTTACTTAAT
The DNA here is from genome assembly GCF_057876585.1 of Rhinolophus sinicus. NCBI lineage: Eukaryota > Metazoa > Chordata > Mammalia > Chiroptera > Rhinolophidae > Rhinolophus > Rhinolophus sinicus. Next base: position 58,248,475 of record NC_142516.1, read on the forward strand.
AATGGTATCAATGCACAAGAGTAGTGATGCTGGTAATTCGGATATGCCACAGAGAAGCCACAAAGTGTACTCACGAATAGGAAAAAACAGCATATATAGGATTCTGTAATGCCCACAGTTTTTGGCTTCCACTGGGGGTTTTGCAATGTGGAATGAATGATCATTTAGAATTGAAGGAGCTTATTGGGTTCTCTGTATAAGATTTAGAAGAGTCTCGAATAAGGCTTAACATAATAGTATCTTTGATCTCCATGTTCAGGCACTATGAACCTCACCTCGTAGACCAAACTTCTTAGTGAAAAATGTGCATTCCCTTCAATCTTAGAGTGCTTTTCATTGGGCTTTTCCCAAGCTGATATGTAATATGTTTATAATTTGGCACTCACTTAGTTAATTAATTTCATACATGGAGTGAGATACAAATGAGTCCCATGGTCCCAAGATATCTAGAGAGCCCAGAAACTAGTGGAAAATTTTCAGTGCCCATTAGTAGTTAAAAAATAAATAAAATAAAATACACAGCTTTAAAGATATTAAGAAAAGATTCCTGAAGAAAAATACTTTTATGTTGAAAGAAAAGGTTTCAATTTTAGGCTTATCATGTCAATTTTTCTTAATAAAATCCCATCTGTTCCCATCTCAATAATATCCCATGGAATATGAATTTTATGGTGAAAAGGAAAAATGACAAAGGAAATAGGAGTGAGTTGAACAGTATTGAAGAGGGCCTGTCTAACATAAAGTTTTGCAAAATTATTCACTGAATTAGACTTGATATATTGCATTGCCAAACTTCTTTTTTTTTTATGTCAGAGGATATTCATTGGATATTCATTGGTCTACATACTGTCTAAAAGTCTGTGAACTAGTCTTGTGTTTTCTGCCTGCCCCATAGAATTCAAATGGCTACAGACATTAAAGGAGTTACAGGAGTTACTGTTTGTTGCCAATATCATGGACAATTACTTGACTGATTTAATATAAAAGAAAAACTCTCCCAAGGATTCTAAAATTATATTCAGAATCTGATAAAATAAGCATTTATTGAGCAACCATCTGTCTGACACCAAACTGGGAATTGTAAAAAATGAATAGATATATCGAACATGACTCTTTAGAAGGGTGGTTTCAAATTATACTGTGAATTGGATTTACCTGGCACATATTAATAAGGTAGTTTCTGACCTCTGCTAAGATTTGACAATTCAGAAGATCTAGGACAGCAATCGAGAATCAGCACTCAAACAACTAGCCTGGGTAAATCTGATGCTAATACTCCATGACCCATGCTTTGAGAATCACTGGTCCAAAATGGAAAAATACTATACATATAAATAGTGAAAACATAAGGTAAGCTAGAATGTAAAACTATACAGGGAAAATAATCTGATTAGTGGAGGAGATGCAGGCTGTGGAGTCAGGAGAACTCTATTTAAATCCTCTTATTAGCTGTAAGACCTTGGGGCTGATAGTTACTTCCCCAAGTTTTAATTAACCCATCTAGAAAGTGGAAAGAGTGATCATTTCTTTTTAGGATTATCATAAGAATTGTATGAGGAAATGTACATCAAGTGCTTAACAGATACAGAAGTCTAAAACTTTGTTTAAAAATTCTCTTCCTTCTTCTCCCCCATACAAATGGAGTAAGTGAAATGCTAGAAGTCAGACACTGTGGACATCTCATTTTCAGCAAGGTTCCACCTACCCTTAGATGCCAAATAATTCCGAAGATATGGAAAATCCACTAGCCATGTATTTACAGTGAAAGCTAACCAACCTGGACTAATTGTTAACATATTTGACTTGCCTAACTATTTTAAGAAACCAAAACAGAAATTGGCAGGTAAATAGATAAAAAGATGCCTTATAAAGAGACACTGAAACACAAAAGCACATCCTTATACTAATCTGGCAAGTCGCAATCTTCTAGGATTTGTAATAGGTAGGAAATTTGATGATAAGCAGCAGGGAGTAAGTACAAGGACCTTAATCAGGGACAGCATAAGATTTCAGAAAGTAAAATGGCACCTCTGGAAATACAGATATGTGGAAGTAAAACTAGATCAATGTTTCACAACTCAAATCAATATATCATTTGGTAAACTATCTAAATATTTTATCCCTTGAAGTGAAAAAGCAGAGGGGAGCATAGTTGAATTCCACAGCTGCCTTTTTCTGAGATGAGTTTTGTACATTTAAGGTTAGTGAGAGTAAGTCAATGAAGCTTGTCAAGAAGGATACAATGGATTTAACTATCTGCATTAAAAGCCTCAAAGTCTATATAAACCTCTTTCAACAAATTTAGCACTAGACACAGATTTCACAAAAACCAGCATGAAAACCAATGTAAAAATGTGAAAGCAAAAAAACCAGTTCAGTTTTAGAGTGACTGAGCAGATAGACCGAGAAAAGTCTACCACAATGAAGCACCTGACTTACAAATATGGAGAAAACAAAGACTAATAATTAAAAAGTTTAAAGCAGAGGCTCCTGAGGGAGGAAAGTAGATCATTCACACAGGACTGGATCCTGGAAAAAATGAAGACTGACTGTGAATGGGATTTTAGTCACCACTAATAGACATCAATGCAAATAGGAAACACATAGCTATTGTACTATATATATATATATATATATATATATATATATATTACTCAATTCAAATATATATATATATATATATTTGAATTGAGTATAGAAACATCTAGAGTTAATTATACTACTGTGTTTCAGTATCTACTGCTGCTACTTTTGTTGTGAATTCGAAGTTGATAGTTTAGCAAATTAGCAGATCTGTGAGCATCCCTTATAGACTTACTAACAGGGTTGCAAGGAACTGATGGTTGGTTCTGACTCAATGGATTCAACTGATTATCCACAAAACAGAAAAGCCATGAGGAAATTAACAAAGAAATTAGTATCCATTCTAAACTATGATGTTTGTAACTTTTTTTTGAATGGTTGCAACATAGTAGACCCACTCTTTGTGTGCCTTGGTTCAAGGGAAGAAAAGCCACCCATGAATCTGAAAGTGACAAAAGTTGCACCACTCGTAAGTTTGCCTTCCCTGTAATTTCTCATTCACATGAGAGACCTTGACAACTGTCCTTCCTACAGCTCTGCCTATTTGCTGGAAATAGTGTACGTCTGTAACTCATACAGAGACTTATGTTCTAAGGCCAGGCATAATGAACTATTTTGAGCTAGCCAATAAAAAATAAAAAATAAAATTTGTTAAAATTTATCTTGGTGCCTTAAATGTGGCTTCCTCCCCCACACCCCTCCAGTAACCATGTAAAATTCAATAGCGAGAATAGTTTTGTTAAATATGCCCATCCTGTGGACATTAGAAATAATGTCTTGGCTACATCAGAAATAACCAACTAAAGAAGTTACTACATAAATTATCATCCTGAACTATTTAGGCCAAATCCTGCCTGGATGTGCCCTTTTTGCTGGAAAATTACATGAACATATTGCTGAGATAAAGGAGACCTGCCATTCTGGCACCATTAGAGGATGAATTAATCTTACTTTAAACTGATTTTTTCTTTGTTAAATGAGACACAGTGTTGACAATGATGTCATGATGGATAATTAAACATTATTGGACCTTGAAGATCTCAAGTCTGCACCAAAATTGGCAAAATGAATACCCTGTACAACGTTAAACAACAGCTTAAGTCTTAATTCCTGGGGAAGAACGGCTTTTAGAAGAGTAGTGAAGATGGATTTATGACCACAACATATGGTAAGACCTTTAGAAGGAAAAAAAAACAGTTTGTGTACTATTTGTTTCACAAAAGTTATATACTATATGCTTTTAAAAATCAGAGGTTTTGTATACCATGAAGCATTACTTGGCCATAAGAAAAGATGAAATACTGCCATTTGTGACAACATGGATGGATCTTGAGATTATCATGCTAAGCAAAATAAGTCAGACAGAAAAAGTGGAGAACCATATAACTTCACTCATATGTGGGCTATAAAACTAAAAGCAACAAATGAAAAAGACAAACAAAGAAACAAAAGCTCATAGACACAGGCAACAGTTTAGCAGTTAACGAGAGGGTACGAGGAGGGAGACGGTAGAAGAGGGTAAAGGAGGTTAAATATATGGTGATGGAAGGATAACTGACTCTGGGTGGTGAACACACAATGCAATATATAAATGATGTATTATAAAAATGTACAATTGAAACCTATATAATTTTACCAACCAATATCACCCCAATAAATTTAATAAAATTTTTTTAAAAATTTAAAAATGGGAACAATTTGACAGTACACATAATGGAATTTTTAGGCTAATAAGACAAAATAGAATAAAAAAACAAGAAAAGAACACATTAACTGCTCTTTACTACACATAACGAGGGTGAAGAAACAACTCTTAAAGATCATGTTGTTTGTATAATATGAATCTCTTATTCAGAATTGAGTTATTGGGACATTGTTAAAGTTGTTTACAAAAATGATGAGAACAAAACTCTATTTGAGATAAAGTGATTGAAACCTTGGCTAAAGAATACATATTACCTAAACATTATTTGAAAATGGGAATTAACAAAGGTAGAGCAGAAAAAACACTACTTTTGTCTACAGTTTTTAATTTTTGTCTTTAGAATATAATCTTTGAAGAATTTTATGCAGGATGTTGAGATCTTCATAAACATTATTCTATTTAAAACATTTACAGTAATGTTTAGAAAAATGAAAAATTTCATCATATGATCTAAACTTTGAAATCTAAGACCAAATGTGCATATCTTGACCCCAAAGACACTGCTCTATCAATTGGTCTATGTACTATACTTGCATTATAGCTGACTGTCTCTGAATGACATAAATCAAATATCAATATTTAACCTTAAATACGAATGTTATGCTTTTACAGATTCTTGATTTACCTAAAACCTTTGCATTAAAAAAAAAAAAAAAAACTTGAAGAAAATACAAGAATGAATGTTATATTACAGAAAATTTTTATTCTTTGTACTTTACATTTTTGTTCTTAATTTTCCAAATTTTGTCCAATGAACATGTATTGCTTTTCTAATTCAATATAGAGCATGGCATTAAAAAAAAGTACCATGCATGTTGCTTGGAATATTATAGGCATTCAATAACTTGTGGCATTTGTTTGTGGTAAGTTAGATTATCTGTTAACATGTCAAATAATATGAAGATAAAAGCAAACCATATACCTTTTCTTATATACCTCTTAGCATGTTTGCCTCAGACTGATTTCTATTTAAAATATTTTATATTTGCTTATCATCCAGATATTTTTCAGTTAGAAATTGTAAGACAATGTGTTGCATAGACTCTATGTTCTAAAAAAATACTTTCCAAACTGTGCACCACAGAACATCAATCTTATGACATCCTCTGAGAAGAATATCTAAATAAAATTTGTTGGAATTTATTTCTAAACTTTTGTAGAAACTTAACATTATTTTGAAGAATTCTAACTTGATTTATTTATGAAACACTGAAAATGTTTAACTTTCATGTACCATGTAGTTTCCAAAAATATATTTCATGCATGGTAAACAATGAATAACATACCAAAGACTGGTATTCGGAGACCCACTCTTTACAAACATTGACTCTAGAGAATGGTTACAAGAGGTAAATAAACCTTTTTTGGACATTTTATAAAAAGCAGCAAGATTTTTACAAAAATTTTGTCTATGTCCTATCTACACAGATTAACTGAAAGAATATACAGTACCTATTTCATCAAAGTGTTAAATATTTGATCTACATTTAATATCCTATCAAATTTAATGTGAAGTCAGTAACTGATTGCATCAGTTTCTTAGGAGTTATTCTCATTCATACTTGTCAAAGCCGCAGCCCCTTGTAGACTCCTCTTAATATACTCGTATGAAAACAATCAGCATTGTGATTTGTAAGAAGTTGGTGACATGACTATAATAAATCTAAAAATTAGCTGTGCTTCTGAATTACTGAAAAGAGTTCACCACTGAACACAATTACAGTTAAAATGCAGAAGTGACTGAATAGTATAGGCTAGGTAATTTCATATCTAATTATTATAATCAAGAGTTTACAATCATTACAGGTAATCTTTGCATTAAGAGATCAAATTGGTTTTTAAAGTAAACATTTTCATTTTGTTCTTCTAAATACTCCTGTGGTTGGACTGGAATGAGCCAGACTTAGCAAAGGATTTGCTTTGATCAATAATACTCAAGCAAGGGGAAGATCGGTCCAGTGATTAATTTCATGTTGTACTCATGGGAAGAAAACAGCTGAGAATATTTGTCTCAATAATCCCTTTTCCCAGATGTAATTACAAATGGAATTGATCAACTCATGTCTTTCTATTGAGGCAGATGCAGGCATATTAGAATTGCTAGCGTGTGTAATAATTTAGTAGCGATCCTCGACCCTTGGGGCTACAGGGAATTAGATATTAGAATCTTATTTTAGAAGAAAATACTTTTTCTTCTTCAAGTTCCTTCTTGTCAAGATTAAATACTTCCTCTTTTGGCATCTTTGTAGAGCCTTGTGAAGAAAAGCTAAGAACTGAATGTTTATCAGCAGCATAGTAGATGTGGAAGAATACTAGGTTTGGGAGACAGACAGACTTCCTAAAGATATTTAAGTTGCTATAAACTTACCTTCTTGGAACCTCAACTGCCTCATCTTTATAATGTGGACAATGCTATAGATATATTGCAGAGCTGTTATGAGGATTACATGAGATCATCTTTATAAAGCAACCAGACACTTCCAGAGAAGTGGTAAGTAATTAATAAAAGCCATTCTTCACATTTCAGATACTTTTGCTGTGTAACTTCTATAGCACATCGTGATAAAACTTGTATTTAATATACATGCATTATTTAGCAATAATTACATTTAACACCCAAAAATATATCTCAGATGTCAATTTGTTAAGCTGGGCTTGCACACCAAATTTATAATGGGAAATTTCAGTGGATTGAATTAAAACCGACCCTTGATGTCTATTATCTCCTTTGAAGTATATTCATACCAGCATATTTATAGATACTGAAATCACACACATCACTTTTCACTCAGGAAAAGGACCAAATGAAGGTCTAACATAAAGAACTAGGATATAAGCACTGACTAAATTACCTTTTTGACATTGCATGAAAGTGAAAGAGATCCAACTATCTTGGTTAACTAATCTATATTTTTGAAAACTTAAACTAGGTTGTTTGTTTTAAACACATACATATTGCATTTAATAATACCTTGCCCAACTCTGAGTCATGACAGTGCTACTGTTTCTGAAGTTTCCTAAAATATTTCTAAATATACATGTATATGTTATATATTTCACTAAGTGGGGAGGATTTGCATACCCTCTCAGCTAATGGGAGGCAGAGCTAGTATGGCATCTGTGTTGTAAATTTTGTACCAAGGAACTTAATACACAATTCTACAAGCACTCTCCGCCAATGAGCAGTTCATCACACAACTATGATGTGAGCAAGTTCTTCAATGTGTGTTTTTATGCTACAGAGGCCTTTCTTTCTGCCATTTACTTTGCACTGGCTAAGAGTTTTTATTTTGAATAGCTGACAAACATTGTATAAATGAGAAGTTACACTTTCCACAAAGAACCATCATTCTGGATATTAAAATTCAAGTTTTACAGAAGCTCATAATGTCTGCAAGAACATGATTGATGAAATAGAGTGAAAAATCAGTAGGCAACTAGGTAGCAGGTAGAAATACTTTGATGTTGTAAAGAGCATCATAAACCTCATTGAATCCTGATATAGAACAGACAAGCAAACATAGAAAAGAAGATATGGATGTCACAGTTTAAGGGATCTAAAGAGAATGGTAGAGAAACTGCTAATAGAGAAAAAAACAGATCTTCAACGAAGACTCTGTTATAAAGACCACCCAAAGCGCTAATTCAATTAAAACATACACTTTTAGGTTCCATATCTCTCCCTTTCTCTCTCTCTCTGCCCCTGCTCCTTCTTTCCTTCCCTCCCTCTATACACATACCCATCCCATCAGCTTTCCAAGAAATGGGTATAATTATTATATTACTGCCCTCTTAGTCATTTTACTTTGATATCAAACCAAAACATACTGGAAAAACAAAAAGAGATGAGCTCTATTTTTATTTACCTCTTATTTTAAAGATGGTCTTTACAAACAAAATGACATGAAGCCATGAATCCATCGTTACATCTGAATTGCCCTGGTAATTATCCAGTCAATTCTATCCCTTTGGCCATACACACACTCATGATTAACTATTTTTCATTGCTGGTCTGAATTGACAAGTGACAGTTTTCTTCTAAATCTTGAAATGTGAAAATTGGTTTTGAGAAAAAAAAATTACAAAGAGTTTTGACCCAGTGTAATTTCCCTATCTTATATGCATAACATCATTTGTTCTCAACAGTTTTAGTGGTTTGGAGGGGTTTTGTTCTCTTTGCAAACCAATTGCATACTTCCCTGCATAGTTTCTTCTTGTAGTTCTGGAAGCCATTTTTATAAATAAAGCCAATATTGGTTGTATCAGTTAGGCCACCATTTGTTGCCATGACAAAAAACAACTAAGACTGGCTCACGATAAAATAAAATGTATTCACATAACTGAAAAGCCTGCAGAAAAGGCTGACTTCTGGTGTGATTTATGATAGGAGATCAACTGACTTCTGCTGAGTTTGGTTTCTCTATTTCTTGTTTTTATGACCTTTTTGATGTTTCTCTTCTGGGAGAGGTAGCAAGAAACTTTAGCATCTCTAAATTTAACACCTTGTTTTGTCCAAATATTCCCTAGTTTCTTAAAGCAAAGGCTTCTGGTTAACTTTGAAATGTACTAATCAGAATGGCTTTAGCCAGGGTATCAAATGCATTAATCTTTTAAGTCTAGGTAGCTTGTCTTACCCTCAGAGATAGGAGTGGCATAAGTTTAATGAAAGCACAACCACTGAAGCTACTTTAGGGAGAAGTGGTTAACTCAAAACTAAAAGCACATACACTTACAAAAAGAAGAAAGGGTGCAGAATTACCTCAACAAAAAATAAATAACCTCTGCTCAAAATCTCATTTTGCCAAAAATACGTTTTCAAATATGTAAATAGGGACATTTAAATATGATGCACTAAACATTGTTTCTTCTTTTCCATTCCCCCTCTTATTTTCCCCTTGTTAATGCACCTACTGGGTGGTATATATGGGGGGAAGAACAATGCCTCTGCTCTTGGAAGGGGCTGAATCACAAATGAAGATGGATCTGAAAAACAGGAGAATGAGTACCTCTCAAGGGATCAGAAACTTCTGATCTCACGAATTGATTAACAACTATTTGAATTAACAAAAAATCGGGAAGACTTGCTCTGAAGTTTCAGATTAAATGACTTCTGCATGAACAAGGACTTTGTCTCTTCCTAACAACACTGTCCTAAAAGACTGTTGAATCTAAGATGCCATTGATTATAAAGCATACCATTATTTCATGTTCCACTGGGACAAGGAAAAAACAGCCAATTAAACTATAACACAGCATTGATTGTAGGATGCTTGTAGACATAAGAAATGTTACAAAGGGAGGAAAATATGCTCCTAGCATTGATACCATATACAGTTGAATATAATTTACATTGCACTAGAGTATTGTTTAGGACATATATTTGGAATCAGACAGACCTGGGTTTATGACCCAATGCCTCACATACAAGTTGCATGACTGTTTCAAACTACTTATTTTTGTCTTCAGTTTTCTCATATGAAAAATAGGATATCATCAATGTTAATGATATAGGGTATGAAGATTTAAAGTAGATAATTCATGGAAAGCCCATCACTCAAAATAACTGTCATTTAGTAAACATTCAGTAATTCTAAGTTTTGATGTCAGTTATTTGGGATATATAGAGAAATTTAAAAAATAAAAATATATAAATATTCAAACACATTTTAAACCATAATTTTGGAGTGCTAACCCTCCTACCACACTACTTTATAGGAAAGTGCCATAAATCATTGCACATAATGGTCATTCTTCATCAATCACTGCCCACACTATTCTTGCTAGAATAACACTTCCTCCCTCACAGCTCTTTTTTCCAAACAAGACATTTTCTTTCCATGTTCTCTTCATATTTCACTTCTTCACCCCCTTTCCAAAACTTCTTTTAGTGATCATTTTATTCCCTTCCTGGTTCATATGAAGATGGAAACTGCCTGCCTCTTTGACACTAGGATGACCCAAATATTTTGTTTTAGGGAAATATGAGCAAAAGTTCAATTCTTGGCAGAGCTGTTAAGTAAGCGCCAGCAAAGGAATTCTCTAATTTTCTGGCCTCAGTTTTTGTGGAAATATGTAGAGGTAGCTCAGATGCTTGAGCATGTATCATGAGCCGAAAGTTCCTGCATCGAACATAGATTGAGAATGGAGAAATATAATTTTGCTGTGTTTATTCTTTGAGAATATTTTTTCTGACCATAGCAAAACCTAAGCCGATAGTTGCCTGCCTGGGGTAAATTTGGTGCCCTGCAGACATGTGGCACGATCTGGAGACAAGTCTGGCTGTCACAACTGGGGGCAGGGATGTTACTAGCATGTAGCACACAGAGGCTGCTGCCAAATATCCTACAACACTACAGACTCAGAATTAAGAATTATCTCTCTGAAAATGTCAATTGTGCCAAGGCTGAGAAATTTGATTTATGCTATCTTGACAACACATTTTAGTTTAAAATTAACAATTTATTTAAACAAGTCCCTAGATTAATGCTTATATATATATATAGTTAATAAATGTTCATTGGTTAAAAGTTAATCCAACAAATTTATTTCAAATATTCAGGAGAAACTGTTCCAAATAATTTAAATATTGTGCTTATTTGTGGTTTCAAAAAGTACAAATAGGATTTATTTATTTAAGAAGTTTAGAAGAAATTTTAGAGCCCCACAATAAGACCAAGTGAATATAGATGCTGAGCTAAAGACTGTTGCAGTATCAGGAACTACACCAGGAACACAATTTACCAAACATCGGTCATGTGCAGTTTATAGCCTTACAAAAATCAGAACTAAACTAAATCAAAGTAAATGCATTTAACAGTGCTATATGGTGGCCTTCTTCCCTTTAATGTCTGTGAAATGCTTTTTAGCTAAACAGTAGAGTTCTGTCTAGAAGAGAACTAATAAGATTAGTCTAAACCACTTCTAGGCTTTGAGATATTTTCTTCTTTGAAATATCTAGTTTGTCTTCAGAGATTAATGAAAAGGAAGTCATTTTTATTCCTGTTACTATAATGTACCTGCAATTTATGCCATAATGTGTTTCCCCCAAAATAAGACCTAGCTGGACCATCAGCTCTAACTCATCTTTTGGAGCAAAAATTAATATAAGACCCAGTCTTATTTTAATATAATATAGGACCAGGTCTTTATAATATAATATAATAATAGTATAATATAATATAATATAATAATATAATATAATGTAATATAATATAATATAATATAATATAATATAATACTGGGTCTTATATAAGACCCGATCTTATATTAATTTTTGCTCCAAAAGATGCATTAGAGCTGATGGCCCAGATAGGTCTTATTTTGGGGGAAACACGGTAGCAAAATAAGCTTTCAGTTGAAGAAATTTCAACTGATCTTCAAAAGGACTTTTCAGGGGTAATATAAATTTTCTAAGTGTCTAGCTTTTAAGCAACTGTGCCAGCAGACTGAGAGTCTCACTTGTCCCATGGTGAAGGTGGGCAAGAGGGTGAGCAGCTTTCAAAATAGGGTTCACTTAGGACTACACGACCCTAGCTTAATGTGTGTTTCATATTAGTTCATGAACACATATGTTGAAGAATATATGAGTTTCAGTATGTTCTGTGTGGGAAATTGTAACAACTACATCAAATAAATACTCTCTGTCTTAAAAATGCTGCCATTTTTTAAAATTTATTTTCTTTTTCTAGTAAACTCTTCCTTCAATCACTTGAGTTCCACAACTATTCTACCTAGACTAGTGCTATCCAATAGAAATACAAGCAAGCCACAAGTCTGAGACACATGAGTAATTATAAATTTTCTAGTAGCCACCCTAGGAAAAGTAACACAAAGCAGACAAAATTATGTTAACATTTTGTTTAACTCAATATATATAGAATATTTTTTCAAACATGTAATCAATATGAAAAGGTTATTGAGAATGTTACTGGTTTTCATACAAATCTGAAGTCAGGTGTATTTGTTATGTTACAGGACATCTCAAAAGAAACTAGCTATATTTCAAATGCTCAACACTCACATGTAGCTAGTGAATACCTCTCTGCATAGTATAAATCTAGAGAAATGAATAAACAATTTGCCAAACTTCGATAACAGTGGGAAAACTAAGAAGGAAAGATACATTCTTCAAAAATAAGAAAAGTCAGCAAGTGGAGAGGAAACAAAATAGGTTGTGGGGTTCCAAAGAACAGATCTAGGACCGATTAATGTGTAGTATATGGGCTTAAAAAGATTTTAGTCACTAGTATTATTCCAATAACAGAACAGTTTGCATTTAAAGTATGCGAGGGATTCACACTATTCCAAGTATCTACCGGGAGTGCCAAAAAAATGTATGCATTTTAAGAGATGTTATCTATGTATTAATTTTTGAACTTGAATTGAATTACACTAGCAATGTGTAGTATGACATTTGCTCAAAAGATAGCATTAATCAAATGAATGCTAATGTTATTCATTGTATTACAATTTTAATAGTTTATTCATTTCTTAAAATGTGTATACATATTTTTGGCAACCTCTGTATTTCCCACGTAGAAAGAATAATATCTAAATAAAATCATTAAATAAAGGCTTAGCCCTGTCCATTTTGACTCTATCACAGCCAACACACTACCATAATAATATTTCATAAGCTTTTCTTAGAAACCATGCTAAGAATCATCTAGTATCTCACTTAATTCTTTCATCAACTTTGGTCAATAACAATGTTTAGTGTTCTCATTTTGACATATGAAGAAACTGAGGCTTCAAGAGGTTAAAGAAATGTTCAAGGACATATGGCTAATGAATAGGGGAGCTACAATCTAAGTTCAAATGCTGTGAATCTTTAGCTTAACCACTCTGCCATTAGAATATAGATCCACCTACAGCAGCCATCTCACATACGACCCTGCGTCCTAACACTGAACTATACTCAAAGCAATTTCAGGCACTAGGTGTACTTTTATCTCAGCTCCTTTTATCTTCCCCCAAGGTGATTTGCAAACCAATCTATTCAATTATATGAAAAACTTCACTTATACTTATTTTTCCTCAGTTCTAGCCTGTAGTTCCTCTTTAATGTTCTTCATAAAAGAAATGTAAGAAATCAATAATTAAAAAGAGAGGAAATTACAGTTATAGTTAGTGTGACTATAAAGAATTTGTATTTAGGTTGGATTATATTCAGGACATATTTTTCAAAAGCTTATCTTCCAATTTAACAACATGCTACTGTATTTTACCATCTATAATGCAGACCCATGTTTTTGGCCCAAACTTTCAGGGAAAAAACCTTTTGTTTCAATTTTCTAATTCAAATTTTTATTTGTTTATATGTAGGTACCTATTTTTTGTATTATAAAGGAATTTTAGCATCTATTTATTTATTTATTATTATTACACTTTTAACTCATCAACAAAAATAAAATATTAAAAACATTTATATGGATATGGAATTAGTACTACCCATGTATAATGTGCATCCTTATTTTTCCCTCACAAATTTGGGCAAAAAAAGTGTTCATTATACACAGCAAAATACAGTATTTGGTTTAAAGCTGAAGAAGTATTTTTATAATAAAAACAACTGACTTATTTGCCCTGTCATTAGTATTTTTTTTTTTAATTTAACATGTTGTTTTTAATCCTCCTATTCAGCTATTACATATCAGGTGAGCCCACATTCATGAGAATATTAGTCACCTTGTTCGTGCCTTCATCATCATCCCTGTAGAGTGTTATCATTGTCTTTCTTTAATCTATCAGTTCAATCTGCCAGGTTTGGCATCACCTCTAGCAGTTTGGGAACTCAACATTCCTCTTAAAATCTTCCTATAGGGCTGGCCTGGTGGCTCAGGTGGTTAGAGCTCCATGCTCCTAACTCCGAAGGCTGCCGGTTCGATTCCCACATGGGCCAGTGGGCTCTCAACCATAAGGTTGCCGGTTCAACTCCTTGAGTCCCGCAAGGGACGGTGGGCTGTGCCCCCTGCAACTAGAAAAAAACAGCAACTGGACCTGGAGCTGAGCTGCACCCTCCACAACTAAGACTGAAAGGACAACAACTTGAAGCTGAACGTGATTGAAAGGACAACAACTTGACTTGGAAAAAAGGCCTGGAAGTACACACTGTTCCCCAATAAAGTCCTGTTCCCCTTCCCCAATTAAAAAAAAAAAAATCTTCCTATAAACATCAGTCCTTCTTTTTCCTTGAGAAACTTAACTTGTGAGTCATCCCCAAGACCAGCCAGCACCCATGAGTATACCATCTCCAGACCTCTGCTACCTTTACCCTGAGGAAAATGTGAACAAAAGAAGGAATGGGCTCTAAATATGATTATCTCATTTGGAACAGAGTAGTAAGATTGAAAAACAGTAATTTCTTTGACAGAATGAGATGCATTATTTTGAGATTCATCTCAAACGATTTGAGACAAATAATTTTACTATGATTAGTCAAGCTATAGAAGTCACATGCTCTTTACATTAACAGGACTTTGAAAACAGTGTGTTGTTGGCTCTTTGTTTTACTCAAGCTCTTATTTCTGAAGTACTGAATAGAATTAATAAAAAGAATTTATGCTTTGCATTTATATTTGTTGACATTTGAAATGTTTTAGCAAGGAATGATTCTCTGAAAACATCCACAAGTCCATGTTACATGTGTATCATTTGTTTATAACCCTGAGGAGGCAGCAGAAGCTTCTGAAACATCTATCCAATTATGCATTCATATCTGATGATCACCCTTCAGCATGTGCTTATTATATAGAAGAAGGTTTTCAGTGGATACATTTTATTTCCCTTCAGAGTCCTAAAATATAATGCATAACCAAACGTGAATGTAGACCTAAGAGAAAGCCAACACTTCAGTCTTGCACTTCTGATAACCTTATCAGCCACATTCACAAGACATTAGAGTGCAATAGATGAAGACACTTTCTGCAACTAAAACTAATTGCTCTATATTTCTCTTAAGCTCTTGCCGTCTGTAATTCATGTTAGTCGAATATTTTCTCTAACTCAAAGTCATGCTCTACTTTGACAAATTGCCTCGCAGGTGATTTCTTTATTCCATGAATAATTATTTCAACTCTGACTCACTGTTAACTAAATAGGGCAGTGCTTGCCTTTATTTTTGTTTTGCTGTCTGAAATGAATAAATGAGTATAATTCTAGCCAACTTGCTCTTCATTAGCAAAATATTACCTTACATTCTGTTTGGCAGATGAAAGGCAAACTATGCTCAATGTGGGGTCAGGGATGGGGTGAATTGGAGAACCTTTAAAGATTTAATACATCAATAGGAAGAGAATTAGTCTATAAACCTGAAATAGGAAATGTGTTCAGAATATATTTGCATCTGTTCCCTAAAACAGTATTTCTCACTATGATCTTTTCTCACTGTGATCTTTTTTAGAAAAAAAAAGTTCTAATTCTACCATATGTAGCAGGAAATTGAAAAAGGAAAAAGATGTATATGGTTGTTTGGACTCAAATGAGACTCTAAAATGCAGTACACAATGGAATAGGCATTTTCCTATTTTGAACCTACTAAAACTAAATTATGACAAAAAGGCACCCCTGTTTTGGATTCACACCAGGCTGGATTTCAGAAGGTGAACCTTAATGCATGTATCTACTAGGAATGTGCTCAACAACAGCCTCACTAAAGCCTTAAGTAAATAAAAGGTAGATTTGTCTTACCTAGCAACACATCCAAGAATAGGTCATCCAGAGTATGTATGAGGGGTTGGTAATGTCATCAAGAATCTTAGTTCTTATCTGGATTTACCTTTTACTCCCCCCTGCACCACAATTGGTAATGTGTAAATCTGTATCCATGCTTGTTGCTTCATTCCTTAGTTGGAATCTATACCTCCGGGTGTTGTATCCATGTAGCTCATGGCATGTCGGCTACACTGGTCAAACCAAGTTATAAAGCCATACCTACCTTCCTTAAGAACTGTAAATACTAGCGAAAAGCATTAATATCTGCTAGAGAAATTCAAGAGCCCTATATAACTAAATTGTAATTGAAACAAAGACACAGGAAAAACAAATATCTCAAGATATTATCTCAAACAATATCTTAATGTGTTCTTAGAGTTAGTTTAATTGGAAATGATTGAGTCACTGATAAAAATAAAAAAAAAATCAGAAGTACCTTTCAATAGAAATAGGATAAATTCAATTTAAGTTATCGTCAGTTTGAAGCAATAGCTATAGAGGGAGCTAAATGGAAATATTCAGCATTTTCTGCGAGTGGTAGCCCTGAAGAGATTAGGGATAGAGATGTGGACTTGAGAGGAACAGGAACTGAGTATATAGTTTAAGCAATAATAGTGGATAAAGTGTCTGAATAAGCGCACTGAAACCTAAGAGCAGATAGAGAAAGCTGAAGGCTGACCTTTGCTTCTTACAATGAGGGAAATTAGAACCAATAAGGGAGGACAAAAAAGAAAAGGTGAAGAAGTTCCACAGAAGCCAAGTATAAAGAATGTCAAGAGTAAAATTGTGAACTGCTAATTATAAAAAAAAAATTTAAAAAAATGTGTGTGTGTGTAGGAAAGATGGAGCCAGTCAGGCTTCCCTCCCCCGCCAGCTGGTGATCCTGACTGGTGGCCCTCTGGTCTGATAAGATGAAATGTTGTGCAGGCACTGTCTGTCCTGTAAATACTCTTATGTAAGTACCTTGGCTGTGAGCCACTTTTGTCTTGGTGGATTATAAAAGGGTTCCGGCCATTTTACGAGGGGGCACGGCTGCCGTGGGCTGCTGAAAAATGGGCTACTGTGGGCTGCTGCTGCTGGCTGTGGGTAGTAACCTAAAAATGTCCAGCTGTGTGCAACAGAAGAAACCCTGGCTGTGTCCCAGAAAACCTGCAAATAAAATATGTCTACTTCGCCTTCGGCTCCACACATCTTCTTCCGGCTCCCCGAGTCACAGACACCTTGCCCCCGGGACTTAACCCACTGGGACAGTATGTCTACTGACAACTGAGAAAAAATGCTTAAACATATCAGCTGGTAATAACTGAAGCCATTTGTGCAAGTTTCAGTTGATTATTAGAATGAAAATACTTGTATATAGACAGTTAAGAAGTTACGAAAAATGTATTCTTTAAGGAAAAATGAATTGTTTATACCCAGCAGAGTTCATGGACATAGTAAGCATTCACCTACGTGTACATGAATGTGAATCGTAAAACTCAATGATTAAAAGTTCTAAAGATATAATTGACTTTATTTTTCCCAAGTTTCTAAATGATAATGATGACCATAACACCAATATTCTGTAATTATAGAGTAGCTCATAATATCACTATTAAGTAGGAAGAGGTTATGGTCCTTAATTCAGAAAGAGAAGAACAAAGGAGACCAATTCATATCATTAATTCATTAAAAAAAACACACACACAAGTGGCAGCAGAATAAGGAAAGGAGCCCTGAGTCTTTGACTCATACTATAATACTTTGCCAGATTATCTTACTTCACCTTCACTCTCCTTGCAGTGTGTATCAGTCAGTTTCTGCTGTGTAACAACAACCATGAAAATCTCTGGGTGTTAAAACTGTACACATTGATTTCTAACTCTCACATCCTCAGATTGGTGGAGGTTTGGCTGACTTAGCTGGGTTTGGCTGGACTTGGTTCTGAGTAATGAGTTCTGTATAGCTTTGCTCCATGTATCTCTTGTCCTCCTTATACCAGAACCATGTTTTTCTGGCGGTGATGGAAGAAGCATAAAACAGCAAACACAAAAGCATAAGCACATTTCAAGCACTTGCTTGTCACTATAATCCCATCTGCTAAAGCAAATCGCATGATCAAACCCAATCTCAATGTAGTGAGGAAGTAATCTCTGCTTCCAGTGAGAGAAAATATAAAGTCACATTGAAGAAAACAGGGATAATGGTGTGCTGGAGCCAGTTTGTGTAGACTCATGAGAGCTGATCTCACCTCTGAATTCAGTGATGTTATATAGGTAGTTTGAAACTGGCTATGGCAAGTTTATTTATACCATGAAATCAACAACGACTAAATATCACAGGGTTGTTTATTGCTGAGAGCCAGTTACTAAACATTTACCATCACACCCCTGAGAATCAATAGAGGGAAGTTATGGACAAATTTGGAGAATCAATGCTGTTTACCAAACATTATACTACATACTCCATACTTTCCTTCATTCATTTATTCATTCCTTCTGATTCACTGAGGACTTACTACAGTTCTACTACTGTATTAGCATGGTGTGAGAATAAAATGACGAATAAGAAATTAGCTCTCAGTTAGTTCTGCTTCCATCTTCTACCACACTCCTCCCCGTTTACCTCTGGTAAACACTAAACTATTATCTGTAACTACGAGTTTTTGTTTGTTTGTTTGTCATGTTTGTTTGTTGTTTTCATTTTTGTAGCTCACAAATGAGTGACTTCACAAAGTTCTCAACTTTTTCTGTCTGACTGTTTCACTTAGCATAATTTCAAGATCCATCCATGTTGTTGCAAATGGCAGTATTTCATCTTTTCTTATGGCTGAGTAACTATACCATTGTATATATGTACCACATCTTCTTCATCCAATCATCTATCAAAGGACCCTTAGGTTGTTTCCATGTCTTGGCCACTGTGAATAAAGCTGCAATGAACATAGTGGTTCACAAATCTTTATGAATAAATGTTTTCAGATTTTTGGGGTAGATACACAGAAGAAGGATTACTGGGTCATATGGTAATTCTATTATTTTTTTGAGGATCCTCCATACTGTCTCGATAGTGGCTGTACCAATTTACATTCCCACCAACAATGTATGAGGGTTCTTTTTTCTCCACAACCTCTCCAACACCTTTTACTAGTTGTTTTGTCAATAATAGTCACTCTAACAGGTATGAGGTGGTGTCTCATTGTGGTTTGATTTGTATTTCCCTAATAGCTAGTGAAGTTGAGCATCTTTTCATATAACTGTTGGCCATTTGTGTCTTCTTGGGAGAAGTGTCTCTTCAGGTCCTATGCCCATTTTTTAATTAGATTGTTGTTGGTTGTTTTTTTGTTATTGCTGTTTTTTTTGTTTTTGTTTTTTTGTGTGTTTTTCTTTTAAGTTGTATGAGTTCTTCATATATTTTGGATATTAGTCTCTTATTGGAGATGCTGTTTGCAAATATCTTCTCCTGTTTGGTTGGTTGCCTCTTTGTTTTGTTGGTTTCTTTTGCGGTGCAGAGCATTTTAGTTGGATATTGTCCCATTAATTTATTTTACTTTTGCTTTCCTTGCCTTTGAGGTCAAACTCATAAAATCCTCTCTGAACCCAAGGTCTATAAGTTTAATATCTATGCTTTCTTCTTTGCAATTTATTGTTTCGGGTCTTATATTGAGGTCTTTGATCCATTTTGAGTTAATCTTAGCATATGGTGACAGATAAAGTCTAGTTTCATTCATTTTCACGTGGCTTTCCAATTTCCCCAGCACCATTTATTGAAGAGGCTTTCTTTTCTCTATTGTATGATTTGGGCTACTTTGTCAAAAATTGTCTGCCCGTATATATGTGGGTTTATTTCTGGGTAGTAAAAACAATGCAATATATAGATGATATATTACAGAAATATACACTTGGAACCTATATAATTTTACTAACCAATGTCACCCCAATAAATTTAATACAAATTAATTAAAAAATAGCTCTGTTCTGGTGTTTTTCATGAGAAAAGAGGAGAAGTACATATATATATATATATATATATATATATATATATATATATATATATATATTTCTAAGATGTACTATACTAAGCAATATGTACAAGATGTTATATCATCCCAGAAAAAAGAGACACAATATTTTGCTACTTGCTCCTCCAAATGTTAGGAAAATTAAGATCTGAGGTCACACATAAACCTGAAACATTTAAAGCTCAGAATGTACTAGAGAAGGTACTTTGGCATTTTCATAAGCAGGCCTACATATTGCTATTACCCTTTCAGCAAGTGTAATCATCAATGACTATCCAGTCAACACAACAGCACAGGTAATAGGAAAATAGCAAGGAACTATATTTTAATTAGCTTTTATTAAATGATTGAATGCTTCCTTATTGAATTGGTTTTATTGCATTATGAGTATGATGTTTTATCTTAAAATATTTCTGCTATCCTTTGGTAGATTACATCATCTTTAAAATATGTCTACCCTATATATGGTGTTCTATGTTATAGTTTACCTAATTAACAACTTTGTAAATGTTTCTCAAAGCTATATTCGAAAATAAGCAAGGGCCAGGAGTACATTATCCGCCATGTTTTAAGAGACCCAGTTATGAGGCAGTTATTTAGGAACTTCAATTTGTCAGGTTTGACAACATTGTAATTGATTGCAATAATAAAACTTAACAACAGCTGAATAACTATGGAGGGATTAGCCTTGTTTTCTTAAGGGTTTTGCAAATATGATAAGTAGGTTGTGGTGCTTTTACTGACATAAGTGCACAAGAGAAATATGATCTCTTTTAGTGCACAGTGTGACAAAAGATCAAGTTGTTGGGCTGCAGGCTACAACAAATTAAACATATTGAATTTCAACTGTGGTCTAATGCAGCCTTAAGTTTGTTTCAGTCTATTCAAGTGATACCTTTCCATGCTAGTGATATAACTTTATCAGCAAATCTGAGGGAGTGGCAGTGTAGTTCATTATTTTATGTAGTATTTACTGTTTAAATGAAATAAGCCTTTATTTATAAGCCTTTATTTATGACTGGGTGGGATTTAAACAATAAATCTCGTTTGAATCACTTTACATCTATGCCAAAACTTCATAATGCAGTTTGTTACGCTAAACAAAAGATGTCTAATTTCAATTATACTAGTGACTTTATTCAAGCCAACCAAATAAAACAACAAAAACATTACTGTGGCATTTTTTTGTATTTAGATTTTCTAAAAATGAGAGGTACCAGCATATTTTCTTCTTGAATTTTAGTGACATATTTAAAATGATAAAATATTACTGACTTACCTTGAGGGATAGCTTTATACCCTGATGCAAATTAGTGATTTTCTTACTTGCAAACATTTTCATTTGTGAATGGAAGAGATAATTTATTGTACTAACTGCTAAGCCTGGGTTGAAAACAATAACAGTTTCATCTAAAATTGGAGTGAATCTAGAGTTTCTCTTAATAATTAAGTAAGTCTAGGCAAATTTGAAAGGTACACAATGTAAAATCTTAGGAAATATTTTCCATAACTGTCGACTAAAAATAAATACATTATTTTGCACCAATAATGACAATAACCTGCCAACGATACATTTAAAAGAAGCTATTAGGTCATAAAATTAGTATAAAGAGTCTTCTTTTTAAGAACATTTTATTAAAATTTCAGCACCTACTTCTTAGGCATAAATAATAATACCTTTACCTTTTACCCTGTATGTACTTCAGATCTATGTAATAATAAGGATAAAAACTTATAATCTAGTACCCACCAGTCTGATTCACTGAAGCTATCACTCAAATCAATTAGTAACATTTATCATTTCAAATATGCCACTAAAATTCAAGGAAAAAAATACACTGATACCTCTCATTTTTAGAAAATCTAAATACAAAAACTGCCACAGTAATTTTCTCATTACTTTATTTGCCTGGTTAGTATAATTTAAATTAGATACCATTTTGTTTAGCATAGGAAACTGTATATGAGTGTTTGGCATAGCTCTCTTATACAGTGGCTCAATCAAACAAACATATTGAACTCTAGTTCATGGTATACATGCTGAGGTATTTGTGTTTATATCTGCCATTTTATTTAAAATACATCATAAAGAAGATGCTTTGATGGATAAATAGAGGGATGGATAGAAAAATAGACATGTAATAAATTAAATACAGGCAAATGTTAACTGTAGAATCTAGGTTGTATGAATGTATTCACTGTATGATCCTTTCAATTTTTCATTACATTTA
The DNA here is from genome assembly GCF_057876585.1 of Rhinolophus sinicus. Classification (NCBI taxonomy): domain Eukaryota; kingdom Metazoa; phylum Chordata; class Mammalia; order Chiroptera; family Rhinolophidae; genus Rhinolophus; species Rhinolophus sinicus. The sequence continues at coordinate 58,270,706 of NC_142516.1, forward strand.
AAAGTTTTCTTAAAAAAAAAAAAAGTTTTCTTAATAAGTTGCTTTAAAAAATCCATATGTTTGGGTTTAAACAATGTATTGAATAATGCCTAGTACATAATAGTGTCTAATAGTTTCCATGGAATAAATTAGTAAATAGATAAATTATTTAATAAATCATTAAGAAAAATAGGAAAAACTTCTTAATGGCAGGTCATGTGAAAAATATCCTTGGTTTTAGATAACCTTCTACTTATTTTCCCAGTAATAGTCCATAAATATCAAGGAATCAAACACCACTATAAATGATAATACAATAAATACAGTGTTCAAATCAAGAGATAAAGAAATCCTTGCCCTGTAAGTAAGGCCAAGATAGTTGAGTAGGAAATGCTGTGCTTGCCTCATCCCATGAACACATCAAAATTACAACTAAATTATAGAATAGTCTACCCGGAGAACTATCTGAGTCTAGTTGAACAGAAGTTTTATAACTAAGGATATAAAGAAGAAGCCACATCTAGACTGTTAGAGGAGGGGCAGAGACGTAAAATGGGCTAGTTCTAAACCTCCATGTGGCGGATGAAAATTGGAAGGGATATCTCAGCCACAGAGGTTCCCCACAGAGGAGGCAAAGACCCCAACTATACACCAGGTGCCCCAGCCCAGAGCACTGGTGCTGGGAAGTGGAGCCCCCTCAACATCTGCCTATGAAAAACAGTGGGATTCCAACCTCTGGGTGGAATGGAAGGCTACAGGAAATCTAAATGTCCTTAAAGAGCCCGTGCACAGGCTTACTCACAGGCACTCACCCTGGGTCCCAGTGGGGGGAGGGTGACTTGAGAGCATCAGAGGTATATGGGAGCAGACTGAGGTGTGTGGCTTCAGGCGAGGACTAGAGGACTCTTGCCATTTTCCCTGAGTTGGGTCATTCTCCCTTGCAGCCAGGAGGCAGGCACCATCTTTCTGTGTTGAGCCTGCCCCTTATGCTTACAGCCAAATCTGAATCAGACTGGTCTGGTGAGCTCTGCTCACTCTACACTGGTGGCTCAGTGAGACCCCCACCACTCCCAGCTCTATATATCACAAGGCATTATCAGTGGCTGATTCTTACAGGAGCTGGTAACTGGCAGCAGGCCTCAGTGTGTCCTGGCTTTTTGCAGACCTACCCCAGACCCGGTACTGGGGGGAGCCATCCTTGGTTCACAGCACAGCCTCTCCCACACACCACCAGTTCCTGCACAGGCAGCAAACAACCATGGATCACTTTGTAGTGCCTACCAGGTAGTCCCTGGCCAGTCACAGGCAGTGGCTGACCTAGGCCTGCACCAGAGACCCTCTCAAGAGGCCCCAGAACCAACATACATGGAAGTTGGCTTCAGACCACAACAGAGAACCATCCAATTAGCCCCATAAGTTATACAACAAAAGGGTGGTCTCAACAGGCACCAGAGCCCACTGGGGCAAATCCCACTCTGTGTGGTAAGCTACCCTGCACAGCAGCCTGTAAGCTGTGGACATGGCCAAAACCCAGAGCCAGTCAGTCTGAGGGTCAGTCCCATGTATTGTGTGCCACACACACAATCTCATTTCTCAGTGAGAGTCCAAGCTTCTGAGGGAATGTGCTGTTTTATATATCCTTGCAGCCCTAGAGCTTAGCATAATTTTGCTAATTTATTTCATAAACTTATTGAAAAATCTTGTGCTAAGTACTGTGCTGAGATTTCAGCTAAAAAGTTGGTTTTGACACTGACCCTGCTCTTAAGCAGCCTGAAATTGGAAACAAACATATAACCCAATAATTGCAAAGCAATGTAGTGAGTCTAGTGACAGGGATATGCACAAGATGCTGCAGAACCTAATATGAAAAGAGCATCTGACTCATACCAGGGAGAAGGAATGGGAGAAGCAGGAGAACAGAGCAAGTATTAAAGGGTTCATGAAACTACTGTTGTACAATTGTGAGTGTACTGAGGAGGGAGGGGCTCTGTAGGGAATCAGTGCATGAGAATGAAGAAAGGGCTGCATCTGTGTTGGGCACACTTCTTGGGAAAATTATTTGACTTAATAGTAGACTGCTCATGTTAAGTGACTATTAATCCTTTCATGCAACCAGCTGCTCTAGATTAGGATGCCTCATTGGCTAGGTTAATTTCAGGGTTCACTCCAACTCTCACCTGTGAAAAATACCAATTCGAGATACTGCAGTCTGTTGCTTGAGAACAAAAAACATAAAAGGCACTTCTGTAACCATAATCTTTGACCTAATAAGTAAACCTATCTATCATCTGTAGTTGCTACAATACAAAAGTTGTAGAAGTCTCTATTATTTACCCAAAGATAACTTAGTTATCTTTTTTGTAATCTGCAAACAATACAGAAGTTCTTAACCTGGATTTCATGGACTCTGGATTTCAAGCGGTCCAAGAACTCAGGTGGGAAAAATTGACATCTTACTAAACATTAAATGAAATCTAGCATTCCTCTTAATGTAAACAGAGGCAACAAACTACACTAGTATTAACAGCACCTGTGACTTGTCATCAATAGGAATCACATGTATTTTCATATCACATTGCAGTTATTGCAGATACATCAAATATCATTTACTTTCTTCATAACTTTGAAATTACAATAAATATTATAATCACTGAGAGTCTTGCTATTGTGAGAATAAAGAATCATGTTCTTTACTATGTCATAAACTTTTTATAATGGTTTGATAACTATAGGTATATAATTAGTAACCTTTGAAATCCTAGGTATGTTATTTTATATATTTAAAATATTATTCTAAGAAGACATTGGCTTAATCAGGAACAGCTAAGGTTCCATGTGCCAACAAGATAAAATTAAGTTTAAATTAAAAAAAAATAATAATAAAGGAAGCTTCAAAGGAGTCCTTTGGGATCATATCTTTTGTTTTCTTGGTTTTGTTCCCTTGTTATTTGTCCCCCTCCCAAAATTTTAGGGGTAGGGACAAGTCAAATGTGGTCTAATATCTCTCATCTATCCAGCCTATCCACACCCACCTCTACAGAGAATCTGAGGCTCTCAAGCCATCCATCGCTCTCTGTGATAAGATTGCTTATGCATCTTTCGTCCCAACTTATTCGTTGACATTTTTTTTCTACTTGTAACTGAGGGCTAAACATGAGAGATTTGAATGAAACTATTCTGATGTTTCCTCTAAGCTGGCTTTGACTTTGGGGATCACCTGGTGCTGGTTCATTGAGATGGTATGCCCTCAGATGCCCAGTAACTGCAGTGCTACTGCCATTCCCATAGTGATGTCTGCTGGTCTGGCTTTTTACAGTACTCTCTGGTTCTATTTCATTTGACCTTGGAGTCTGACTACCTGAAGCTTAGCAATAAAAGATGATCCCACATCACTGCTGACTCTCAAGGGTGTCCATCCTCCATGGATAAAGAAGAGTGGGTAATATCAGTAGTGCCTTTGGTGCCTCTGTAGGCACATCCATCCACATTTAAATACACGTTTTTATGTTTAGCCATTTATTCCCAGCTGTGAAATATTGCAACAGCTTATACATTAGCATAGTAATCCAGACCTTAGGTCTGGGGGAAATTTATGTCGAACATTTTTAATGCCATTATTCACACTATGTGTGAAGCTGAGTAAGACTTTCTTCAGGATCAGAGCAATATCTAATTCATACCCCACTGGCTGCTCTGCTAAAAATCTAATTATTTTGACTTCAGTTATATTGCAGTGTTAAAAAGAAAGTTTAAGCCAATGATTTCAGCGTGGCACTTGCAAATGTAGATGGCAGCAGAGTCAAAGAGAACCAGGTCAAAATCTCGGCTTTGTCATGTACTAATCGCGTGGCCTTGACTTAGACTTAACCTCACTTAACCTCAGTTTCTTGACTATAAAATAATGAATGCCATGGGATTAAATGAAGAAATAAGAGAATAAAAATTCAATGAAAATACAAAGCCCGCTATGTAGTTGGGGCTCAATGAAAGAAAGCTATTATGACAATGATTGTCTTTAATGAGGCACTGAGAGGTTAAGGAGTTTCTCCAAGGTCACTTAGTTACTCATCTAATGGAAACACTAAGACAAAACTTATTTCTTCAGCCTAAATTCTATTGTTTAAAGTTTAATACCTGATACCAAAGAGTCAGAGGCAGAACACTTAGTCATAAAGTAACTGATTTCCATCTCATGTGTACAAGGAAAAGTTCATGGACCTATAAGAGCAATGAGTTCATTAAAGAAAATAGCTGCACCTTCACATCATCCTAAAGCTCCTCCTTTATGTATTTTGCTCCCATGGAATAATGGAGTCTAAGATCACAGAGAAGTCGCCTTCTCTTTGCATAATATTAGGAACACAGACTGGATTAAGATTGTACACATTTCTCATCCCGGACTTTTAAATTCAATCGTGTTCTAACTGTAAGGCTTTTCCCATTCCATCTAGTACCTCCATCTGTCTTCCATCACCAAACCCTCTTTTCCAGACTTAATCCACTCTCTGTATTTTGTGTCCCCATACCCTTCATTATACACTCAGCACAAGCTAACAGGTCCTCCATGCGTCCCCCCTGCCAACAGGTCCTGATACCCTGTTCACATTGTGAGATCTGAAAATGTAAAGATGTTATCTAGTGATTCTTTGCATCCGTATTGACAAGCAAAGTCCCTAGTGATAACACTCAATAAAAATCATACCTGCTCTCAGATCTGCAGCCGCAGAGCAAATGAGCAAACCAGATCATGTCACTCCACTATTTCAACCTCAACATTTGCTTCACACTGGCTTTAGGAGAAACAGCAACATCCTAACATGTACAACACTGTCAGCGGCACAATGACCTCTCCTTGCCTCTCTAGCCTCAACTCTCAACACTTAATTCTTAACTCTATAGCCACCGTTATTGCTGCCTTCAATGAGCAATTCTTTTTCTCAAACTGGAGACTTGGCAGTTCTCTGCAAGAACACTCATCCCTCCACCCTTCATCCAGCTATCTCAGAGTCATCCTTTGTATATCAGCTTAAATATCAGTTCCTTGCCAAGGCCTATCTTGATTCCTCAGAGTACTTTATAACTTTAAATGTCTGTGTTCTGACTTCTCTGTTCAACTCTTTCTTATACACTCAACTGTGATTTGTTTTTCCTTTCTATTTGTTTATCACTAGACTTTTAAGATGTTGGCATGGTGTCATGTCTCATTTCTCCCCATGGCTCTTAACCAAAACATCTGTCATCTGCCCCAGAGAGCTGCTCCTGTTAGCCAGTCATTCCTTGAAACCTTCTCTTCCTTGGTTTCTGGTCCGACCCATGGACCCTGCTCAAGTGAATTCTTTCCCAACTTATGCTTGACTTACTTTTTCTTTAAGTATTTTTAAAATTCTTATTCGTTTTTTAAATTAGTTTCAGGTGTACAAAGAAACATAATAGTAAGACATTTATACCCCTCACAAAGTGATAACTTCCCTCGCCTAAGCTACTACCCCTCTGACATCTTATGTAACTGTTACAATACCACTGATTGTCTTCCTTATGCTGTACTCCACCTCCTGTAAATATATATGTATATATATACACACATATATGCAAAGAATCCATATTTATATAATTATAGTTGACATTTAAGCCATTTTGAGAACAAGTAGTGGTTCTGAAGTTTGCACATATCTATAGCAACATGCTAATAATAGGGACAATGAAGTTTTTTATACAACTCAGCTCACTTTAAAGAATCATTCCATCACTAGGCATTCATCCAGTTATTCCACAAGTATTAGTTGAGTATTTATGTGATGATCACTAGGATAAGCATGAGAGAAATGACAAGGCAAAGGCCTATGCCTGTCTCTCAGGGACCTCACATTCAATTGAAGAAGACAGACCCTCCTTATTACTCCCTACATTTACACAACACACACACACACACGCACACACACACACACACACACACACACACGTGCCATTTAAGAGCTCACAACATAACTAATTTAATATGGTGGCCCAACCTAGACTAGAAGGTCAGATAAAGCCTTCTTGAGGAAATATCTATTACCTACAATAGGCAAAAGAGTGCAGCTATCACATCAAAGTTGAGATCCAGTCAGACTGGGTTTAAATCCCTGCTCTTGCCACTATTATGTAGCCTGCTGAGTTTTGTAACTTCTCTAATGTCAGTTTCCCCATTTGTAAAATAAGGTTAATATCACTACTTACTTTACTGCATTGTTATAAAGATTAAGTGAACTAACGTATGCAAAAATATTTAAAGCAGTGTCTGGCACATAAAGTACTATAAACTTGGCTAATGTCATTACTTTACAATTCTGTCCTTCCAAATTTCTTAGAGTTACATTTTCTTTTCTTTTTTTTTCTGAAATTATGTTGATAGACCATGGCAATAATTTTCTAAATGGACTGGGTTGACAAATGACAAATTGGGGAATTTTAGATGTGTATGGGGATTGGTAATCTTACTACTTTAGATTTTGAAACGTTAAGATGAAATATCCAAAATCCTTAAACTAACATCCCAGGCCCTCTATCATTTTGCACTTGAATCTTTAGCTTCATATTCTACTGGTCTCATTTTCAATTGCTATGTAACAAACCACCCCAACAATTCATGGTTTGAAATAAAATCCAATATATTATAACTCATGATTATATGGGGTCAGATATTCTGTCAGCCAAGTGATCCTAATATTGACTGGGGTCACTTGGTGGTATTCAACCAGTGACTTGTCTGGTCTGAAGGGTCCAGGATGGTTTTACTCATGTATCTGGGGTATTGATGGAGAAGACTGAAAGACCAGGCTCAACTGAGCCCCTCAGCCTCTCTGCGTAGTCTCAGAGTCTTGCCACATGGTTTTCCCAGTAAGGTAACCAGGCTTCTTATATGGTGGTAGGTTTCCTCTACCGTGAGTGTTGCAAGATTCAGGAAATGGAGCTGCTAGTCTTTTAAGACCTGGTCCAGAAACTGATAGAGTGTCACTTCCACCATATTCTATTTAGTTATATTCACAGGGACAAAGACTGCTAAATTGAAGGCGAGAGGCCATAGACTCCACCTCTCGAAAGGAAGAGTGCCAAAGACTCTGTGACCATCTTTAGTCTGCCACACCTACCAAACTCAGCCTGGGGTGATTCATTTAAATAATGTTCAATTCTTCTAATTTCTCAAACCCCTTACTATTCAAAGCCTCAATTCCTTTATACATCCTGATCTACCTTTCTTCTTCTAGCTAACTTTAACTCATCCTTCAAATTCCAGTTCAGACATAATCTACTGCTGTCCCCACCCCTAAATAGCCTCTGACTGGACAGCATGCTGATCGCATGCCTATCTCATCTCTTGACATATGTTATTGAAATGATCTTTTAATATGTTTTCCTCACCAGTATATCAGCTCTGTGGTGGGGAGCAAATACCGTGCTTTATTGATATATTATTTTCTACAGTCTAACACAATACATGGTATATAATGTATTCCATTTTATCTGAATGACTGTCGTTACTTTTATTTTTATTAAATATGTACCAAGATTAGTACATAAAATGTTTACTTTAATTCAAATGACTAAGGCACTTCACCAAGAATATTTGGCTTCGAAACATTTTTAAACTGATTAATTTGTAAAATTTCAACTTTTATATAAGAACAAATTATTTTAAAATATATGAGGCTGGGTAGATATAAATATAGATGACATAGATATAGATATAGATATAGATCTTTACTCAATTACAATATGCATTTTTTAAGGGTTGAATTGGCATAGGCTAAGAAATAATGTTTTTAAAGTTAGACATTACTTGGAAGACAGTAAAAATGATGAAGAAGCTGTCTTGATGTTGACAGAGAAACAGAATTATATATGATCTTTCAAGTGTAGAAAATTAAACGATATCTGGTTATAGGTGTAGTTGATCACAATCCAAAACTTAAAGTGCAAATAAGCCCCAAGGAATTTCCCATTATTTCTAGAGGTAACAAAAACAGCTTGCCAAATTGCTCTATTTGTAAAACTTTTCAGCCAATCTACTCTTATACCTTCTATCTTTCTATTTATTCTTTCAGTTCTCTGTCACTGATGGTAGAAAATGGCTTTATGATTATATATGGAATACAATGTGTTTACATTTATTGAGCATTATTATATTCTAGGCACTGTGTTAAGTGCTTTCGATGGAATATCTCATTTACTATTACAATGACCCTACACATTACTTGCTATTGATAGTAAGAAAATTCAAGCTTAGAGAGTAAGTGACTTGTCCATGTTCACATAGTTGAAAAGTGGGAGAGACAAAATCTTCCTAAGTCCAAAGACCCTGCTTTGAATCTCTTGGACTTATTTCATAAAGGGAATGAATCATGACATTTAATCAAATATACAAGGCTGCTCTGTGGACATCAGTGTTTCTTCTCACATTGCTGAAATAAAAGTCAATGAACTGTATAATATGTTTTATACCCTAGTTAGTTTTTGGTTTTTTGTTTTTTATCATATCTCAGTGTGTCTCTAATTATAAACGTGTATGAATTTTTCACTTGTTTTCATTTATTTGTGCATAACTATCCACTGGTGTAGATATATATTTCTACACCCAATGTTGGCTCTAAATTCAATCAGGTATTCCTGTTTTGAATACACAATTTTTTTTTTTTGGGGGGGGTAACAATGGTTAGTAAAGTTACATAGGTTTGATGTGTACAATTCTGTAATACATCATCTATATATCACATTGTGTGTTCACCACCCAGCGTCAGTTCTCCTTCTATCACCACATATTTGATCCCATTTAGATGAGGGTAAACAGTACCAAATACTCAATTTTACAGGGATGTTAGAAGTAGACAAACAAAACAAAAAGCTTGGACTTTAATACTCCTTAAGATACCATGGCAGGAATCCACTATCATTTACCACAATCTTCCCACAAAACTTGTGTTAATTGCATCATCCATTACTTAAAGCAGACAATATTTACTGTGCATTTTTATGTAACAGAACTGTTCTAGGCTTTGTGTATTGAGCAGTGAGCAAAATAAAATCTAAGGCTTTATAGAGCTTATATTTTTTATGGTAAGACAGAAAGTAAATTAATATGTAATATGTCACATGATGATAAGTACTACAGAGAAATTGAAAGCATTTTAAGATTATAAGGAATATTGGGGGTGCAGGAGAATTTTATGTCACTGAGAGAAGACATCTGCGCAGAGACCTGAAGGAAGCAGGTAACAAGTAGATGGACAAAGAGTGTTCTGGGGAGAGGAGACAAAAATGCAAAGGGCCTGAGGTGGTGCACGTTTCATATGTTTCAAAGATATCAAGGGTGGCAGTGTAGCTGGAGTGGAGTGTCAAAGGAAAGAAGAGAAGAGATAACACCTAGAAGATGGGGGGTGTAAGGCCCCCATCTTCTAAGTTTATGTGGATCTTGGGAAGACTTTGGGTTTTACTTTGAGCGAGTCAGAAGATTAATCAGACAGTTATTAAGTGGAGTTACCTGATCTGATTACATTACTTATAGATCACTCCAGCTACATTTCGAGACTAGACTGTAACACTCAGGAGATGAAGCAGGGAGATTAGTTAGGAGGTTATTCAATAACCCAGATGAGAAATGATGTCTTTGACTAACAGGAGGTAGCAAAAAGAGACTAGAATCTGGACATGTTTGGAAGTAGAACAAATAGGTTTTGCTGCTAGAATGTGGGATTGGGGACAAAGTGATGAATCAATGATGATGTTAAAGGTTTTACTGGAGCAACCTAAAGGTTGGCACTGCCGTTTACTAAAATGAGGAAGACTGTGGGAGATATCAGTCTGAGCAATGGGGTTAGGATCAATGTTTGATATTGCACATGTTATGTTCTTAGACAGATGTGGCCTCAAAAGATATCTTAACACAGACTCCAGAATATCTCTGACAAGCAACTGGAATCATTACCAAAGTAGGACAGTATTTACTTTTCCTGCAACTGGGCATCATTTTAAGAGATAGGAATTTGTTTTGCATATGGGGAAATTAACCCTGAATGTCTCTTTATTTCCAGGTTTTACATGGGGTGGACAATGTGGTACCCTCCCACATCCACTGGGATCACTTTACTGGTTTGGTGTACCCACACCATCAACTTTCTCCAGCAAGTTGTTTTTGGGAGACCAGAGCTTCCTTCCTACCCCAAGGGGGTGGGGATTATACTGGATCTCACTCACCCTCCCACACCGGCCAGTAGCCAATACCTACTGGTGTGGGGGTACCTCTGCCTCAAGGAGGAATAAACTTTGAGGTATACTCCATACCCAAGAGCTCCCATCAGAATCAGTTTCTCTGTTCCTTTAGGCTCTTACTACTCCACTGTAGGTTTCCCAGGGAAGCACGCACTTAAAAAATCACTTACACTTCTAAAAAAAAAATAAAAAAAAATCCAAGATCAGTGAGTTCTACCAAATATTTAAAGAAGAATTAATACCAATCCCTCTCAAAGTCTTCCAAAAGAACAGAAGAGGAGGAAATACTTCTAAATTCATTTTATGAGGCCAGCATTACCCTGATACCTAAGCCAGACAAGAACACTACCAAAAACAAAAATAATAATAATAATAATAATAATAATAATAATAATAATAACTACAAACAAATATCCTTGATGAACATAGATACAAACATCCTCAAGAAAATACAAGCAGAGGAGGACAACCAAGATACTTCAGTAGGTAAATGCTGTATTTACCTTTTCTCACAACCACATCAAAATTACAACTAATCTACAAAACCATTATTGAGAATCACCTAAAATCAAGCTGAACTGAAGTCTTTCAACTAAGGATGTGCAGAAGACACCACCTCCAGACTAGAGGATCAGCCCCTGCACAACAATTCTTCCACTGTAGTCAAGGCTAATCCTCAGAACCAGTGAGCCCAAGGGTCAGTTCTTCACATTGATGTGCAATGATCAACCAAGGATCAACTACAAGAGGAGGGCACACACAACCCACACAGGGGACACACCTGGAGTGCGTGGTTCAGGTGACCAGAAAGACTGCGCCACTGAACCCCAAAGCACACCTACTACATAAGGCCACTCTACTAAGACTGTATGACATGTCAGCCCCACCTAATACATAGAAACAAACACAGGGAGGCAGTCAAATGGGGAGACAAAAAATATGTCCCGAATAAAAGAATAGAACAAAGCTCCAGAAAAAGAATTAAGTGAAACAGAGATAAGCAATCTATCAAACACAGAGTTCCAAATACTGGGTATAAGAATGGTAAATTATCTCAGGGAGAACTTCAACAGAGAGATAGGAGGCATAAAAATGGAGATGGAAACCATTTAAAAAAAAAGTGAGAAATAAAGGATACAACAACAGAAATGAAGAATATATTACAGGAAATCAACAGTAGATTGGATGAAGCAGAAGATCATCCAGCAATGTAAAAGATAAGGTAGCAGAAAACACCCAACCAGAACAGCAAAAAGAAAAAAGAATCCAAAAAATTGAGGTGAGTTTAAGGGGCCTCCAGGACAATACCAAGCATACCAACATTCGTATTACAGGAGTACCAGAAGGTGAAGAGAGAGAGAGCAAGGAATTGAAAACCTATTTGAAGAACTAATGACAGAAAACTTCCCTAACATGGTGAAGGAAATGGGCATACAAGCCCAGGAAGTGCAGAGAGTCCCAAACAAGATAAACCTAAAGAGGCCAACACCAAGACACATCATAATTAAAATGTCAAAGCTAAATAAAAAGAGACTCTTAAAAGCAGCAAGAGAAAAGCAGTTAGTTACCTACAAGGGAGACCCCATAAGACTGATTTCTCAACAGGAACTTTGCAGGCAATAAGGGAGCAGCAGGAAATATTCCAAGTGATGAAAAGCAATGGCATACAACCAAGATTGCTCTACCCAGCAAGGCTGTCATTTAGAATTGAAGGACAGATAAGGAGCTTCCCAGACAAGAAAAGGATGAAGGAATTCATCACCATCAAACTAGTATTACAAGGACTCTTAGAGGGACTTCTTTAAGATGGGAGGGGGGTTAAGAATGGGTGAAAAGTGAAGGATTAAGAAAAACAAATTGGGTGTTATACAGTAGTCATGGGGATGTAGGTTATAGCATAAGGAATATAGTCAACAATATTATAATAACTAGGTATGGTGCCAGATAGGTACTAGATTTATCAGGTTGATAGATGGATGGTATGGGGTTGGGGTCAGGGTGAAAAAGGTGAAGGCCTCTTTATTTTGTCTCTTTATTTTGTCAGTGGTTTCTTTTGCTGTGCAGAAGCTTTTAAGTTTCATATAGTCCCATTCGTTTATTTTAGCTTTTACTTCCATTGCCTTTGGAGTCAAGTTCATAAAATGCTCTTTGAACCCAAGGTCCATAAGTTTAGTACCTATATTTTCTTCTATGCAGTTTATTGTGTCAGGTCTTATGCTTAAGTCTTTGATCCATTTTGAATTAACTTTGGTACATGGTGACAAATAGCAGTCCAGTTTCATTCTTTTGCACATGGCTATCCAATTCTCCCAGCACCATTTATTGAAGAGGCTGTCTTTGAGGGTAAGGGGGATCGAATATATGATGATGGAAGGAGAACTGACTCTGGGTGATGAACACACAATGGGATTTATAGATGATGTAATACAGAATTGTACACCTGAAATCTATGTAATTTTACTAACAATTGTCACCCCAATAAATTTAATAAAATAAAATTAAAAAAAAAAAAAAGAAAAAGAAAAAGGTGAAGGCGTTAAGAAATACAAATTGATAGTTAGTACAGTATGCAGAATATAATCAACAGTGTTGTAAAGATCATGTTAGGTGCCACATGGGCACAGGGGGATCATGTCACAGACTGTGTAGATGCCTGATTAACACGCTATATACTTGAAGAGCTGAATTAGAATAATATTGAATGTCAACTATAACTAATACATTGGTATATATAGTCACGGGATGTGGAGTACAATATAGGGAAGATAGTCAATGGTATTGTAACAGCTACATAAGACATCAGAGGAGTAGTAGCTTAGGATGTGGGTTATCACTTCAGGAGGGGTTTAAATGTCTAACTATTACACTGCTTTGTACACCTGAAACTAATAAAAAAAATTAAAAAGAAAATACAAGCAAACCAAATTCAACAATACATTAAAAGGATGGTATACCATGATCAACTGGGTTTTACTCTGGGGATGCAAGGATGGCTCAACATTTGCAAAGCAGTCAATTTGATGTACCACATTAATAACATGTAGGATATAAATCATACAATCATTTCAATAGACACAAAAAAGCATCTGAAAGAACTCAACATCCATTCATAATAAAAAAAAAACTCTCAACAAAGTGGGCATAGAAGGAATTTACCTCAACAAAATAAAGACCATATATGACAAGCTCACAACTACATCATACTCAATGTTAAAAAACTGAAAGATGTTCTTCTAAGATGAAGAACAAGACAAGGATGCCCACTCTGGGAGTTTTATTCAACATAGTATTGGAAGTGCTAGCCAGATCAATTAATTAGGCAAGAAGAAAAAAATAAAGAATAGAAAAGGCATCCAAATCAGAAAAGAGGTAAAGCTGTCACTATTTATGAATTATATGATATTATATATAGAAACCCCTAAAGACGCCACCAAAAACCTTTCAGAACTAATAAATAAATTCAGTAAAGTTTCAGGATACAAAAATAATATACAAAAATCAGATGTCTTTGTAGAACAAATAACAAACTATCAGAAAGAGAAATTAAGAAAACAATCCTATTTACAATTGCATCAAAAAGAACAAAATTCCTAGGAATAAATTTAACCATGGAAGTGAAAGACCAAATTAAAAACTGTATAACATTGATGAAAAAAATTAAACAAGACACAAATAAATAAAAAATATTCCATGCTCAGGAACTGGAGGAATTAATATTGTTAATATGTCCATACTACCTTATGCAATCTACAGATTCAATGCAATCCCTTTCAAAATTCGAATAACAATTTTCACAGAAACAGAATGAACAATGCTAAAATTTGTATGGAATCACAAAGAACCCCAAATACACAAAGCAATCTTAAGGAAAAAGAACAAAGTTGAAGACATCATACTTCCTGATTTCAAACAATATTACAAAGCTATTGCAATCAAAACAGTAAGTTATTGTCATAAACACAGACACATAGATCAATGGAATAAAAAAGAGAGCCCAGAAATGAATCCACGCATATATAGTTAATTAATTTATGACAAAGGAGTCAAGAATATGCAATGAGTAAAGGACAGTATCTTCAATAAATGGTGTTGGGAAAATAGAAAGGCACATACAAAAAAAAAATGAAATTGGACTACTATTTTATACCATACAAACAAATCAACTCAACGTAGATTAAAGGCTTGGACCCTAAAACTCCTAGAAGAAAATACAGGCAGTAAGCTCTTGACATCAGTCTTGGTGATGATGTTTTGGATTTCACACCGTAAGCAAAGGCAACAAAAGCAAAAAATAAACAAATGAGACTATGTCAAATTAAAAACCTACACAGAAAAGTAAACCATCAACAAAATGAAAAGGCAACCTATTGAATGGAAAAAAATATTTGCATCACACATCTGATAAAGACTTATAAGAGATTAATATACAAAATGCATAAGAACTCATATAGCTCAATTACACAAAAGAAATAATCCAATTTAAAACGGGCAGAGAATTTGACTAAATATTTTTCCATAAAAGACATATGAAGTATGACAATTAAGTTTGAGAACTCATCCTAGAAAAAGAGTTACATACCTCCTTGTTGACTATAAGTATGGTCACCTTCAAAGTATTCCCCTTGGGAAGCTATGCACTGACACCAGTGTGTAGTCCACCCTTCAAAGAAATTTTGGATTCTTTTTCTGGAAAAGCCATCAGAGCTATTGTCATATTACCCTTGATGTCTTGAATCTGATGTCATCAAAATGTCTTCCTTTCAATATTTCCTTTATGTTCAGGTAAAGAAAGAAATCATCGGGGGGTAGATCAGGTGAGTAGGGAGGATGTTCCAATACAGTGATTTGTTTACTGGCTAAAAACTCCCTCATAGACAGTGCCGTGTGAACTGGTTCATCATCATGATGTAAGAGCCACGAATTATTGGTGAAAAGTTCAGGTCATCTAACTTTTTCATGCAGCGTTTTCAGCACTTCCAAATAGTCAACTTGGTTAACTGTTTGTCCAGTTGGTACAAATTAATGCTGAATAATCCCTCTGATATCAAAAAAGGTTACCAACATCATTTTGACTCTTGATTTGGACTGACAGAACTTTTCTGGTCATGGAGAATTGGCTGACTTCCATTGTGCACTTTGATGCTTTGTTTCAGGGTCGTATTGGTACACCCATGTTTCATCCATCAGCAGTGATAATATGGCCCAAAACATTGTCTTGTCTCTCCCAAAGGTCTTGGCAAACTCCGACTCTCCTTTGCTTTTGTTCATCAGTGAGCTCCTTTGGGACCATTTTCACACACACAACTTTCTCATGCCAATGTTTTCAGTTAAGATGTTCCTGTTCCTCTATCAATGTGTACTTGGACTGCTATGCTTCTCACAGTCAGCCAATGATTTTGATGCAAAATTTGACAAATTTTTGCAATGTTTTCATCAGTTCTGCTCGTTACTGGCCACCCTGACCTCTCTTTATCAGTGATACGTTCTCTCCCCTCAGAAAAAATGTTAAATACATTTGCACACTGCCATTTTCTTCATGGCATTATCCCCATAAACTTGGACCAACATGTCCTTGATTTCACTTCCACTCTTGCCAAGTTTAACAAGAAATATAATGTTTGTTCATTGCTCTAATTCAAGCTCAGACATTCTTGCAATGGCACACAAAAACACACAACAACAATAATGCACACCAGTCAGCAAGACACCACCACACTTTGACATGAACACAGCTGTGAGATACTGATATACCAAGGTTATGAAACCTTACCGAGTTGTGTATATAGTGCTGCCAGTGTAAGCACATGGTGGCAAGTCCTCAAATTTAATTGTCAGACCTTGTACACATGGTCAACAGATACATTAAAAGGTTCTTGTCATCATTAATTATCAGGTAAATGCAAATCAAAACCACAATGAGATATCACCTCACACTATTAAAATGTCTATTATCAAAAAGACAAGTAATAAAAAGTGTTAGAAAGGGTGTGTTGAAAGGATACCCTTATGCACTCTTGGTGGGAATGGAAACTGGTGCAGCCACTATAGAAAACAATATGGAGTTTCCTCAGAAAAATTAAACATAAAATTACCATACGATGCTGCAATTCCACTTCTAAGTATGTATCCAAAGGAAATGTAGACACTAACTTGAAAATACATCTACACCCCATGATTACTACATCATTGTTTACAATAGCCAAGACACAGAAAACACCAAAGTGTCTACTGATGGATGAAAGGATAAAGAAAATGTGATATATATCTATAGAGCGAAATATTATTCAGCCATAAAAGGAAATCCTAACATTTTCAATAACATGGATGGACCTTGATAGCATTATGCTAAGTGAAATAAATCAGAGAAAGACAAATACTGTACAATCTCACTGATATGTGGAATCCAAAAACAAACTCATATATACACAGAACAGATTGGTGGTTTGCCAGAGGTAGGGGGGGTAGGGAGTTGGCAAAATGGATAAAAATGGTCAAAAGGTACTAACTTCCAGTTATAAAATAAATAAGTCCTGGGGATGTGATGTACAGTCTGGTAACTATACTTAATAATACTCAGTTGCAATATTTGAAAGTTGCTAAGAAGTGAGTCTTAAAAGTCCTCATCACAAGAAAAAAAAACATCATTTAACTATGTGATAGATGTTAACTAGACTTACTGTGATGTTCATTTTGCAATATATACATGTATCGAATCATTAGGTTAGATACCTGAAACTGACATAATGAAAATAATCACTTATATATCTCCTCTTCAGGCTCTACTTCTAAGGAAACCAACCCAAGACAACATGGGTGAGGGTCATAATCCCCCCTATAGTATCTTTTTCTAAACTAGGTGGAAGTGAAGTCATTCATGCTCAATTTTTATGGTGCTTCTACTCTAATTCATGAATGTATTTCATTCAACAAATTTCTTTGATACGTTAATAAATAGAAGATCCTAGGTTTCAGTGAATTTGTGTGATAGATTCTATTTACAGCTTCAATAGCAATACCTGATCTCAATAACAATTTCAGAAGTAGCACAGGTGGCATATGATTTGACAAATGATACAAGCACTACACGGTATGATGGTGAATCCTAACCCACACTCCTGGAATCCAACAGGGGCTATCTTTCCATTTAAGCAAAAGCAGTATCACATAAGCATGAAACATATTCAACTTGTAGTAGGGGTAAAGGAGGGAAAGGGTTAGGGGCCAAGACTTGAATCTAAATCCCTTCCAAACACAGTCATGGGACTTTGGGAATTTTTTTTCCTGTACTTCTGAGCTTAAATTTCTTAATTTGAAAAAAAAAGAAAGAAAGAAAGAAAGAAAGAAAGAAAGAAAGAAAGAAAGAAAGAAAGAAAGAAAGAAAGAAAGAAAGAAAGAGGAAAGGAAAACAATTAGGAAGCTTTGAACATTAAATATGTAACATTTTCTAATAATGCCTATCTGAATGTCATAACGAATGTCTTAATAATGCCATTAGTTAAAAGGGAGTATAGGTGTGGCCCATCGCCAACATGTATCAATGAGAAGACCAATGAAGGAAAATTTCAATATACTCCTGGTCAGGAAAAAAGATGGTTAATATCTTCCAGATCCTGAAAAGATGTTACTCATACTCCTAACCACCCAACTCAAGACCTCGTAGTACATTTAGACACCTGGGAAATTATTAAGTCTTCTTGAAACTTCTCAAATTTCTTTCTCCTGCTCCTCCTAGGCTTAACCTCCACCATCGCTAACCTCAGACACTGAATACTTTAATATTGTAATATTGTAATAACCTAAAATATTGTAATAACCAAGTTATTTGGTTATATTGTAATAACCTAAAAAATTGTAATAACTAAATTATTTTTCAAAAAATGTCACTTTATTCATATAATTTCTTTGACCTAAAAGGTTTCTATGAGTCTTCAGTGCTTGTAGAATAAATTACAGATTCCTTAGCCTTGATGATCTCATGACAACCTACTTTCCCAGTCTGATTTCCTACTAGCCCCTGCTAGACACTAACCCCACCTTTCAGGCCATCTGGTCTTTTCACTGTCTCTGCACCTGCTCTGAGCTTTTTCTGTACTGTCTTTGTTCATGATGAACAGAATGCCCTCTCTCCATTGCCACTTCTCCAAAGCCAATCAATCCTCCAGTGGCCAGCATAAATGTCATCTCTTGCACGAGACTTTCCTGATAATCCAGACAGGAAAAAACAAAATAAAACACTTCCATTTTGGTATGCAATTCACTAATTTGAATCTATGCAATCACAATAATTTGAATCTATGGTCATTGTTATATGTATCTATGACTTTATTGTACTTCCATGAATTTACTATTCCTAAGGGCAAACCATATGTGTCTTGCAAACTTGTATGCATCAGAGTACCTATCCCACTGTAGGATGCATGCAGGATGGTTGATTTATATTTATCAAAAAATTGCATACATGTCACATGTTATTTATTCTTTTGTATCTTTAATCTATCCATTTCCAGATAGGCCCAGAACTCTGATTTTAAATTTTTAAACTTCAGCTATTCCATTCTATGTATAAAATATGGATCTTGACTGATTAATTTGGATACTTACTGGTACAGCAATATATAAAAAGTAGAAAATGGATATTCAACCAATGTTTGTTAAACGAATAAATAAGTAATCGAGTATAAACTAAGCTGTATCTGTTTCATGGGTACCTACAGGTACCTAATCCTGCTTAGTTCTACACTGTTTTTTAAAATGTGGAAATAAAGCCTTATTTGGGAAAAAAAAATAAGTCTGACGGTGGGAAAAAATCACTGAAACAGGTGAATATTATAATCTTAAAATTCACTGACTAATAAAGAGTAACTAAATGCCAATTTACGAAACATCAGACTTTCAAGTGTCATCATGGAAGTCAGAAAGCATAGGTGGATAAGAAATTTAGGTTGAGTTCAAAGCCTGTTCTTTCTTTCAAACATTCTGTTCTCAATAATAAACCTTCAGTGCCAGTTTTATCCTTCAGTGTCGGATTTTAACTGTAACTAAGAACAGACTGTAACATGATGATGTCTGCAGACCCCACTGTCTTCTAAGCTGGCCACTTTCATTAGTGTGGCTGTACATGGTGATAAGCCATAGGGGTCATTTATATGACACTAAAGAACTCTACATGACATTCCTCTAGTCAAGACTTTACTCAGATATTCTGGGTCTCTCTCTACTGCTATTAATATTTCCTTTTTTTTTTTTTCTGTAGCATTTATTCACACTTGACCCTATGTTTTAGAAAGTTCACACAAGTCAGTATTCCAGACATTCCAGGAAATTGAAGAGCTGATCTAATGCCTGTGTTGCAAGATGAAAAACAGAAGAATTTTGTTGAACCTATAAAAAAGATGACATTTTTCCTGGCCCTGAGCTGCTCTGTACAAAATTGAAGTTTTGCAGCTTGTGTCTCTTTGATTTGTGATCTAGAGAGTATCCTATCTTGGCCATTACAGAATCATAAAAGTTCTCTGCTTCTTCCCAGCTCATTTTATTTCAAAGCAAAAGAGAAACCATCTATCTTAAAAAATGTGTTTCCTTTAATTTTTTTTTTTTTTTTTTCATTTTGCACATTGCTGAAATGGATTCTGTGAGGGTTCAGGGAAAACATGTAAATGGTCATATGAAAAGAGCATTGAGCGATGTCAAGTAAGATTATTTGGGTGGTTGAACTGGAGTGGGTGTCATGAGAATAAAGGACTGTGCAGCGCTTTCTCTGCCATAGCACCTTGTTAAAGACAGGAAACTTGCACTCATTACTTTTTTTCATCTATAAAATAGTCATAGAGAGCCACATAGCACATCCGGGTCAGGGCCTGGCTTAACCACAAAATCTTTATTGGTTCAGGAGGGAATGGGCTGGGCCTGAACGAGACTTCATTAGAAATAGCCTTGCATCCCATACTCCTTGGGCAAGAGGGAGGGAGGTACATGGAGCCTGTCTTAACAACATCTGAAGTAGTTCATCTCTCAGCTGAACTATAGTGCCTTTACGTCAACCTGTCTTCATAGTTTGACTATGCAGTCATCCAACAAACCTGTGATCAGTGCGTTCTATGTCAGCCACTATCCTAGCTCCTGGGAATCGATAGCATAACCAGACATCTTCTTCAAGAAATTCTCAGCCGACTTATAAACATAATGTTATGTCAAACTGAAAATAGTTTAAATTTTAAACTATTTAAAATCTTATAGTAGGGATATTCCCATTTTTTCCTACAGATAAGAGAGAATACAATATCATTTCATATGAAGAGGATATCAGTGTTTCATCAAAAAACAGAAAAAAATAAAAGCGTGTCAAACAGTTAATTTTTTACATGGTATTTTCATGGATTTTGTGATGTTTGCTGTATTTGTGAGCTTTTAAAAAAATATATCTGTTTTATTGTGATTTACTTTCCACTCTTGAATATTTACTTCTACACATAATTTGGATTCTTGTTTTTAAAGAGGTTTCTCAAAAGAATTGCAGAAGTTTGAGACACCATATAGCCTTTAGCCAGCCCTGCTACAAGGCTGTACTTGAGATGATCTACACAAAGTGACAACAGTGTACCTGGCACAGAAGAGGGGGTTAAACCATGGCTGCGATTATTATGATGATAGCTCTTTGCTGGTTCTCTCACTATCTTTCTCTCTAGCCCTGGAAAGGTATTTTCCTGCAGAATCAAGAAAAATCACGACATCCATGACTATCCTTATCAGCCCTAAAAATTGTTCCACTGCATAACGAAATCAATTTTTTTAGGAGTACCATACGAAAATTCGTTTTCTATTTCATTTTGTCCAAAATTTATTGTCCCATGTAAGAAGTATGAATCCTTTAAGGAAATAAGTCTGGAAACTCTAAGGTCACTTAGTATGAATTGAAAGCACAGCCATTGGCAGATAGAAATGGAAACAGATATTCTACATAAATTTTGACAGTTCCTTTCTCCATTTTAAAATATCTCTTGGGATAGTGGAAATAAATGAGTGTGAAAGTAACAGTTTTTCAGATTGGTGGAAAAAACTCACAGGTGTTTAATGTCCTCTGTAGCAAGATGTCCTTGATAGCAATTTCTCTCTTTTCTCTCTCCTGTGGAAGCTGGAGAACGAATGCAGTGCTAGAAAAGAAAAATACAGCCATCCTTTTCATTGGCTTCAAATAGCCTAAATAGGATGAAGAAACCCACTGCAGCTGAGTCAGAAGGAAGATAGCCATCTGTTAAAGATAAGCAGCCCTGGGGAGCTTTGAAACTGAGCCAGCCCCAGACTGAGGACACGCTTGAAGGAAGAACTTTTGACTTCAAGTTAATCACTTGGTGCTGGTAGATAACGGAAATGGAAGGGTCAGTGAGCAAGGCACTGTCGTCCCTTAGAAGCATTTACGTCTTTAAAAAGAAGCTTTAGAATTGCCCACCTGTCAAGATGTTATTCAGGTTAATGTAAATACAGCCTTATATTTTTAATAATTGTGTGAGATATCTGGGGCTCAGTGCACTTGGGAAGTACCTGTATAAGTGAAGCAGAAGAGTACAACAGTTCTGTAGTGATAATGCTGGCTCCAGTCAGGCTCTCTGCATCAAATCCCGACTGCTTAGCTCCATGACCTTAGACCAGCTCCTGAACCTCTGTGAGACTCGGTTTCCTGAACTGAAGAAATTCAATAAATGCTAGTATCTACCTCATCAGATCGCTATGAGGATTGAATGAGATGATCTCTATAAAGATATTAGCTTCATTCCTAGCAGACAGTCAGGACTCCATAAAAGCCAATGCCCCATTAAACTTGAACTCACCCATTTCCAGTATCCTTCTAATATATTGATCTCAGCTTCAAGAAATTGTGTATTTCTAGTGGTTTCTAGTAGCAGTTAATGGAAACTAAAGAACATCGACAACATTTCCCTATTAATTTAAAAGTGTGTTTTACGTAAGAAAAATTCAAACAGCCCCTATAGATGGTGACAAACTCTGGATCCTTCTAAAAAAAGTTAAACTCTGTTTTGTTGCTGGGGAGCTGGCCAGAGGCAACTGACACACCTCTTGAAAACCAATTCAGATTCCACCTCAAAAACAGATATCCAAACAGACAGGCCTACTTCATTAATCCCAATTCAAAATAGATATTATAAATTGCCAGGTTCTTATGAGGTACTTCATTGGGCCTGGAGCTTTTAATTATCCTTTCTCCATTGTGCAATAAGGAAAGGTGGTCCAGATAGTGGCAGCAAAAATCAAGCAAAGATGATGGGAGACTATCTTAGATAGAGCCATATCACTTTATGTCAAGGCAGCTAGGGAATCTTGGAGTTGAATACCAAGATGAACAGCTTGACAGTAGCAGTACATGCAAGACTTTATGATATTTTGTTGGATAAAGAGAAACAATCTGGGAATAGGTAGGGTTTCGATATATATGCTCTCAGAGGAAAGTAGCCAATGAATATTCACCAATCACTGTGAACACCGACGTGGTGAATGCTGAACCATTGTTCCTAGGGAAATGCAGGGTTAGGTTCTTGCAAGCCTCTGGTAAATTCATATCCCTGTTTTATGTGTTTCTGTTTAGAGACATATTATTAATTTATGATATGTTGTTGTTTCATTAACACTGGACTTACAGCACTATAAGCCATGCCTGAACCAAGCTTATCTAACACACGTTTTCTGTTAGACACATCACAGCCTTCTTGTACTTAGGAACACTAGACAGCACTTCAGCACTACAGTTAGGGGCCACTTTAAACAGCAAAAGCAGAAAACAGCATTAAACAGATGGCAAAAAGGACCGTTGTTCACAGCATTAGAGCTGAAACAAGGCAGAGCATCATCTTTTTCAACCTCAGCTGGGAAGGAGTGCATTGGGTGACTCAAAATTTCTGCTGCTCTGAGGACATCCATGAATGACTAAGAAAGCACCACCTGGACTGACTTTGGGGTTACAAATAAATTGGTAACAGACTTTCAAAACTGGAATCTAGGAATAATATGGATCAACTGTGTTTGTATATTATCTAGAGGAAATACTATTTGAAGTTGTATACTCAATATGATTCTAAGTTTATAATAATAGATATTTATTTAAATGCTATATTGATGTTTTGTTTTAAAGATAGTCAATATTGAAAACATGATTTCAGGAAAAGAAAATGGTCTGAGTCTTCTAGTTGTAAATTAATAATGTGGCATAAGTTTTAGAAAAATGACTCCAGGTAAGTCGAGAGAACCCCAGTGTAACTGACGATGAGTTAATACTACCAAAGGTATTTAGGGGCCACTAGCATCTGAAGACAATTTAAAAGAAGTTAAAGTTTCCCTGAAATTATAAAGCAAGTCAATATGTTCATATAATTCAACTCATAAAACCAAAATAAGGCTCAAGTTTATATAGACATAATCTGTATTTAACAAAGGTAAAATTTAATTACAAAAGTTTCTCAGGATTATCTGTCAAATATGAGCTTTATGAAAAAGAAAAATTAGAAGGGCTAAATTTTAGTAAGAGCCTGTCTTCAGAACCATAGTGAGTTTCTATCTTCTGGGCAATAATACCATTAAAAAGAGTCATAATTCGAGTGTTACTGTGTCTCTCCATCTAAGAAAGTTATACTTTTGGAGAATGAACTTAAGGGAAGCAATTACTTCTTCTTACACTCCTGAACTTTCCGACACCCTTAACTATAGAAGTCACAGATGATGCTACCTCTCCTTTCCAAACCCCACTTTTATGACAAACGCTGTTATTTTCAATCTGCAAGCTAAACATCACTCAGTACTAAATCCTTCCTGATCAAGACAGAAAATGCATTCCTATCCTCCCAGGTGTAGGGCTTAGGAATTGTTCTGCTAGTTTTAAGTACAGGAATTGGGGTTTTCTTCCTCAATTTCTGCCTAGAACTACAATTTCTTTCTAGGCCTAAATCCTTGCTCAAATCTTAGATGTCTGATATCCACATCACTCATACCAGACACATCTTCCTGAGGTCTGTTCCCTTTAGACTCAGCCACTCTGTGTAATGCTACCACTCACCTAGCATCACGTATCACTGCTGCTTGAAGAGACCTAATGTCCATCCCACTGGTCAATTCAAAAGTGAATAGAAAACAAAGCTGGTCTGACAGGAGTCTTTAAATAATGAATTGGACTGCTAGTCCCCCTCCCCAGGGGCCAGCCCACTCACACATCCTCCTCCGTAATCCTACCTCTACTCCCACCATTCCAACGTTACAATCCAATTCTGCCTCACCTTGCACAAATATTTTAAGAGTGTATGATAAGGTGCCATTTCCGAGACCGAGCAGAGTCCAGCCATAAGGAATAGAGTAAGACAATAGATCTGTGAAATGCATTGTCTCCATAAATCTGTAGAGACATTTCATTCAATCTGTTCCAAACCTATAAAATAAGAGCAATTACATTTATCCTCCCACTTGGGGTACTTAAAGTCTTTATTTAGTGCTTTAAAAAGACAATGAGTTCTTTCAAACAAAAAGTGTTTGGTAAGTTGAAAGGATCAATCTTATAAAGAAAATGTCAAGTCAATTTGTAAATCCTTTTTAACCAGAAGTAAAAAAATTACTTTATAATGAATTCCTTATTGAAGTAAAATTCATCTTTTCAGACACTGGGGTCTGCATCTTTCCTTTAATATTTATGTCATTCTTCTGGAAAAAGAAAAAAAGACGTATAAAATCTGCATAACTTATAATAATAATTACATTTAGGAAAAGAAAGCACTGCTTTCACATTTTACTGTTACATGGTTCTCTTATATACTCATATGGTTCATGAAACATATGAGTATATGAACAGAATAAGATAAAAATATGTTTGATTTAATTGTATAAAATAATTTATTTCTTTGGGAGTACCTCTATTTTCTCTTTATTTTAAACCAAAAGAAATATTTTTTTTCATAAATATGAATTTATATAGTACCAGAATTCAAAATATCAAAATTGATTTTTAATATGTGAATATGGTGTACCAATGCTTACATTAAATTAAATTCAATAAAAGTGTCTATTTCTACTTTAGAGCACTTTTCTATGCTTCAGATATATCAATTTTCTTTAATCAGGCAAAGATCTAAACTATCATTTCAAAGGAAAAATTTCCACAACCAAATAACGTCTCTAGCATGGAAGCATTTCTATCCCAAAGATTTGCTGTTTCTGTTTGACAATTCTAAGCATCAACAATGTTCAGATTTATGTTACCCAGCAGGATTCTACAGAAAGAGCCTGATTTTTTTAAAAGACTAAAAGTAAAGTACAAAGAACATTAACCACTGAGAGCTTTTTAAATAGAACTGTTGGCTGAAACCCTTTGGGTAGAAGTGTTTGGGTAGAAAATAACATTTTACCAAGATGCTGTGATATTTTGTGCTAATAGTTCACACCTAAGGTGTTGTTTTCTTCATGCAGAGGAAGCAATTGGTTGGAAAATAGACAACATAAACTAAGTCACTTTTTTTTTTAATCTTAAAGTTTAAGCTAATTTGCTACATGGTGATTAATGCTTTAATCAGGATTCTTGGGTTTGAAAATTAATCATTTCATCAACTGAATATGGAATATCTGTGGATGAAAATGCTATAAATCAAAAGGAGACACATTGGAACATTTAGACATTCTAAAATTTTTAATTTTTCCAAGAAATCTTCTATCCACCTTCCCCTTGGGGTGTTTCTGGCTGAAACTCCAATCCACTATTTAGCAGCTACAATGCCCTGAGTAAATGATTAACCTCTCTAGCTGTTTTGCCTTCAATGCTTAAAAAGCAATATTAGAATTTATAAATTGATTCCTCTTATTGGCAGGAGCAGCAGTCATTTGCAAAGGGTCATGGACACAGGGTGATGTATTCATTGGGAGCCATGATTATAACAGTCTGCCTTACAGCCACAAAGAATCAGAGGGAGGAGGATTCAGTCTGGACTGAATCCGGTACTATCTTGCAATATAGTTCCACTAGAAGGTGATGGGGAAGGGAGAGAGGCAACAGATACGTGTCATAATATTTTATGAACAGAATTCTTTTCTATCAACAGAATTATCAGACCAGGGAGATAAGTTAAATAGGAGAAAAAATAGGAGGAGAAAGTCAGGAATAGAGATGGAGCTTAGGACCAGTATAGTATCAGAATTTCTGGAAAGAAACCACCTCACAGAAGACCCACACCCATACACCAAAATAGGGCAGCTGTAGCAAAATAAAACCAGCAGTACAGGACCCGTTTAGCTGGCCAGTACATCCTGGTTCCTATGTAGTGTTCAAGTTCCCCAGTGGCTTACACTTGCCCAATAGAACACAAGTACTTACGGTAGCTAACATTGCCCTCCAGTGAAAATATGCAGGGAGAGCTGCTGAGGTGCGTGTGCAGGCGCATGCGTGTGCTTTTGTGTGCGTGTAGTGGGGAGAGGAGATTGAAGGGGTTAAGGGTGAGGATTTCAGGTCAGACAACTTCAGCCTAAGGTACATGCAGTACCAGCAAGATAAAGTCAGGCTCCCGTTCACAAGGATGACCGCACTCTGCTGAGAAACAACAGCTCTGGGTTGCCAAGCTCTAGACTGAAGTACCGGGTATCAGAAGGGCAACAAGGATTTAAATGAATGTGCAAAAACCTCATGAGTGGGTTCCAAACCGCTTCTTTCCCACCACTTCCTGGACATGTGACGTTCCTAGCCTGCCCCCCTCAAAGAGGCCATTAGAAGAGCTGGGGAGGAGGGAGCAGATTTAAAAGTCTGCACATTTGCCTGGAAGATATTTAAATGTTGTAATGAAAATGAGATAAATTTCCCAAATGGGAATCAATTTAGCTTCTTCTTGAACCATTTTCATTTTCTAAAAATATGTAGGTTTGATTAAAGAAGGGCAAATCAATTATAAAAACCAAGTAGCTACTTTACTTTTGCACTTCCAAATGTAATATCTAAAATTAACAGAACCTTGATATACTTCTCTTCCAGTGTGCTGACAACAATTAAATGAAATGAATTAACAATTAAGTGAAAAATCTGCAGTGTCTAACACAGTGTCTGTGGCTTACAAGTCATCCACAAGGTGGGAGCTTGTTATTGTCAGAGGGCTAGAAAGGCAGGCTCTCAGACCAACTTGTACCTTATAAAGAACTTGCCCCTCCCACCTGCAGTTTGACAGTGGTTACGAACTAGTGGTGTGATTTCCACATGCCATGCCACAAATAATGCAGTGTAACTATATGCTGGCAAAGAAAGAAATTACAATAGAACCTTGATGAATGAGCCTGTTGACTAGTAAATAGATTGTTAAACGTCATTTTTGAAACCATGTACATTATTTATGTTGAACTATCAATCTCATGTGATTGGGCATATAAGAAAATTGGTAAACTCTCACATGGAATTTGCCAGAAAGAAAATCACCCAGAGAGGACTGACTACCAGATTACCATCAGCACAACCTCCAGCACATCTCCCGAGACAAGGAAGAGGCTCGTGAAGCCACACTACACTGAACAAATGTCCCACTGACACTGATACACTTAGTATGCATCACAGACAACTGTAATTTTTATATCACCAAAATTGTAATTTTTATAACATTGATGTGACAGTGTTCACATTCAACAATACAGCTACATTTCACACCAGTTCCTGGAGATAGGAATGGCCCATCGGTATCACCATGGAGAGAATGAAACATGCCTCAAACCTGTTTCATAGCCTGGTTATTGATTCTGCTCCCCTCCAACCCCAGGATTCATAAGAGAATTCTGGTGGACCCACCCCTTTGAGGGACCCTGAGTCCATTAACAGTTGACTCTGCAATGCTTCTCTGGGGAATGTGTGAGGAGGTGCATTAGGTAAAACCATTGTTTAAAAGTATTGACAGAAATTGTTTTTTATATGGCAATAAAGAGTGATATTTGAACATAACTGAGGTTTTATATCTGTAGTTTTTTTGGTACAACTGAATAACTGCTGCTTTATTTTGTCATTTAAAGTATGCTTTTGGAAGGAATGGTTTAAATGTTTGAATGAGTTAAAATGGAAAAATGATGGCTTCTTTTTGTGATCCATTTTCTACAACGCTCAAAATGCCTGCACAGAAAAGCCACTGTGGCCCTAACAAAACAGGGTGGTTCCCTTAAGCAGATCTCTAAGTACCTGTCATAATTAAAAATTATTCTAAAATAAAGAGCCACGCTATCTGATCCTCATTGTTTTGGAGCCCAGTGATTAAATTCTGTCTAGTGCCCACAATGTGACCAAAAAAAAAAAAAAAAAAAAAAAAAAATCAAAAACCTTCCACACAAGTTTAAAGTATAATCAATATACTGACAGTTCTATGATTATTAATTTGGCTGTTCAAATACCTGAACCCTAGGGAAGAGCTGCCCCAGTAAGGTAGGCCCAATATTTAATGTATGGGAAATTACATTCTCCCTTCCATATTAATACAGTATAATTAATGAGATATGTATTTTCTAGCAGATTCGTTGGTTGTCTGGTAAGGATTCCCATTGTCTTCATCTTTGCTTACATACCCTTGATTGGTTTAAACCAATCAGTGCATGGCATTTCCCTAATAGCTGTTCTCAATCGAGGGTGGAGCAAAAAATTTAAGCAGGTCCTGTCAAGCTGAATAAGCAGATTTACATTGCATGCTTATAGAAAATAACTTGTTAGAAATGCACATTTTCGGAACTACTTGAGACCTATGCTGATGGTTAGCTTTATGTGTCAACTTAGCTAGGCATGGTCCCAAGATCTTTGGTCAAACACCAGTCCAGATGTTGATGTGAAGCTTTTTCTTAAAGATGTAATCAACATTCAAAACAGTAAGCTTTAACTAATATCTTCATCATGTGTCTCAGTCTCATCCAGTCAGTTGAACACCTTGAGAAAAAGACTGAGGTCCCCTGAGAAAGAAGTATTGCCTCTAGACTATCTTCAGACTCAAGCTGCAATATCAATTCCCTGGGTCTCCGACTTCATAGCCTGCTCTGCAGACTTCAGATGTGACAGCTCCCACGGTCTCATGAACCTATTCCTTAAAATGT
The DNA here is from genome assembly GCF_057876585.1 of Rhinolophus sinicus. Taxonomy (NCBI): domain Eukaryota; kingdom Metazoa; phylum Chordata; class Mammalia; order Chiroptera; family Rhinolophidae; genus Rhinolophus; species Rhinolophus sinicus. The sequence goes on from NC_142516.1 coordinate 58,300,004, forward strand.
CTCTCATGGAAGATGAAAGATATACTATAAATGTGGGTGTGTGTGTGTGTGTGTGTATGTGTGTAAATATATGTACGCTTTTTTTTAGTTTTTTTTAGTTTTGTTTTGTTTTTGCTGTAGTTAAAAATAAGAAGCTTGATGATGAAGAAGAGGAAGTGGCTTCACACAGCAAGAGAGTAATTGAAGGATTTTTCTTTATCCAAGGAAAGAGAGATTTGAGCATTTAGAAGGTAGAAAAGAGAGCACTGAAGAGAGAGAGATGTTGGAGAGATGGGATCTGGCCAGGTGGACAGGGTGGCCTTGGATAGGGTGAGCGCACCCTGGGCAGAAGGGAAAGGTATGTTCCTCTGAGCACAGCTGAGCCCCTGCAGTCTGATGGCCTTGTTTTGTTTTGTTTTTTTTGTTTTTTTTCTGGGGAGTAGGAGGCAAGGCACAGGCTAAGAGAGCAAAGGAGGGGCTGGAAGATGAAAGATATACTGTAAGTGTGTGTGTGTGTGTGTGTGTGTGTGTGTGTGTAGACAGAGAGATTTATTGTAGGAATTGGTGAATAATACTTACAAACACACATTATATTTTTCTGTTTTTCTGGAGAAACCCAAATAATATGCCCACTAAATTGGAAACTGAAGGAAAACCCCAGAAATCTGTGTTTTAATAATACTTCCAGGTGATGCTGATGCTCCTAAAGTTTCAGCCCTAAAAACTGTATTAGAGCATCTTTAGCCTATCTCATTGGCAATTTAATGGAGAAAGCCTGAAATTACATTGTGGTGGATTTGCATTTTATCAGTTAAACTAAGATGAAGCCGTGTTTTCCAGAATTCCATTGCCTGCACAGTTCCAGATTAGTGTGAGCCACAGAGACAATTTTCCTGAGATTTGGGAGGCAGAAGTGGAGCAGCAGCATCTTGCTTTGTATACTCTGAAGTCTGGAGCAGGGTACGGGGCTTGTTGTACCTTGGGGCTTACCTGCTGGCTCAGCTGCTTGGCTAAAACAGCAGCCAGGCCCATACCGTGTTTCCCCGAAAGTAAGACCTAGCTGGACAATCAACTCTAATGTGTCTTTTGGAGCAAAAAGTAATATAAGACCACGTATTATATTATATTATATTATATTATATTATATTATATTATATTATATTATATTATTATATAATACCAGATCTTATAGTAAAATAAGACCGGGCCTTATATTAAGTTTGGATCCAAAAGACACATTAGAGCTGATTGATCAGCTAGGTCTTATTTTTGGGGAAACATGGTAGAAATTGCATTCCTTCTGGATCCTCCTGGATTTTTTAACAGCTGGGCCAAGAAAAGGGTGTCATTTTTTTCCTATAGATCTCTTGCATCACTGAAATTGGAGCCATGGAGATGTTGAAAAACAGAAATGCATTCCAGCCAACACTCACGGCGTCTGCTCACCCTCACAGGTTGCAGTGTATACTTGTTTGTTCTACTTCCCATCCTTCTTCCTTTTGCACACTCAAACACGCCAGCTTCATCAAGAATGTTTCACCAGTTCCCACAGTTGTGCAAAGTCAAATCCTTATAAAACATCCTTTATTTCTCCAGAATTTCTGCTTCTCAGATCAAATATGGCAGATATATAAACAGAATCAATTACCACTGTAGTGAATGTTTTATGAAAAATAGTGTCAGAAAAACAAGGAGAACATTGAATGCTTTTACTTTTAATAGTACACAGTGCTATAAACTCCCTACATTATCCTGGCTAATATAGTGTATGTTCAACCCTTTAAAATTTATGGTATAATATCTTTTGTCTTTTTTAAAGTCTCTCTCCTCCCCATATCCTTTTATGTTCATATTTTGTTTTCTTTTATCCCACTACTCTTCTTTCCCTTGGCTTTAGGCCATTGCTCCTTGTTCTATAATCTTCAGAGACTGTGAATAATTCTTTACCTTCCGTATGTTGTTTGTGCCCTGGAAGGTATAGAATGTCCAGTGACCAGGTCTCCGCATTGCACCCTCTTTCCTAAACAATGTCAACTTATTTTCCTAAGTTCCTTCCCCTCTCTTATCATCTGATCCTCAATTAATTTTGTTGCCGTTTGTCTCATTTGTGCTACACTCTTATTTGTATTAAAACATTACATTGAGACCACAGAGAAGACTTCAAAATACAAAGAGACTTAAACATCGATGACTTTGGAATTAGTTTACATTCATCTTCAATAACCATTGTTTAATGACTTTGATTTTTAAATGTCACTGGAACTTTCGCATTTCACCTAGAATGTTAACTTTATATTTCTAACGCTTTATCTGACCTATCATCAAATGGTTAGTGAATACCTTATATTGTCTTTAAAAGTACCTACAATGTACCTTATACAATTAGAAATCACTGTAGTAAAAGGTTTTGCCTATTTAACATGAGCAAGTTAATTGTGGTAGATTAATTTGTAATATTTAGTCATTATCAGGTGTCTGGAAATTAACTGCCTGGTATTACTTTTCCATCATTCCCATAAGCTCTGCTTTCTTCTACATTCTGTAATCAGTTATTGGTGGTATTGGTAGATGCTCTCTCCTATTTAGGATTTCCGGGCAGGAATTCCGCCCGTTCTCCGGAATATTTTTCACTTTCCCCTTCCCGTATCCCAAGATATAAACTGTTTTCTGTTCTCCATGATGAATCGTTTCCACAAAGTGACGGCCGATACTACAAACCACCTGGGTTGAAGGAGCTGATTTTCCCTATTTCCTGACCAACTTTTCTTGGGATTCGGGAACAGGAAAGCAAAAAACATTCACGAGAACAGGCGGGAATTCTTACCTGGAAACCTTACTCCTACTACAGCATGTTTTGAAATACCACTAACCTACAAATTGTAGCATAGTGTACTATATGATAGTACAGCAGCATATAATACAGAAGATCAATTTTGTCACCAATTAAAAGACAATCCATTTCAGTTATTCAGGAAGGCATTAAACAACTTAAATGTAACCCATCCAGTTTTTAATACTTAGTGTAATCAAAGCATTCACTGTGTAGTAATAACACCAATGTGATTTTAATTTTAAATATTATGATGCTATAGAAAAAGAAAGGGAGGTTTAAGAAAAAAAATTATTCATTCCAAAATATAAGAAAAAGTAGATATTTATCAGTTATACTAATGATCCAATTGCTATATTTCTATGAAAATCAGTCTCTAAAAATGGTCAGGAAAAACTTAGTAAATAGTAGTTTTAGTACTGATTCACAGACATAACTTAGAATTTTTAATTTCTTAATAGAATGTAATTGATTTTAAAAATCAATGTAGTTTGCTTTACAAATGATTTGTTTAAATCCAGGAACCCATAAAATATCCATCCATCCTTTACCATACTTGCTTTTATTTTTTCACTTTCTTTTTTATTTTATTTTATTTTATTATTATTAGTTTCAGGTGTATAAAACAAGGTAATAGTTAGACATTTACACCCCTCACAAAGTGATAACCCCCCTCCCCCAACCTACTACCCCTCTGACATCGCATACAGCCATTACATTTCCACTGTCTCTATTCCTTGTGTGTGTGTATAAATAAATATATATATGTATATATATGTATATATGTGTGTGTGTATATATATACATATATATACACATATATATTAAATTATAGTTGACACACTTGTCATTTTTATAACAGTGATACATCTCATGTATATCTCAGATACATGAGAGGTATCACAGTTGTATATATTACTGTATGTACATATGCACATAGTAATACTACTAGGGAATACTTTCAACCATTATCATAATTCCTTTCTACAATTTGATTTATTTAGGACTCAATACCGAGCAGAACCTTGATTTGTGGGTGCACATAAATTAATTATAGATTCTGATTAGTTTACTTTTATCTCCATAAAGTTCATTCATCTTATTTCACAAAAGACTTTTTTTATTACATTGTACATAGTCATATAGAAATTAATACATGCAGAAAACCGTCTTTAAATCCCTAGTCAAATAAGGAGGGAAAAATGGCATGTTGAGGTCTTGGACTGTTATTATGCAGTGCTTAATAAACCCAAGGACATGTGCTTTTCAAAGAATACAAATTACTATGGATAAGAAAAGGCTTATGTAGACTAATTGCTTAAACAAGCAACACACTGTACTCTTACAAGAGAAATATTTAATTAGAGAGAGGGGGAATATTATAGAAAATATTTGTACCAAATATTTTTTTCTATTTATATTTTTACTGGAAAGTGCTAATTTATTTAAAACTAGGTAGGCTTACTGAGCCCTCTACTATTTCTACATTGTTACCTAAGTATCTGTAACTGTGCTGTAGGTCAGAGGAATTCAGAGAAACAGAGGAGGTAATTACCTTATACAACAAGATTTGAAACAAAGCTTTCCCTATTGTCTCAGAATTTCATCTAAATCATCAAATCAGAGGACAATTACTGACAGACACTTTCAATTCTAAAGAAAAGCACTAGACACGCTCTTGAAAGATTGACTAAGAGGTAATCAATCTGCCCCATCAACCTGACTCCTTCCTTCATTTGATATTTGAGAAGGTTAGGGATTCATTGAAGGACTCTTCTTTGAAAGGACTGATAATATTTTAGGCTGCCTGCTTTACCTACCCATGTGAGCCACAGATAGAACACAGAGTTCTAAAGATGGCAGATTGGAACCTTATGGCCCAGCAGAATATGTGTAGAGAAATTTGTCGGCCTGCCCTTCGCTGCCACAGGAGCACAGTGAAAGAATGTTTTGGAGAAAGTTTTAATTATGTCCTCTGGAATTTATGGTACATTGACATCAATGCTTGCATGTTCCTCTCTCCTAGGGAAGTCTCCAAGCAAGAGGCAGGTTGAATAGAGAGAGAAAGAGTAGGAGTAGTGTTTGAAGAGGCAAGGGTAACTGACTTTTCCCTTTCACCAATTTTCCGGACTTTAGTGGTATTGCAAGCATTCCACTAGAAAATGCTGCCTGGTGAATGAGGCAACACTATCATCAGGGAATGGGGTGAGACAGTGTTTGCCTCAGAACTTAATAAATGGCACACAGGAATCAGCATGCTTATTCTGCTACAAAAACAAACAAACAAACAAACAAACAGGAAGGGGAGGTCTAATTGTTATAACTAACATTAGTCATACACACCTTCCTGTAATTATTTCTTCCCTTGATCCTAACTAGAAGCTAGAACCTACATGAAAGTGATAGATGAGGAAGATACACAGATAAACAACAACAATAAAATCAAATCCAGCTCCATTCTTCTTTCACTGGCCCTCTATCTCACACCAGGCATAACATAGGAAGGAAGAAGGAAGAGATGTGAATTGGATCTGCGATGCAAGTTTGATTAAGTTGGCCCAGATGCTCTGGAACTAGACTGAGAAACAGACATAATCAGACAAGCTGTGCTGTGTGCCTGAAAAGCCACCGATTGGAATGGAAAAAGAATCACTTCACCTGGTGCTAGTGATAAGAAAAAAAAAGAAAACAAGGAGGTTTTCTGATCTTGCTCTACCAAGTTCAACCCATACAAAATAAATCAATTACACTTAAGTGTAACAAAAATTCAACAATGCTCAGGAAGATGCTGCTTCAAAGAAAACAATTGGCCTCTCACCTATGGGACGTATCTAGAAATACACAAAGGAAATTTGAGCATTTTCCTTCACCATTTTTAGGTGATGTGTACATGAACACACACACACACACACACACACACACACATTTTAAGAGGGCTTTTCTAAACATATGTGGTAGTCTAATAATCCAGAGAAAAGAGGGCGATGAATGATTGCTGTATGTAGAAGATAATCTTTAAACTGAGTCTTGAGAGATGACTGGAAATCACACAGGCAAAAAGGGAGTAGAGGTAAGACCATTGAGATATTTCAAGGTGCGAGAAGAGCATATTTAGAAATAGAGATTTTGGAAGGAATGTAAAATGCCAATAGATTACTTAGCTTAGCTGACACATGAGGTATGTTCAAAACAGGTGCAACAAATGTAAATGGAGGGAAAGATCAACAGGCATGATTTTTCAAACTCTCAAGTGCATGCGTTGAGATAGTCAGAGAGAGGAAAAGTAAGTAGACCTCAGAGTCCTGCACTTCAATCAGAGAACTCTACCGTCATGTTTTACATGTATGTTACCATCCATGTTAGATTTTAGTTGAAGTCTTTTGTAACTTAAAAAAAAATCAGAATTTGTGGATATTAAAAAATAACTGAAGGCACATGGACAAAGAACACCAATAATAGGAAAAAATACCCAAATAGAAGATAAAGAATGCTAGGTCACACTGCGAAGGATTTTCAATATCGTTGATCTTTCTTGAAACTCTTCTTCCTTGGTTTCTTTGAGTTCTGTTTTCTGTTCTCCTCTTATCACAAATTGACTCTTAACATTCTTTCCTTTACAACTTTTCTCAAACACACACCTTAAATATTCTCTCATAAATTTATTCTTACATTAAACATTTTTGAGTGCCAGAAAATGCAAAACTTAATCAGAATGTTCAGGCTCATAAGGAACTCCCACTTTAGTGCAGGGAACAAATATGGAAACTAGATAACCTATAATACATACTAAGTGCTGTGTCAGTCCCATGAATAAACAGCTTGATTCCCAGAAAATGAAACAATTGACCTAAAACAAAGAGCCTGGTCTCTAGAGTAGGTGACACTCAAAATCCTATCTCTGCCATTTTCTAGTTATGTGCCATTGCTTTTATCGTTTTGCACCCCCTATTTATTTTATTTTATTTGAGGTGTTCACATCCATGTGCTCACTTGCATTTCCTTTTATTTGTATCTTCCATGAGGGAGGAAGAGAAGTGAATTCCCCAGGAATAAAGAATTGGATCAGCTTTCGCTTTCCCTTTGCTATTGTTCCAGAAGAGCATTCTGCAGCTTGAGTTATCAGTATCTTGCTTGTGTGTGTAGTTTTTCTTCTCATATACCAGATATGCTGTGTGGCTTTGTCTAGGATTTGGATCTAGATGCCTTCCCTCCTTGGAATGATGGGACCAAGTCCCGCAAACTGTGAAAGCTGTCTTTGACGTGCTATCACACCAATGAAAAGGTAGGGACCTTTTCATTCCAGTGCATTATGATAAACCCATTTGTCAGCATTGCTCTCCACCTAGATGTTGTCATGGCGCATTTCCTATGGCCCAGGGAGCCGCCACTGCTCCAAAGGTGTAAGAGGAAAGGGTGGAGGGGAGGGGGAAGTCACTAACACAACAAGCCGGGTCCCCCCACACACACACTCACTCGCTTGCTCTCTCACTCAACACGGGTGAGAACCACCTCCTCATTTTGCCCTTGTTTTGTTTTTTTGTTTTTTTTATTATGAGCTCTATCTGTACCTCCATTTTATCTGTACAATTTTCTATGTACAATAAAAAATTATAGAAGCACCTGCCTCATTGCATCACAGTGAAGAGTGAACACCACTATGCATGTAAAGTGTTCAGCAGTGATTAACTTACCCCAGACAAGGACTGGGTAAGTTAATAGTAACGAGGATCATAATGGAGAGGAGAAGCAGCAAGAAGAAGAGTGAGAGGAGGAGGAAAAATGGAAGAATAAAGGAATATTTCACAGAGAAGATGAAGTCTACGCTATGTCTCTATCAATGAATAGGAGTTCACTAGTTGAGTGAGGTGGGAAAGAGGTTCCCAGGCACAGGGTCTGTGGTGTCCCAAGGTTGCCTCTTCATGAGAAATGACATCCACCAGAGTTATGGTTTAAACTCTCAACTAAGCTAATGCCTCCTAAGGTAACAACATTGTATTTCTTCTGAGCTTCCTTTCTACTGGAACTCACTATTTTGATCTCCTATAACCACCACAAAAATCAAACACTTGAAAAGTAACTAAATCCGTCTCTGCACACATGTGGATTCTCCTCTTCTTATATTCTCTTAGAGAATACAGAAATTTCAGGGCCATCATAGGCTCTGCCTCCCTTTGCCCCTCTGCCTTCAACATTTCAATCATCACCAAAGTCAGTTGATTCTATGCCAAATTTATCTTCCAAATCAATCTCATATGTTGAACCAACTCAAATCTTCACTGTAAGTTCAAAGTAGAAACAGTATTAAATACACAATAATTAAATAATCATTTAGCTGACATGTGCTCCTGATTCATTTAAATGAAGGGGATTTAATGACTGAACTTAAAGCTCCTCTATGTAGTGTACTCCAATCCAATATTCCAATCCAATATGGAATTAATTTGTTCATCTAATAAATATTCTTGAGATGATCATATGTGCTAAGCACATTGCAAGGCCCAGGGAATATGGGTCAAATAAAAAGTCTTTGTTCCCAAGGTACTCACAGTCTAGTAGACAACTGAAAAAAGGAATTCAAGAAATATGGTATAAAATTGTGACTGCTATAATAGAAGTCTACATGGGGAACTGTGTAGTTCAGAAACTGAACTTATAAGAAAGAGGAAGACATGTAGATGAAAAGAGTGTTCCAGATACAGTCAGGACAGTTATCTAGCACACGAAATTACAGAATAGAGTATAAGTGTTCAAACAGCCCAAGATAGGTGTGTGTGTTTATGTAGGGGTGTGTGTGTGTGTGAATTTAAATGTAGTCTCTCATAAATTGTAAATTCCTAGAGCTCAAGGAGGCATCTGATTAGCCATTGTTTCTCCTAAAGTACGTTGAGCAGTAGACACTCAGCACATATTTCTTGAATATAACTTATAAGAACTAATGAGAAACTATAGTTACCAATTTACTTGAAAGTTCTAATATGTGACATGGGATTGAGGCCTTGGACTAGGAGGAGTAGTGCTTATGTGAACACAGATTTTTAAGATCTTTAAGGTTTGTTTTGGACACTGTAGATTATCAGATAAGTTTGACAAGAGATCCTACAGCAGAGAATACCAAGAATCTTAGATTAAATTCATTATGGATCAAGATTTTCTTGTTCAGACAGCATGTGGCAGACATAAACCAGTGCAGGGGAAATTAGTCATTTAAATAAATAAATGTGTGTGTGTGTGTGTGTGTGTGTGTGTGTGTGTGTTTCTTTTAAACATAATAAAATAGATTGGTAAAGTAATGATTTGGAAGAACTTGCCACCTCTGCAATTCAATCTGGAAACAGTCCTATAATGCCAGGCAGAGTTGGCCACAAGACATGTTTTTGTGACTAGTGTACTACTGGTATTGTCTTCCTTTCTTTATAACTCTGAAATTCTAGAGAAGCCCACAGAACAACAGGTGAATTCTTATTATCCTTAGATTGGTTGTTAGGGACAGAGTGGAACAGTGTGGAAAGAATATGGATGTGGGAGTCGATTAGACCTGAGTTAAAATTCGAGATCTGGACTGAGTAACTTTCAGCAAGTGAAGCTCCATCCCCTCATTTCTCCTCATAGCCCTGGCTCACTAAGTCTTACTCATCCTTCAGTTTCAACTAAGGTCACCACCCTAAAAGTCAGTATTTCCAAACTGAACTCCTGCCATTTTTCCCCCACTTTCCATTCCCTACCGCCTCAAAACTTGTTTCCTTAGGTAGTAAAATGACCTACTTTTCACGCAGTTTCTCAGGCAAAATTCCTGTGTGACTATGTTGTTTTCTTTTGTTCAAATACCACATCCAATCCATCAACAATTCCTGCCAGCACTATCTCTGAGATAAATACCGGATCTGATCACTTCTCATATCCTCCAGCACTGCTACTTTAGTCCAAATCCCCATCGCCGCCTGGACACTGTTACACCTTCTGTCTAATCTCCCAGCTTCCATTCCTGCCATCTTGCATCTTATTCTTTGAATGATGATTAGACCCATCACTTAAAATATAAATCATTTTATGTCACTTGTTTGCTCAAAATCTTCCAGAGGTTTCCCATTCAAATTAGCACACACAAAAAAAAAAAAAAAAAAAAAAAAAAAAAAAAAAAAAAAAAAATCCAAGGACTTAATCATTGCATACCAGACCCTACATAACCATGGCCCCTGGTAACATAATTCCCCACAGTCACTTCCTCCCTCTAACCTGGTCTTTTTGCTCCACTTAGAACAATACCAAGCACACCCTGACCTCCAGGCCTTTACACTGACAGTTTCCTCATATCCCTCCTCAGATCTCCACATGATTTGCTTCCTCTTCTCATCCAGATCACTGCTCACAATCACCTTCTCAAAGAGTCCTGCCCCGACCACCCAAGCAAGAGGACTCTCCCTTCCCCAGCTCTGTGTTTTATTACACTGCTAACTTTTCCTTGTCCTTACCTAATATTACGCATCTGTGTTTTTGTTTAACATACATCTCCCCTAATGGATAATAATATCTGTGATAGCAGGGATTATGTGTCTTGTTTACTACCCCAGTGCTAATCACAGTGGCTTACACATAGTCAGCAGTCTGTAAATGTTTATTGAATGAAGAACGTGTCTTCAGAATTGTTCTCTCGTAGCCCCTCCAGAGACCCATTTCGGTGTTTTCTGTGATGTTGTGTCCAGTGTAACCAGCACATTTTTTTTTTTCTAGCACTCACGATGCACTTTTTACTTTTCTATATCCATCACTATATTATATATGCTCCTTAGGGTCAGAAGACTATCTATTTTGTTCACCATTGTACGTCCAGAGCTTATTGCAAAAAATCTAGTGTATAATAAATGCTCAATAAATATTATTCAATCAAATGGTGGTTCATCATAGAGTCCAGGACCTTTTCAGTACAAAAAGATGAGAACCATGAAAGTGATCACACATATTCTTATTTAATACAACTGGAAATATCTTAACTAACACCTGCCTAACGAGAGGAAAAAGCTGATGAGGAGGAAGGTGTGAAAAACAAGCCATTTGTCATTTCTATTTTAATTTTAGAAGACACAATCAACTTAATTTAGATTTATCATCCATAGGATATTCACACTGAGACAAAGAGGATGCCTGTAGTTTGTTTTCAGCATGTTAGTAAGTATTTTCCCAGGCATGGAAAATAACAGGCATTAGCAGCATTGGATTTATTTCTCTTCTCTTCTCTATACAACTGGGGACTAAAAGGAAGTATACTTTTAGTCTAGGGCTGTTATAATACACTTGCATTCAACACAGGGCTGAATTTAAGCATGTGTTTATACAATGTTTTTGCTAAATAGAAAAAATAAATAAATAGAGAGGTAAATTACTTTGTGACTGAAAAAGCAGTTGCTAACCTATCAGGAAAGCTGTCAAGAGATTATACCATTATTTTCAAAAGCAGAGACAGTAGATGATCTTAATCTCTAGAAAGAGCTGAGTCAAATGACTGTCAAAGCAATGAAGTAAAGTCTGAACTGTGCCTCCAACACTGTATCATCTTGAATTGCTGTTCTGGGTATGAAAAAAATGTGTTCCTTGGAAAGCTATCTAAGTTTTACATTAGAGTATGTAGAATTCAGGGTATGATTAATTTTTGCTCCCTCATAGAACTTTCTAGTGATATAAATTATTAGAATTACAAATTTTATTATTAGCCCATGTCCTTGGACAATGCAAATAGTCTTTATAAAAATTTGGAAAGAATAAACATTATGGAAATCTGTTATGTCATTACAGTGTATGTCAACAAACCATTTAAGGGACAAAACCATTTCAATTCAAACCAGGGTAACAGGCATTATTGCTTGGTTATGATGACACAAGGAACCAGTGGACAATTTCAGATCCAACACCCTCTGTTTACAATTAATACCTATGTGAACACCATCAGAAAATTTTGCTTTCTGGCCTTAGACTTTAGGAAAACCTCAGTCACTATCTATCTTTAATCACTCCAGAAATCTTCAAGAAAAAGTGTTTTCATTTTGAACGTGTTAGAACACACTTGAAAACTACCATGTTTCCCCAGAAATAAGACCTAGCCGGACAATCAGCTCTAATGCGTCTTTTGGAGCAAAAATTAATATAAGACTAATATAATATAATATAATATAATATAATATAATATAATATAATACTCGGTCTTATATTAATTTTTGCTCCAAAAGATGCATTAGAGCTAATTGTCCAGGTAGGTCTTATTTTCGGGGAAATACAATAACAAAAAACCTCTCTCTCTGCTAACACCGAAAGGTAAGTCCCATGAGGCCAATTGAGTGGACTGGAGAGTTCAGTTCAATAGAGTTTCTCTAGATCTCTTGATCTTTGGCATTTCAAATTCTACATATGATTCCAGACTTATTTAAATGCCATGTTACAAATCTTTCGGTTGGAATCTTGAAAATACTTAAGTAGTTGATGATTATTTCACCGCTTTAAGTGGTTGATCATTAGTTCACTGCAGGTAACATTTTCCAAATAATGCATTAGACACTTCAAATGACAACAGAAATTCTGTGGAAACCAAAAAACGTGCATTGACTCCTTCTAAATTAATAAATGTCCCTGCTTTGTTTTTTCTAGCAAAACCCCCTTTCCTCTCTATCTTTGCTTTCCAAAGTTGCACCAGTTTACCATGCAATCACATAGTTAATACTCTCAGATCTTAATTCATTTGATAGTTTGTGATGAATGGTTTCAAAAAGGGTTAGTTTATGTCAACTTTTATACATATTTCTATGACATGAACCCAAAATACATGAGGAAACATTTGAAGTTTTTGATATCTATTATTGGATTATCAACAGACCTTTCCTACAGAATGCATATAAATCTTTGGAGGCAGAATATATGCAATATTTGATGAAATTGTTGTACACAGGTATTCTTTCAAATCTATTTCAGCCCCTCAGTGTCTCTTTTGTTTCCTGAGCTCTAAGCTATCTCTGGTGTTCCAGAAGACATCCTTTTATGTGTCAATTTATATTCTAATACACAGATATACTTGCATATAAAAACAAAGCATCAAATCTAACTTAAAAAGAAAGGGGAAAAGCCCCTTAAATGGTTCAATTGCATAGTAATAAAATGATGGAAGTCAACATTTGTGAATCCTGTCATATAATGTTACTGTGAATCATATAATCCAATATATTTGTTTTTTATCATTGTTTACTTGTTTTCAGTTTTTAGTTCCTCACACTATTTGAAAATTTTATTTTAAACAAATTCTTAAAAGACTTAAAGAGGACAAGAAGGCTTTAACCTCAACACATCAAATCCACTTACCCCCAAGTTACTAGTTTAAAAAGATATTTCTCAGCCGATTGTTCTGAAAGATAATTTCTAAAAGTTCGATTCCTACATTAATTTCTCTGCCCGTCTCACTCTCTCACGCTTTCTATCTCTTTCATTACCAAAGGTACTTGGAAATACATTAAAATTCTCAGGGGATAGGAACCATTATTAAATAATTCCAGATACCTGACCTGACCAAATATGTCCTAAATGTATATTTTCTGTGCTCATATCTAAGTTCAGTTCAAAGTTCAAAGCTCTAAACTAGAAGCTGTAGTATCTTTATAGATTCTAAGGGCACAGATATGAATTTTTTACTTCTAGATGTATTTCTTTAGTGTTCATAAAAGTCGGATCTCATAAATCTGCTAGTTTCAAAAATCTGCAGCTTTTTGAATAGTGGTCCTTGTAGTTCTATTTAAACCAGATGGGACCAAACTTATTATTTCTATTCTGAAAGGTCATTTTTCATCAAGACTGTGTTAGAAAATAAATCATTTAAAGCCACCTTTTGGATGGTCCCTGGCAGGAATGTCTTAAGAACATGTACTAATAAGAGTCTCCCTACAAAGCAAAGCCGATTTGTTAATACAGAGTGGTCTGAAGCTGCCACCTTCTGGCACTTAGGCAGTATTTCTCTAAGTTCAGTATTCTGCTGAGGTAACATGACAATTAGAACGACCTGCACAGTTCCTCCATCAATATCCCAGAGAAGTCTGCTAAGCACAGCAAGGGCAACATGTTAACATCACATAGAGAGTGTATGAATGTGTGTGTGTGTGTGTGTGTGTGTGTGTGTGTGTGTGTATAATATTAAAACACTATTAATAGAAACAGATTGCAGTGATAGAGCTTTAGGAACCAAGGACGTACTACTAAAATAAGACAAGCTCTAGTATTGGAGACCGGGGCATTCATATAAACCTTAGAAAACGAAAAGTGTACGTGGAATGGAGGTTCTGATGATAGTCTTCTCAGTGTTCTCTCACTTCACCAGAATAAATCAGAGCTTGGTAATTTATCAGTATCCTGCTTTAAGACTAGTTAAATTAATTCCTTACTGAAGAAGCATAATTTCAACTGGGAAATAACTTAGAAATATAATACAAAATGTATCTCTACTTACTAAATATTCAAATATGAAAATTCATAGTGTTAAAAGATTTTAAGTATATGTTTTTTTCTATCAAAGATAAAATGGATTATCTTTGATTATATTGATAATTCATGACACATGTTAGATTTTTCTCTTTGAAACAAACTCTTGTGATCATTCGGAAGCAAGTCCTACAGACTGAGGAAATGGGTCAACTGTGAAAACTCACTGAGCTCCATGAATGACCACTTTCTTGTTTTTCTGAGAAGACTTTTTCTTTGGGTAATATACATGCAAAATAATAAATTAAGAGTTTTACTATTTTTGCCACTTTGCTATCTTTCATGTAATGCTTTCTTCCAAGTGAAATGGCATCAGGGTTAGATATTTAGAATGAATAAAATAGCTCCACAAGAAAAGAAACCAGCAACTTCTTCTGTGATGCTGAGTAATTAAACAGACCTACAGGGACTGCTAGAATTACAGAACATAAGCAAAGATTAATGAGGCCTGAAAATGTAGGGTCCCATGGTCTCCAAACCACGTGCAAGGTGTCTCACCTCAGCTTTCTCCACATTGAACAGCTGCCCATTTTCAAGGCAAGCAAAATTGAATGTGTTCCTGCTTTGATTCAGAAACAGTTTAGTAAAATCTAGGACACAAGCTTTAGTTCAACAAAAGTAACTTTTTTGGTTCCTACACCATAGTAGTTGGCTTTGTCTTCTGTCCTAGATTACAGGGCGCCCATGAATTGGTATGTATGTTCTGAGGCAATTTCCTAGTTTCCTTCCTAATCTGAGCATTCAAGAGCCAAGATCTTATACAGAGCCCAATTTATTAGGGTACAGCAGTCAAAATAGGAAATGTGGTATAGCTTTGCTTCTCTTCCCTCATTACTTTGTCCTAGAGGTAGGGTGGCCAGGGAACTTGGAAAGTTTGTAATATCTTTAATGAAGGAAACAGTGATTGCAGTAAAAAAACTGGTTTTCTCAAGTTGATTCTAGATTCCTGACTGTTGTCAGTGCCACATAATTATCCCAAGAAGACATTAAAAAAAAAATGGTTCGGTCTTAAATTTAGATAGTTACAGGGTCACACAATAACTCCACGTGACTACACTGTGATAAGGACTTTACATAGAAAGTGAAAGGACTTCAATGTATCGTTTCTTGTTATGATAGATAGGGACCTCTTATAATGGCCTCTAAAATGCTTTTAGCGTTTGTGTGCGTATTTGTGTATTTAGCATATACCATATATTTAAACTAAGATTCTTATAGGATTTGTGGATTATTTTTCTCATCCCCATAAATATTAATTGAGCTCAAACCACTCAAATGTTGGATTACACAAAGATTCTTAGTGTTAGACCAAAATGGCCCAAAGCATGCAAATATTAAAGACACCATAAATTTCAATTAATAGCAGACGGCATTCTGTGAACCATAAATTACAAGCAATAAGGCATATGAAGGCTGATTGCTTCCTCAGATCGTTTCATATAATTTCAGTATGTGTTTAGGTCTCCCCCTTTGGAGGGGACTTCACACTCCTACCTCCCTGCTATTTTCTATAGGCTCTTGAATATTCCTTGGCTACATCTTCTCTTCTGCTCCCTTCCCTTTCTCCCTTTCTCCCTTTCTCCCTTTCTCTCTCTCCCTCTCCCTCTCTCTCTCTCTCTCTCTCTCTCTCTCTCTCTCTCTCTCTCTCTCTCTCTCATATCTAATAAAGAAAAATTGAACCATAAAGATTGCATATTTCATGAAACTTGTAACTCTCACATAGTCTGTTGACTTAGTGTATATTAATACAGTGTACATTTGATGATACTCATAAACACTGGTGATCATTATATTTCTAAAGATTTATATAGTGCAAGAATATTGCTTTGCAAATATATAAATAACTCCATTATCAAATGTGAGAGGATATATTCTAGAAAGTAAATGTCCTCCAAATGAGATACCCCTTGAATAATTCTTGGTAATGAATGTTTAAGGACTATTAACAGAGACTCTAGTCCCATTCCCTCTCTTAAAATTATAACCATATAATAACATTTCTTCTATTTTCAAGAAAAGTTATTTTCATCATTTGAATTTGTATAAATATGTAAAAATTAGAAGGCTGACAATTCTATATGGTATTCTAAACCAGTCCCTGTAAGGATATATTGATTTCATTAGGAGAGACAACAAAAATTCTGTGTGTGTTTATAATTCTATTTAGTTTAGACTTTTTTTAAAATTACTTGAATAAACACATGGTAAGTTCACTTAAAGAGATATTTTTTTTATAAAGGTAGTTTTCATCCTTACATTCTTTGTTTTATTGTCTAAATACCATTTACCATGCTATATATTTTTTAAGCTCATTTGTAAAACCCTGTTCTTAAATTTTCCATTTAGGATCTGAGTGTAAGAAGAGTTTATTTTGATACATGGTTTGACAACTCTCATAGCTAGAAAAAGGTATGCAAACCCAAACAAAAAGTCATGCTTGGCTGTACTTACTTAAGATACTCATTTTTCAATTTCAGTCACGAACTAGTCAAAGAATGCTGGAATATGGCTAGTAAGTAGATATCTTTCTCTATATCTTTTATATTTTTTGAGCCGGCTGAACTCAACTATACTGTATGACCATAGGATATGCTGGCCAATGGAAAGAAGCAATGTCAAGCCATACAGTAATACCGAATTACTTGCATTTCATCAAAAATATATGAAACTAGTTACATATATATATGTATATATGTATTTATATGTATGTATATATGTGTGTGTGTATATATATATATATATATATATATATGAATTTAAAGTCTGATATTTACTTAAATACCCCAATAGAAAATATTGCCCCCTGATGAGAAAACCAGACCCTCATAATCAACAAATCTTTATGTCCTGTATCCTGAAAGTTTGAAAACTCAACTAATAAAAGTGTTAACAAGCAACACTCCTTCACACAAGTCCTATGTCTTTAGAGCTCTTCAGTGATTTAGTCCCCAGCATCAAATAGCGTCTCCATTTATAGATCCTAAATATCTATGACAAGCACTGTGATTTCTTTTAAATTCATGATGTCAGTTCCCTTTCAAAGAGCCTTTTTGGTTTTTACTATTTTAGAAGTCTAAAGTACCTTTTTTCCCTCCTTAATTGGTGGAACTATTACCATAATCTCACGCTCCCTCTCCTCCACTGCTAACCACTGGCACGTTTTAGAGGGCATCTTAGGTGCAATTGGAAAGACAGTCTGAAATGGGGATCTGTTAAGGAACTGGGATGTAGAGGTTTCAGCTCAGACTGATGAGTACTCTTCTGCCATCCTGCAGCACAGTTCTTATAAACAGGCAAATCTCACATTTAAATGATGGGCCTGTGACTGTGATATTTTCTCCACGGCAACACAACTGTGGGGGTGAGGGTGGAGGGATAGGTGGGAAGGGGATTTTCTCACCTACTTTGGGATTTGCTTCTCTAAAAATGGTTATTTAAAAAAAAAAGAAACTTTGAAAACAATATGCCCATTTGTGTTTAAAGAATAATTAAAGTATCTCTTCATTCTCATTAGCTAGGTTACAGGAAAGCTCTTTAAAATGAATAAAATAAAAATTAAAATGTCAGTGAGTGGTTCTGAAATCCTAGCCTTGTTTAGTAATTTTCCTGTGTGCCTTTTTCCATCACATGGTGAAAAGGTCACATGTGATGGAAAAACCCATCACAGTAAATGTCAGATTCAACAATACAATAACAAAAAGATAAAGATGTATAATTCAGCTGACAGCCATGTTGGGTTATTTGATGCTTGTCAGCTCCCAGAAGCCTTATCTTTATTTGAAAGTACCTACTAAAAGATTCTTCAATGACTTCCTATCACAACAGAGGCATTATTGTGTATTTAATGTGATTTCCTGCTGTCTCTGGGAAAAAATGAAAACAAGTTCAAATCAAGATATGAAATGATGTGAAAGGCATATCAGAAAACCAATGGCTAAGCTTTAAAAACTGTTTTCATTGCCCAAAAACACTACTAAAATGATGAGACATTTTTTAACACTATATGCAAAACAGACACATAATAGACTTCTATAAAACAATTACATATTTCAAACAAGGGGAGACGAAAATTCTTAGATTTTTTTTTTTTTAATATTGGGAGAAAAAAACTAAAGTCTTGGTTGAATGAGATTCACATGCACAGCAGACTTGTTCTGCATCATCCAGAATGTGCATCAAGATTGCACGATAAATCACTGCTTATTCCATCTATTTCATGCAAGCATAAACAAGAAAACAACAAATAGCTAAGAAACTATTGCCAGACTATATCTCCAGGCCTCCTGAAAATTATTTTACACTGTATGCCGAACATATCAAATCCCACAGGAAATAGGAATTGAAGAAATTAGACAATTGTCCAGATAACTTAGTTTCAAATCTTACACAAATTCATGAAAGTTAATAAGTGATGACCTTGGTTCTCAGAAGAGCACTACCTGTAAAGACATAGTCTGACCAAGTTTTATTTCCCGATGCCAGAGTGCACCTCTCTTGTTGAGGGCTTGCTAGGCTGGGGCAAGGTCTAATCTGAAAAGCCTCAGATCACTGGCCAGGACCCAACTGGCCCAGATCTCAAGAACACCAGGAATGGGAGTGTTTCCTTATATCTAGGCCCTCAAAAATATATTTTTTGGAAAGATATATAAAGTTTAAGCTAATTAAAAGCGAAAAAGTATGTTAGTAAGGCATGTTCCTTTGCTTGTTTTTTTTGTTTTGTTTTGATCTTTGTATTTGTTTGTCTTATAGTAACACAAATAAATATTCTGAAAATACCAAAAAACAAAACAGAACAAACCTCAATGAAAACCTATGTTCGCATATATACAATCATACAATAAATTTTTATTTACTGCCCGTTGTGGAACCAGGATTGTACTAAATACTGAAATTCCGGTGAGCAACACCTAGTCCCTGACCAGGGACTATCCTAGCTATGGCCATTCACTTTAAAAACAATAAACTCTCTTTAGCAACTAGCAGTAAAATGGACAATTTTAAAAAGATAACACAAAATCATTTAAAACCAGTATTATAAGTGACAGAGGGGAAAACATTTCTTTGCTCTGAATTTAAAATGTCGTATGAATTTTGGAAGGTGGGTGGCAACTTATCTTATGCTTTGTCTCCAGTACCGTGTTTCCCCAAAAATAAGACCTGGCCGGACCATCAGCTCTAATGCATCTTTTGGAGCAAAAATTAATATAAGACCTGGTCTTATGTTACATAAGACCCGGTATTATATTATATCATATTGTATTATATTATATTATATTATATTATATTATATTATATTATATTATATTATATTATATTATATTATATTATATTATATTCGGTCTTATGTTATATTTAAATAAGACCAGGTTTTATATTAATTTTTGCTCCAAAAGACGCATTAAAGCTGATGGTCCGGCTAGGGCTTATTTTGGGGGAAACATGATAGTAGTCCACCCTTACTACCCTACCCCTCCTTTTGCGGCTGTAAAATTTCAAACTCAGTGACAAAGAAAACTCAATTGACTCAACTAAAGGGCTTAGCACTTTTTTTTTCCCCAATGATCCTTTCTTATCACTTTTTTAATGTAAATTCTTGTTGAGGAATATCTAATAATCCTGACTTTAAAATCTAAATCTCTTTTTAAATTACATCACAAGTAACATGCGTACTCTTTTAAATGTGAAACATATGACTATCTTTAAAGAATTGGCAGAAATAATGGTAAGCCCCAAATCATTCCTAATCCTTCACAGCCAAATAGGAAATTTTCTTTTGAGGAAAAAAAATTGTGACTAACTAAACTAGAAACTAAATTTATGCCATCATGATAATTAAACAAAATTAATTTTTGTTATATACTTTAGTTTGTAATATTTGTGCTCCACAGACATCAGAAGTCTTGTGCTTTTCCTGAGAGCTCATATTTCTCTGTGGTACCCTGTTTCCCCGAAAATAAGACCTAGCCAGACAATCAGCTCGAATGCGTCTTTTGGAGCAAAAATTAATATAAGAGATGGTATATATTATATTATATTATATTATATTATATTATATTATATTATACTATATCGTATAGTATCGTATCATATCATATCATATTATCTTATATTAAAGACCTGGTCTTATATTATAGTAAAATAAGACCTGGTCTGATATTAATTTTTGCTCCAAATGATGCATTAAAGCTGATTGTCTAGCTAGGTCTTATTTTTAGGGAAACATGGTATTAGATACATAGTTTTGTTTTCCCAAAAGGCTAAAGCCTAGGTCCTAGCATTGCTGGAATCCGGAGAGTTAATAGTGGGAAAGAGTTGAGCTTCAGAGTGGAGTGTCTCTGGAGGTATAATCTAAGATTGTCATTCTCCATGTGCTTCTTCTTCAGAGACCCTGGCCCTCATATAAGGCCCATTTTTTCAACTGTTTACTGTTTTAACAAACATTTAATTAATACATGTTAATTAACTAACATATACCAGAAACTCCTCAAGACACAGAAAGACATGGGATACTTTGCCAGTATAATACTGACACAAACACCTGACAAGGATATTAAAATAAAATAATAGGTAAACATCTGTTGTGAACATAAATTAAAAAAAAAAAAATCCCGAACAAAATATTAGCAGAAGAAAATCAGTAATTATATATAGTAAGTAAAATACATAGCAAGTTTATCCTATATATGTTAAATAGGTTTAGCATTAGAAAATAAATCAATGTAATTCACTACATTAATAGAATGAAGGTGAAAACCATGATAATCTTAAGAGATTTAAAATGATTCAGTCTCCATTTATGATCTTTAAAATGTCTCAGCAAATTAATAATGGATGAGAATTCCCTTAATCTGATTACAAATTATCTGCTAAAAAAATCTACAAATAATATAATAATAGAGAAATGTTGAATGCTTCCTCCTGCATTCAAGAATAAGACAAGATACCTAGTAACACCACTTGCAGTCAACACAGTATTGCAGAGCCTTATCAAGGCACTAAAGCTAGGAAAAAATAATAACAAAAGGTAAGAAGAATGAAAGGAAGAACTAAAATTGACTTTATTGTATAGAAAATTTGGAAAGAATCTACAAAACACTATTAGAATTAATAAGGGAATTTGGCACCCGACAATCATCCAAAAGACCCTAATGTTTCTCAATACCTAAACTAAGGGTGTGTCAGGAGTTATGCTTGCTTACAGGACCTGAAAAAGGATTCTGATGGCAAAAGGAAGAGAGCAGAGCACAAAGAGCAAGATGGCGATGGGACATTGTGAGCAGAAAAGGCTATGTGCAAAACGGCCAAGTGCAACACACGATGCCTAAAAGATTTTTATCATTTCACACCACCGCCTACAAATACTGAAGGCTCCATCCCAATAGGGGAGAGGATGCCATTGGAGCATGAGCTCACCCTTCCCCATTCCTTGAATAAAGTTCCTGCTCTGCTTTACCGAACTCAGTCTCGTTCTATTGGCTACATCGGCACTGCGCAGAACAACCTTGGTTTAGGTCCCTGGCCTGGAAGGGTCAATAACAAATTTAGTGAGGTGACTGAATTCAAGGTCAATATAAATAAAAAATAAATTATATTTCTATATAGTAGAGACAAACAAAATGAAAGAATAAATTGCACTGTTATTTAAAATGCCATCATTAAATATAAAATATCTATAAATAAAAGTAACGTAAGATATATAATACCATTAAACTAATAATCACATACATAGCTGAGAAAAACTAAAGACCTAAATAAATGGAAGCTATAGAGCAAATGATAAATCTCTTTCATTGCTGGTATGAGTCCAAATTTATACAATCTCTCAGGGAAACTGATGGGCAATAGCTACTAGCACTATACATATATGCACATAATCTATGGCCAAGCAATTGCACTTTGAAATATATACCCAAGAGAAATGCATGCTTTTGTGCATTAAATATAGTACACAAAATGTTCATTTATAGAGGTACATTTGTGAATGTTCCAGCCCCAAACTGGAAGGAATACAAATGCCCATTTAAAATTGAATACAAATAAATTGTGGTATATATATATATATATATATATATATATATATATATATATATGCATTATTATATAGAAATAACGAAGAATATAATTCTGCTACATAAAACAACAGTGATGAATCTCAAAGACATAGAATAATAACAATAATAGCTAAAATGTATAATATAAAATATTTCCAAATAGTTCAGGAGTGATGGAAATCTAATTCAATTAGATATTTCATTCATTTTAAATGAATCAGGAATAAGAGACTGATGTTCTCAAGCCATTACTAGAATTCTACCTGTTTCTATTATAATTACTTCTAGATTATGTAGAATAAATAATGTCTTCTTTGCATGGACTTGGGACAGGGAAAGAGTACATCTAAAAGAGATAAGCAATCAGCATTAAAAGTAGCTGAAACTGAGGATTAGGGGATGCCCTTGTATTTCCGAATCAGAAGTACATAGTGTGATTCCAATGTGAGCTTTAAATTGTAATTCACAGGGACAAACAAAAAAATTACTTGCATTAATTTGTGATTAAACTGCTGCTCACTGAGCAACTCTATGAAGTATTTTCTCAGGTGAGTAGCATCAAGAATATATTCATTTTATGATGGGAAATTATTTTCCTAGGAAATGGCTGGAGAGGTCACCTAATCAAATATAAGTTCATATGGCTGATAGAAGAGTTAGGGGAGTTATAACTGTGCTATGAAATAAGGAGGTATTCCAAAGGTTTTAGCCATTAGAACATGATGCTGTGTTGTTGGGTCACTGTTTCATACTATACAATGACTGCTCTTTAAGAAAATTATTTTCAAAGTAGACTTTTAAAAACATCTAGCAGAGAGATCTTATGACAACCGCAATGACTTGCCTGGACTATCCGCAGAATTTACTAACTCTAGTTTACATTGATCAAGTTGTACTGTGTGTGAGAGTGTATATGTGCATGTATGTATCTTCCAGTCAAAGACACTTACTTTATCTACGTCATACATTTATAAGAATGCAGAAGTAATCACTCTCTTTTGACATATCTCCACATATTTTCCTTTTATTAAGATTTTTGTACAAGTACATATTTCATTTGTTTTACAAATAAACCAAAGATAAACTTAGCCAAAAAATAATCTGGGCAAGTTATTGCTACTGCCCAAAACAAAAAAAATAGTAGCATATTTCTACAAGATAACAACTAATTTCTTTTTTGTTTATAATTTTCATGTTAACATAAATATATTGGTGTTTTCCTACTTGCAATGGTCAGAACAGGCTATCTTTAGTAGAATCTATGGAAATGGTAAATACCTTAAAAGGGTTTTCAAAAGGTATATAGTTTCTCTAGCCAGCTACTATTCAAAGGCAGAAAGAGTGGGAACCTTCTCAGCAGATGGGATGGTGTAACATGTCTGGGGCTGGGGATTTGCATGAATATGAATTACAAATAGAACAGATAACATGGTGTTCAAAAGCTGTTATGAATCTTGAATGTCAAAGTCATTTAGCTGACATTTGGAGGGACATAATTACTTTAAGAACATGGAAATGGGTTGGTCTAAATTGCAATGGGCAGAGAACCATAGGACACACAATGGCATTGCTTTGACAATAATTGTGACAAGTGGGTATGAACAAGGAAGCTAAGAATGGCACACATTAATGCAGTGACATTTTTTTTTCAATGTGTGCTGCCCTTTCAGAAATATGCATAAATAACCTCTCACCCATTATAAAATAACAGGATACATACATACATACATACATACATACATACATAAAATCTACCATCAGCCTTATAACTGGCAGTCTAAAGAAAAGAGTCCATTCACATTTCATACCCAGTTTTACCTTTCTCAAACATTTAAAATCCATTTAACATTACCAGACTTTAAAGTTTCATCATATGTAGTAGGTTTACTGCAAGTCACTAATGGTACTTAGAGTATTTGCATTGAAAGACTGACAGTTCCTGATTGTAGAATATGATGCTGTAAACTAGTTTTCTGTATTAACATAAATGATCAGTCAAAAATCAAATATGCAGTTATAAAGGAAAAAAAAATGTTTTCCATCACTTTCTTATTATCCAGATGTATAAAAAAATATATGTTTGAAATGTCAGGCACTGTAAGTTTTTGAGCAAGTGTACCAGACACAGTATACACAATACAGGTAAATTCATGGATCTCTGGAGGAGGTAATTCACCACACGTGGTAGGGATGACAAGAGAGCATATTTTATTCCCTAACTTTTGTCATTGGTACTAGACCTTCAGTATAAACTACGATATTAAAGGACACCACAAGGAAGCAATGCTCCATTAACATTTCGTCAGATAATTCACATATAATTTCTGAAATATTGATTACAATTCAACACTAGTGATACAATGAACACTTTAATATCTACCCACTAAAAGGAAATTTGTGAACTCTAGTTAATAGTTCATTTTCAAAAGTGAATGAGATACTTGATTTTTTTTAACAGATCAATATCCCAGAATGTAATAACATTTGGAGCCCAGCAAGTAGAATTCAATTTAAACTTCTATTTACTACAATTCTGATTCCAACCCTAATGAACCACAGCCTCATTGATCATCATTTACCCCTATCTTCAATGGCACTCGTGGGCTGTTCCACACTGCTTAAAACTTACTCCTGTATTGTTTGCTTTATTTTTTTATGCATCAGTATTTCTTCCTTAGTGGAATTATATAAATTATTTATGGAATGATTAATATTATATAATATTATATTGAGGATATAGTAGTTACTGATAGAATTTGTTGATAGATTAGTAAAACACTAGTTGTTATGTGGTGAGGAAAACAAAAGTGATGAACTATTGTATGCTAAGAACTGTGTTAAAATTTTCAATAAAAAGACAAATAACATGCAGTTCCTTTTATAATGGAGATCACAAGCCATGGATAAGTCAGAAAGTAGATAGATACACAGAAGTCAGAGTGATTCAGAGACAGAGATGATAATTACTACAATACAAAAATATTATTACTATAAGCCATGGGGAAGACCTAAAGAGTTTCTGCTAATAAAAGGAATAAAACCATTCATCTTAGACAAGCCTATTTGTTAATCATACAATATTTCAATGTCAAATTTCAAAAATAACTCAAGATTAGAAAAAAATTAAATTGTCATAATATTTGATAAACTGAGGGAGATAAAAATCAAAATTAGGTTCTCTCTAACTTAATCTGAGTTGAAGGAATACTGAAGTTATGATAATATATTTTTAAGGCATTATGACCTAAAGAACTTGATTCTTAAACCGAATCTTCAGAATGAAAACTGGATCATTCATTCAATGAATGAATACTGAAACAGTATTCTGAGCCAGACAGCATGCTAAAGTGTTAAAAGAGAAAAGTGAGCAAGACTGACCCACTCCTCATAGCAATCATAGTATTTCTCTTTGATCAGTTGTATTTATTTTACTTAGCTCAGTGTAAATCTAAAATTTCAAATGATTATAGTTACATTTTTCTTAGAGTAATAATACATGCACATTGTATGAAAATTAGAAAACAGACAGATATGGGAGTTACAGTCAAGATGATAGAGTAGATAAACACTGTGCTTACCTTCTCTCACAACCACATCAAAATTACAACTAAACTACAAAAACAACATCATTGAGAATTGCCTGAAATCTTGCTGAACTGGAGCCCTACAACTAAGGACATACAGAAGAAGCTACCTGGAGACTGGTAGGAGGGGCAGAGATGAGAAATGGGCTGGTCACACACCCATGTGTGATCATTGAAGATCAGGAGGGTTATCTCAGCTGCAGGGCCCCTCACCAAGGAGCTAGGGGTCCCAGTGTCACACCAGGCTCCCCAGCCCAAGGTTCCAATGCCAGGGAGAGAAGTCCCCATAATTTCTCGTTGTGAAAACCAGCGGAGATGGTGACTGAGTGAGACGGAGGGTGGCTGGGGTCTCAGGAGCTTCTCTTAAAGGGATTGCACATGGACTTACTCACCGACAGAACCACTGGCTCTGAGCTCCAGTGTTGGGGAAGCAGCAGGAGAGGCACCAGGGACATATAAGGGCAGGGGGGAGGGGAGTGAGTTGATTAGCTTCAGGATGAAGGTTGGAGAGGCAGCTTTCTACTGGATGGAGGAACTGGCAGAAGTCATTGTTTCTTTGTTGAGCCCTCCCCCTTCCCAGCTTCAGACACAGGAGGCTCCCATATCTGGGTCTCCATCAAGCTGGTTGACACGATTCATTCGACACTCCCTGATGATTCTGATACCCTACCCTAGCCAATTTTCAGGCACATCCAAGCTACTTCCAGTGTTTTTTGTTTGTTTGTTTGTTTATTTGTTTGTATAAACCACCTGCCCTGGCTCATGATGCAGACTTCCCTAGGGTCTCTCAAATGTTCGTGGAACCCAGACAAGTAGCATATGGCTTGAGCATGTCCTGTACCTCTGGCTGAACAACCATAAACCCGGCACTAGTAACAGCAGGCCTTGCTTCACGGGTTGGCCTCTCAAGGCACTTCCAAGCATGGCACGGGTGACATCCATCTGCAGAATGCTTTGTGGTTCCTGCTGGGTGACCGCTTGGTGGGGCACGGGCTGCAGCTGAACTTGAAGTTGAATGGGTCCCCTCCCAGATGGCCCTGAGACTGGAGTACCTAATGGCTAGCTTCAAAATGAGCTGGAACATCACCCTCCAAGAATGACACACCCAAGGTGGGATTGAGCAGGCACCAGAGCCCTGCTAAGGCAGATCCTGCTCTGTAGGGTCAGCCCCTATACCACAAATCCTCTACTGTAGTAGCTGTCAGTCCTCACAACAAATGAGCCTGAGGGTCAATCCCTCCTAATAATGTGTAAAAGGCAACCAAGGCTCAACTACAACAGGAGGGCACATACAACCCATACAAGGGACACACCTGGATTGAACAGTTCAGGTAACCAGGAAGACTGTGCCACTAGCCCAACAGCACACCTATGACATAAGGCCATTCTACTAAGACCAGGTGAAATAGCAGTCCTACCTAATACATAGAAACAAACAAAGGGAGTCAGCCAAAATGGAAAAACAAAGAAACATGTTCCAAATAGAAGAACAGAACAAAGCACCAGAAAAAAGAACTAAACAAAATGGAGACAAGCAATCTACCAAATGTAAAGTTCTAAATACTGGTTACAAGGATGCTCAATGATGTCAGGAGAACTTCAAGAAAGAGATAGAAAATATAAAACTGGAGATAGAAAACATAAAAAAGAACCAGTCAGAAATAAAGAACAGAATAATGGAAATGAAGAAGACATTATAGGGAATCAACAGTAGATTAGATGAGGCAGAGAATCAAATCAGTGATTTAGAAAATAACATAGCAGAAAACACCAAATCTGAATAGCAAAAAGAGAAAAGAATCAAAAAAAAAAATGAGGAGAGTTTAAGGGGCCTCTGGGACAATATTTGCATTATAGGGGTACCAGAAGGAGAAGAGAGCAAGGGATCGAAAAACAATTTGACGAAATAATGACAAAAAACTTCACTAACCTGGTGAAGGGAATAGATATACAAACCCAGGAGTGCAGAAAGTGCTAAACAAAATGAACCCAAAGGGGCCAACATCAAGTCACATCATAATTAAAATGCCAGAGATTAAAGACAAAGAGAGAACCTTAAAAGCAGCAAGAGAAAAGCAGTTAATTACCTACAAGGGAGCCCCCATAAGATTGTCAAATGATTTCTCAACAGAAACATTGCAGGCCAGAAGGGATTGGCAGGAAATATTCAAAGTGATGAAAAGCAAGGACCCACAACTAAGATTACTTTACATAGCAAAGCTATCATTTAGAATTGAAGGACAGATAAAGAACTTTCCAGACAAGGAAAAGCTAAAGGAGTTCCTCATGAAACCTGTATTATAATGAATCGTAGAGGGACTTCTTTAAGACAATAAATAAATAAATAAATAAATAAATAAATAAATAAATAAATAAATAAATAAATAAATATAAAATAGCCATAACTACATACCTATTAACAATTATGTTCAATGTAAACAGATTAAATGTTCCAATCAAAAGATAGGGGGGCTGAATGGATAAGAAAACAAGACCCCTACATATGGTGCCTACAAGAGACTCCTTCAGGTTCAGAGACACACAGAGACTGAAAGCAAAGGGATGGCAAAAGTTATTTCATGAAAATGGAACAAACAAACAAAAAAATCTGGGGTAGCAATAATTATACCAGACAAAATAGACTTTAAAACAAAGACTATAATAAGAGACAAAGACATAGTATTTCCAATTCTGGGTATTTATCCAAAGAAACACTAAGTGCTACTTTGAGGGGATGTGCTCATCCATATGTTTATTGCAGTGTTATTTACAACAGCCAAGATATGAAGGGAACCTGGTGTCCCTGAATGGATGAATGGATAAAGAAGAGGTAGTACATATATACAATGGGATATTACTCAGCCGTAAGAAAGAATGAAATCTTGCCATTTGTGACAACATGGATGGATCTAGAGGGTACTGTGCTGAGTGTTGTAAGTCAGACAGAGAAAGACAAATGTCACATGATTTCACTTATACGTGGAACCTAAAAAACAAAATAAACAAACAAATGAAACAGAAACAAACTCATGCGATACAGAGAACATATTGATGGTTTCCAGATGGGAGGGGTGGGAGTAAAGTGAAAGAGGGGAAAGGATTAAGAAGTACAGCTTGGTTGTTACACAGTAGTCGTGGGGATTTAGGGTATAGCATAAGGAATATAGTCAATACTATCATAATAACTATGTATGGTGTCAGATGGGTACTCGACCTGTCAGGGTGAAAGATGGCAGAGGGTTTGAGGGCAGGGTGAAAAAGGTGAAAGGATTAATACACATGGTCGTCATAAAATAGTTCTGGGGATGTAAAGTACAGCATAGGGAATATAATGAATAATACAGTAATAACTATGTATAGTGCCAGGTGGATACTAGACTAGTCAAGAAAATCACTTCATAAATTATATAAATGTCTAACCACTGCGCTGTACACCTGAAATTAATATACCACAACATTGAATGTGAAAATTAGAAAGCAGAAAAAAGCAAAAAAACTAAAACTAAAACAATCAGTTAACTACTGTGTTTCCCCAAAAATAACACCTAACTGGACAATCAGCTCTAATACGTCTTTTGGAGCAAAAATTAATATAAGACCCAGTCTTATTTTACTATAACATAAGACCCGGTCTATAATATAATATAATATAATATAATATAATATAATATAATATAATATAATATAATATAATATATATAATAAATATAATATAATATAATATAATCACGTCTTATTTTGGGGGAAACAGGGTATTTAATAATTTTATTGTTTCCTGGATACCTTTTTATTTAAATGAAAAGAACATATTTTAAAGCATGAGATCTCATTGTACATAGAATTTTTTACCATTTTTATATAGCTTTATGTTTTAATTATTCTCCCCATGAATTTTCACAGGCATGAGTATTAATGTTTTTGTACAATTACAATTAATTCATTCAACAAATAGTTATTCAGGGCATACTGTGCTCAGGACAACATTCTAGATTAGGTGATACTGCAGGCAACAAGGCAGATGAGATTCTTGCTCTCAGGAATCTTGCAGTGGCTCATATGACTTAACTATAATTAAGTTTTTAATTCACTATTTTGGACACCTATTTATTTATCACTAGAATGAGGAAGTGTAATAAAAGCCTTATGTAAATATGTCATCTCTTATCTGATTATTACTTAATGGTAGAGTCTTTGAAATAAGTCATGTCATGAGCATGTGCAGTTTAATATTTTTGATGTATCCTGCCACTTTTCTTTAAATAAGAATTTTATACATATCCACATGCCCACCTGCTGTGTATGAAAGTGGACAGCATTATATACTCAAGGCTATAAAGCATGTTTTCAGAAGTCTTCACCAATTTAATAGTCAAAAAACATCTGAAATTATTTCTACTGATTATAAAATTGCATAGATTTTCCTGAATTTATTGGTAATAGGTCTATTATTTTAATTGCCTGTGCAAAACTACTACCTGTTAGTCAATTGATGGTATCTTTAATGGATTGGTTAGTTAAATTTGTGTGGTTTAGTCTGTAAATTTTATATTTTCCTTTTAATAAAATGTGCTGGAAAAGTTTTTTCCTATTTATTTCAATCATTTACCTCTTTTTAATAGAGATTTATGTTTTTCATTATCTGCTTTAATCCACTTAACCTATTTTCTTATAGATACTATAAGATGAACATCTAACTTGATTTTTCTCCCCATTGTCACCATCAGCATAGCAGGAACATCATAAACTTATATCTTTATTTCCAGTAGGTATATATATATGTATTTTTCTATTTCATGTTTCATTGCATTAGAAAGAAATTCTAAAACAATGTTCAAATACTGGTGGCAGTAACCACACTGATCTCATCTTGATTTTAATCAAAATTACTAAAATGTTAACTGCATAAGCTGTTGACTTATATATGCATTTTTAATAAAGTTAAGAAAACATTATTAAGTCATCAACGTTTTGTTTTTATAAGAAACAGGTATTTTCTTAGATGTATTTTAGACATTTACTAAGAATTCCAAGATATTTCTTACTTTTACTTATTGATAGATTATATTATTCATTTTCTTAAAATTAAGTTTCCATTTGTATATCTTAAGTAAACTGTTGATTAAAATTTATTGCATTTTAACAAGCTGATGGAATTTATTTACTGGCATTTTATTTAAAATGTTTATATGTATATTCCTACCTGAAATTTGTCAATAGTTTTGTTTTGGGATTAAGGTTTTTAGATCTTCCTTCAATAAATTAAAAGAATTCAACATTTTTCTGTTTCCTAGGTCAATTTAGAATGCTAATGGCTTTCTTTTGACTTCAATCACTCAGAACTTAAGTACATCTTGCCATTTATAGATGGAAAATTTTATCAAAAATGGGAAAATGTCTGTCAATATTTGTGGATTAGTGAAAATCTACACAACCTGTTTCTATGATAGAAAGAAAACAGTTGGGAGTAGGGACATCCTCATTCTTCTTACAAGTTTCTAATAATCACAAGGTTAAGTTTATCAGGAGTACATTTGTACTCCTAAGAAATCCTCCATGCCTAGAAAACCAAGAATTGCTGTTATTTAACAATATGTAAAATGTTATTTTGTATAACACAGAATTTAGTCTCAGAAAACCAATAACCATAAATACAGTGATATATTTAAATATTTTTGTGTGAACTAAGGTTTCCCTTTAACGTAGACCCAAACAGATATTAAATAAGGCATAGTTAACATACATAGATTTTACACCTGCCTTTCCATACCAACATAATATTTTTGTTTGTTTCTTATGTGCTTTTTTAAAAAAAATCTCTGCACTCATTAATGTAGCACTCCCAGTCTAGAGTTATATGGAATAGATTTATTTTCCAGTTTAAAAATTCACAGTTTTACCATATGCATTTTGAATAAATAATATAATTTTACATTTTACAGTGGTTCCTTGGCATTAATTATTCCCAGAGATTAATTTTTCTTAATGTATAATTAACGAACTAATATATAGGTGAGGTGTCACTTGAGTAGTTGGCAGATTGTCTTTAAAACAAATAATCTTTTTCTCCAACTATTGCACTTATTTCAAGGTGCTATTTTCTTTTTAATGCCTTTAAATCTCAGATAACTACACATGGAATAGATTCTGACTGGGTGCCTGACTGTGGCATGACAAACTTAATTAGAAAAGAGGGGCTATGCTGCTGTTGAACTTAAGAGAAACAACATTTTCAAAGTTTAAACTGGTGACTTTCAAGCTTGTGAGGGAAACACAATATTGCATTCTTTGTTTTGCAGATCACGGGTTATACTTGCACATATGCGTGCGTACATGACTGACGTCACTTGGCTCAATGAACAATACCAAGTTATCAAGACACCCATGAGAACTAAATTTATGGAACTCATCCAGTTATTTCCTTTTGTATATATCCACTTGGCATTTCCTTCTATTTTCAAAAAAGTAGAAGAATTTTTATTTTGTTACTTTGTAATTTCTCCAATTTGACTTGGTCAATGTAATTAATTCATTCGTGTCCTTTGAGTTTCAGTTTCTTCAGATTAAATAAGTTCCATTGGATTTGATGACTTCCAAGATTGAATCCCTTTCTAACATGATATAATTTGTAGTTGATAAAATATATTGACATTTCAAATCACATTAATAACCTAAAAGTGAATTCACATTTTATTTACTTGCACTTATTCATAGCTAATTTATTTAAATCTTCTAACTCTGAATATTTTCATACAGCAAACAATGATAATAATAGACCCTTCCTCATAGAACTGTGGGGATATATAAAAAGATATGTCTTGTAAATGCTTTGACAGTACCTAGCATATGGTAGGTATGCAATGACTATTATTATTATTATTATTATTATTATTCCTTCATATTGATGGGGACAATTTTAATCAAGTACTGAAATCAATGTAAGTGTGCATAGTATCTTAAGCAGTATTTTAACAGTTTTTATATTTAATGCCACAAAAACCTCCCTGATCTCATTGAAAATAAAATGTTTCCCAACCCTCCCTCATTAGGCTCTTTCCCATCCCTGTATCTGTTTCCATCACATATGACAACTTGCAATTTTTTTTATTTAAATATGTGTTTGTTTGTTTACTATCAGGTTTTGGAATTTATTTATTTATTTATTTACCTGTGTGTGTGTGTGTGTGCGCGCGCGCGCGTGTGTGTGTGTGTGTGTGTGTGTGTGTGTTTACACAGGTTCCTCTATTAGAATGCAAGCTTCTTGAGACCAGGACCACTTCTGCATTGTATATATCTGTATTCTCCTTGTATTCACAGTGCCTGCCACATACATGACCAATAATTTGTTGAATAAAATAAAGATCCTAGATCGCAATAAAAATTAACCACTTCAAGCTCTATATTCCCATTTCTTTGGTTGTTTATTTACCTCCATTTTAATAATATTGCATGCCATTTTTAAATGATTTGAGCTCCTTGAGAATTGGGGACATATCTCATTGTCTTGGTGTGCTATTCCATTACCCAGTGCCAAGTCCATAGATAGCTATGAAATGGTGGCTGAAATGAGAATGGAAGACAGAGAAAGCTGCTTCTATTACTTTCTTGCAACAAAGGCATGCTTATTGGCTAGACTTTGAGATGCTGAACCACTCGAAGGCTGGATCTGCATCTCAAAACATTGGGTTTATTCCAGGATCCCGAGTTACAATGAAAAAAGCAGAAATTCTGGAATGCAAACTATTCCTGCCTGAAACCATGTTCATACTCTAAAAGTCATATGAAAAATCTAGCAGCAAGTCACTGACAAACCACAAACAGTGCTGTTGGAGTTTTTTCTAACTACATATTCCAAATACATTGTATTAGGAAACGAAGAAATAATACCATGACCTAATTCTGATGTCTCTCCAACTTCTAGAAAGTTGGATAATTGAGTAGTCTGAGCAAATTACAAATAGCTTAAACCTTTCTACCCCTTAGAGAACCAAAAAGGAAACTTGACTTTCCCCCTGAAGGCTTTTGATTTGGGACACATAGGAGTATTATGTTAATTTTTAAAACAATTTTACACAATGCAGTATCCACAAGAATGAATGTGACAAATTGAAGAAAGTCCTACATGGAGTTGAGTGCTGGCAGGCAAAGGGGCCCTGTGCTTTGTCTACTGCTGTTATCACACGTTGGCTTGGACCAAGGGGTTGCAGCTGGTTCTTTGTACTTCAGTTGAGGAGCAATGGCTATATCAGTTTTATTCATATCAAAGTATCCACATTCTTTGAGAATAATCTAGAGGATAATAAATAATGCCTTTTTCACCTTTCAATTTAAAAATAATTATACCGCTCTTTGGAATATCGACTATGCTGTCATTATATGGAGTAATAGATACAGTGTGTACCTTGAAGACTAACTTTGGGTTGCCAGATTTAGCAAATAAAATTACAGGATTTCAAAGTAAATCTGAGTATCAATATACAATTTGTTTTTAGTAAAATCATGTTCCATGCATCATATTTACACTATATATATATATATATATATATATATATATATATATATATATATTTGTTGTTTATCTGAAATTCACATTTATCTGGGAATCCTGTATTTTATCTGGAAACCCTGCCCTAAGTTCAAATTCCAATTTTCCTACCAACTACCTCTTGCTAGTTATTTAACCTCTCTAAGCCTTCCTTATCTGGAAAATTAGAGTGAACATAAATCTATCTTGCATGGTTTTTGAAATAATTAAATGAGATATTTTTGTGTTTAGAAGCCAGATCAGAAATAAGCTTAAGCATACCTTTCAATCTAAAGGCATGTTAATAGTCAAGATTAAGTTAAGCATATATTGTGCTAGCAATGTCCAAATCTCAGTCTCCTGCCATAAAAAGAGCTTATTTCTCATGCATGCAGGGTTCCATGTAGCCACTCAGTAATCCAGACTGCCTGGATCTGGTAACCCTGCCATTTCACCATGGGGCCTCCTGCATAATGGTCAGGCCAAAGCGAGAAAGACATAAAAATCGTGCCAGCATTTAAATGTTTCAGCCTAGAAGTGATATACTTCACTTATGCACACAGTTAGTAAACAAAACTCATCATATAGCCATGCCTAGCTACAAGGGGGACCAGAAAGGAACCAGTGGGGGTGAGCACTGTAAGTCCTTACCACAATATTTATCATGGTATTAGAAGCAATAGTAGAATCTGCGAGTTAGAGAAGCACTCAGTGGTCCAAACTTGTTCCTAATGTGAAAACCTCTTCCAGGATGTCACCACCGCTTCACTGACCCTTTGCTTAAATGCCTCTGGTGACATGGGGTTCATGGCTCATTATTAAAGGTTTTATTCTTTGCTAAACTTGTTAAACTATTTTCTACTTCCTTACAATTCCTAAAATTTGCTCCACTCTGTCTATGGCTGTCACTGCCAATGTTTGCACTTTATTAAAAAAGATAAACAACTATAGAAAATAAGGTAAAAATTTAGAAGGTAAAATTATTTTTAAAGTGAAGAATAAACAAGTACTTGAAAAAAGAATAGATCATCTCTAAAGGCTAAGACTGCTTAGTGAACATTACAATATCCGTATATAATCAGTCAATTAGAGTTTTGTTTTTTAATTTCTTAGAAATTAATCTTCAGAAGGTAGGGAGATAGAGCAATAGTGCAAGGGGGAGCTTATTGGCTTTCTTTTTACTTTATGTCTGTTTGTTGTGTGTATGCACTACTTTTCTTTTGAAAGAATACTTTTATGTAGAAAATTTCTAATGGAAAAAGGAAGCTCAAATGTTTTGGCCAATTTTTGTCTAAGCATTTTAATATATTAGCCTGGTAAAAGTATTCAGTATATCCCATATGTTAAAAAAAATAATAACAAACTGCAATAATGGCAGTGCCTAATGTTTTAAGGACCTGACTTTTTTATTTTCATGGATGAAAATAATGATAGGAATACATATTTAATATATACATCCTATGAATAGAGAACATGAATTATTTTGTAACTGCATTACTATACTTCATCAATTGACAAGAAACTTTTTGTTTGCTTCCCATTTGATGTTTCCTGATTAATACCTGGGCTTAATTTTCTTTCTAATCAGGTTCCTAGCTTGTTTGTTTAAACCTTTCATGCATGTTGGAGGAAAATCATTGAGTGCTTCAGAAAAAATAGAAAGCTCTATTTCTACTGACCTACTTTTAAATTCTAAGAAAATAACCAACTGGTAGAGCTCATTTCAAGTTATAGGAAAAGATTTAATAATGACCACTGATGAAAAGGAGACTCAGTGCCTGGAACATTACACCAGGGTTACACAAGGAGTTAAATAGTAATAGGTTATAGTCTATAATTGTTAACATATTAGCAAAGCTCCAAAATGAAACATGCCTTCTGTCAACCAATTTCTCAGTCCCTTAGACATCAGTTGACTGCTTACTATAATTCCCTCTCTGTTCCCTCCATCCCCATACCCTGCTTACAATTGTCCTGTTTATTTCAACACAACCACAATCAGCTGTAGTGTAGTGAAAATATTGCTAGAACTGGGACTAAGAAAACACTTCAGTGTCAGCTTGGTTATTTACTGGTACACACACTTGAGCAAATCATTTGAGTTTTAAGAACTTTTTGGCCAATAGGCAGTAAACAACCTGCTCCTAAAGGCAGTGAACTCCCCTCTGAGCTTCCCCGATTATCTGCTCTTAAATACACTGTTTAAACTTAATCAATAAGTGTCCCAAGCTGCTTCCTCTCTATTTGAATGTTTGTTTTGTTTTGTTTTTTTCTGCTATCACCCCAAATTATTTTTTTTCTGGCCTCAGAATTATCTGATGTTCTTCAGTATGAGAGAAGTTTCTAGAAATACCCAGTAAATAATGACCAATTGTCCTTCAAACAGGTAATGAGGTAAAGCTGAATCCAAAACTCAGGGAGTCTCCTTTGGTTAGTAGCATTTAATGTCTGGTAGCATCCACTTTATTTATTTTAGTAAAGAGACTTCTAAAAATCAGCATTCTGATCAATGGTGCCAATGGGGCAGCCACAACACCTTGTAAATCTTTCAATGTTTTTTGTTGCATCATTTGTGCATAGGGGCCAGAAATATCCCCAAAGAAAAAATGTGATTTTTCTAACACTGTCTCATCAATTCTGGGCTTCCTGTTTGATACAGGGTTACTAAGAGATAAATATCTGTTTTCTCACAGTTGGAAATGTCCCTGGTTTCTCTAGACCATGTAATTCCCCCAAATTTTATCAACTATGCCTGGGATGTGTTTTCCAGTCAATCTCCCTTTGTCTTCTGGGTCACTCAGGTCCTCACTTCTTCCCATGCTTCTTCCTCAATAGAGGCAGTTATCATGGTATCATCAATGTGGTATGCTACTTTGCCCATAAACATATTACAAAACGGGATATTCAGTACAATTAAGTAGCATGAGATGAGTACAGAATACTACCTTGGCACCACAGCAGCACTACAACCCCCAAGAATCAATACTATATTTTCTTCATACTGTAGTCTGAAAGAGAAGCCTGATCATGTATCATTCTGTAATGATCTCTTCACCAATTTCCATTTCCCTTGTATTGTTTATCAGGAATTTTAGCAAACATATTGTGGGGATCATAATTTTGTCTCCCCATCTAGATGTAAGTTCATTGATGAAGGAGGCCAGTTCCTACTCTTCTCTTATGGTTGAGGCATTAACTGATATACGAAGAATTTTACCTATTAGATATATCCACATATTTAGGAATTTTGTCAGATCACTTCTAATGAGTGGCATGAATATTGGTCAGTGGACAAACGATCACGCACAATAACAGAATCACTAATAGCATCTACAACTCAAAAATATGATGAATCCTCTCTGTGCAACATTAATAAATATATAGTTGTAATTATTATGCTGGCTATTTTGGAGGCTTTAAAATAGCTAATGGCTAGTGACTAGAATAGAGACTATTAAATGATCATCAAACCTATCTCCTTTTTTCCTTGGCATATCGCTAGACTACATTTCCCAACCTCCCTTGTGATAGGGTAGGGCGAAATGACTAATTTTTAGCCAATGAAACTATGTAGGAAGTGATGAACGCTACTTTCAGGTCTGGCCTATAAAAAAGTCTTCCACATGATAATATAATACTCCATATTCCTTCCCTTTTCACTATATTGATGCAAATATGTATGGTGACCTTTGAAGCCATATGTTGAAGATGGAAGATTCACAAAATGAAATAAATTGTGTTCTCTCATTTAAAAGAGAATCACTGTGATTAGAAACATCCATTTTAAAATTTATACGAGGAGGAAATTAACAATTATGATATTATAAACTATAGAATGTCTGATATTAGTAACTGCAACTAGAGTTACAAAAATATATAGATGTATATATATAAACTTATATATGATAAACCTTTACATATCATAGAATATATAATGTATACTACATTATGTAGAACTATTATGTATTATATGATACATACCCGTACATATAACTATTACAAATAGTAATGTAAAAAGTTGCATTCCATACATAGATTTTTGAAGTATTATAGTTAATAAGAAAAAATGTTTTAGATAGGAATAGCGGCAGCGGGGCACACTTTTTGAGTTCTCCTCTGGATCTTATCACAAATGGGACATCTATAACCCATCAAAGGACTCTGCTCATCACGCAGAACAGCTAAGAGACTCGTGCAAGGATTACTTGAAAGTGGGCAAATTAGGTGAGCAGGGGAAGAGGGAAGGGAACAGAGTGGAGACACAGCCCGCATCTGAGGCTGTGGAAACACGGCCGGCATCCACAGCTGCAGAGATGCAGGGGATCCCACGACAGAACAGAGAACACAAAAGCCAGAAGGTGGGCTCTTTCCCTGCATGCCATAGCTGATCTCTCCCACCAAGGGGGCAGCATATCCAGCATTTGAGGCAATAACCTCAGCTGAGACCTCCAGCTGGGCCCTAGGACAAACAAAGGACACAAACTCCATACCTGGGCGCCTAACCCCACTCTTCCAACCTTACCCCCGCCCTTCCAGAGACTTAAACTGGCCCATGAACTGAGGAGTAGTGTCAGATTACAGAGGAGCCTTAGTGCTCAGGCTCTGGGAAGACAGGTGTGCAGCTCTAACCCAGGGAAGAGGCTGGGAAGAGTATGATCTTTGCTGGGCTAGGAGAGAAGAGACTCCTCCACCCCCAGCCACCACCTTTCTGGCCTGTGGGAAGAGTGTGACACAGCTGGGCTGGGAGAGAGAAGACCTCTCCATCCCCAGTCCCCACCCTTTCTGGCCTGCCTAGGGCAGGGCAATTACAACTGCAGAAGCACTCCGAGTGATCAGCAGTAGGTGGCAGATGCAGCTCTGGGCTTTCAGCAGCTCAGAAATCTCCCGCCCGCCACACACACACACACACACACACACACACACACGCACGGAAGAAGTGCCCTAAGACTCAGGAGAACTGGGCACAGGGCTGGTGGTGCTACTGTCAGTGTGCATATGTGCAGGCAAGGGCAGAAACTGCACTGAATTTGTAGAAACTACCATACAGACCCCTCAGCCCCATTCATCTAAATCTGCAGTCCCAACATCACTCTGGGCACCAGGTGACCGGCTCTGCCTGCACAATACACAGAGGACTCTGGTACAGCAGAGGACAACCTGGAGATTACTTGGTGGGCTTAAGCCAAGACTAGCACTGCTTTTTGTTTTGTTTTGTTTTGTTTTGTTTTGTTTTTATATATTTGATATCTTTGCCTGTGTTGAGTGGGGGTTGTGGGTTGTTTTTACATGTGAATGTATTTGATTTTTTTCTTTGTTGTTGTTGTTGTGCTTGGTGATTTGCTTTGTTCTGAAATTGCCCTACCAGGGCCCAGCTTAAGAGGCACAAGATTCAACACACCCAGAGGCCAACTCCAGAACAAACCAGAGTACTACTGGGTTTGACCTACAAGTGATACACCCAGAGGGAATTCTCTACAGGCACAAGACCCCACAGAGGCCAAACCACATTTAAGTGGTCAACCCCCACACAGCAGAACACCCTGCAGTGGGCAGAGCCAAGTCTCACAACAAATCAGCCTAGGAGTTAACCCCACCTACTCACAAGTGAAAAGCAATTAAAGATCTTCTTTAACAGGACAATATACACAACACAAGGGTCACCTTTGGAGCACACACAGAGGAGAAGAAGGAAGTAGAGCAAGTCAAATACAAAGGACACATACCACATAAGATAACCCAGCAAGAACTAAGAACTCTAGGGGATCTACCTAATACATTGAAGCAAATACAGAGAGTCAGCCAGAATGGGGAAACAAAGAAACATATCCCAAATGAAAGAACAGAAGAAATCTCCAGAAATGGAACTAAATGAAACAGAGGTAACCAACCTATCAGAGACAGGGTTCAGAACACTGATGACAAAAATGTTTAAGAAGCCTAGAGATGACACAAAGAAGGATAGAGAAATCATAATGAACAATCAGTTAGAACTAAAGAATACAATTACTGAAATAAAGAACTCACTTGAAGGAATTACAGCAGGTTAGATGAAGCAGCAGATCGAATCAGCGACTTAGAAGACAAGTTAGCAGAGATCACCCAAGCAGAACAACAGAAAGAAAAAAGAATAAAAAACAATGAAGATGGTTTAGGAGACCTCTGAGATAACATCAAGCACAACATAGGAATACCAGAAGGTGAAGAGAGGAAGCAAGGGATTGAGAATATATTTGAAGTAATAATGTCCGAAAACTTCCCTAACCTGATGAAGGAAACCAACATACAAGCCCAGGAAGTGCAGAGAGTTCCAACCAGGATAAACCCAAACAGGTCCACACCAAGACACATTATAGTTAAAATGGCAAAGGTTAAAGACAAAGAGAGAATCCTAAAAGCAGCAAGAGAAAGACAGAGGGTTACATACAAGGGAACTCCCATAAGACTATCAAATGACTTTTCTACAGAAACATTGAAGCCCCAGAGGGAGTGGCAGGAGATACTCAAAGTGATGGAAAAAAAGGCCTACGACCTAGATTGCTTTATCCAGCAAGGCTATCATTTAAAGTTGACGGAGAGATAAAGAGCTTCTGAGAAAAGAATAAGCTAAAGGAATTTATTACCACCAAGCCAGCATTGCAAGAAATACTAAAAGGACTTCTGTAAATAGAAGAAAGATGAAAACAATCTAACTGCAAATTTAAAAATGGCAATAACTATGTACCTATCAATAATCACTTTAAATTTAAATGGATTAAATGCTCCAATCAAGAGACATAGGGTGGCTGAGTAGATAAGAAAGCAAGACCCTTGCATTTGCTGTATACAAGAGACTCACCTCAGATCAAAAGACACACACAGGCTGAAAGTGAAGGGTTGGAGTAAGATATTTCATGCAAATGGAAATGAGAAAAAAGCTGGAGTTGCAATACTTTTATATCTGACAAAATAGACTTTAAAATGAAGAACATATTAAAAGACAAAGATGGGCACTATATAATAATAAAGGGATCGATCCGATATAACCCTAGTAAACATCTATGCACCCAACATAGGAGCACCTAAATATATAAAACAGATATTGACTGACATAAAGACAGAGATCAACAGTAACACTATCATAGTAGGGGACTTCAACACACCTCTGACTACAACGGATAGGTCTTCCAGACAGAAAATCAATATGGAAACAACAGCCTTAAATGATACATTGGACCACTTGGATTTAATCGATATTTTCAGAGCATTTCACCCCAATGCTACAGAATACATGTTCTTCTCAAGCGCTCATGGAACATTTTCCAAGATAGACCCTATGTCAGGCCACAAAACAAGTCTTGATAAATTTAAGAAAATTGAAATCATACCAATTGTCTTCTCTGACCACAGTACTATGAAATTAGAAATGAACTACAGGAAAAAAACTGGAAGACATACAAATTCATGGAGGCTGAATAACATGTTACTAAATAATGAATGGGTCAAGCAGGAGATCAAGGAAGAAATCAAAAGATATCTCGAGACAAACGAAAATGAAAACACGATGACCCAAAATCTATGGGATGCCGTGAAAGCAGTCCTAAGAGGGAAATTCATAGCATTGCAGGCCTACCTAAAGAAACAAGAAAAATCACTAATCAACAGTTTATCTTCACACTTAAGGGATCTGGAAAAAGAACAGCAAAATAAGCCCAAAGGCAGTACAAGGAAGGAGATAATAAAGATCAGAGTGGAAATAAATGAAATAGAAACCAGGAAAACAATACGAAAGATCAATGAATCCAAGAGTTGGTTCTTAGAGAAGATAACATAATCGACAAACCTTTAGCCAGACTCATTAAAAAAAAGAGAGAGAGAGGACCCAAATTAATAAAATCAGAAATAAAAGAGAAGTGACAACAGACACCACAGAAATAAAAAAAGTTTTAAGAAATTACTATGAGCAACTATATGCCAACAAATCTGACAATCTGGAAGAAATGGACAATTTTCTAGAGGCGTACAACCTTCCAAGGCTAACTCAAGAAGAAACAGAAAACCTGAATAGACTGATTACCACCAGGGAAATTGAATCAGTAATCAACAATCTCCCAACAAACAAAAGCCCTGGACCAGATGGCTTTACAGCTGAATTTTACAAAACGTTCAAAAAAGAATTATCACCTGTTCTCCTCAAGTTCTTCCCAAAAATCCAAAAGGAGGGAAGGCTCCCAAACACTTTTTATGAAGCCATTATCACCCTGATCCCAAAATCAGACAAAGACACTACAAAAAAATAAAACTACAGGCTGATATCTCTAATGAACATAGATGCAAAAATCCTCAACAAAATATTAGCGAACAGAATTCAGCAATACATTAAAAAAATTATACACCATGATCAAGTGGGATTCATCCTTTGTATGCAAGGGTGGTTCAACATCTGCAAATCAATTAATGTGATACACCACATTAACAAAATGAAAAGTAAAAATCGCATGATCATATCGATAGATGCAGAAATAGCATTTGATAAAATACAGCAGCAATTTATGATAAAAACTCTTAAGAAAGTGGGAATAGAGGGATCATATCTCAACATAATAAAGGCCATATATGATAAACCCATAGCTAACATCATACTCAATGGGGAAAAGCTAAAACCATTCCTCTTAAGATTCGGAACAAGGCAAGGTTGCCCACTTTCTCCACTTCTATTCAACATAGTGCTGGAAGTACTAGCCACAGCAATCAGACAAGAAAAAGAAATAAAAGGCATCCAAATTGGTAAAGAGGAAGTAAAACTGTCATTATATGCAGATGACATGATACTATATATAGAGAACCCTAAAGACTCCACAAAGAAAC
Organism: Rhinolophus sinicus; assembly: GCF_057876585.1. Lineage (NCBI taxonomy): Eukaryota > Metazoa > Chordata > Mammalia > Chiroptera > Rhinolophidae > Rhinolophus > Rhinolophus sinicus. The sequence goes on from NC_142516.1 coordinate 58,343,318, forward strand.
TATTAGAGCTGATAGATGAATTTAGTAAAGTAGCAGGATACAAAATTAATATTCAGAAATCAGTTGCATTTGTATACAACAATAATAAAACATCAGAAGGAGAAATTAAAAAAACAATCCCATTTACAATTGCTTCAAAGATTATAAAATACCTGGGAATAAATTTAACCAAAGAAGTAAAAGATCTGTACTCAGAAAATTATAAGACACTGAAGAAAGAAATGAAAGAAGATACAAATAGATGGGAACACATACCATGTTCATGGATAGGAAAAATTAATATAGTTAAAATGTCCATACTACCTAAGGCAATATGCATATTCAACGCAATTCCTATCAAACTACCAACGACGTTTTCCACAGAAATAGAATATATAATCCTAAAATTTATATGGAACCATAAAAGACCCCGGATAGCCTCAGCAATCTTGAGAAATAAGAACAAAGTGGGAGGTATAATGATACCTGACATCAAATTATACTACAAGGCTACAGTAATCAAAACAGCATGGTAATGGCATAAAAACAGACACATAAATCAATGGAACAGAATAGAGAGCCCAGAAACAAATCCATGCCTATATGGCCATTTAATCTACGACAATGGAAGCAAGAATGTACAGTGGGGTAAAGATAGTCTATTCAATAAATGGTGCTGGGAAAACTGGACAGACACATGCAAAAAAATGAAGCTGGACCACCTCCTTACACCATATATAACAATAAATTCAAAATGTCTTAAAGACTTAAATGTAAGATCTGAAACCATAAAATTCCTGGAAGAAAATATAGGAAGAAACTTCACAGACATTACCCAGAGTAAGATTTTTACTGATATATCCCTCCGCGCGAGGGAAGTAAGAGAAAAGATAAACATGTGGGATTACATCAAACTAAAAACTTTTTTCACAGCAAAGGAAACCATCAATAAAACAAAAAAGGATCCTACTGAATGGGAAAAGATATTTGCCAATGATATATCTGATAAGGGGTTAATATCACAAATTTATAAAAAACTCACTCAACTCAACTCAAAAAAAACAAACAACCCATTAAAAAACGGGCAGAGGACATGAAGAGACATTTTTTTAAAAAGGACATACAGATGACAAACATACATGAAAAAATGCTCAAACTCACTAATCATTAGAGAAATGCAAATAAAAACCACAATGAGATACCTCCTCACCCCAGTCAAAATGGCTATCATCAATAAATCAACAAACAAGTGCTGGTGCGGATGTGGAGAAAAGTGAACCCTTGTGCACTGTTGGTCTGATTGCAGATTGGTGCAGCCACTATGGAAAACAGTATGGAGGTATCTCAAAAATCTGAAAATGGAACTACCTTATGATCCAGCAATTCTACTCCTAGGTATCTATCTGGAGAAATCCAAAACTCTAATTCAAAAAACTTTATGCACTCCTATGTTTATTGCCGCACTATACACAATAGCCAAGACATGGAAACAACCGAAATGCCCATCGGTAGATGACTGGATTAAGAAACTGTGGTACATTTATACAATGGAGTATTTCGCAGCCATAAGGAAGAAAGAAATCTTACCATTTACAACAACATGGATGGACCTAGAGAACATTATGTTAAGTGAAATAAGTCAGACAGAGAAAGACAAATACTACACGATCTCACTTATATGTGGAATCTAAAGAAAAGAATAAGTGAATGAACTAATCAGAAACAGTTTTGGAGACACAGAGGAAAAACTGAGGGTTGCTAGATGGGGCGGGGGGGGATAAGGCGGAAAGTGAGGGGATTAGAAAACAGTTACCACAAGATGGCCACAGGGTTTTGAAAATTAATTTGAGGAATGTAATCAATAATGTTGCAAAGATTTTGTAGGGTATCCGATGGACACTTGTCTCATTAGGGAGACCACCTCATGGATGATGTAGACGCCTGATCACTGCATTGTACACCTGAAGCTGAAGCTGAACAATAATGAATGTCAACTACAAGTTTGTATATGTTGTGTGTGTGTGTGTGTGTGTGTGTGTGTGTGTATGTATATACTTACAAGAAGCGGAGTACAGCATGAGGAATAGAGACAGTGGAAATGAATGGCTCTGTGTGATGTCAGAGGGATAGTGGATGGGGGGGAGTGGGGTTCACACAGTGTGAGGGATATAAATGATAAACGTCTAAGTATTACTTTGTCTTGTGCAACTGAAACTAATAAAAAATAAATAAATAAATAAAAAAGTAAAAATATTCTAGTATTTGTTCTGTATACATTGACATCCTTTAGAATGTTTATGCTTTCTTCCATATTTCTTTTGCCAGTAAAATCTATTACTATATTTCTTTTTTTTGTTTGTTTTTTCATTATGAATATTATCACAGAAGTTAAAACAGGAACGGTGTCGACATTATTGATATAGATTGTATAGGCTCGATATTTTGCTTTTACATATTTTCAAAGTATGGTTAAAAAGTAAAAAGTGAGGCAATCTGCTTTTTATATATAATACTCACATTATAGCTAAAACATATATATACATATATATGTTTTATGTTATATATATACACATATATATGTTATATATATACACATATATATACACATATATACACATGTTATATATATACACATGTTTTTTATGTATGTATATTAAGCAATTTTATAAGCACTTAGGGTATAACGACTATACTTCCCATTGTTTACAGAGCATCGGCCCTGTTGCAGCCTCTAGCACACAATAGAAGGTAAATGAGAATGATGACCATAATGGTGACCATATAGATACATCTAGAAATGTCAAAATAATGGAAATTACATATTTTATTATATTTTACCAATATTATAGCACAGACACAATCTTTGTAAATGAGCACAATTTTAACTACACAACAAAGGCATTACTTAATTCCACCCCAAACACAAGTATCTGATTGTTTTAACTTTGCTGCCTAACACACATGTACTTAGACATGTCCTATAAGAAAACCTTACAAGCTCATTTGCTAAAAGAAGCAGAATACAAATCATCAGTCAAACAAATATTTTAAATGCTTTAATATTAACTTATCCAAAGAGAATTTCACTAAACAGAAATCAAATTATTAACTGACTCTGCACCAATATTTGAAATATTTTGTTCAGTTTTGATTACTCAATTAAGGAATCAATGGTGCATTTTACCAGAGACCACATTATCTGAGACCTCAACTTCAAATATTCTACCCCAAAATAGCAATGGTATGTTTGACAGAATCGCTGCTCAGTGGCACAAAAACACAGGCCTAACATTCTTTAAGCCCTTTGCTTTCACTGAATGTAAGCTTCTCCATGAGGTAAAATCACATGACTGGCCTAATAAAGGGCTCTGACTTGCCTTAATGCCTTTGGAATTCTAACCATTAATCTAAGCTTAGTACAATGAAGCATATCATTTAATAACATGTAATCCGAATGGACAACAACTATAGTCAATATCATTTGCCATAAAGGATCACTAAAGATATTAATATTCATTAACAATTTTTCTGCAAAAATAAAGATGCTCCTGAAATTTTTTCTCCTCAATGTAACCTAAATTACTGGTCTTTTATTATTAGTTTTCAGCTTTTTTAGTTTTATTATTAGTTTTATCATTAGTCTTCTTTTATAAATGACAATTATTAGACTTCAAAGGTAAAATCAGGGAGGAATGATCAGTCCTTTTTGTAAAACATAATCTTCACATCATCTATGAACGTGTGGCCCACACACTAATGGCGTTTACTAATAAGTCTTATTATGCTGCTTTGTGTTTTGCTGAACAGCACAACTCTTAATTTTCTGTTAAGTACTCTTTCTGTGCGTAGTTCCTGATATCTTCCAAGCTATTTATTTTGTTTAATAATGCTTTAACATGAAGAGATAATTTATACAATTCAGCAGTATCATTTATTAAGGATCGGATCTTGGAACATTTGCAATTATTAACTAGAAATAATAATTATTCTTTTTTTATATATGCATGTATTGTTAGGTGTATGTATAGACAGATACATGAAGGCAAAGCTTCAGACTTAGCCCATTGTCCTATCGTGAGGCAAAATTACTGTATAAAATTTAATTTCCACCAAAGAAACCCTAGAAATGGTTTCTGCAGTGGACCAACGAGTGTTGCACATGTATTTTGACAATCATTGCTGACCTATACTGTGAAAAACTGCGAAGGATTTTGGCATTTTCACCACTTCACAATGTTCAGTCAAAGAGTAAAGACATAAGTACATTTTTCTTTTTTACGCTTTGCATCAGCCTCCTGTATTAGAAAACACCAGTAAGGTGAGAAATTATGTCACTATGTGTGTGGTAGACTACATTACTGGTGGTCTAGTAATGGAGAGTTCCATTTCAGCTTTTCCTTTCTCTTCAATGTTTGAAATTCTTGTTTCACAGGACTGTGCGTAACACTGACTGGGTATTTATTAATAATGAAGGCATTGTATAAAATACATTTGCATCTAGTTATGAATTAGGTATTGATTTTAGTATTTTTCATCTACTTTAACATTTCTTTGATTCATTTACTTATTAAACTAGTATTGATTGATTGCCTGCACACGACTAGTGATTTTTATCTGAGCTTATTTACCCCAACAATATATATTTATTACATGTATTTTACAGATGAGGGGCTGAGACTCAGAGAAACTTAAGCAATTGCTCACTGAAGCAAAGCCAATATATTTTATGACTCAAAACACGGCACTCTTTCCATTCTCCAGCCTTCTTTTTTTTTTTTAAGACATGCAAACCACAAGCATTTTGGAACCAAACTTAAATTGGCTTCAAAACGTGAAATTTCCACTTACAAATTATATAATTTTAAAAAGGTTTTTATTTTAAACTCCATAAGCTTCTGTTTCCTCATCTGCAAAACCGGAATAAAAGTAATTATTTTGAAAGAAGGAGAAATTATGTATAGCATTTAGGGAAATAATGGATGCTTATTAAGAGTAGCTAATAAAAATACTGGAGGTAGGTTATATCTACTCCGTTCAGTGAGAGTACTGTTTACCACTAGACTTGGAGTAAATAAATCAGATGCCTGGCCCTAGTTCATGTAAAATATGACTATATGGCTCCCTAGAGATCTCTTAAGTCAGTATTGAAAAAAAAATGACAAAAGTTTGTCTTCTAATGAATGAGACAAACAATAAGTAAGTGAAAAAATGAATCAGTAATAAGAACTTCAGGCAGTGTTTATTACTATGAAAAAGACTGCCTTAAAAAGAACGCGATGAGGTATAATTTAGGTGGGGCTGTTAGGCAAGGTCTTTCTGAAGAGGTAACATTGGAACAGAGACCTGAGTGAAGTGACAGAACAAGTCATACAAAGACTTGGGAAAATGGCAGAGGGTATATTAAGTGTAAGGCCCAGAGGCTGCAATAAGCTTGCCATTGAACAAAGGAATTACAGGAAGGGCAGTGGGAGGATGGGAGGAGATTGTCAGAGATAGGAGGAGCCAGATCTTCCATGTGGTTAAGCACGGAAAGTGAGAGGATAAATTAAGTAATTGTCATAGGCTAGGTGAGAGATAATGATGGCTGAAAGTTAGACCAACTGATGAATGCAGTTTGCATGAAACAACGAGGAAGAAACAATGGCTTCTGCATGTACTCCCCCAGCCCCCACTCCCAGCAAATAGGATGAACAGCGATTTCATTTACTGAGATGGGAAAGGCTGAGGAATATGATTTATAAATGTCTGACTTATTAGACATCTAAGTGGTCTTAGTGAATAGGAAGTTAGATATATAAGTCAAAACCTCTGAGGAAAAATTGTTATTAAGAGTTATTAACTTGGGATTGAGCAGCTCATAGATGAACTCCATGTGACTGAATAAAATCACCCTTCGTAGTGATCTCCTACAGGGTGCACAAATCCATGAAGGTCCAGAAAGAAAATATCAGATCATTTTTTATTTATTCTTACATTTAACTAAGATTATGTGATTTAATACTGATGCCCTACGTGCTCCCTATCAGTCATTTACATATCACATTGCACTCGGTGTCCTGAGGACAACAGAAATTATACAACAAAGAGATGTGATGGGCAAAGCCTCATTTTTGCTTTTGTTGGTTTTTGGTTTTGTTATGACACGTGGTAGTTTACTTTTATTTGCACACATGAATATATATGAATACTTAATTTTGAAAATAGCTTTTTACTGTAAACATTTTATTTGGGATAATTTTAGATACACAGAAAAGTTACACAGATGATACAGTTTCCATATATTATTCACCCAGTTCCCCTAATGTGAACATACATGACTTTAGTAGCTTTGTGAAAATGAAGAAACCAAGACTGGAACCTTGCTTCTAACTTTAATCAAGGGAGAAAAATGATAATGTACTTCAATCCAGCAAGAAGTCAGATTTAAAAATCAAACAACCAAAAGACTAACTAAATGCCATTTAATATGCATTATCTTTCACAATTAACTTTGCCCTAAATGAGTGGATAGAAACCTTGAGATATTGGTTAATGATTATATGAAGCCATTAAAATTAGCGGCATTTAAATAATTTAAAATTAGTGACATTGGCTGAAGACTGCTTGCAGAGAACGTAGGAAAGAAGCCATTTAGTGGTTATCTTCTAAACCACAGAAGTAGCAGTGACCCTATAATGCTTTGCAGAGATGTACCCGACCCCAATAAAGGTAAGGGAGTTGGGTATCCGACTGTCAACACCAGCAGGCACCATGAGAGCCAATGTCATGTGACTTGGTGCAATTGTATCTGATGCCTTTTCAGCAGCTATTCTCTTTAGAAATTGTAAGAATCACAGCCTCTGTTTTCAAGATCATACACAATCTAAAGCTACCATCAGGTACAAGCATAGGCTGAGTCCATGTATCACCAAGAAAGAATACGTAATCACATTTCATTCTCTAAGATATGTGTCAAAGGAAAAAATAAAATCTCTACAATGGAAACAAAAGCTCTCTAGTTTCTCTGATTTGTTCTATTCCAAATTACTGCCGGTGACCTTTTCTTAAAACTTTAAGCATCACAAGGAAATCAGTGGGAAGGGAATCATGTGCTAACCAAGTACTTAAAGGGCAGAAAAACTCACTGAAGTGAAAGGGGATTAGTAAGTGTGGAGAAAAGGACCTGCCCCTCCCAGTTTGGGTGAGTGGTTATTAGGCAGAAACTCACATGCAATTAACAGCTCTGACATCAGGAGACTAACAAATATAAAACACTCAGCTGTAACAGAGGTTCCACAGAGAACCCCCTCAGACGTTGAAGGTACTGGAGAGAAGCTCTGTGGGAAGTGGGTGGACTCCCGCCAAAACTCCATTAGGATAGGGGGTTTCAGAGATCTGCTCCCCATTCTTCCTTCAGCTTCATGGTTAAATGGAATTAATGGTGGTGACCTGCTAATGGCTGCTTTTGATAAATAACATCCAGGATAAGTATTTTTTATATAAATAGAAATTAAAAATGAAGAAAACGAAATGACTAGGACAGAGGATTTAATTATATGGTATTATACATGTCAGATTTTTAAATGTAAATTACTATTTCTATTATTTGTTTGAAATGTCGTTTTACAGACTTGAAAAGCATTTTGAAGGTAGGTTGGAAAGGGCTTATGCCATTTATCACAATACAAAATAAAAAACTTGCATAATTCCATTTTGCTTTCTCCTTTTCAGCTTGATTTTTATCTATGTGCCTCAGTCTCTACACAGCAGAGCTTCGCTTTAAGCAGAATGAAAGTTCACAGACTCCTCTCTCTAGGATACATGTTGCCCCTGCTGTTTTTTCAGCAGGCTTGGGCTCAGTTTCCAAGACAGTGTGCCACCGTTGAGGCTTTGAGAAACGGCGTGTGCTGCCCAGACCTCCTCCCCCTGTCTGGGCCTGGGACTGACCTCTGTGGCTCCTCATCAGGGAGGGGCAGGTGTGAGGCAGTAACTGCAGACTCGCGACCCCACGGCCCCCAGTACCGGCACGATGGCAGAGATGACCGCGAGGGCTGGCCCACAAGGTTCTTCAATAGGACATGCCACTGCAATGGCAACTTCTCAGGACACAACTGTGGGACTTGCCGCCCTGGATGGAGAGGAGCTGCCTGCGACGAGAGAGTTCTCACCGGTAAGTGGGGATAGGAATGGATAAACAGTCCTGCATGAGACCCAATTCACTGGGGCTGGAAGGATACCTGGAAATCAGCTCAGTCCTCTCTTCACAGATGCAGAAACTGAGGCTTAGAGAGATTAAGAAATGTATTCAATGTAAAGAGTTGATGGTGAAGCTCAGATCATCTGACTAATATTTCTTTTCCAAAACATTTGTTGAACAGCCACAATATGCTAGGAACAGTGCTGGATGTTTACGACTATACTTTCAGTAATTCCTCACAGTAGTTACATTAAGTACTTAGGTGTGGTTCAGCAGGATCAGATTCACACAGATGGTACTTGGAAAACCTGGAATTCATACTGAGATCTGTCTAGCTGTAATACCTCTTCTAGCCTCTTCTACTACCCTTGCTGACCCACAAAGAAATTTCTCACTGTGATGATCAAGTTCAGCCATTTAGAGGATGAGCCTGGACTAAAGCCTAAATAGCAATAAATAGCAAAGCATCAAATAGTAACAGCTAGGAAAACTTCATTGCCTTCTATGTGCCAGACCTAGGGTTTAACAAATTTTTTATTGAGTCTTAATTATGAGCCAGGCTCTGATATAATTGTTTTTAACTCTGTAAAGCGATACTATTTTTACAAACACTTTATGGATGAAAAACCAAGGCTTAGAGATATGTGTGCAGTGGTAGAAAAAGTCTCTGGCCTTAACCACTATGCTATACTACATACCTCATTTTTACAAGATTCACAATATTAAAAATGGATAAAATTCCAGGAAAAATGCCTATAGTAAACAGAAATAAATAGAACATAAGCATAAAGTCCAGAGATAGATAACAGAAAGCTAATAGGATTCCTCGAGTAAGTTTTGGAGGGAAGGAAGGAGGAAAAGAGAGAGACACAGGGAGGGAGGGAGAGAGGGTGGAAAAGGGGTATTTTACAAAGTATTAATTTATGTAAGCACATATGCAAATTATCATTATGGGTAAATGGGATGGTATGTTACAAAATTATTTTGCTCAGTCTCTACCCATCCCCACAAGGCTGAGGTTCTCATGTTTGAATTTTGTATCCCTCAAGTCAGGAGAAACCTTCTGGACTTAAGTACAGAAGAAAGGAACTACTTTGTCCAGGCCCTGGATATGGCAAAGAATACAACTCACCCTCAGTTTGTCATTGCCACCAAGAGATCAGAAGAAATATTGGGGCCAGATGGCAACACACCACAATTTGAGAACATTTCCATTTATAATTACTTTGTTTGGATACACTATTATTCCGTCAAAAAGACTTTCCTTGGCGCAGGACAGGAAAGCTTTGGTGAAGTGGATTTCTCCCACGAAGGACCAGCTTTTCTCACATGGCACAGATACCACCTACTGCAGTTGGAGAGAGACATGCAGGTATGCAGGAAACATTTCAATGTTCTAATCTTTTATAGACAAGGTGCCTTGTTTGTAAATCGTTTGATTCACTGTGTTCCAAATGACCAGAAAGTGTGATAACAAAGAAATTTTAAGTTATTCACCTGCCTTTGACATTCTAAATTTCTCCCTGTATGAATTGTTTACTTATGAATTGATCTTTATCTTTTGTAAAGTGAAAAGAAAGTAATTTCAATGATGAGGAAGCCAAATGAGACATTCTAGGTGTGAATTAAGGCATTGGACATGTTCTACAGATCTGTAATTGAAACAATGACTCTCACATAGTTTGCAACAAAAGAATCTCATTTGATATATCCTCTCAAATGTCAAACAATGTCCCATCCTGGTTTGGATGAAGCAAGTTCGTATGGACTTGTCACTCTTCCAAGTCCCAAATGTATACTTTACCATACCAGTGGATGATTCTTGCTAATACAGTATAGGGCAGGGGTGTCTAAACATTTTTCAACGTTTTTCACCAAGGGCCATATGCGGTAAAATACACAAACAGCCCGGCCACTCACTCAAGGTGAAGTACGTATTGCCTCACCTGGTTTATTTAAGTAAACTAAATATCTTTTGGGAATTTGCTGCAGACCAATAAAAAATGGATCGTGGGCCACAGTTGGCCCACGGGCCGCAGTTTGGACACCATTTAAACCCTGGTATAGGGTTTAAATCATGAAAACAGTTCCTTTCCATTTATATTGTCATATTTTCATTGAACACCACTTTTTTTTTTTGTCATGCCCTCTAGCACTTTAAGGCTTATAGAAGAAATCTATAAAAACATCATATTATTTCGATATAATTTTTTTATTTGAAAGGCATTTTGTTTTTTGGCATAAAGTAAACCTCAACACAAACAGTTATTCCTCGCTTATGTTTAAGCAGATAAGCTCAAACATGTTAAAGTATCTGTGAACATAAGTACTATATTATTGTTTCTTTTAGCAATTGCTGTTTCTTAAGAAAAGTATTATAATTTTTGAATGGTTAGATTTCAACTAGAAAATCCACAAATTAAACCTGTTTTCTATGCGAAATAACAGCAACGAATCCCTCCCAAGTTAAATCTAAAAGTTAACCTAAAAACATCTGAAAAGGTATTCATTTATTGATCTGTAGTATGTGTGTGCCCAGCGTTATTTTAAGAAAATAAATAGGAAAGAATTAATGCACTGAAATACAGAATATTTATATAAAAGTAGTGTATCCATATGTAGTTTGAGAGTGACTGAATGAATTCATCTGATATCCTGAACTTTATATTTTATAGCTCTGATTACAAGTAAGACATTTAGTAGATTATGTGTAGATAAATCTGTCATTTGGAATCGACTCCAGATCTTCATGCCTTCAAGTCATTTTCCCATGAGCACACCAAAATGAAAGGGCAGATGGAAAGTATCTAAAAGCTTCAATTATGTCTCTGCAAACTTCAACCTCTATGACTTAGATTTTAAAACCCCACAGCACAGGAGATCCAACAAATTGCAATGTAAATGTAATGCACTGTTGAAATGCCACATGAATATGCTCCAGCACCCAAATGTCAGTTTTGAACCACAAACCGACTCTTAATAATCCCTTGGAAGCTGTCATTAATATTTGTGAACCAGAACAATGGCTTCTAAATGAGGACTCTATATCCCTGGAGATCAATAACTGGAGATGCCTTGGAAAGCTTTAGGCTCTTTAAAACACGCCGAAGACAAGGAAATGCTTCCTAGAAAGGGTTTAAAGTGAAAAGGCAGTAAAGTACCAAATGCATGCGAGGCGGAATAAAACAACGGCAATCCCTACATTTAAATCCGACACTATAAATAAAACTCCCCAAAGGCCAAAGGAATGGGAAATAACAAGCTCAATAAATATATGTTTTAAGGAACCCAATAAAATACGCATGTGATTTTGAGTCCAGCATTTTTTTAAATTGTTGAGATCAGCTCTAAATGGAAACTAGGTCTCCGGTCTAAAGAGAAGTATGCACAGAGAAATATTCTGTTTCCCTCTAGCATTTCCTATAGGGATGAGTGTCAGGCAGAAACTTGAGTCTTCACAGTGTAGATTCTGAAGCAGAGGACTCTAACTAAGTAAAATACCTTTAGAGCCCAGGCATGTAAGGTAAGCGTGAAAGAGCCTGTGTAGCCTGTGGCTAAATTAGAATCTAAACGCCTAAAGTCATTCAATGTCAACTAAAAAACAGAAATGAAACAAAAAGTATTGTTCCACATACTATATTTCAAGGCTGAATCTGGCTCCATACCAATACTTAGTGGTGCTGGAATTGGAGATAGGAAAATGGAAGGGGGTAGAAATGTCAAGGACTAGAAGTTATTATTGACAATTTTGGGTATAATCAATAGAAACCTAATTACCTGTCTAAAAAAGAAAAGGAAGACCTTTCCCCTGCTCTGCCTCCCCCAAATCATTTGCAGGAACTTCTGTATAATGAATTGAGTTTCATTCCCTCTAGTGCCTGAAGTGACTCCATGTAGTAAATTAGAAGCTTTGTTACATTTAAGTCCTCCAACCCCTCAGACACACTAACTGGTTCCTAAGTGGCTGAAAAGAACTAATAGAAATAGACTGCCAGGGAATAAACCAAGCAAAGCGGGAGAACTTTAAACAAAAGCAGGGAATGCTAACAGAGTTTCTGTGATCTAGGAAATGCTGCAGGATCCTTCTTTCTCCCTTCCTTACTGGAATTTCGCCACTGGGAAGAACATCTGTGACATCTGCACCGATGACTTGATGGGATCGAGAAGCAACTTTGACTCCAGTCTTATAAGCCCGAACTCTGTCTTTTCTCAATGGCGAGTGATCTGTGAATCCCTGGAAGATTATGATACCCTAGGGACCCTTTGTAACAGTAAGTTCCAAATGACATCTAGGAGTCCACATTCCCTGTTAGACAGAGATTAAATATGCTGCCTGAAGGTCCTTCATTCTACTAAGGACTTCAGACTAAAATCTGCTTTCATTATAGAAAATCAATGTACAGATATCCCCGGAACAACTAGCATATTTGAGGCAACCTATAAGGTGTGCCAAAGGAAACAGAAAGTGCCTATAAATTTTTACATTGCTTTTCTTGAGCAATCTGGTCAGTGCATGCTTACTTTTCTTATTTTGGAAATGTCCAGTTGTATCAAGTACTCCTCTTAGTACACTCAGCACTGCTTAGTAGTCATGGGCTTTGTATCAAAAAATGTTTGCCTACAAAATCTGAAATATGCAGATAGAGTGGGAAGTGCCCCTGGAGTAAAAAATTATAATAATTAATACATTTATAAGTATATGATATGATACATTAATCTAGTCAGAGGTTTTTAAAGGTGATATGGAGAATACCTTTAAGAAAAGGAAGATACTGTACAGAAGACTTCTGCCAGCTAGCTGCTTTCCAGCTCTCTCAAAGTGGACAAAAAAAGCGAATGCTTAACCAGTGTCCTAGCAGCCTTTCTCTGGTGATCTGAACAATACCTCTGCCGTACATCAAATTCCCGTTATATGTGGACCTGTTCCTGAGCTTTCTATTCCCTTCCTTGGATCATATTATCATCGGCCCCTGTGCTACTAACACAAGGTCTTAATTATTAGCATCTCCATATCTCATCTTATTGTACTTATTCAGGCATTTTGAACTATTGAACTTCATCTGGCTATTTTGAACTCTTGTTCTTCCATACTAAAACTAGAATTATGGGAATTTATTCTATTCATAACATACTTATTCTGCATATATTCTTCAAGCATCCACTGTCAAATTATTTTCTGAACTTAAAAAGAGAATAATCTAAATGGAACAAAAGAATTAGGTAGAGTTTCACCATTAGAAGATTATTTAGCAGTATTTAGGAATAAGAGAAGTGATATACCTGAAATTTTCCTCTGTAGAAGCTTAAAAATTAGAATCAATTTTTATTTGTTTGGCATGCTAAGTAAGTGGTCCCACCTTGGGTGAAAAAATGAAATTGAGGATCGAGATCTCTTTAGATACCAAAACACTCATCTTTTTATGTCCAGGCTATTGTACTTTGGCCTGGAAGTTTTCCAGACACTATCTGATCACCCTGATGATTGGATACTAAAATACAGCACAATATAAATAGGTAAATAAAATTACAGCATAGGAAGAGATTTTGTTTTCATCACAGTTTTTCTTGTCAATTAACATAACACATAACTCTGTCACACATTTTCATGAAAAATTAAAGTTGCATATTTTAGGTGAAATAAATTTTAAGATTACTCCTTGACTTAGTTCAAGATATAATACCAGATATTTTATATATTACACCAGTGAAAGGAAAAAAGGAAACTAACATTTTATTGAACACACATTATGTGTCTGATATGGCATTAAATGCCTTAATATTTTATTTAATCCTCAGTTATTCTTTTTCTCTTTCTACTTTTCTTCTAGTATAAAATTATCCATTCCTGTGGTTTCTTTGATCATCTTTTACAGGACAACCATACATGTACATCTTTAAATCAAATCTTCCTTAGACATTCCATCCCTATGTTTTCATATGCTTGTCGCATGGTCTCTCGCCAATATTCCATCAATGCATGAAACTCGGTATGTAAACTGAAAGAGTGAATTATTTACCCCTAACACTTTTCTAGCCACTAAAATATATTCTTTAATTCATCATATGAAAAACATTGTTGTTTCTTCACAATACTTCTCAAACCAACTTTCTCTTTCAGACACTCAGAACTTTTCTTTCATTTCTGCATGCAAATTCCACAGGACTCCAAATCATAGGCTGCTAATAGGTGCAAAGTAATGGAGATGTAGGGTGTAGCATAAGAAATATAGTCAATAATATTATAATAACTATGTATGGTGTCAGATGGGTCCTAGACTTATTGGGGGGATCACCTCGTAAATTGCATCAATGTCTAACCACTATGCTGTACACCTGCAACTAACATGTTTTTTATTAGTTTCATGTGTACAAAGCACTGTAATAGATATTTATCATTTATACCCCTCAAAAAGTGATACCTCCCTTCCCCCAATCTATTACCCCTCTGACATCGCATACAGCCATTATATTTCCACTTTCTCTATTCCATATGCTGCACTCCACTTCTTGTGAAGATATAGATATATAGATATATAGATATGTATGTATGTATGTATGTATGTATGTATGTGTATGTATATATATATATATATATATATATATATATATATATATATATATGTAAATTATAGTTGACTTTCAGTATTAATTCAACTTCAGCTTCAGGTATACAGTGCAGTGATCAGGCATCTACATCATCCCTGAGATGGTCTCCCTAATAAGACAAGTGTCCATCGGATACCCTACAAAATCTTTACAACATTATTGATTATATTCCCCAAACTGTCTTTCGTAGCCCCGTGGCAATCTTGTAGTTACCGATTGTGCTTTCTAATCCCCTCACCTTCTCCCTTATCCCCACCCCCGTTCCCATCTAGCAACCTTCAGTTTTTCCTCTATGTTTCTGAGTCTGTTTTTTATTAGTTCATTCATTTATTCTATTATTTAGATTCCACAGATAAGTGAGATCATATGGTATTTGTCTTTCTCTATATGACTTATTTCACTTAGTATAATATTCTCTTAGTCCATTCATATCGCTGCAAATGGTAAGATTTTGCTCCTTTTTATGGCTGAGTAATACTCCGTTGTATAAATGTACCACAGTTTCTTAATCCAGCCATCTACTGATGGGCACTTCAGTTGTTTCCATGTCTTGGCTATCGTGAATAGTGCTGCAGTAAACATAGGGGTACATAGATTTTTTTTTTTTTAATTAGCGTTTTGGAATGCTCTGGATAGATCCCCAACAGTGGAAGTGCTGGGTCATAAGGTTGAAATTAATATAATATTGAATGTCAACTGTACTTGACTTTTTTTATTTTAATTTAAAAAACAGGTGCAATGGCAGAAGTTGTTTATGTAGGAACATGTTTTAAAATCACTGGATTAAAATTAAATTGGTTCCACTAGTTTCCTTACTATCAAAGTCCTGCACTATAAAACTCCATGAGGACGAATTAGGATGTAGTGTTTTTGGAGCTCATGTAATTAATGCTTTTTTTCTTAGGCTGTGTTGATAGCTCCATGAACAGTAATTCCTAAAATATGAGCTTAAATTGACAGTTTAGAACGCGTTATCAGAAAGTTTTGATAATGTACACCTAAAAAATGTACATGTACTTTGCAGATTCAATTGCAGGCATATTTTTATTTTTATATTATACAAAGTTAGCTAGACCAAGTCACCAGGTACTAATCATTATGTTAACTGTAAAGCATACAGTCAGGAACTTTTATGACTGAGGTACAATGAAAATGAGCAGATATTGTCATATGTCTCCAACCCCATTGGGTTATTTTCCACGTCCCCTCTAGGGCACCACATTCCTCTCTGGAGACCACTGGGATGGACTAATACAAAATGTCCCTAACCTGTCTCCTCTCCTCGCCCCTATCTAAGTTTTCTCCCCACTTCCTGAATTAAATATAACTTTCTCATCTTGCATTTTGATTTCTTTACATTATGTTTCTTGTCCACTTTCCCATCTTTATGACCATCCACTGCTCTCTTACATTGCCACATACCCCAAGCAAGCGAGTCCCCAAACAGGTCCTCTTTTACATCATCTCTCATATGACATGCACCAAACAACTATTTAGCGACTATTATGTGCCAGACATTGCGCCAGGACTGGGGGATATAATGATGAGCAAGAACAGACAGCATTCTTGCACTGAGGGGGGCGTACATTATAGACAGAAGAAAGCTTATCATCTCGTTACTACCTCTGCCTAAAAGGTTTGACTTTTAAAGTACCTCCTTTTTCACATATGGGAATTCTCCTCAGTCCTTCAGGCCTCTTTCTGGAGCCACCCAACTGGGAAAGATATCTCCCTCCCTCCCTCTCTTAAGAGGCATCTATCATAGTATCCTTAATATCACAGCTCTTTACCAGTTTGCCTTGCTGCCCTTCAAAATTTTTAATTATTTCTGACATCACTTGCTGGAAAATGTGTTGACTGAAATTGAAGATGGATTTCCTTCATTTCTCTGAGGGTTTGAAACAGACAGCATTTAAGTACAAAACATATATATATATATATATATATATATATACACACACACATATATATGAAATACAGATTTCAGTGTGGAATTCAGGTTTATGAGAGTATTTTAGCAAAATCAATTTTAATTGGAATTAAATGGAATTTCCATTTTAATACATTCTTGTGAAAGAAGCATATGTTGATTTAACAAATACCAGGACCTCTACCTATTTACCAATTGTTGTCATCACTTTTCCCATCAGACGATTTTAAGTATCACATGTCTACTCTTCTCAGAGAAGTTGACATGATAACTTAGACTTTCTCACTTTAGTGCCCCTAAATAAGCATTATTTTTTTAATTGTTAAAAATTTCTTCTATCAAGAAAAACCTTTCTTTCAGTGTTCATTCTATATATAACATTTTAAAGAGCAACGATAAGATCTCTAAACATTCTATAAATGTTTGCACACCCTATCTTTTTCCCAGGCACTGAAGGTGGGCCAATTAGGAGAAATCCAGCTGGAAATGTGGCTAGACCAATGGTGCAACGTCTTCCTGAACCACAGGATGTCGCTCAGTGCTTGGAAGTTGGTTTATTTGACACACCTCCTTTTTATTCCAATTCTACCAACAGTTTCCGAAACACAGTGGAAGGTAAGTAAACAAAAATTGGTGCTTTAAATTGATCTAATTACTATGGTAAACTAAAGTATTTGAATTCAGATCTCTTTGAAAAACCGTGGAATGCCATATTGATCCTGGGAGTTCATGCGAATGATGCTGTCTATTATGATGTAATCACAATTCTCTGCTCAGAACTTTCTCAAACTGTCAGACCATTAAAACTCTTAATTATCATAGGAAAAACTCTTGGAAATTGTTCTTCAATCTCTTAAATACCTAAAAAGTATTTACATTGACATTTCTGGTAGGTGGCTGGCCAATACAAGTATATCAAATTCTAGTATAGGCAAGTAATGTTCAAAATTTTGAAAGCTTATTAATTTTTTTTCTTAAAAATTAACAATAAAAATTCTGAACAATTAGTTGACATTCAATAAAGCCTGGTTTGGGCGAAATACTTTCGCCACTTGGAAGAACATCTGTTTTATTTAGGTCTGTATCGTCCTATAACTTTTTTTTAAAGGTCTATGAGAATTCACATTAGCATCTAGTGATATTTAATTTGGTTTTCCTTACTTAATTCAATGTATTTTGAAGCTGAGGAAACTAAGGTCCAAATAAGTGAAACAAATTTCCCAAGATATTCAGCTACTTAGTAACACAACACAAATTCAAAATTTTTAATTTTCTAAGTCCATTTTCTTTATACAATACACTTTGATACCTTGAATTCATGTTTCACACATACTTAAAGTTTTAAAAGAATAGAAAAACATTTATCTATTATAAGCTCATTAATGTTAAAATTTACCTTAAATATAGCATTGTGCATTGGAGCTCCCACACCAAAAAAAAGAAAAAAAAGGGAATTGATCTCTTCTGTCCCCATGACCTGAGATAGTCAATGTATAAATCTGATAACTATTTTCAATTCTCTTTCCTTTTATCATCAAAATTATATGCCATTCTGTTCTATCATTAATTTTAATAGCATTATATGAATCACTGACTTGGAGATAATTCAATAAATAATCAATATATTATGACTACCTCGTATATAAAAACTTAGGTTATAAGTACCAATTTCTAAAAGAATAGGTAGATTGTGTCTTATTGATGTCTAATCAAAAGACAACATATACTGAGTGCCTGATAGAATTTATCAAAGGACTAGTCCTAGCCACGTGCCATGTATATTATAGGCAATCTTTAAACTTTTTTTTATTAAAAAAAGAATGGAACAGATGTATGAAAAATGAATAAATGAATTAGTATAATTATGCAAGTGCGTTAATGTATTCTAAATTCTAATTTTATTTTATAATATATAACCTTTCCCTGACCTCCCACTTCTGGTCCTTCAAGCCAAACAGACACACATATAACTCCATCTCATATCATAAACCCTCTGTTTTTGTTTGTGATCTATCCTCATCTTCTCCTGTCTATATATAATATAGGTGTATATACATGAGAAATATAAGATTATATATAATGTGAGATATATAATATGTGACATATATATTATATATGATATAGGGATATATAATATACATGTG
Organism: Rhinolophus sinicus; assembly: GCF_057876585.1. Taxonomy (NCBI): domain Eukaryota; kingdom Metazoa; phylum Chordata; class Mammalia; order Chiroptera; family Rhinolophidae; genus Rhinolophus; species Rhinolophus sinicus. The sequence goes on from NC_142516.1 coordinate 58,362,153, forward strand.
AAACATACATAATATATAATATGGAAATATATATGGAAGAGAGACCATTATCAAAAGTTCTATAAATGTTTTGACAGGAGACTTTCCAGATGTTTAAAACCAGTACAGAGGTGTTACAAAATCTCTGAGAAATTGTAACTTCTCCACAAAAATAACTTTCCAAAAATAAACATGCTGATAGTCATTCAAAAGCAATAAGGTAGGAAACTAAAGTAACATCTGGCAATGTAAGTTCCAGGACAATCAGAGCAATGTTCTCCCAATTGTGTCAGCAGTTTTTAGTAGAAGCTAGAGATTTCCATTATTATGTAGAACAATGTTTGCCGTGTTGAAATAGAGGCTTCTATATATTTTGACTGGTATCCTTTTGCAGGTCATTATTTTTAACCTGGAGGCTACATTTAGAATGTCAGCCACCAGCTTAAAACTAACCTAGCTCTGGGTATAACAAACAAATGTCACCAGCCACAGGCACAGAGAAACAATGCTATTATATTTAGGGAAAAATTGGCCTGACAACCTTAGGAAAAATTGTTTCTCGATATAATCATTGCTGTTAACTTGAAAAGTAAGATATAATGGTTTTTACTATTGTCATTCTATTTTCATATCTAGGTTACAGTGATCCCACAGGAAGGTATGACCCTGCTGTTCGAAGCCTTCACAACTTGGCTCATCTATTCCTGAATGGAACAGGGGGACAAACCCATATATCTCCAAATGATCCTATTTTTATCCTCCTGCATACTTTCACTGATGCAGTCTTTGATGAATGGCTGAGGAGATATAATGCTGGTGAGACACTTTCATATGCTTTTTGCAGGCTCAGCAACAACGATTGTTCAGATGGCATAGTTATCATTTTGACACACATAAACTACACTTCAAAACAGCTGTAATATGCAGCCATTTCCAAATATTCCAAACCATTTTGAAAATGCAGACAAGAAGTCTCTCAGAATTCTTATTATAAGATAATATTTATTAGCTTTCATTAGAAGTAAACAGGTAAATAATCCTTTCTCATTTTTACTATGTTGCCCAATTTTTTCTTCCTCATGTCTTCCATATTCTCCTTGCTTTTTAATATGAATAGGAAAATCTTACAGAGTTCTTCTAGGATACAGCAAAAGACAAAAATTTATACTTATAATCCACAGTTCTGATTTTATTCTTTTATGTCTTCTCACAAAAGAAAATATTGCTCAACGTGAACAGTTAATGTTGGTTTCTATATCACACGGTAGAAAATCTCTTTTAAGTTCATTTTAATACATTCTTTAAAATATTATTTACAAAGTTACTTTCGCTTCACTTCTACTCAGATGAGAAGCTCATATTACTTTTCAAACACAGAATGTTCTTTTGGTTAAAACAGCACAAATTTTCATATTTTAAAAGCGTTCTAAATTTTGGCTTCTGTGCCTTTACTTCATCATGCACATAAACATAATATTGGAGATGAACTATCTATTATTTATCTAATTCAGCTAGTCTCTTATTTTCCTGTGAGTGTTTGCGCATGTGTGTGTACAGCAGAAACCTTTAATTCAAACTGATTAAACCATTAATTGATGAGTTGATAAAAAAATAGTTTGTTCCACCAGAAAATCATTCAACAAGCAAATAAGTTATGTATTTTGTTATTCACCTGTCAATATGCTATGAATTCACTGATTGGAGTTCCACCTCATTTTTTTCATGTGTATTTATATACATAGATACAATCATAATGAATTATCTGTAATTTATAGTGTTTATTTCTTTCAAGCAAAACAAGAAATTAACAACCCTTCAGATATAGTCTGGGCTCAGTATTATTCTAGATTTTCATAATGCTTCCCTAACCCTTTATAATCACTCCTAATTCTACAGCAATATTTCAGCCATTCATCTTTAAAAATTCTTTCAGAAGCATTTATTTATTAGAAAAACAACATCTCTTACTTTTTAAAATTATAATCATCACTTTGTGTATGTTTGTCTAGATTACTTTTTATTACAATAACAAGTAAACTGGAATTAATAGGTTTAGGAATGAACAAAACAAACTTTGTTAAACATACCATGTACTTCTGGGACCTAAACAGCAATGTACAGCTTTAGCTATTCAGCCACGCACAATGTGATGGACGTTAGCTTCTCAGAGGAAATGGAGAATCTTGGGTAAACTAGCAATCTCTTATGTGGAGCTTTCTTTCAACTATGAACATAAACTTAGTGGACAAGCCAAAGTAAACACAAGTTGAATGAAAGCGAAACTAAAAAAATAAGTAAATAGTCATAGAACAACTATGTTAGGGAGGGGGAAAAAAAATACTGAGAGAATTTTTTAAATGTCCATACAGCACAAGTCTGTAAAAAATAAGTCTACGAGAGGAGGGCAGAATTGTTTTCAAAATGTATCCAAAGGTAGGCAGGTAGATAGATTATGCTTCAAATACTACAGAATTATTGGGGTCAAAATGGAACAAGAACTACATATTACAGATGAAAGAAATTACAGTCATTCACATTGTAATGTATATGACAGAATCCTCTCATTAGACGTTAAGAGTTAAGTACAATGCAGACATCCAAACTCTATTTAGTATATGTTAATGTCTAGTCACTAAATTGTGTGTACATGTACACATTTAATTCAATTCCATTTTTTTCGACTGAGAATCATATGAATTTAGGTTTAAATACAGTAGCATGGAAGTTCAGTGCATTTTTCAGAAGAAGCACTTAGTCCATTTCCCAGGCCAATCACTACTTTACTTATTAAGTCCCAAGAGAAATAATCTCTCTCTCTCTCTCTCTCTCTCTCTCTCTCTCTCTCTCTCTCTCTCTCTCTCTCTCTCACACACACACACACACACACACACACACACACACACACATAAATCCTTTAACAAATATTATTTGATTTCATATTTCGGCTATTGTGACTAATTCTTCAATGAACATGGGTATGCAGATGTCTCTTTGCGATACTGACTTCATTTCCCTAGGCTACACATCTAGAAGTGTATTGTTGGATCATACAGTAGTTCTATTTTAAATTTTTTGAGGAACCTCTATACTGTCTCCCATAATGGTTGTACATTTTGGTTGTACAATTATTGTTGAACATAATGGTTGAATAATTACATTCCCGTCAACAGTACACAATGGTTCACTTTTCTCAACACGCTCGCCAACACTTACTATCTCTTTTCTTTTGGATAACAGCCATCCTAACATTTTTGGAATAATATCTCATTGTGGTTCTGATCTGCATTTTCTAACTATTAGTGATGTTGAGTACCTTTTCATATACCACTTGGCCAACTGTAAATCATTACATGTACACCTTAAATATATACAATTTTATTTGTCAATTATGCCTCAATAAGGCTATAAAAAATATTATCTAAGCACCTCCTATTTTCTAGGTAATATTCTAGGAAATATGGTAGTAAACAAAACACAAAAAAACATTTTCTGTCCTGGAACTTTCCTATCTATTGGTAGGAATGACAATACATATGTGTGAATAAATAGTATGTTAGATGGTATATAGGCTTTGTAGAAAAATAAAACCAGGAAAAAGGATAAGGGGTACTGTGAAAACATATGGAAAGCCCTCCTGAAACAAAGGACTAAAGGAGCAAACTATGACTGGTGCAGAGTGGAGAGGAGGAGAAAATGGAGGGAGATAATAAGGTCAGAGAGCTAACGGGGCAGATGCTGAAGGGCATTGCATTTAATGCTTAGAGAGACAGAGAGCCATAAAAGGGTCTTGCATAGGGGCGTTACATTATAATCCAACTGCTATTGTTTGTTATTTTTACTGTCATTCCTCTATTCTTTTTAATGGACATAACTTTATCACATAGCTGAAGCTGAACAGGGTTGAGGCTAATTAAGTCAGGATTCAGTAAAGGTAAAATGAAAAATTTTTAAAAATAAGTTTTTAATTTTGCTATCTAACTTCAATAAATAATAATAATATACCAAAACCTCAAGGACAGGAATTTTATCTGTTTTGTTCGATGCCAGCACCCTCAGGCCTAGACCAGTGCCTGACACTAGTGGGAGCTCAACAGATTTTAATAGCTAAATACTTAATTAGCATTAATACATAGTAAATTTAAAGTGACAAAAATATAAACACTACCTGCCATTTCTATAATCAACTGTTCTTCAAACTAGATTATAAAATATTCTTCTTTGATTCATGCGATCATAGTAACTGTCCAGGTAAACAGAACCTAATATTTCACTAGCTTTCTCACACATTCCACCTCTTCTAAATATATATTCCACGAATGTAGTGCCCAAGCCCATTTCCCACTCTGGTTTTGTTACATTCCATTTGGTATTTAACTGTATTAACATAAATATAGAAAAACAAAAAACAACAATCTTTTGCCACAAAGAACATTTCAGTACTTTCATCCCTCGTGACAGAAACTCACTAATGATATAAATGCCTGTGACTTGTACTTAAATAAAGTAGACCCTCCTTATCCACGGAGCATATGTTCCAAGACCACCAGTGGATAGTACTGAACCCTATAACTGTATACACTGTATTTCTTCCTATCATACCTATGATGAAGTTTAATTTATAAATTAGGCACAGTAAGATGAACAATAATAACTAGTAATAAAAGAACAATTATAACAATATACTGTAATAAAAGTTATATGAATGGTTTTGGGGTGATTACTAAGTAAAATGTGCATTACTTGAACACAAGCACTGTAATACCACGACAGTTGACAAATAATTGAGAGGGTTGCTAAGTAACTCATAGGCAGGTACATATAGACTGGATATGCTGGACAAAGGGATGATTCACTTCCGAGGCAGGACAGAGAGGGAGGTCACAAGAATTCATCACACTACTCAGACAGCACACAAATGAAAACTTATGTGTCTTTTATTTCTGGAATTTTCCATTTAATATTTTCGAGCTATGATTGACTACAGGTAACTGAAACCATGGACAGTGAAACCGTAGACGAGGGGAGACTACTATAGAAAGAAGAAAGGTCGCAGAAAGCCATTAGAATTCCAGGACCTTGACTCAAACATTTAAATGTTTTTATCAGAGTAAAACCAAAGGAATAAGTTAATATTTGTTTCTCTAAAAGTAAAACAGGAATAAATGAATAACACTAAACAGAAATATTCACAGTCAAGGAGAAACCTCCATTAGATACACTGCCTCAAATTTAAATTATAGATGATGCTACAGCAAACTAAAGCATCCATCTTTCCTTTAGCTTTGATAAATGTTTAATGAATTTTATTCAAATTAAATTTAATGTAACTTAAAAGTTTTTGTAACTTAAAAGTAAAACAATCAGTGGTCATCATAGATGATAAACAATAAAACTTTCCCGCTTTTGAACTTTCTTTTTTCTATGAGATGATATGTTAGTGCTGTACTCAAAGAATTTGAAATCTGTTTTATGCAATTGTTGGTTCTGCTGTAGTAAAACTTTATGTTTTATTCAGTGTGAAATATGAAAGAATGTGTTAATGTTATCCTTGAATATTTAAGGACATCAGAACATAATAGTATATTAATATTAACAAGGTGTCTTTGGCATATTTTAGATATATCCACATTTCCAATGGAAAATGCCCCTATTGGACATAATAGGCAATACAATATGGTGCCATTCTGGCCTCCAATTACCAGCACAGAAATGTTTGTTACTGCTCCAGACAACCTAGGATATACGTACGAAGTTCAATGGCCAAGTAAGTATTGAAAATCTATTTTACTGTGGAAATTTCCAAAAGCAACTATGTTACCTTTAAAGTAAAGTAAACACAGTATTTCTGAGGCTTATATTTTCCACTTGGATGTAGTTTTCATTTAGACTTTTATTTGGGGACAAAGAGAGTGAATTTAACATTTGTTGCGTGCCCACTCTGACCTGATATTGAACTGATTATACAGCACGCTATCTCATTTAATCTTTACATTCCTCTGTGATAAGTATTATAATTTTCATCTTACAAATACAGAAGACAAGGCTTAGAGAGGATAACTGTCAAATATCACATTTTTAGTAAGCAGAGAAAATCAGTTTTGAGCTTAGGCCTGTGTAATATGCCCTAATTTTTCTGCTATATAATTTTGTCTCCATTTATTTATCCTTTAAAAAAAAGAGAGTGAGATACTCTGAGCTGTTTTTTCTGACATTTTGAAATTCAAGACTTTCTTGTTTAATTTTATATTTATTTCTCAAGAAAGGCAGTAGAGTATAGTGGAAGAACATAGGATTTGAATTCTGAAAGACCTAGGCTCCAAAACCAACTCTACTACCTACTAAGCAAGTGACTTCGGGCAAATAACTCAGACTCTGAGCTGTCATTTCCTGAGGTTTAGAATGAAAATAATAGTAACTATCCCAATAGGGTCTATCATTATGCTAAATTAGGAAGTGCTTTCAGGAGGACAAATGCTATAATAGGCAATGTGACTAAGAAAAATTAAATATGAGGATTTCTGTAAAGTGCCTAGATTTAGGATACTGAACTTTTGGTGTCAACTATTTTATCAACTGTTATACTATTTATTTTTTGCTCTCATTTTATCTTTCAAATAGGTCGGAATTTCAGTTTTTCAGAGATTGTTACCATAGCAGTAGTTGCTGCTTTATTACTGGTTGCAGTCATTTTTGTGGGTGCTTCTTATCTGATTCGTGCCAGAAACAACATGGATGAAGCAAATCAGCCTCTCCTCAGTGATCAGTATCAACATTATACTGAAGAATATGAAAGACTCAACAATCCTAATCAGTCAATGGTCTAACTATAAAATACTTATTCTTTTATGCATTAGTATCTATCACAAACCTGTGGTTGAAAAATAATAGATTGAATTACTAACTATATTTCCTTTCACTCTGTTACTTTCTTTCTTATGCATATACACGTTGGAATTAAAGTTCCAGATGTTATTTTCTAGAGCTGAGGAGAGCCACAATCTTTTCAGTGGGCTCTGTTTTCCAGCTCTATTTAAAATGGTAGGTTGCACCAACTCCATGGTATTTAAGAAGAAAGTGTCAAGATTTTTGGCATATTTTAAAGGTCTACTATATAACAATGTAAACAAGCTGCTTTATGTGTAAGGAAAAGGCATGATTGATAGCAAATCCCTGTTTAAAATACATGAGTAGGCATTTCTACAATGTTAAAATGTATATACATTTCCATTCATTGGCATTGACCAACAGATATAAAGGGAGCCACATTTATTAGTTAAAATAATTTATGTGTTGTTATAAATGGATTCCTGATTAACTTCTTCAAAATGGTCTTCCCCTTTGGGCATCAGCATATATTATTTAGTCTAAGGTTCAAGGCCACAACAAAATCACAATCTTTGCCACACTTTGGAGAGATAAAGGTTTCATTTTGTTTTAGAGATAGTTGATACTGCCTATTTGCCACTATGTTCTCCTACCTCTCAATGCATTGAAGAAAGAACTACCCATTCATACATTTCACCTCCCAATTCCTCTTCTAATATCTTAGAGGTCCACAGGAAGGCATAAAGGTGGAAAACATGCTTCATAGTTCTTCATGAATAGCATTCAGGTAATTGTGTATAATTTACATAGCATTCTTATCATTTATCAGCCTTTTAAGTATTTTCAAAATAAAATATTAAAATATTATTTTATTGTTCCCTTTTCTATACAATTCTGCAAGAATGTCATTCTTTTTCTTTCTATCTTCTATCATACAGTATTTTTTTTCTCTTTTTGAGCTTGTGCTACTGAAACAATATTCCCAATTAAGAGCTCTATGGGCTTGTCATAGTGAACAAATATTTTAACTAAAATTGTTTAAAAAAAGGAAAAAAAAGAAATAATAACAATGGTAATCATACACTACAGAAAATGGCTAGTCTATTATTCCCAACTCAATAAATAGAAGCAAGATTAAAGTTATGTACACCTGACTGGTTACTGGGTTTCCCTATATTAAGCCATCTTAAGGCTATGTATACAAGATAGACAAAATGCATTAGTAAAATAGAATGCATATAGCAATAACATTTTTTTAACTTTCAAATAGCACTACTCAATTCATTCTCTTGGGATGCGTTTTAATTTATACACTCGAGATTTTTCAGATAAATCATTGTATAATGTAGGTTTGTTTATATATATATATATAAACATCAATGAAACTAAGTCCTCCATTTCATATTCTTGGAGTGATTTGGAGTAATTTAGCAATTAGCCATTTTATAAACATTTATTAAGCACATGCTAGGTTTAAAATCTAGTTCAAGAAAATGTGGATTTGGAGTGGGGGAAAGTCAGGAATGCCAAATTGAGAAGGTCACATTTGACTTGGGCCTCAAGGAATGCCAGTGGATTTACCAAATATAACATTAGAGAAGGGCATTCCATACAGAAGTGACAGCATCAGCAAAGTCACAGAAATTTGAAAGAGCGTGGAACATTCAAAATTATAAAGTAGGTCAGTGTGCTTCGAGCATAGTTTTCATGGAGAAGAGTAGAAAAATAAATTAGGAATAAAACCAGAGTGTTTTATACGCAATCTTAATAAATTTAGAATTCATTCTATAGTTACAAGGGAATAGGGGCAAGTCACAACACAGTGTATTTGATAAAGAGAATGGTGGTGGTGATATTTGCAAATAATGTTGATTAACAGTAAGAATAGAGATTAAGTGACTGCTTAATATCAAATAGCTCTTGAGAGAAGTCCCTGTCTCAAAACAAACATTCTAAGAAACCCTAATTATAAGAGACAGTTATACCCATTATCTTCTAGATATAACTTTGATAATTTCTTCCTAAATGTATTTCTTTATTTGTCTTTCATTCAAGACCTTTATTTCACAGCTCTGTAAGATCTTATGACTTATCTTGATCTAGTGAACATTACTCTTCCTATAATATGCTACATTATTCATTGCCAATAGTACGCACTTGCAATCTTGGATATTTCCCACTGTTCTCAGTCCTCCAGTTCTCGTATAAAACTTAGTAAGTGAAGTTATTAAGTGCTTGCTGGAAATTACATTCCACACCACTTAAACCCATTCTTTCCTGTTGCTTAGCACCCACTGCACGCCAATGCCACAAATTGAGCTAAACTTAATAGTCTAAACAGAGTCAGTAAAAATGCCTGAGTGCACCTTCCTATTCAATCAAGTATGAAAACCTATTACATTTGTGTCCCTCTGAAGTTATATCCTGCCTTCTTATCTTCATTCCCAGAAGCAGATTTTAGAGATGGTACTCATTTACAGTTCCATGTAATCTTTAAAATTGAATGCAGGGAAAAAGATTTGGGCTATTAAAATAACGATTCCAAGGTTTGGTTATGAGACATGTGTTCTGAGCTCACTCCATGAATAGTCAAATATGACATGTATTTTGTTTTTTGCCATTTCCTAGTCAAAAATTTTTATCAATCAACCAACCAAGGAAACATCAAGGTGAGCAGAAAGAGCTAGTATGAAACAAAAAAACAAACAAACAAACAAAAAAAAACAACCTAAAAATACATTAACAAACCAAGAAAAAAGTCTGACATGAAAGAGATAAAATTAAAAAGGGAAAATGTAAAATCTAGCACTTGAAAAGCACAATTGCAAAATTAAATGGTAGGGAAAAACAGGAACTAGCAGGATTATGCACAAAAGAACCAGGAGATTTTAGTGGGATTCAAGTTCAATATAAGCCAAAATTGCAATAAGACCAATAAAAGGGGAAAATGCTATGCAACTGATAAAGGGGGAAAATACTATGCAAATGCTAGTGTACTGTTCATTCATACAGATACAGAAATCTGTCATGTTTGAGTCACATGTGGAGTATTTATTGAACTTTAAGGCCACTGTTTAAGGGGAAGTTTTACAAATTGGAATGTGTCTTGTCATCTTTTAAGTGATATAATGATACAATTACTAGCCCAAGAGAGAAACTTGGAAATCATCTTTGAATTCTACCATCTTTCTCAATCCTCATGCCCAATTAATTAATAATTTTGTTAATACAGTCAATATTCATTGACCACTATATCCTGAGCACTAACCCATCATCTAAGAGAGCAGTTCTCAATTGGAGGACAATTTACCCCCAGGAGACATTTGGGGGTAGGGCTGCTACTGGCATATAGTGGGTAGAGGCCAGGGGTGCTTCTAAACATCATACAATGCACAACTTCAAAAAATTATCTAGCCCAAAATGTCAATAGTACTGAGGTTAAGAAAAGCTGATATAATGCTATAAGGATAAACAAGTTTCATCGTGTTCCTGGCCTCACAGAGCTTAATATCAAATGGGAGAGAATGACAAAAACCAATGTACTCAATTAGAGACGCGTTATTTTCTCTCAAAATAGAAAACCTGTAAGGTAGAGGCCAAGGTAGGTAAGGTAGCACAATGATGCCTTCAAGGGTTCAGTCTCTTTCTAACTTTTCTCCACCACCACTAAAGTGTGCTTTGATTTATACCCTTTTATTTATACTATCAGGGCTGTAAAAATGTCTGTTACATCTCCAGATTTATAGCTGTCCCACACAGAAATTTTCCTTTCATTCAGAAATGAATATCCTCCCAAGAATTCTGCCTCTATCTCATTAGCAGTTTATCGCATGGCAAGGGAATATAAAAAAATGAAGGATTTTGTTGTTGATTAGTTAGTTGGCTGGTTAGTATCCTGAATAAAATAAAAATTCTAATAGCATGGGATAAAAAATGCAGTTGGGATTGTGGTAATACATTGAGTATTACCACAATAAATAAACAAGAAATTGAGATATTTAATTAGAGCAATATGAAAAAAAGCACACAGTGTGCATTCCTTAAATATATATATATATATATATACACACATATACATATGGTGGGAAGTATCTGATTTAGATAGGTGACTAGAAAAAATTAGCTGAAGAAGTGAAAATTAAGCTGAAACCTAGAGAATGGGAAAACTGCTAGGGAAGTTAACCCAAAAGGGCTATGATAAAAGCAAAGTCCTTTTTATCCACAATAGAATGTTAAAACATGCTATCTCTAAACTTTTTAAGATAAGAAATACAAGTTTAAATATACTGTATAAAATTAAGGAGGCAAAATCAGAAGAATCAACCTGAAGAGCTGACAATTACTGAATTTGAGAAGTATGATTTGTGGAGAGGATTGGGGCACAGGACCTTTGTAGTTCATGCAAAAGTTCTTCTTTTAAAGAAGAAAAGTGATTCTTATGGAAATCTGAGTAAAGAATGATGGATTTCAAAATATATATCACTAAGCAGAAGCTTGTTCTTAACTTTTTCTCTTATGAAATAAGAATCTTTAGACTTTTATTTTGGGGAAGAGGGAAAGAAAGGACAATGAATAAAATCTGCCATGGCTCTCAAATAGAAAGTGTTAGCAAAATGAGTAAGACTGGTTATTAATCAATTAGATTAAGCAAATTATATAGGAAAATATACTATTATATTTATGTAGGCTTCAAATTACAGGCTTCTAACATGTCCTAAATGTATTTCTACAATGTCCTTTCCTTTTAGTCTTCAGATTTAGTCAGGCTTTTATCAACATACCTGCTAAGCGTTGAACAGAATATTACCACAAGATGGCAGCTTTGCACATATTTCAAAGTGTTGATTATGAACATCAAATGCTTCCTACTGAAATGAACAGTGAAGATATCTGCTATTCCTCATCTGATTTAAAAATGTTAATGTGATCTTTCAAAATAGAAGAAATGCAGTTTTTTATTTTGGTGGAAAAACGTCTTGTGAGATTAGTCAGCTTCACATGGCTTAAATTCCCAACGAAATAATCACAAAAATGTGTCTTCTTATTGACTAGAACTCTCTTGTATACATTACCCTCCTTCATAGTGATCAGTTATCATCAGGCTCGACCAGGCCACAAAATGAAGAATGAGTGGCAAAGCACCCAAATGGTTTCTTGTGTAATAGATGATTACGGAAGTCCCAAAGACACTAATAATTTATGACAAGGATGAAAGGGCTAGCCAGCTATGGGAACCAACTCGATTCAGCCACTGAGAGTACAAATAATGAAAGTCACAGTTAACTTTGTAAATGTACATCCAAAGCTGTCAAAGAAAAACTGGCCTAATAGAAGGCTAAAAAAATTAACAATTCATATTTAACTTACTTTGAAAATAAACCAATTTATAGAGAAGTTGCAGAATTTAATGAACTCTCTCATACAATGCACTTAAATACACCAATTGTCAATATTTTGCACATTTGCTTTGTCACTCCATTTCCACATTTACATATGTACATATTAATATCTTTCCTCAACAAGATTGAAAGTAGGAGATATCATGACCCTTTATCCCTATTTCCATGGGTCTCCTAAAAAAGGCATTCTCTTACATAACCACAATATGACTGTCAAATTCAAGAAACATAGCATGGATGCAATACTATGTTCTAATATATAGTCCATATTAAATTACTCCTATTGTTCCAACAGAGTCCTTTAGAGTAAATTTTAAAATAAACAATTCAACATTTTGAAGTAGTATGACATCAAAATATCAAAAATATTAAAAAAGATGTTTTAATTAAAGCCAAGTAAACCCAAAGAGTAGGGGGAAAGGGTGGGGGGCAGGGAGCACCAACTATCAAATTCCCTTTTAAAAAATAAAAGTCAACACCTGTTTGTGATAAGCAGCATTATAGAATCAATTTTGTATCCAAACAGCCCTAGGTTGGCTTTATGTCTCCTCTATTACTGGCAATCTGTCACTGAGCAAGTTACATTACTTCCAGAAGCCTCAGTTTTCTTATCTGTAAAATAAGGGCAGTTGTTACAATACAGGGATTTTCTGAACATTAAAAATGATGGTGTATGGCAAGTATATCTCCCAATGACTGGAATATATTTAAGTGCTTACTAAATTATAAGCTTCATTCCTAGAATCATATGAAAACGTAACTTTCTAACAAACTCCTTACAAAATGGTTTGGCAAAAAAGAATTTATGCTCCAAAGTTAAATCTCGTGGTCCACGATGCCATGTTGCACACTGGTTTCCAACTGAATGCTCTCATCCCACTGCCATCAAGGGGCATGTCACAGCTAATTATCTGTCATCACGCCCTGTTGCATAGGCAGTACCTTGCCTGCTGCTGCTGGGACCTCCGTGCTGTCTGTTGATTCATTTGCATTGCCTCCTGAGTGTCTCTGCTGTGTATGGATCACACAGAATGAAGCCCAGGGGCCAACTGGCAGGCCCATCTGAATTGTGGAACATATCTAAGGCCCCTCCTCATTACTTAGTGAGTAATGCGGGGGATGTTCGCTGGTTCACACACCCTGGCAATGTAAGCGGTCATCTGCTGCCTCATCTGCTTTGTCGCGTCTGGGGTGCAGGACCAGATCGGCTGAGGAACTTCGCTAGCACTTATGCAAATAGCTATGGGAGCTCCTGAGTTTGGCAACGTTTCCTTTCAGAAGCCTCATTTGTGGCTGCACCGTCTGCCTCTTTTGTGCTTTCACAGCTTTGTGAGGCAACCTCAAAATAGATCTCTTCCATACTCGTGTTGCATGTATGTGCCTTTACTGTGGAACGACTAAAACTCTTCTCAATATGTTTAATAGTCCCTGTTCAGTGACTGTGATGTTTAAAATGTAAATGAACATATATTTAAGATAGCATCAAACTATGCATATCTACGTTTCCAAAGTAAGAGGAAATGCATTTCCTTACCTGAGTCCCCAGTTTAGATTTAAAATTCTTAAAGCATGGGTAGACATAGAACAATGAGTCATAAACTGTTAGGCATACATGTAAAATATTATAATTTTGTTCCATTATAAACTTATTCTTCCAAATATACTGCATAATACATTAAAAATTAAAACCAATTTGACTCAATTTTTTAAAATTATCTTCAAATTAGTAACTTCACAAAAGCAACTATGAAACCTGAAAGAGTGCGTTACTAAGTGACAAGGATACAGTTTAATCTTGGTATGAATTTTTATTCCATTAATGGATGAAGTTTTTTAATGTTTCCTTCTCATTTCTCTACGTTATGCTCTACCTTTTACTGTGGGATACTTGTATAGAAACTAAATTCAAAGTTTGATTAGAAAGAAGGAAAAAAATAAAGCATTATAAATAAGGTCCAACCATAGGGAATTTATTTACCAGGGACTGTGAAAGCCACAGGAAATAAGTGATACTTAAAAATGATTTCCTCTAGATGTCAGTATAATCCCAGAATTTGTAAACCCTAGCACTAATGAAAAAAATGGGAGCAGGAAACAAAATGTTTGTCAGTCCATACAACGTAAACATTTGAAAGACTTTTCTTTTGAAAATTGAGCTAAATTTGCAACTGTGAATGTTCACCTGCAGACGACAAAATATATTTTGTACTAGAAAGAACAAAAGGCTATGATATATTTCTGAACACACATTGTTTTCCATATCTTTTTTGGCATTTAAAACCCTATCATCCATTGTTGAATGTCATAATTTGTGCTCTCTTTTATGGAGCCATTAATGTTTTTAAAACTTTACCTTAGATAATTATTGATATCCACTACAATAATTGGGCTCAATTCAATAAGCCCATTCGTATGGAGTCTTGACTTACATCTTTTATCACCAACAGTGTACATTTATTAATTAGACTAACCTAGAATTCAGAAAGTAATACAACAGCACACAAAGATGTGAATCCGTGTGTAACTGAAATGTATCACAACATGTACTCCATTAAAAAACTGGAATCCCCATCACTTCAGCTGTAGATAATTATTTTATTTTTTCTCTTCAAATTAAGTTTTCTCAGTAGGCTATATATCACCTGGATACCTCCCAATTATCAGACCAGAGAAATAACAGTGACATCTCTACCTATAGAATTAGAGCATTTCACAAATTCATTAAACCCTACCTCTTAATTTTTCTCCACACTTTATTTTGAAAAATGTCAAACCCTCAGAAAATTGAAAAACCAAAAAAATGAATACTGACATAAACTCATCTATTTCATTAGTCATATTTTATCTAAGCAAATACTTTGACATTTAATTTTAAGTAGAGCATATTTCTGAGGCATAGAAAATTATTAATCTAAAACTTCAATAGTATAAATAACCCTGTTTCCATGAAGTCTTCAGCCCAATTCTTTCACTGTATGACATATAACGGGTTCATGTATGAATATACGTCTCTATATGCCAACTGATATGATTTGTAGTCCCCCAGAAAGTCTGGTGATTTGAATAAGGCAGATAATCACACCGCTCAATCAGGAAACAATAAGATGATAGGTGTTTGCAACCACTTCCTGAGCTCACTCTACAGAGCCAGCACACCCTCTGTCTCCTCTGAATACCCAGGGCACTTTAGGTCTAATATCGCTGACATTACTCTATCACCTAAGGAGGGAGAAATTGTGGAAGAAGGCTAGATGACCTGTTACCAATCTATAAGGGTCTGGAAGACATCACTGGAAAATTCAGAAATATGGTTCAAATGACCTCACAGACAACTGCTTCCATTTATGACCAAACATAAAGTGGTCCCTCTCTGATAAAAGGAGACATAAACTTTTTTTTTAAAAAAAAAGAAAGAAAGAAACTAAACTTCATGATGGACATGACCAGTTTGAATGGCTGAAAAACTATTAGCCTGTCATGAGCACCAAATTTTAGTCTATTCAATTTATTTCCATAGTCCTGTGGCCAACTCTGTTGATTATGTCATTCTCATAGTTGAAGGTTAAAGTTCATTTACCAAATTTCTCCAGAAAATAAAATTGGAATTACGCCTACTTTTTTGAGACTTTGTTTTGTATTTTGTCTAAACATTATTTTTTTTTCTATTTTGCTTAAGGAATTTTTGTTCCTTTTAAAGAATATTTTGGGACATCTCCAGAGCAATTATTTTATAAGTTTAAAATACTGTTTTCGTTTCCTACTTGCCACTGTAACAAACTACCATGAACCTGATAGTTTAAAACAACACAAATTTATTCTCCTCCAGCTCTGGAGGCAGATGTCCAAAATCGGTTTCACTGGGCTGAAATCAAGGGGTAGGCAAACTGTGCTTCCACAGGAGGCTCTAGGACAGAATCCTTTTTCTGGCCTTTTCTAGCTTCTACCAGACTTCATTCCTTGCATTCTTTGGCTCAAGGCCCCTTTCTCCATCTCCAAAGCCAGCAGGGTGGTGTCTCTCTGATTTTGCCCTGTCCCAAGGCCTTCTTAGCTTCTGTTCCTCAAATCTCCCTCTGCCATCTGTAAGAAGGATGCTTGAGACCACATTTATATGGCCCACCCAGATAATCCAGGATAAACTGTCCATATAAAATGAGCCTTAATTTAATCAGGACTGCAAAATCCAGTTTGTCAGAGTAGGCAACATTCACAAGTTCCAAGGATTAAGAACTGGATATCTTTGGGGGCCATTTTTCAGCCTACCACAAATGCTTTCTTTGTGTGCCCATTTTAGGAAATTGGCTCAGTTATTACTAATTGAGAAAAATGAAGCCAGTTCCAAATTCTTCATTTTTCTTCATTAAACTATCAGAAAAAGTTTATCCTTACCCTCTCTTCTGGCAATGACAGAAGACACTAAATCAAGACTGTAAATCTGACAGAGGAATTCTGCTATATGCTCATAAATCTTCCATAAAATTTCCTGTTCTCCAATTCTTTTCTCTGCTGTCCACCTAGAATCCTTACTTTCTGCTATGTTTCTACTCAAACGACTTCTATGATAAACATTCTGGTTTAACCACTTAGCATAAATTTTTAAGTTCTTCCTCTTAATTCTAGTTTTTTCTGTTTTTTGTTGTTTTCTTTTTTAAACGCTCTGGTAACCCAGATGGCTTTATGTGGCACAGCTTTCACAAGAAAGGTAACCCATTTTCCCCTGTAAAAATATCTTTCAGTGGTAAGAACAGTCTCAAGGGGGCACCCTCAGTCCACTGCTCTTCGCAGACTAAGAACTCTCCTTAGGTTTGCTCAACCATTCCACTAGTTTTAATTACCTTTCTACACTGATAATCCCAAATCTCTATATTTAGCCTTAGGCACCGCCAAGAGCTTCAGTTTCACATACTTAACTGTGGGCTAGACAAATGCTTTTGACTCACTCTCAAGAACTTCAAACTCTATATACCCAAAATGTAACTATTTCTTTTTCCTACATAAAAGTGTCTCATCACCTTTATGCTGTGCTTCAGTTTAAAGTTCCACCATCCATGCATGAATCACTTAGGCAGAAACCTAGAAGCCATTTTGGATTCTTCCTCCTTCATCCGCCAGTTGTCTACCCCATCTTTATAATTAACCGACACCATCTCTGCTCATTTGCCCTCCAAAATATATATTTTTTTCAATTCTTGTCTCTTTTTCTAATCTTTTTACCACTGCCTAGCTGGATTTTTTTCCAATAGTTAAGAAAGGCCTTAGATATTTTCATTTTATGATCAGTATATTAAACAGTGAAAAAAAAGCAAATCAGTTATAAACCATAAAATATATGTGAAATATTTATATTGAATAATGTTCTCAATACAAATAAAAGTGTGTTATTCACAGACAATCATAAGACATAAAAAAAGTCAGACTGCATTAAAGAAATATGACTAATATTGGAACACAAGTTTAAAATTGTTGGATAATGCATTCTTTCAAACCTGTCAACATTTATCAGAGTCTGGAGTATAATCTCATTTGGAGATGCCATCAAAAATCTATACTTGAGCCTCTTTGGGAATGTGAGTCCAGTACCACATGGCCTTCCTGTAACTTCTCTCTGCCTTGCCTCCCCCTCATTGATAGGACCTGAAGCTTGATCAACCACACTCCCTTTCCCCTCCCAAATCTGTCCTCCTCTCTGCCAACAGACTAACCTACTAAATCTCAATGATCTCCCTGCCCCACTTAGAAAAGTCAGTAAACGGCAATCTCCTTAGCATGGCATCTGTGCCTTCTGTGACCAGTCTGGGATAGCTTCACCAGATCAATTTTTGTCTCTTCCTCTTCCCACATATTAAGTTCTAGGACTACAAACTGCCCACTTGTCTGAAAAACCAATGCTTTTTCTTACTCCTGTGCCATTGTTCATGACGTTCCATTTAGCCCACCATTTCTGCACCGGACTATTTCTCAGGAGTCTGCTCAGGCAAGCGTCACATACTCAAGGCAGCGTGGAAAGTCCAGCTAAAATGCACCCCTCCGGGAGGGTGCAAATCCCCCACTACACCGCAATTTGCCCAAGGCATATCCTTGGCCATTTCTGTGCTGGCAGCCTCATGGTATTGCTGTTCTTTGAAGGCAGAAACTATGTCTTACTTACTTTTGTGACCAGATAACCTTAAGATTACCCAGCAAAGAGTAAAAGCAAGAAAATATTTATCAAATTGAACAAAACTGAGTAGAATGAACTTGAAGGAGTCACTTTCACATCTTCTAATTTCCACCAGATGGCACTATTTTATTTTCAATAGAGACCACAAAAAACAGGAAATACAAGGATGGTATTCAATGTATTTGTATACACACAAGCACGTGTACGTGAATGTACAGAGTGGAACTTTTCTCACTGCTACCCATTTAAACTAATGCAAACTACAGACAGTCAAGTTGCACATTTCCTTTTTGCTCTTTACAAAAGCAAAATGGATAAAATATTAAATTACCGGGCAGTTATTATAGTCAATATTTCTAAATAGAAGGGACATGATATTCCTTTCATTTATAGTATTATTACCTAAAGGTTTTCATGAATAGAGATGATAGTGCATTTCTACTCTTGAGATGATTCAAGTTATTCCCAACTAGAGAGACAGGATGGAAAGATTGGGGGACTATAAACACAGAGCCCCTACTGGTACAGATTTAACCCTCTGAGATTCACAGTCTCAATTACAAAAACTGGATAATAAGGCTTATCTCTAAATTCTGAAGTAAAGATTAAACATTATGCAACCTATATTTAAAATACCCATCACAGTGAGGAAACTGAGTATGTGATAATGTTTATTGTTAGAGGAAGTTAGATGGATCACAAAAGATCAATTTCATCTGGCCTTAAAGTTTGTTAAAGATAAGCTGAAGCATATTAAAAATTTTAAGAGTTTATTTGAGCAGAAGTCAACTGGAATTAGGGCACACCAAACCGGAAGCCGTTGGGAGCACTCTGTCCCAGGAAGCAGGGGGACTTATACGAAGATAGTATGGAAGAAAAGAAAGGAAATTGTTTGCTTGGTTATAGCTTAAAGCCCAGTTGGCTGTTTGTGATTGGTGGTCATTCATGTTGTGATTTGGTAACCTTGAGGCATTTAAAGGCTTAGATTTTAGTTTGTTTACACTATAGACTACCAAAGAAGTAGAGCCACATCAAGCCTCCATGTTTACTTAATTTAACAAGTTTAAAGAATTTGAAGTGCTTTTTTATTTTCAACAGACTACATGACTAGAATCTATTTCAACCACTCTTTTGACTTGTGACAAATCACCTAAGCCCAATTATTCTCAGTTATAAAATAGACCCTGTAGCAAACCCTACTTCATTGAACTGTGGAGGGTTGACTTAAAAATGAGCTATCAGTCTAATGGCAATAGTGAGCAAGACTGGTAGACGTCTAGGATGTGGCAAAGTATTCGTCCAAAGCTCTATCCATTAGTTCCAAACCTCACATTTCAGTTCAGAATGTTGACCCCACTAATGGCTAGGGGTTCAAAAAAGATGTATTTAAGTCTTTCCAAGGAGTTTAAAAATTGAACTTAATGTATATTATGTGACCACTCTCATCTGCAAGGAAGTATTCTTTCCCTTTAAGGAAGCAAACCTTTTTCGCCTGATCTGCATATTCACATGACAAATGTGATCCTATAGATGTGCCTGAATTCCTACATTAGTTCTTCCCCTAGTTGGGGGGTTGGTGGGGAGGGGGGTGGGAAGTTTGATAACAATGTCACTGTTAGCAATAATATTTTATTTGGAAGTTTTGCCTGTCCCATATAAAGATTAGGTACTTCTTTATTAAACACTGAACAGCCATAGAAAAAACAGAAGAAAGCGGGTGTCTTTAAAATAAAAACATAATTACCTAGAAAATATTCCTTTTTTAGTATTACTTGTTAGTCGTCATTGTGTGCTTGGATGTTGGCTAATCTAAGTAGGCAGACTGCCCACCACATCCATGGCCAGAACACAAAAGCATGGGGAAGTGAATATCTGAGCAATGATTATCTCTTTCAATAAGTAGTTAATTCCTAAAATTCCACAGCTGAAGATTCATTCTTTTGATTTAAAACCTTTGACCCCCTGATAAACACAGGAGGACAGGAGTCTCTTGAAGTCTTATCAGTTATTTGCACCTAAATATGAGTGACCTTATCAGGTCCCTCCCCCCTTAAGCAGTTTTGAAAGGTAAGGGTGAAGGAAGCAGAAAGTCACCTAAAGCTAGAGGGCAAAAGGCAGGCTGTTTTGGGTACACGGA
Organism: Rhinolophus sinicus; assembly: GCF_057876585.1. NCBI lineage: Eukaryota > Metazoa > Chordata > Mammalia > Chiroptera > Rhinolophidae > Rhinolophus > Rhinolophus sinicus. The sequence continues at coordinate 58,382,650 of NC_142516.1, forward strand.
TTCCATGATTTTCAATAGTACCTACTATGTTGTGAAGTTCATATTTGTTAAGATATTTATTCACATTTTATAGGTAAAATGAAGTTCAGAGAGGCCACATAACATCAAGTGGTAGACCTTGTTTTCAAATGGAAATCTGTAACTCCAAATTACAGATATCCAAAATCCAGACTACGAGACCAAGACAAGACTGACTGAGCAATGCCATAGTTCTGTGTTGGGCACTCTGCCTTCCCCATCTCACACTACCACAAGCTGCCAGGTTATGGACATTTAAAGGAAAAGGAACTCTCTAAATAAGGAACCCCTGTTAAAATAGAAACCCCAACTTTACAGCTCTTATCCACACATCTGGATCTTCCCACTTGTCATTCCACACATGTTAATAAGTTTAATTTAGTATGTAAGAAAGTTGAAGACTGTTTTAAATTCTAGACATCTTCCAGCTGCTATGAGTGTTCATAAAAGATATCGTTAACTAGGAGTTAATTACTTCAGGAACATTTCTCCACATCCAAAAATTATTTCACTTGGTATCCAGCATTTTCTACTCCTCCCGCCCGCACTTATAGCAACTACAATTATAAGATGTGTTGTAAGGGAATCTAAAGTGATACTCTACTGCCTTACTATACAAAATTAAATATAGAAGTTAAAATTGACCACTAAGACTCTTACCAAAATTTCATAATCACCGCTTGACATAACTAATACCATTTTCCAAAGTCAAGACTCTACCATGATGTTTTCAGCATTTCTATCACTGTCTTGTTTGATAGTGGAAAAATACTTTATACTAATAAAAGGACAAAAGAGAATTAATCAAAATTCTCTGTAAGCAAATAATGTTTGTTAGTGCAATGCTAGGCCATATCTCACATATCACCTTTAAAAATCAACCGCTTTGTTGAAATTCAACAATGATACAGGGCCTATTCAGTAATTATGATTCATGATGCAATTTTCTTGTTTGTCTACCAATGTGGTTTTATAATGTGCTCTCTTCAGTTGACTAATCAAAGCAACTATTAAAAAAAACAAAACAAAACAAAACAAAAAACCTTTTTCAAGTAAAGAATTTATAGGTTGTGGCAAAGATTTCATTTACATGTTCATTTGTTCAATTCATTCAACAAGTAATGTATTACAAGCCTACTCTGCATAAGACACTATGAATTTACAAATATGTGTAAGGCATGGGCCTACATATGAAAAACAGCCATGCAAAGCAGTGAACAATAAGAGAGCATCAAAATAACCTCGCTGTGCTTAGAGTCCTACCAAGCTATGGTAGGAGTCAAATGTCTACAGGAGCCAGAAGATAATACGAAAGAATGAAATTCTTCAGGAAACATATACACTTTAAAAGTGCAGCTGCCATCCAATCTAAGCTAACTGTTATCATGCAAGTGTAGAGGTTCAGAACACAACACCCCAAGGTGTGACTCAGTGATATGCAACCGAGATTATTTTTATCTAAAAGCAACCAAGACCCAGCAGGCTCAAGAGAAAATTCTGCCCCACCCCCTACCCTTTACTAATTAGAAGAATTTAAATTAGGGGTCAGGCCCATGACAAGAGTAATCACCAGAAATGACTTTATACCTATCTATCTGGCAAGGCCAACTAATTATTACTGAACATGTGTTATCTCGGCAATTAACTTGTGAAGCCCCAAGGTGCCTTACCTCATCCCTAGCTCAGAATGTCAGTATACCTCATTTGCCCTTTCTTTCTTTGACCCTCTCATGTGTTTGGTGTTTCTGACTCTCTCGTGTATGCGGGGTTCCCATACATATGTATGTAACTAAATGTGGTGATTTTCTTTTGTTACTCTGTCTCATATCTCTACGATTATTAGATGAGCAGAAAGAACCTTGAGGGTAGAGGAAATTTTCTTCCTCCACTACAGTTGGCACAGGCCAGAAAAGGTAAAAATTCTTGCCAAGTCAAACTCCCAGATCTCTACCTGCAAAGTTTGCTGGATGCAGAGTAATGAGACTTTTTTTCTTCTTCTACATTTAGATTAGCAGGAGAAAATATTTGTGAAGCCAATTCCTTGGACTTCATGACTCTTGGTCATGAGTACTCATGGCTGTTTTCCTGTTCTCTCTCTTTGGTGCCTTTCCTCTTATCTTGTTATATGTCCTGAGAGATTGGCCTTCATGACCAGCGAAAATATTTTCTCTGGTTTCCACCATCTGAAAGGTGCACTTACCAAGGTGTATCTGGTGGTCAGTAAAATAGATGGAGGTTCCAAGCCTTGGTTCAGCCATAAAAGGCTTATTGGTCCTCTTTATCCAGTCATGCAACATTCAGGGGAGTTTTTCATAAGGGGTCCTAGGCCATAATGGGCCTTTGTTGTCCCAACCTTTGTTTTTTGTTAATACTGGAAAAATCCCATTCTAGTAGTACCTGCTTGGTGCCCTGGACTAGTGGGTTTGTGGCTGGAGGCATCTCACAATTTTGTGGGAGACCATCCTTACTGCCTGTGCAACAGAAGTCTTTGCATTGTCTACGTTCTTGCTTCCTTGGTTAGGCCATAAAAGGCTTATTAGTTTGAGTAGCTGTTAAGATCCTACTCATCAAGTACAAATGATGATGTATCCTTTGAATTGGAAAAAACTTCTAAATTGGGAAGAAAGAAAAAAATTTAGAGAGGTCTCATATTGTTATAATGGCTACTCATTCAGATGCCCATGGAAGGACAGAAATTAGAACAAAAATCAAAGTCTACTCAGACCCCTTGCTATATGCCTTCAGACATTTGCAGATATTGTAAAAATTAGGACATTGGAAATACAACTGCCCTGCACTTAAGAAGAAAAAGAAGAAAAGGAAGAGCAAAATCTTACTAAAAGACAATTTAAACATTTTGTGTCTGAAGAATTCAACTTGGTAATTGTCAGGTTGGAAGCTCCAAAATATGGCCAGACACAAAGGTGCGCTAAACACCACTCACTGTGGAGTTCTACCAAACTGCTGCTAGACCTCAAGGAAATTATAACCTAAAATTAAAAGGCAATCATAAGAAATGTTCCAATTAAATTAGATCATTTAAAAGTACACTTAGAAAGAAAAGGCTTCCAAATCAAATAAATAGAATGAGATAACTCTTTTTACATATTGATAGGGGTGAAACAAAGAGAAAACAGAAAGGAGAGTGACAGAACTTGTCCCAGCAGGGTAGAAATCTTTGGACGGTAACTTTAAAAAAAAAGTGTATGTGTGTTGATGGGGTTAACACAAAGGTTTTACTACAGCACTACCAAAAGCTGAATGGGCCAAACGGACCTCCTGTGCGTCCCCCAAAATTAAAGGGCCCCAAACAAGTCTGATTTATTTACCTCAGTGTGGAGAAATGTAAAAGACTAGAAGGAAGAGATTACAAGGAGAAACCTGACCAGTAATCACTTGGGGCAAGTAAGGCAGGTTAAATCAAGCTAAAAATTGACAACTGGGCCATGGTCCCTTGGCTTGACCCCTCACTGTGGGCCCAAAGCCTTTTCACTCAGGAGTGGGTAAAATGGCCAGGGGCTACAAAAGAGAGATTCCAGGATTCCTTGATATTAGAATTCCTGAACTGTGGTACCACTGGTGAAGCCCCAAGGCTGGCTACAGTTAAATTAAAATAACATAAACTTTTAAGGGTACGTAAGATTATGAAAATTGGAATGTTCAAACAGGATTTATGTTTTCAAAAAATCATGTCAACTTTACCTGAATGTTTTATGGGAATGGATGTTATGTCTGGGCAAGAACACCCAGTATTGTAAAACCAAAACCTGTTCATAAAATAAGGTAAAAATTTATAGGCAAATTGTTGTATCTCGAACAGGCTCTATGTGAAGTAAACGTCTCTTTTACCTGACTGCACTGTGGAAATGGACATTGTGTCTCATGGGGAAACTGGGACATGAAGGGGGTCAGTTCTTTCTTTTGGCTTTCAGAGGGAATGACTCTGGAAGGTAATGACCTTTGCACCAACCTAAGTCTATGTAATTGTTTAATACTGTCAGAATCATTTACTGTTTGTCCCAGCTGAAACCTGGTAAGGAAAGATTTAACAACCTTTTTGATCAGAAATTTGGCAAAACTGGAATCTAAAGATTCAAGATTCTGATACGAATTTTTATTTTTAAAGAAAGATCTCTTCTCCTAAGCTAAAATAAAATTATACCCAGAAAGAAAGAAGCAAGTGAAAGATTACATAGTTAGACAGCTAGGTCAACCCATGATATCACTTAAGTTACAACCCAAATTTTGAGAGCAGTTGTTCTTATCTTACAAATCTTTGCAAAACCAGAAATGCAGCTCTAGAGGCAGTTTGAAGCCTACCTATCTTTATCATTCCCAATTCCTAAGACTAAAGAAAAAAAGAAAAAATGGGAGACAAGGGTATTTTTTTCCAAAGTATAAACTGCTTCTCCGGTTCCAAAGCTCCTTTGCCAATGTCAAATACAACTATTAATTGTTTTTTCCACAAATACAAATAAGAAAAAGCTTTAGCCATCTAAACAGATAACCTTAATTTATTCCATCTTCCAGAAACACAGTTTGGATGCAAATGTTCTTTTACATTATCTTTTACATACCTATCTATGGCAGCAATTTAAAAAATGAAGCTAGTAGTTCTCTGTGTCTATGTTCACGTGTGTTGTGTGGTATTTTCCACCTCTGAGTGGTACTGCTAATTTATAAAAGAGCCCCATCAAATTGGCTTAAACAGGCAAGTGCTTTTATAAGAATTATCAAAAATATAACAGAAACTAATCCAAGTGCTTTTCAGAATCATGTGATATGGGAAAATATTTGATATTAAAGCTGGTTTGAGTTTGGTTTGGTTAAATAGGCATGTCTTTAGAATCATCAGCGTTAAGTTTAATACTTTTATTCTATCTATGTTTATTAGTCAAACAAGTTTATGTTATCTCTGTTGCAAAAATTTTTCAGCATGAAAAATAACTCAGTATGATGAAATCTCATGAGTAATCTAAACATAATTGTTAAGAGCAAGTAAGTTAAATAAATGCAAGTTGGATAAAATGTTTCTTTATAGGTGAACTCTTTAGCAATAATTATATTGTATGTACTTTTAAAAGATAATCTACTAAATCTCTCTGGTAAGTTGAAACTTTAAAGTTTTGCTAACTAAATTAAATGGATAGTCACTGAATATCTATTAATAGATCATTTCCAAATAAGATAAAATAATGAAACATTAATTACTGAGCATAGATTTATATATTTTTTGCTTCTTATTATAGAGGCACTAAAGATATTTGGGTCTATTAGTAAATAGTTCTTGTGCCACATTGAAAAGAAATTGTGCTGTGAGGAAATATATATTTCTAGATATTATGAAACATGTTCATAAACTTGTCAATCTAAAGAATACTGGTGAAACAGACAGTCCACTATTGCTTACTTCTTAGTTTCATTAGAAATTAAGGATTTTAAAGGTTAAGAATTCTAATACATGTAATGACAGGTACAAGAATTAATACTAATAGGGAAACCACTGTGTATAAAAAAGTGGCATATGTTTTAGCTTAAAAAATAGGTGTGAAATATGGAGATATGTTTCCATTAAGGGAAACGAAGTAATTTGTTCCTGGTTTCTGAATGGGTAAGAGAACAAGACACATTAAAGGGACACTGAAACTGTAGAAAGTTTATGAAAAAGAAATCTTGAGAAAGGAAATTTTATGTCTGATCAAGTTGAATAAGATTGAAATAAATTTAATCAAGTAAGTGAATGTAAATATCAAAAGAAAGCTTATGCCAATTAGTTTGGTTTTCTCTCTCTGCTAAAAGGACAGTTTTCTTGGACTATTGTTCTGCTGCTGGTAAGATACTGTGCAAAAGTTTTCTGCCTAGAAATCAAAGATTCTGTGTTTTATCAAAATTAATTTTCTGTGTCTTATGCTGTCTTAATCACATCCTTGATTACTTAAGAACATTGAATCTCCTCAATACTAAGAACTAAGTTATGCTAACAATTATGTAAATTTCTGTATTTGTCTTTGAAGTAATTTATTGTCATTTCAGTTAAACAATTAGTATTATTTCATATTAACTTATTATCCTATTTAGTCAAATGTCCAAACCTTTTGATATATTTTGATAAACTTCCCAAAATTCAAATTATAAATAGACTCTGGACCTAGTAACAACTTTGAGGTATTCCAGAAGGGCCCCTGGAACACCTCAGAAGTTTTGTTTTCTCTCCTTACCAAGGAGAAATTTTTAACTAATTAGGCTTATGTGGTATGTTAAACTGCATGGGAATCATTGCAAAATAAGTGACAATAAACTTCTAGGACACATTGTGTGGGTAAGAAATGGCTGTAAATCAAATCAATAGTTGGAGTTGTGGGGAACCCAAAATGGCCACTTGGTTCTTCCCAGCTTTCTAGCAAACACCATTTTTTCCCTTTTTTGCATTCCTTCACCACTATAGTACATTTAAGCTGGACTTCATTCATCCTCCATTTAGATTGGGTTATCAATATGTTCTTGTCCTATGCCTTCCCCTGCCACAAGGATGATGCCCTTATAATGACAAAGAAACTGTTACAAAATGTATTTCCCACTTTGGGCATAACTTCCACAATCTCTAGCCATCAAGGCTTCCATTCCAGTAAGCAATTCATACAAGCCTTGCAAAATTCTTGGAGTTATCACTGTCCCTATCACTCTCAATCATCAGGCAAGATCAAGAGAACTAATGGAAAAACTGTATTCAAGCAGAAAAATTTTAATTAGCAGGACTGAATGAACTGATAAGAATGATTAAAATTTTTGTGACTTTTTGTTTGAAACACTGCTGGCTCTTTATTTTTTTTTATTTTCCAGATATAAGGATTTTTTTTTTCCCCATAAACTACCTATGACTTAAAATAATAAATTAAACTTTTGTAAACAGAATTAAAACATTCATCTTTCTCTCCCTACCTGATCCCTCCAGAATTTGGAACTTTTAGCAAGTATTATTATTTTCATGGCAATATTGTTATTTGCATAAGTTTAATAAGAATCCAGTCTCCCTGTAACAGGACACAATTGGAAAATGGTAATTTACCAAGGCTTTGACTGGAACATCATGTTTGAGAGAGACATGAACACTCATAGACTCAGATATGACAGGACAGCTTTAAGAAATTAAGATTGACTTATAGAAGTCAATAAAACTCTTGGAAATATTGGCCTGATACCATGTTTACAGGTTCCCCAGCAGCCTTACCAGGTGAGTAAAGATCACTTCCTGGCAGGAAATTCAAGATATTTTGGGGACCTCAAAAAGAGAAGAAGTCACCCAAATCTGCAGGTATCACAGGCAACCTCTGAGGGCAAGTCCTTGCCTTGGCTTTTCTGGCTTCGAGAAGCCATGTTAAGTTTCATCTGAAGATTCCTTAAGAAAAATTCTAGCAAAGTTGATTTAAAAGAGTCAATATGGTTAATTACTATCTTTTCTGTACTTACACAAATAAACAGGCCAAGTTTATTGAAACTAGACTTATTTTGCAAATAAATCAAGTCTCAATGTGGCTATCTTTGGAAAATAGGGGTTAGCATAGAGAGAAAAATTGAGTTTCAGTAGACGCTATAATACACTTTTGTTATATTAGATTCTAGTGTTGTTTATTGTCTGTTGAGGTGTTTTGTTATATTTTGTTTCCTACTTGTAAATTGAACTGGATCCCAAATTCTTCCAGTTTCCTTCAATATCTGCCTAAGACTCTCCAAACTAATGTTTCTAATTTTTTTCCCATCCTGACTTGGAATCATTGAAAACTAACACTGCTCTTTTCCCAAAGCCATGCAAGGAACACTTGATATAAACTTCAGAGAAATCATCTTGATGGACAACTTGATGTAAACTTCAGAGAAATCATCTCAACAGCTCACATATGGACAATCTCAGTGCCTATTGCAGAAAGATCATCAGAGACATTCAAACTGAAGACTAGAAGAATCTATCAGACCACCACTGCCTGCCTTCACTTCATCTGAAGATACTTCAAGACAAACATTTAGAAACCTTCTTGAATGCCTATCTTCAGAACTCAGAAGCCGGTATTATAGTCTATTCCAATCATTAACTTTTGTTTTTCCCTTTATGTTTCCATAGCTATACCTTTTGTTAAATACATGACTGTTTGTACCATAGGCTTAACTTTGGAGCCCACTGGCATCACTGCCTCCTGAAATGGGACACAACCGTTTAACCAAACTGAGTGTTTCTCAAGATTGAGCTATAGAACAATCTATCATCTCAACTTCTGGAATGTGAAACTTGCCGGGAAGTTTCAGAGGAGGGAACGATAATGGTTCAAAAGGAGCCACCCCAAGATGTACTTCAGTGGTATGCCGATTGTTCTGAGCCAAAGGCAACAGAGACCCTGGGGACTCAAGGGAAACTTCTGCCCCCATTAATTATCTAGAGGAATTTGAACTAGGTGCCTTGCCCATAGTAAGAGATTATCAGAGATAACTTATCTATCTGGCAGGGACAACTACTGATTACTGAACATGTGCTCTCCCTGAAATTGCCTCCTGAAGCCCTCAGGTGCCTAGCTTGGAATGTCATACATACCTCATTTTCCCTTTCTGTCTTTGAACCTTTATGTTTGAGGGGTCTCTGACTCTCTCGTGTATGTGAGGTTTCCATACATATGTATGTAATTAAATTTAGTCATTTTCTTTTGTTAATCTGTCTCATATCTATTTGATTATTAGGTCAGCCAAAAGAACCTTGAGGGCAGAGGAAAGTTTCTTCCTCCTCACAAAGCCAAAATTGATTACTGTATGGGTACTGTTTTTTAAATCATTTATACACAAAAATATCATTAATATTTGTCTATGTCATTGTATCTTCTAGTGTCACCTTTAATTCCTGTTTGCTATTCCACTGTATTTGCAATTACTTGTTTAATCATATCTCTTTTGGTAGATATTTAGGATGTTTGCAGTTTTACCCACTATAAATTATCAATTTTGATGGATTCAACCAAAAGAGAAACTCCAATTTATATTTCTTAAACAACATTAAGTGGGTTATTAACGCTCACCTAAGTGGTTAAAATCCAGAGGTGGGGCACTGGTCAGCTATGGTTCAATCAGAGCTAAGGCTCCATTTTTCTGACATCCTTTCACCCTGCTCTTCTCAAAGGGTGTGCTTAGTCCTTTGGTTGGTGGAAAAATGATAGCAGGAGTTCTGGGGCTCACATCCAAACACAACAACATTCAAAAGAACAGAAACCACCTCTTCTAGTGCCCCAGCAAACGTTCTCTTCTGTCTCATATATCCACTTATGAACGATTTTCTGTGATGGTTGAAGAGCCATCAATAGGTCAGTGTAGGCCATTGTTTCTAAATTAATCACAGAAAACAGAAAGTGGGTTTACCCTACAATCAAGGAGACTCAACTTCAGGACTGAAATAGGAAAATGTCAGCCCTGAAGCAACAGAGGTGAGATGGATAATTGAATGTATATGAAAAAGTATTGGGAAGGGTAAATAGATTAGATAAGCAACCAATGACATTCACTGAAATAATAGCAATGCAACAGTACACCATTAGACAAGGAAAAGTAGATCGATCATGTAGTTGTATGCAACAATCAGTTCCTTAAGATTCATTGCAAGAAGAGGAACTGCTGAAGCAATTTTTTTTTAAATGTGGGTGGTTGTTTTTTTTTAACTTGTTTTTGTTTTTTATGCAATGCCAAAGTGCCAACCAGAATTGCTATACCAATATGTACTCTTTCAAGTAGTGTCTGAATTCCAGGAAGGAAGGGTCTGTTTGTCTGGCACAAAAGTGTAAGTGGTTGATACATCATAAGACTAAAAACACAGGCTGGGCTGACCTATGGACATCTTTAAATGCCAGAATGAAGAATTTGAATTTCAGTAAAAACTTAAATATATTTAACTACTGTTGTACTTAACATGTTACTTTTTCTTAAAAGGGTTTTGAAACAGCTTAGAGTGAAAAATATACAAATAATATTAATTAAATACAAATGTGGGAAAATGAGAAAAGCCACACTGGGAGACACTATATTGAAAAGACACATCTGATAAAGGACTATTACACAAAAAAATACAAAGAATTCTTAAAACAACAATAAGAAAACAAGCAGCCTTATTAAAATACAAGCAAAAGACTTTAACAGACAACTCACCAAAAAATATATATAGATGGCAAATAAGCATATGAAAAGATGTCCAGCACCATAAGTCATTAGGGAATTGAAAATTAAAACAATGGGACACCACCACATACCTATTAAAATGGTCAGATTTAAAACACTGACAACACCAATGCTGATGACAATGTGAAGCAACAAGCCCTCACATTTATTGCTGATGGAAATGCAAAATGGTGCCGCCACTTTGGTAAACAGTCCAGCAGTTTCTCACAAGGCTAAACATACTCTTATCATAAAATCCTTCAATGATGGTCCTTGGTATTTACCCAAGTGAATCTGCAAACAGATGTTATAGCAGCTTTATTCATAAATGCCAAAATTTGGACGCAACTAAGATGTCCTTCAGTAGGTGAATGGATAAATAAACTGTAATGCGTCAAGACAATGGAATATTATCCAACGCTAAAAAGAAATGAGCTATACAGCCGTGAATAGACATAGAGAAAACTTAAATGCATATTACTAAGTGGAAGAAGCCAATCTGAAAACACTCCTCTTCCAATTGTATGGCATTTTTGAAAAAAAAAAAAAAAAAAAGAGAGAAAGACGATAAGAAATCAGGCGCTGCCAGGGGTTTGCAGGGAAAGAGGGATGACTATGCAGAGCATGGAGGAGTTTTAGAGCAGTGAAACTACTCTGTCTGGTACTATAATGGTGGATACGTGTCATTGTATGTTTGTCAAAACCCACAAACAACAGTACAACACCGAGAGTGAACCCTCATGGAAACTCTGGATTCTGCATGACAGTGATGTGTCAATCTATGTTCATTAATTGTAACAAGTATACTGCTCTAGTGGGCTGATAATAGGGAAGGTTGTCAATGCATGGTGACCGGGGTATATGGGAACTCACTATACTCTATGCTCAATTTTGCTGTGAACTTAAAAACTGCTCTAAAAAATAAAGCAAGCGTGCGCGCGCACACACACACACACACACACACACACACACGCTGACCCTAGCACCCTCATTTACTCTCTACCCAGCTTCTTTTAAAAATGTGCTGTCATGTGACAGACACCTAGCATTCTTATGTTCAGAAAGTTACAAGCAGGGAATCATATCCTAGCCACGCCATGAGCACAGTGACTACATGACCCTTCCCTTACTACTGGGAAAGCCAAATGGAAATGATGTAGTCTCCTGCTATCACAATGAAGTTCATTTCCCTAGATCCTTGGGCAAAAATTTTGCATGTGTATCACTGCAGTAGTTTTGATAGTAAGATAGCATTGCTTTGGCTAATCTATTCTGAGCACCTTTGCGTGTCTTGACAAAAAACAACAAGAAAAAAAATGGACATGTCTGGTCAGTTTACAAATAGACTTAAGTGTGTATACATGAAAGGTTCAAAGTTATTGTGAAAAGGAAATGGCTGAACACCTATTACTAATGACATACTTAACCAAAGGTTTATATTAGTATGCTTTTGTGAGGTCATTTTATTAGACTGAACAAACAGCAAACCTATCTGGTTCAGCACAGGAGAAGATATACTGAAGATTCTTCTTTTCTTAATATATTCTAAGTAAAATTACCCTCCAGATGCAGGAAGTTACAAAAATACTTTTGGGGGATTTCCCAAAGGTGGTTATTCAGAACTAATTTTAATTGAAAAAACAGCAGCATTTGGCAGAGGAGGGCAGGAGTAACAGGATACAATGCTGTACACAAAAGCACATGCACGAAATATGGGCAACGGGACAAAGACCATTGTTCCACCTTCCCAATTCCATCTGCTCATACTCAAAAGGTAATTTGAATGCTTTACATATGACACCTCTAGGCATCAAAAACAACAAAACAAGAATGGAAAATATAAGATTATTCCAAATTTAATTGTCTCAATATTTTGGCCATATTCCTAAACATGCATATTTAATCACTTTGTTTTGTTTTGTTTAACATTTAATCACATTGTTCCCTGTGCCACTTACTGCTATTTAACTCTTTAATAAAGAAATCATGTTCCAAAAAAAACTATAACCAACCATGGTGCAAATTTTTTAATCCATCAATATAAGAATGAATGATTAGAAATTATGTACAGATTATTTTGATGAAATATTAATGGATGGCTTTCTGAAAAAAAGGTTAACTTTTCCCTTCTATATTTATTCTGCTACATTCATATGAGATGATTCAAACTGATTTTTGTGCATGTGGGGGGTGGAGGGTAGGAGGCTAGTATGAATCTGTAGAAACCTTCCAGTAGGTGGTCTAGTTATGAGGTTGAACTTCCATTTGCTTTGAGTATATCTTTCATTTGCTTTGGGCATATCTATACATCTCCAAGTGTAAAGATAAGTTCTGTGCAGCCCTAGAACTTTAGAATCAAAGTAGCTGATCTGACATCCCACAGTCCTTATTAAGGGAATTAAATTAGACACTTGCCTCCCAAGGAGTGCCCATCCAGATATCTTGGTACCTCCAAGGTTAACACTGAAAATTGGAGATTCTCCTACAATACCCACTAGAGTTCTCCATTTCACATCTGAATAAACCATTCCTACAAGGTGTTTTGCCCAATAGTGATCTCATTTTTAAGGTGAGCCCCTAATACATTCATGTAGAGGCATTGCATTGATTCAGGCACATCCTTATAATTACAGCTTAAGTCAGCAAACCTGTGGCTTCACTCATTCCAGTGACAGAGGACCTAAAGGAGATGGATATTTTAGCAATACTCCACAGAACATTTATACATGATTAAAATAAACAAACACATTGTTTTATTCGAAATGAGTTGTGTGGAGGGTGCAAAAAATAACTTTCCTCCTACTTTCTACATTCTTCTAGCTGGGCTAATAATCAAATTAACATGAGACAGATTAGCAGAAGAAAATGTATTACAGGTGTACAAAATTTATAATGGATGTACATGTGGTGGTACCATAAGCATACGAGACCTGAAGACTCACTGGGCAACTGAAATTTATATGGCATTTTGGACAAAAGAGAAGGAGGGCAGGGTCTGAATTTCAGTAGGCAATTTACAGATAAATTGGAAAGAGCAAACAGGTGGTAAACAAATTCTTGCTGAGCCACCCAGAAACAGTGGTACATAGAAGTAAGTTAAAAAAAAAAGGGGGGGGGGGGGGCTTTGCTACATTTCTCCCTGTCTGCCACATTTAGTTTATATTATGACACTAAGGTGATATTCCCTTCCATTAAACAAGGTTTTCTATCTGAATTCCTTTAGGCAGGTAAGCGGGAAGGATAGAGGTCCCTTCTGAGTCTTTGGTTTCTTAATAACCAGCTGAAATCACAAAAGGCATATTTTGGAGTGGCAAATTTGGTCTGCCCCAGTTGCAACCTGACACTGGATGTATGGTGGCAGACATTAACATTTTCAAAAAACTTATGAGGGAAAAAATTTGATGTTAAGAAAAATTTGATGTTAAGAAAAATTAATGTTAATTAAGAAAATTATTAACATGAATTAACCTTAATTAACCGTGTTATTTCCTTGAGTATAAGAAAGGACTCCTGTTGTAGAATTTTATTTTGTCATGAGACACAAGAATTACATCTGAACATAGTTTGCGAATGACCACCACCCAATAAACATAGTGTAACACAATTAGTAATGTGGACAGAAAGTGTGACATACATAAGATTAACAGAGAAATTACAGAAGGGAAATCTGTCCTTTGTCCATTAGGATATTGACTGTAGGATTATGATCTATCTGATAAAACAAGTGTTTCTCAGCCTCAAAGTTAGGCCAAAAATCTACAACCCAATAGACTCTAGTTCTGTTTAGCATTAGTAAAAAAAAGCTCTTTCATCCTATTTAGAGCCATTATACAATGGTACCAATACAAAAAATGTGTCGTAGTTTAGGATAAAAGAAACATTAAAGTCTAAAGGCACAATGCCTCTTCAGTTGAGTTAATTTTAAGCCAGAGCTTGACTGGACTTTGAAGGAAACTTGTGCCCAGGGTGAATCAGTTTGATGATGCTGATAATATATTTCTAGAACTGGTGGTATTATTATTATTATGCTGTTGTTGTTATTATTATTATTAGTTAAGAAATACATTACTCTCCATTAGTGAACTCAGTTTTAAATGAATCTAGTCTCTCTTTCCCTCAGGGATCCTTTAGGATGTGATTAAGCATGGTTAAGCAGAAACATCTGGTGCTTATTTTTAGCTCTCCTTAATGGGGCTTTGTCCAGCTCTTAACAATAGAGTAAGAGCATTTCATAAGTAGCCTCAGTCTCCAATAAGTCTCTTTAAAAAGAATATTTAAAAGTACTCTTGAACTATTTATTTCATTGTAAAAAGACTGTAGTTGAGCTACAGTCATGTTTATGGTAGGTATGGACTGAATGAGGAATATCGTAAATCAAATCTGGGATAATACCGTGTTTCCCTGAAAATAAGACTTAGCTGGACCATCAGCTCTAATGTGTCTTTTGGAGTAAAAATTAATATAAGACTGGGTATAATATAATATAATACTGGGTCTTATATAAGACAAGGTTTAATCTAATATAACATAACATAATACCAGGTATAATATAATATAATATAATACTGGGTAATATAATATAATACTGGGTCTTACATTAATTTTTTCTCCAAAAGACACATTAGAGCTGATGGGCTGGCTAGGTCTTATTTTCGGGGAAACATGGTATTATCTTGTCAGGTAAAATAGCTTGTGGTTCTCCTCACAAAAATCTGTGAAGAAAGAGGAGCACCATTTTATTCAGGACTCACATAGGTCTTTCTTTAATGATTGCTACCACATGGAGAATTTCCTGAACTACGCACCCTCTGTAGGAAAGCTGTGCTTCTCCCAGGTCACTGCCGTGTTTCTGGCCAGCCTGGCCTCACATGTGTGTGGATGAGGAAAGTCTGTGTGCCCATGCTCATTACTGCTGGGCTTGCAATGTTTCCTCCAAGGGTGATCCTGAAACAGAATCACTTGGGGGTGCTGGCTAAAAATACAAAGTATTGAATTCAACCCAAGATCTACTGAATCACAGTCTCTGAGTGTGGTGCCCAGAAATCCACTTTTTGCAAGGTTCCAAAGAGAATCTCGTAAGTATTCACGTAAGAACACAGGAAAAAGTAGGATGATAATATTACAGCCCAGGAATACACTAGTTACCTGATGTACTAAAATAGATTAACTTGGTCCGAGAATAAACTTAAAGGGGAAGAGTTTATATTTCCTTCTGTGGATTTACAAACTCTCTAATTCAATGAAATTCATGTCTTCATAGTAGTTTTAAATCGAGCATATTGAATACTGATCCATCTGAGTTTTAGGATTTTTATGCTCCTTTTTAAAATTGACTTCAATTTGACTGTAGCAGAAATCTATGAAAGCATTGACATGCTTTCCAATTATATCATTAAATCAGTTGTGTAACAGTATTAGCCAACAGGAACGTCTGGGAACTAAGCTTTGTTACAATCAAATTTTAAGTTTCTTGCCACTGGCATCAAGGAACGAGTTTTATGCGGCTCTCGGAGACTATGAAGAAAATACCAGTAGAAAGGATGCTTTAATGGCGGTATAAGATTCTGTGCCCGTTTTATGGCCCTCAGTACAATTACTTGATTATTTGTGGGGAGTTACACTACCTTCGCTTAGCAACCATTTTTCTTGTGTGCTCATTTTCATGTTAACATGCAGCTGGTTAAATATTTCTTTAACAACTGGTAAAAAGTAAACACTTGATACAGTGAGATTGTAGCCTGGATAAATTAAAGAGGGGAGGAGGGAATGAAAAAGAGAATGAAGGGACTGGGCCACTCATTGAACACTTGGCTAAGGAATCTGGTCTCTGACCCCATTTTTGAAAGGGCAGTGTATCCAAAGGAAGCTGAGGGAGATGGAAGGAGCACTGGATTAAGATAAGACTTTAGTCTGTTCATGGTACTATCCCACTATTTGTGTGATTAGATAAATATTTTAAATCTCTCATCTACCATTTCCTTTAATAAAGAAATTAAACTGAAGTATCTTGAAGATTTCTTTAATTTTTAACATTCTAGTACTAAATATAGAAAATTTTACCCAACTTAGTAAAAAAGTAAAACATAAGAATGAATTAATTGTAACTTATTTGTAATAATATGGAGCAGTGGTTCAGAACATTTTATGGATGGGAAGCTCGTTTGGTAAAGAAAACACTACAAATACCATGTGATAGTTTTATTTTGTTTATAGACTAAAAAACAATATTAAATTCTACTAGAAATCCAGGAATACACTTAAATAAAATTTTATTTTATTAATCATAACAACATCTACATACTCTTGAAAAACAGCATCTATGGACATAAATATAGATATGATTCAACATAAAAGCAATTTTCAGCCCACCTGAAGTTTCTTGGGTCCCTTGCAATAACTCCAAGGATAACTCCAAAAATATCTGGGGAACTACCAAAATAGAGTATGAAAAGCTAAACGAGCATCCCTAAATAGAAGCTAGATCTTATTCATCTAAAGAAGATATCAAAAGTTGGGAAGCACTTAAACATGATGGTCAGGGAAGTCTTTCTGAGGAGGTGATATTTTATGCTGAAACTTAAAGAACCAAAAGAACTAGGTACACAGAACTGGGGGAAGAGCATTCCGAAGAGAGGTACACATGGCTGGGAAAGGCCCAAAATGGAATGTGCTGCACATTCCATTTAGAGAGGTTAGATGAGTGCTGTAAGGCAGATTCTTATAGTTTATCAAGGGTGTGTATTAAGACTAAACTCAAGGAGAAAACAATGAAATTTTAAAGCAGGGCAATGACATAATGCAGGTATATTTTGAGAAAAATCACTTCTGCTGCTAAATTGGTAATGGATTGGAATGGAGAGAGACAGAAAATGAAAGGAAACAGACTCATGCATTAGTCCAAGTAAAAGATGATAATGGTCTGGAACAAAGGCCAAGACAGGAAGGAAAGGAAGAATGTGAGAACATTTGGAATTAACAAGACCCAGTGATAGGTTGACTACTTGGGGTAAGGGCAACTGGGAAATCAGAAATTACTCCTAATTTTCGGGTTTGTATTACGGGGTGGTTGATCATCTTCCTGAGACATGGAAGATTGTGAATGAAGACTTACTGTGTTTCCCTGAAAAGAAGACCGGGTCTTATATTAAGTTTTGCTCCAAAAAACACATTAGGGCTTATGTTCAGGGAATGTCATCCTGAAAAATCATGCTAGGGCTTATTGTCCGGTTAGGTCTTATTTTCAGGGAAACACGGTAAGTGTAGTGGAGAAAAATATATGACGTATACATGACAGTTTTCTCATAAAATTGTTTACGCAACTTATTACAAGTAAGAGAACGAGTAGGAAATAAGTAAGAGAATGAGTAGGAAACACTAGATGCTACAGGAAAATTTGACTAGAATATATTAATATATATTTTTTCAAGTTAAAAGCATTCTAACAGACCTCTAAGATTTCTATTAACTTGGACATGTCAGTCTTTTAGTGAAAATCTTCTTCCCATAGTTTGTTAGCAGAAACTTCAACCTTAACTGTCCATACTGGCTTGATTTTTGTCCTTTCATGTACAGCCTAAGTTCAAGTGGAGGCTTGTGTTTTAGTTACTGTCAGCCCTGAGCCCTGAGGAAGGGGAATGGCAAGAGACTGCTTAGTAACTAGTCATGACAATATCCACCCACCCTGTGACTTCATTTCTGTTTTAATGGAAGGAAGGGTAAGTGAGTGGATATTGCTCTAGGGTTGTCTGCCTAAAAAAGTGTGATACTAAATTATAGTTCTAAACCTGGCATATCCTGAAAAAAATGCAAGATGTTAATATTTTCCACATATTTATTATGAAAAATTTCAATATACAGCAAAATAGAAAAAAAATTACAGTGAACACTTATATACCCACCACCTAGATTCTGTCAGTAATATTTTAGCAAAGGTGCTTTATAATGTATCTTTTAATTTATCCATCCTTCTATCAATTAATTCATCTTAATTTTTTATGCACTTCAAGGTAAATTATGAACAGTCCACTTTCCGCCATACATACTTTGGCATGTATATCATAAAATAAAGTTAACATTGGTTCAGTGTTTTTTTTCTTTTGATGAAAACAACTATATGTATAATGCACAAGTCTTAAGTGTACATTCACTGAATTTTGACAAATCTATGCATCTGTGTAACGCAAACCCTATAAAAATATAGAATATTACCATCGCCCCAGAAATATTTCTCAAACTCCTTCCTGTTCAATCTTTACTTCCACTTCACCAGAAGCAACCACTGTTTTGAATTTTTTCCATTCTAGAACTTAATAGCAATGAATTCATTATATATATATATATATGTATGTATATATATGTTTATGTATACATACATATATTTATAAACACTCTTTTATGTCTGTTTTTTCTTTAACTCAATCTTTTTGAAATTCACCCATTTTTTATGTATATCCCATTCCTTTTTATTTATGAGTAGTATTCTAATGTATGGATACACCATGGTTTGTTTGCCCCTCTCCTCCTGTTCCACTTTCTGCTCTTATGAATAAAACTGTTGCGAATTTTCTTAAAGAATTATTTTTTTAGACATACATATTTATTATTTTGGGTAAATACCTAAGATGAGAATGCAGGGTCATGACAGAGATGCATTTTGAGATGTATAAGTACCGTGTTCCCTGAAAATAAGACCTAGCCGGACCATCAGCTCTGATGTGTCTTTTGGAGTAAAAATCAACCTTATATAAGACCAGGTATATAATATAGCATAATATAACATAACATAACATAACATAACAACACATAACACCATGTCTTATATTAATTTTTGCTCCAAAAGATGCATTAGAGCTGATAATCCACTAGGTCTTATTTTCAGGGAAACATGGTAACTTCCAGAACTTTTTCCCAAATTAGTTGTACCATTTTACATTCCAACTCGTAAGAATCCCAGTTACTCCACACTCTTACCAACATTTGGTTTATCCATTTTTGAAATGCTAGACATCTCAGTGAGTGTATAATGACATACTGTTTTGGTTTTAATTTGAATTTAGCCTGATGACTAATGATATGGATTGTTTTTTTGGTTGTGTTTATTACCATTCCTGTAATTTATTTTTATGAAGTATCTCTTCAAATGTTTTGCCTATTTTTTAATTGGGTTGTCTGTTTTTATTATTGAGTTGTAAGAGTTCTTATACATCTTTCATATTAGTCCTTTGTCAGATATATGTCTTGCAAATATTTTCCTAGCCTATAACTATTTATTTTCCTAGTGGTGTTTGTTAATAATCAGAAGTTTTAAACTTCAAGAAAGTCTAATTTATCATTTTTATTTATTTTGGGATACAGAGTAGGGCAAAGATCTCGGTTTTGTTGTTGTTGTTTTTAATATAGATATCCAGTTATTTGGTACCATTTATTGAAAAGACTTTCCTATCCCAAGCAAACAATTACCATCTCATTATATATTGTTTACTTTGAATTGTAGTTCTTTAAAATACCATTTTTCTGCAAATTTTATGTGCTTTTTTATTTTTAACAAATGTAAAACAAGCACTTTTTACATTGTGTCAATAGTATAAAACCTGCCTCATCCTCCCCAGCTAAAGCCAGTCATGATAGACCAGTTGAAGCTGGCTCATGCTGTCATTTCCCTCTCATAGACAAAGGCTTTTATTACAAAGAGTAGAACAACAACTCTATACACTCTGATAATTCAGAGATCCAGGGAAATGATGAGTTAGCTTTGACTCATATGGCACTTCTTTAATGCTTACTAGTTGTGGTTTATGGCTTATCCCCTACCACTCCCTTACAGACATCCTGCCCTAAACAATTCTAAAATATTTATTCCCAGAAAAGTCCAGGCTTTTCTCACTTCCAGAGATCTGCTTGTGCTACTATCTTTACCCATAATGTCCTTCTCCCGATGTCTGAGGAACTCTATTCATGTCAGATGAAAGTTTCCTGGGCCTCCTCATACATGTTAACTATGCCCTCCCAGATGTTCCCATGGCAAGTTGGTCATCAGTGCATTATATTATTTACCTGCATTCCTTTAACTATTCATCCTGTATTTCTCTCTCCTCCCCCACACAGCATCTGAGCCTCTGGAAAGCATAAACCTAGTCTATCTTTCTTGGTACCCCAGTAAGTTAAAGCAATAAACACAACAATAGATTTGTCGGATGAAAGAATTTGAATTTTCTGACATAATTTAAATTGCAAATCTCTTTTATCTTACTCATAAGTACATTTATATTTATAAGATCATGACAAGATCTGACATCCTGATGATTTGGTTTGGAAACTTGAATCGTCTTCCTGCATCATAGAATGGAGGAAAACAACTCCTTTGAAAAAATAACAAACAAAATGTGTAATTTTACCTAGTATATATTCTGAAATGTTCTTTATTATTTACCTAGTATATGTTCTGAAATATATGGAGACTGAATGATGATTGTAGTAGGACTTATGAAATATACCTTCGCAAAGAAGTGTATCACGTGTAGCCTACTGTTTTTCAAATTAAATTTCTTTTAGCACACTATTTGAGATTCTGAAAAGAAAGTATACTAAGAAGTAGATGAAGTCCCAACTCTGCTATTTCCTAGCTCTGTGAAAGTATCAATGAGAACAGGCTGTTTTGCTGCAGTAACAGTGACCTTGAAAATCACAGTGGTTTCCTTCACAAGACTCATCATCATGGATCCTCCACTGCAAAATTTTACATTGCCATCACTCTGGGAATCAGGCTAGTTGAGCAGCCTGTATTTGCTATATTGCCAATCATTGAGGCAAAGGGAAAAGTCACGTGGCAAACCATATCCTGACTCTTGCAACTTCTTGGGAATGTCACCCACATTACTAGCGGCCACTCCAGAGTTCATCAGGGCAGGATGCATAATCTTCCATTACTTCCATTGGCAAAAGTAATTAATCTACCAAATAAATAATCTTGGGGAAAACACATTCTATTTTTATCTCAGTTTCTTCATCTATAAAATGACAATAATATAATGATAATAGTAATTATTTCATAGGCTTATACAGATCAATGGAGACAATGATACAAAACAGCACAGTACTTGGCATGTCATTATTGCTCAGTAAATGTCTGTTTAAAAACTTAAAAGGAAAGAACATCAGTTTCTCTGTCAACTAAGTAATAGACTAACAGAGCTACATAGGATCTGAGGTTGTAGGTGGGTGGTTAAACTAGCTAGAGATGACTGGGATGGCTCAGCTGTGAACATATGCCTAGAATCTTGGTTCTTTTCCATGTGGAGTCTGTTGGGCTGAAACATGAGAGATGACTCCTGCACTCACATGTCCAATGCCTAGGCTAGGATAACTGTAACTTCTGGGGGCTGGTCAACATTATTCTCTAGCCACACATGGTGGACGCAAGGTTTACATGGCAGCTGGCTTCTTCCAGAACAAACATTACGAGAGGAAGTGTTCCAAGAGGCCCAAGAAGTAGATGCAAGCCTTTTTCTGATGTAGCCTCAGAGGTCCAGAATATCACAGTAAAATTCTGTGTATTTCATTAGTCAAGCACATCCCTAAAACCGACAGTGTCTCTATATCAAAATAAGTTAAAGATATCTCTATATCAAAATAAGTTAAAAAGAAAAAAACTAGGGTGGGTATTTCTGTGGAAAAAAGTGTTATCATAGGTGTGTTTTATTGATTTTGCATTTCCCCAATGGCTAGAGATTGAACATCTTTTCATGTGCTTATCTGCCATCCATATATCTTCTTCAGTGAAGTATCTGCTCAGATTGTTGACCCATTTTCTAAATTGTGTTGTTTTCTTATTATTTTAAGTTTTCAGAGGTTTTTATATATCCTAAATATAAGACCTTTGTCAAATACGTGATTTATGATGATTTTTTTCGCACTCCACAGTGATGTCTTATTCTATTTGCAGGACTTTTGTAGAACAAAGATTTTTCTTAAAGATTGATGAAGTCCAATTTACCAATATTTTTTTTTTTCTTTCATGGACCATTCTTTTGATGTCATAGCATAGAAAACTTTGCTTAACTCAAGGTCACAAAGATTTTTCTCCTATGTTTTCTTTTAAAAGTTTTGAAGTTATAAATCATTAAATCACTTTGGGTTAATTTTGTATTTTGTATAGTGTGAGGCAAAGATTACATTTTTTTGTTTTTTGCAGATGTACAATTGTTCCAATACCACTTACTGAAAAGACTATCATTTTTTCATTGAATTGCCTTTGCACCTTTGTAAAAAATAAACTGACTGTGTTGGGTATATTTTTGCACTCTATTCTATTCCATTGATATGTGTCTATCCCTTTCCAGTTATCCCATTATATTGATTAGTGTGATTATTCTTACATTATCTTGAGAGCTTTATAATACATTTTAAAATAAGACAGTTTAAATCCTTTGTTCTTTTCAAAAAATTATTTTGCTCATTCTAGTTTTATTTTGCCTTTTCATATAAATTTTAGAATTAGCTTATCTAAATATGCAAAAAACATAAGTTGGTATTTTGATTTGTATGGCATTAAATCTATAAATAAGTATGGGAAATATTGGTATCTTAACTCTGTTTAGTATTCCAATCCACGAGACCTGTATGTCTCTCCATTTATTTAGGCGTAGTTTTTCTTCTTTCTTCTTCTTATTCTTCTTCTTCTTCTTCTTCTTCTTCCTCTTCCTCTTATAAAATCAGAATTCTATAGATTTTAGTATACAGATCTTGTACATTTTGCTGGATTTATACTTAAGTATATCTGTATTTGGAGCTACCATATGCATAAAATGCATGCTTTAATTGCAATTGTTAGTTATTCGTTGATATATGGAAATATGATTTATTTTTTGTATGTTGACATTGTATAATGAGAACCTGTAAAACTCAATTATTAGTTCCAGGAGTTTTAATGTGGATTCTTTGGATTTTTCTATGTAGACGACCATATCATTTGAAAATACAGACAACTTCAATTTTGCTTTCCTATGTGTATATATGTTTTTAATTTTTTTTCTGGTCTTAATACAATGACTAAACCATCTGATAAAATCCTAAATAGGCATGGGGAGAGTGGACATCCTGCCTTATTCAAAATCTTAGGCATAAATAATTTGGCCTTTCACCATTAAGTATGACACTAGCAACAGGTGTTTTATAGATGTCCTTTATCAGCTTAAGGAAGTCCCCCCCCCTTTTTTTATGGATGCATATTAAATTTTGTCTGTATATTTAATGCTATCTCTGCATGAATAGTTATAAACATGCAGTTTATCTTTTTAGTCTACTAATATGGTGGATTATATTAATTGTCTTTAACTAGCCTGGCATCCCAGGAAAAATCTCACTTGGTTGTTGTATGTTATTTATTTTATATGTGACTAGATCTGAATTGTTATCATTTTCTTGATGAATTTTGTGGCTATAATTATAAGGTAAATTGGGCTCTCATTTTCTTTTCTTGTACTGTCTTTTGGCATCAAAGTAATTCTGCCCGCATAAAATGAGTTTGGAAATAGTCTCTCTTCCTTAATTTCCTGGAAGATATTGTGTATAACTGGTGCTATTCCTTCTTCAAAAGTTTGGTAGAATTCACCACCAAAACAATCTAGGACTGGAGATCTCTTATTTGAAAAGTTTTAAAGTACAAATACAATTTCCCTAACAGTCATAGGTCTTTTCAAGCTACCTACTTCAGTGAGTTTCAGTATTTTGTAGCCGTCAAGGAACTGATCCACTTTTTCTACATTGTTGAATCTGTGTGCGTAGAGTTGTTTTTGGTATTTCCTTATTAGCATTTTCATGCCTGTAATGATACATCCTTTTTCATTGTTGACAGTGATAATTTTGTCTTTTCTCTTTTTTAACTTGGTTACTCCAACTAGTAGTTTATCAATTTTATTGATCTTTTCTAAGAAACAGCTTTTGATATCGATTTT
Source organism: Rhinolophus sinicus (assembly GCF_057876585.1). NCBI lineage: Eukaryota > Metazoa > Chordata > Mammalia > Chiroptera > Rhinolophidae > Rhinolophus > Rhinolophus sinicus. The sequence goes on from NC_142516.1 coordinate 58,406,802, forward strand.
TCCCTGTATTTTGTTCTGTTTTCTATTTATTTCTGATTTTATCTTCATTATTCAATTCTTTCTGATTACTTTCGGTACTGCGTTTCCCTGAAAATAAGACCTAGCTAGACAATCAGCTCTAATGCGTCTTTTGGAGCAAAAATTAATATAAGACCTGGTCTTATTTTACTATAATATAAGACTGGGTATAATATAATATAATTAATATAATATAATATAATATAATATAATATAATATAATATAATATAATATAATATAATATAATATAATATAATAAATATAATACCGGGTCATATTAATTTTTGCTCCAAAAGATGCATTAGAGCTGATTGTCCAGCTACGTCTTATTTTCAGGGAAACAGGGTAATATCGCTCTTCATTTTCTAATTTCTTATGGTAGAAACTTAAATTGTTGATTTGAAATTTCATCTTTTCTAATATAAGCACTTAACGATATAAATTTCCTCCAGAGAACTGACATAGCTGCATTCCATATATTTTCATAGATTGCATTTAAAATTTATTTCAGGTCAAAATATATTCTAATTTCCCTTGAGGCTTCATCTTTGATTTCATGGATTATTTAGAAGAATGCTTTTATTTGGGGATTTTCCAAAAAGCTTTCAGTTATAGATTTCTAGTTCAATTACACAACTGTCAGAGAATATACATTGCATGAATTCAATTCTTTTACATTTTGTTAAGGTCTGTTTTATGATGCAACTATCTTGATGAATGTTTCACAGACACTCAAAAAATACATATATTCTCCTGTTGTTAGGTGGAGTATCCTATGAATATTAAGTAGATCCAACTGACTGATGATACTGTTCAGTTCTTTATACTTGCTGACTTACTGTCAATTTGTTTCATCAAATACTAAGAAAGAAGTATGGAAGTCTTCACAGCCATAATTGTGGATTTGTCTATTTCATGTTTCAGTTCTATCAGTTTTTGCTTCATGCATTTTGCAGTTTTTTTAAGACCATACAAATCTAGAATCATTTGGTCTCCTTGAGGAATGATCCTTTTATCATTATGTGATATCTCTCTTTGTTCTTTTAAGTTTTCCTTGCTCTGAAGCCTATTTTGTCTGATGTGAGTATATCCCCTCTGGCTTTTAATTGTTTACTGAATTGCATCTGTCTTCATCCTTTTACATTTAACATATGTAACCTCCAGTGGAGAATGTTGATGTTATAGCTGTTTTTGCTGTTGTTACTGTAGGCTGGTTAGGTTCTCCGCATATTTTGACTAACATTCTGTGGACTGTGGTTCCAATATTAGTTCACTATCCAAAGCCTTTGCCATGCCATTTACCCTTTTTCTGTGTGTCCACAATCCAGTGGCCAGTCTGGGACCTGGGCTGTAGTGTACCCCATAGTTCAGTTTTCAAAGCATTTGATATGCTATTTAGTATCAGATCCACCCCTGGCTCAGGGGTGAGCCCAAGAGTTCATATGCATTTTATGGGTTCATTTTCTCAGGCTGTCCCCTCCATTCAATCTCTCCAGCACTATTCAACTCTCTGAGGTCCTTCTTTCTGGTCTTCTGTCTAGAGAGTCAAGGCTTGAGTTTCCATGCACCACTATATACTTTCCATGACTGAGTTGGCTTCTGGGTTTGGTTCTTTGAAAGACTAGAAGAATTACTGATTAGAGGCTATGAATCTGTTGAAATTTTAGGCTATTTTGTGTATAAATGTCAAAATATACCATTCTTTTCTTTTTTGTTGTTGTTGTTGAATGAGTATTCTTTGAATCATCAACTTTGTGTCACCAGTGATCCAAAAAGTATTAAGAACTTTCTATCAGAGGTAAAATAGAATGGAAGCAAGAGCAGAGACAGAGACTTTATTTTCATGGCTCCAAGTGTCCATGTAGCTTTTGACAACTTACTTTTCTAGGCTTTCATTTTCTCTTCTGGAAGCCCTGAAAAACCTCTGATTCTGTGGTTCTGGAATTTTACCTATTTTCAGTCTTCTCTTTCCAAACTAGGACCAAACTATAGCCCATCCTTTCAACCTCACTTTTGCCAATACTACCAACTTTTTTGCTTATTATTTTTTTTAAATTTAATCCTACCAAACTAGCAAAACATCAAAATAAACATCCTTGTTCTTCAATCAACTTAAGTTGTACTGAGGCTGTTAGATAAAGTCACCCAAACTTTTATATCCAAGCTTCACAGTCTCCCACTCAATTCTGTTCTCACTGCCTCTTAGGGATTTATTCAATGTTTCCCTAGAAAGCTCCTTTTTTTTTTTCCTCAGAAGAGACTGGACATTTCTCTCCTGATAGATAGACTATCATCTATCTATTACCTATCTCCTATGACTGCTGTCTGACTATGCTTTAATATTGCTTTCTCAAAGCAAGTTCACCAGAGGAAAAGTACTTCAACACCCAACTGGATAGCCTATCGTCTTTTCACAAAAAGTGAAATGTTGTTCTTTGTGCACACTATAACTGAAGAATGCACCAGCTGAATACCTGAACTGGTCCTAAATCAAACTGTTTAAGTGGGAGATGTGTCTTCAGTTTCCTGCTGCATTCGGCCTCTGCTTGCAGGTCCTTTTTGTGCCCTCTGAGCGCTTATCTCAAGCTCTTTAGCTGGCCCGAATCCTCAGACTTGCCTGCTCTCTTCTATAAAAGGCTAAATTATTAGGATAAAAAAATCATACTGAACTGTTAAAGTCATACTCCAGGAAACATTCACATTTTAAATAAGCTTGTCAAGAGAAGTTACTCCTAAATTGTAGATTTTCTAGCATGCTGATACTTGAAAAGAGGAGCTAGTATGAAGTAGAGGCACCCCTAAAATAAAGGGGGGAAACTTCTAACATAAAGGACTGAAAGTAAGAAGAGTATTTTGTCTTGTTTGATGGTGCGGTATGGGGTGTGAGAAAAATAACTTGTACATTTTGTTGTTTACAATATTCTAAGCTTCAAAATACTTACAAAATGAGATGGACAAATGAGAGAAAAAATGTATTACATTACCTTAAAATGAATCTCTAATCAAACGGAATGCATAAAAACGCTTCACAAGCTGTGTGTAATGATAATATAATGATCTGAGAGGATTTGTAAAACACTTCCTATTATTCAGTCATATTAATAGTCTTAATAGTACAGAGAAAAGATCCATTTCACCCACAAATAGCAATTATAACTGATTGCATGTGTTACCTATTTTTATTTCAGCTGTAGAAAACTATGTTACAAAGTGTTTTATGTAGAACAGCCGTCTCACAAAGGTTTCTAAGAAAAAGAGAACACATGGCTATGTAAGTTTAAGAAAAGCTATAAACTAGTCCCCCTCTTGGAGATTTAAAATGTATTTGACAACATAAAAAGCTCTGAGTGGCTGTGCAATAAAGACATCCAACTTTTTTGGCAAAACTATCTCCAAATTGATTAGACTACTGAACTCTTCTTTTCACATAAGGCCCATGAACACTGTGAGCCAGAATACTACAAAGCATATTTTGGGAAACACCCTAATAGACTCCTGTCAGTTGGGAGGGATATATTTTTACAAATCCCCAAATTCATGAATACCACTCTGAAGAGCAGAGAGTTAGTAGCACATCATTTCTATCATAAAATACACAAATGTTGATGTTCATTGGAACAAGCACTAAAATTCAGTTTTTTGAATTGTTTTTCCTGTTCCCGTGAGGAGTACATGATATTTCATTCATGTTGTAAATCTCAACTACCTTCCACAGAATTAGGCGTCAAACTCTGCTTTTATCCCAAAATTTTGTGGTTTAAAACACCACTTTTTTAAACTTCTTCACTTTTTCTGTATTTCTATCATAAGGATTAGCAAAGGATAATTTGGGGGACAATTTATATCTCTGACACTCTTTCTCCCACTCTCTATACACACACGTACATACACACAACTTTTGGGGTTTTGTTTTTTATTTTGTGAAGTTATAAACAGCAAATTGTGGCCAAAGGCACATGTGCATATAAGCAGAAAAAATATGCAAACCAATATATATAATCAGCTTTATCCTTTAACACACAATGACCTATCTAACCATAAAGCAGAAATGTAGTGGAAATGGCAGTATCCTATTTGAGATGGTTTTGGAGTGTGCATTCTAGGTGACCTTGAGCAAGTTATTCATTTATCATTTCTTAAATGAGAACACAATAGTTATTTGAAAACTGATTGAGGCAGAGTATATAAATGCCTGGTACTTAGTAAGTAATAGAACAGCAGTAGTAATTATGTAAAGAACAGCCTTGTGGCACAAATGTTATTAAAATCTAAGTTTTTAAAAATTGCATGTTTGCCCTCATACACAGATATCAAAGCTACAAGCATGTTTGATTTTATCCGTGCCTTTTTTAAGCTAATTCAGATTTATGTTACATTAAAGATTCAATAAACATCTATTGGAACACTCTTTTCCAGCCCTAAATAGAATGTTATTTTCTGACCCACATTATGCAAGCAAACAACCTCCCTGCACTAGTCGTCTTTTCTGAGTAGAGACAAATAGGACACTTATTTTACATACTTCTCCTTGTCTTGTATTTCTTGATAAATTAACAATAATTTTCTTTGCAGAGATACGCTAATGTTTTACCTATTCCTATTTAGGTCAGCGCTCAGTAAGTATTTTAATAAAGAAATGAATAGTAGATGAAAGTACCATTAGTATGAAGAGCAGAGATTTACAGCAATGACTGACACAGAAAGAAAGAAAACCATACCCATATTCTATTTTCCTAAATACAAGTTACTCTTTTTTTTCTTTTATTAGATTGGTACAAAGCGATTGCGGTTTTGCAATTATTTTAACCTTTTAAACTGCAATGACTTTTGCACCAACCTAATAATATCTTCTATTTGACCTTTCAAATAGTCTATATATGACCTGAAACAAAACAAGGTGTGAATAAAACGTAATGGTAGAAAACCTTTATATTTAATTTTCCGTTGTTCAACTTCCCTGTCCTGCAGAAGTCAAATGGGACAGAATCTCTCTGATGCAATGTCACAAATGGCAGAAATACAGTATTTAATGCACTGCCATCTCTCTCTGTCTTACACATACACACACACACACACACACACACACACACACACAGATGGAAATCCATAGTACAGTACGTGGTGTTTTGTAACTGAAATCAAACAAAACACAAACAATGGCTGGATTACTATGACAACTGAGTCGATACCATGGTTTCCAGGAACCTTTAGCAACTGCCTTTCATTTAAAGTATTTGCTCTGCTACCATATATATATATATATATATATATATATATATATATATATATATATATATATATGACTCAAAATGTGTGCCTCAGCCATTTAAAGAAGTTTCCTCAATCGGTGTGCTTCTAGACATTCACAAATAAGGCCACAGAAAATGAGTTGTGCTCAGGGCTGGGCCACTTCACAAACCTCACTCTCGGAGAACCAAGAAGGTCTCTTCATTGTCCTACAGGCTATGGAAAAACTGCAGTAGTGAGACTGCACTAGTCATCTTTTTAAAATTAAATACCACAGCATTCCTAATTTCAGAGGGGGATGGTGTGCGTTTCATGTGCTATCATTTTTTCTTTCCTGGAGAAAAAATTCCGATATGAAATAAGAGGTCACCTTTCTTAAACAAAATTGTTAGATAAAATCAATTTACCCCTCCAAATAATCCTGTAGTGTAGGTATGATTAGGTCTATTTTATGAATGATGAATTTTATGAATGATGAGGGAGGTTAAGCAAATTGTACCAAGTCCACAGTATGTAAACAAGAACCTAGATAACAACACAGTCACTCTGAAATCATATTCAATATTTCCCAATTTGGACCTTTCTATGTCTTATACTGCTTTTATGAGCATGGTTCAGAAAACAGTGTTTCAGGAACATTCTGTCTAACAAATATTTAATGAAGGCAGACAGTACAACTAAGAATAGTGCTATTGTTGTAAGCCTCCACTAGTTCTATGTGTACATATGAGACGGTAACAATAAATAAATAAATAAATAAATAAATAAATAAATAAATAATCCAGTGAATACTTTTGAAAGCTAGATGCATTTAAAAAGCATATAATAATCTTCTTTCAAAGACATCTTGAAAGAATCATAATGAAAAATGTAAAGATGCATTTTGATCCCAGATCACACTACTGAAAAATAATTGATTATTTAATCTATTTATATAATAGTTTTTTTTCCCAGGAATAAAATAAAAATTGCACAACTTTAGTGAGTTATAAAAGAATGAGTAACTTGATGGTGACAAATTCACAATATTATTGCCTATATAGTTTTTCTGTTTATACTCAATTAACTGACAATCTTTTATCGCTCAGGTCAGTTTTATGCTCTAGGAGACATAAAAGCAAATATATATGGCACATGTGCCAACCCAGAGGAGCCTCCCAGGAAGTTGTTTAGACAGAATTCAAAGACATACAAGAGTTAGAATGCATTAGAAGACAATATATAATCAAATGTTATGAAACATCTTGCCCCCATCTAGGCACTATTGCTAGAGACATAATTTCCCCAAAACCACCTAAATACTCATTTACTCTGTGAAGCCTTCCCTGAATTTTCTAAGTCATAGGTTCCTCCCTTGATCACTTTTTATTTGCGCCGCATTTTTGTCATTTATCATGCACATCTCTGAATTTTAAAATTTGTTAACATATAACCTGTTTTCCCAACTAGATCACAAGTTTCCTGATCAGGAACCATGTATTATTTTTCTTATATCTTCAAGTCTAGATGCTTTATTTTGCACAAAGAATCACTACTGATTTTTTCCTAATTATCATAAAAACGATGACAATAGTTAGTGAAATATGAATTCACAGAATGGAGCAACCACAGGGGCAACTCTGATATGAAGCTGTTATGCTGTAGGCACACTAGTTATTTTGACTGTAAGTTCCTCAAGCACAAGAATTATATCGTTTTCATATCTACTCCTTTGTCCTAGCATGAGGCCTGACGCATAGCAGAAATGGCAATGTTTGACTAAGGAAGGAAAGTAGAAAGGGAAGAATCGAAAGGAAGGAGAGATAAATCCAGTTATCAAGTAATAGATCCTGATAAGAAAAAAAGTAGGGAATTCCAGACAAAAAGAACATTATCAGCAAAGGAAGAGTGATTACAATTGGCAGTGTGTGAGTGTGTATATGTGTGTGTGAAACGATGTGGAAGCTGTTCTAACTGGAACAAGAAAATTTACTCCATGATGGCATGGCACAATATGTAGAACAGGAAAGGCATTTTCCATGCTGTGGAGATCATAGTGTGAAAGTTCGAATAAATAATTTAGAATTGAGGCTAGAGGCAATGGAACCATTATAGGTTCTTAAGATGATGAAAAGCATTTTTAGGAAAACTACTTGGAAACAGCATCATGCAAGGTAGATGAGAAAGGAAACATTAAAGAAGGAAAATCCATTTAGATTCAATTATGATAATGTAATCATGGGGTGATGAACCTGAACTATAGCAGGGTCACCAAATATAAAATCTTTTTTGAGAAAAATCAATGGGGGTTAATGGATTAACTGAATGTAAAAGGGACAGAGACATAGTAAATATTCCCAAACTTCTAAATGCACGAGAGAGGTAGAGCTCACAAATCGTGGTGCTATAAATTAAAATAAGGAAGTACGGAAAATAATCTTGGACACAACGATCTTATATGGCATGAATTAGCAGAAGAACCTCATATTAGAGATAAAATAAGCAAAACCTCTAGCTCTGTAAAGAGCATGGAGAAGGTACTCAGATGTTGACTTTTTATTTTCATTAAGTCACTTAACATATCTGAGTATTTATGTTTCCTGAAATATTAAAAGGACACATAAATTCCTGTTATAATGACGACATTGTGAGGATAAAATAATATGGTGATTTCAGAATTCTTGGTTATTGTCAAATCTTACATAAGTTATAAATCAGAGATCAGAAACAAGTATAAATTTTTTCCTGGTCCATATAGAGGTGGTTTATCTGCTTTTTCTAGAATCTTGCAGAAGAATGTGCTGTCCCATATTCACTTTCAAAGGGAGAGAAGATAACAAAATTATAGAGAACACAAAATTTATTTCCTGATAAAAAGAAAAGAAAAATCCTAGAATTGGCTGAGCTTTCTTCTGTCAACCCAGTACCTCTATTTTCTTAACTATAAAACAAGAACAGACAAGCCATAGACATTTAACTGATTTGGTCTACAAGCTTCAACAAACACAAGAACTGGAATGCCAAATAAGTAGAAAAGGGAAAAGGTGGTACTGGGTGATAAGGATTTATGGCTTTTTAAATTATAGCAGATCCACAAAGAGCTAGAACCAAGTAGAAGGAAGGGATCTGATCACAGGGGGATTTGGATTAAAAGTGGAGACAGCATTCAGTAATGATTAAGTGCAAGGACTCAAATCAGACAGAAGAGTGTTCATCTTGTGGTAAAACATAGATTCTAGACTGTGGCTATGGGAAAATGGCTGAATTTACCTAAGTCACAAATTGTAACGTGGACACAGTAAGAGAACCTAAATTTGTGAAGAGATGGTAAAGTACAAAATAACTACTCAATAAACAGTAGCTAACATTATTAAAAGAAAACAGAGTGATATCTTATTTAATTAGCATGAGGACACCACTAATTTCTAGTCTTTAAATATAATAGCAAAAAAACGAGAGAGAGAGAGAGATAGAACCAAGAGGAGGACAGAAAAGAGATGAGAAAAAACACAGCAAGGATAGGTAAAGAAGGAGAAACGGGACAAAAATAACAGAATAAGGGAGAAATGTATTAGGAAAAGTTGAAAAGAGCAATGGTAAAAAGGAACAGGGAAAAGATTCTTAAAATACTTATAATTTGAAATTCTCATAATTTATTTGTTGTTTAAACAGAAGCAGAACAAAATAAAATGTAACTCTGAATGAAACTGGAAAACTCATTGTAAAGCTTAATTGGAGAGCAGAAGGATAATAGAGGAAAGAATGTTGCTGTTGGGCATATGAAAACTGATTAGAATAAAATATGACTTGATCTAATTATTTCCTGTGTCTTCTTTTTTCATATATCTATAGCTATATAAAAAGCTATATAAAATGCTTAAGCAATGTGCATTGCAAGCTTTCCTAATCAAATATGGTTTGACCTTTATACACTATTTTAAACAAAGTACACTTATATAATTAGGAACGGTACTGTAACACAAAGCAAAGATATTATATTACACCAGGAAACTTAAGTTCTATAAAACAGAGGCTACATTCCAGCGAACTATCAAATCTTTCTTTATAATCTCTATTCATACAATTTGGAATGATGTAATGCCAGGTTATATATCAAGTAAACCATTCTTTTAATGAATCTCTGACCCAAATGCCTGAGGAATCTGTCTGGAGTTGATGGCACGTTGAAGAAATGGATATGCTGTGGTCTATCTATTATAGATTATACAGTTCTTACCCAAGAACCAAAAAATTAATTCAATTTAAGTTGCTCACATTGTGCTTAGAAAATGAGTATCAATAAATGATGAAAGTTCATTGAGTTAAGACTTAATGCAACTTTTTATAACTTGAGAAATCCTTTATACAGACTTAAGATTTACAGATTTAGTGAACAGAGACTTTTGCAAACTTTTAATGTGTAAGTCATGTACAATTCAGGGTTGGCCACAGGGAAAATTGTGTAGCACCTGCAGTTATACTTGATGACCCATCACCTCTCAAACCTCCCTCCCTCCCACACACCCAGATGCATACACCCAGGGACCCATTTACCTCTCCCAACACAGGGTCCCCAACCAAATCCCTCCCCTCTAGTTTTGGCTTTGACACTTTCCTACAATATTATCTTATATCTTAATCCCTCCTACCCAGTTAAGGATTGCTACCCAACATGGCACAACACAAGCTAGGTTAAATGGTCTGTAAACATTCATGGATTGAATTCCTTTCTAGCTGATATATTTAAAATTGAAAGGTACAGTTTAAACAAGAAAATTCAGTGGTAGTGCTATGGGGAAGATAATTTTGCTACACCATTTATTAAAAAATATAGAGAACTCATTGTTTTGTCACATATAGTCAACTTTTGACTATTTTATTCCATGTTGCACCAAGTAATAATCCTTCCAGTTTCTAGAGTTATCTTTTGCTCCCTAATTAAAGAAGTTATTCCAAAATCATATACTGTGCCAGAGCAGGCAACCTACTTCACTATGGAAGAGGTAGAATACAAATTTGCCACGTGGTAGCCAGATGGATTATTGGCACTATATAGAGTTAGGGTTTTAATATCTAGCCTTAACTAAAGCTATTTAGGAAATTCCCTATAATTAAGATATAGAGTTATTGGATAAATTACATTTGCACTTATTAAAATACCCAAGATTCCCCTTCAAAAAATTCTACTTAATTTCTTTCTTCTAGTTAAGAAAAAAAAACCACCACTTGTTACAAGGTATGCATAAACATTTAAGAATAAAGTGAAAAGCACTAAAAAGAAATTTTAAATAAACCAATGTTCTGAGTTCCTTTTATAATTAAAGTAAATATAAAAACCATAAGATTAAATTAAACCCTCCCATAATCTCACCACATAGTGATAGCTTCTTCATTATTTGATAAGTACACACACACACACACACACACACACACACATATATATATATATATATTATATACGAATTTAGATGATTGCTATATATCTCTGTGTATATGTATAAATATGTGTGTGTGTGTATTGCTGACATCTGCATTTTTTTTAGTTTGTTTTGCTGTTGTTGTTGTTAACAACACATTGTCGATATTTCCCATGCTGTTAAGTTTTTTTCAATCACTTCCCTTTTATTGGCTGCAGAGTTGTCCAAGCTAGGGCTATATATAATTTATTTAACAAATTCCTTATTGTCAGACTTTTATGTAGCAGCTTTTGTTTGCGTGATTAGTTTTCTTTGGGCTTTGTATTGAACATATTTATAAATAAATCTTTCCATATATTGCTGATTTCCTTTATAGAGATAAATTCCTAGAAAATGAATTGTTAAGTGTAATGGTATGGCTGACTTTAAAATTTTATCATTGGCCCTCTAAAAACATTACCAATTTACGTGTACCAACAGTATATTTAATTCACCCCAGATACAGTCACAGCTCAGGTGTTTTTAAAGTAATAAGAAAATAAATGACTAGACAGACAGACAGACAGACAGACAGACGGACAGATAGATGATTTGCTTTCTGTTTTTTCTTGCAAAGGAGTCGTAACAACCTACTTACAAGTAGTCAAAATTTGTCTTTTCAGAATCCCATTATTCCCCATAAATCATCTCTAGCACAAAACCAAAACTGAGAAAGAGAAAATGAGAATGAGAGGTGTTTCTGCTCCAAATGTCTACACAGCTGTCAAATGAAATCGGTTGCTATTGTTGCTACTGTACATACATGTCTGCATGAAACTATAAGCTTTTTACCTATCAGAAGAACTCTCTCTTCCCTTACCCCTTTCTTCCCTTCTTCCCTCCCCATCTTTCTTTTTGAGAACACATCTTGTGCTAAGGTACCTCAGACATTTATGATCATGTCTTTTTAACTGACCCCTTAAGAACTAGCATTAACTCACAAACTCAATCTGAATATGAAGTGTTTCTGGTAGAGCATAATGTAATTTAGATGGAACTTAGCAATGTTCTTAAAACAAATGTTGAAGTGTTTGAACTACCAAAGTATAGCCTAAAATTATAAGCCAAAGGAATTGAGGGTCAGCCACCACAAAATCAGTTACAACACATGGGTTGGGTATAGGAAGATTACAAAAAGAGACAAGAGGTTGAGCAATTGCACTCTCACTGTCTTTTATCTTCTGGAATGGCAGGATGCCTTGGGCTTTTTTCCTCCTGTAACTTTGCCATGCCTTTGGCATTTTCCACATCAGATTGGCAAGGAGAAGTTTCCGTGGTCAAAAGGTCATACACTTCTGTCCAGCCCTGATTATTGCATAAGTTTTTATACATACAGCACCCTTTCATGATTGCTTTGCTCCTCTTTCATTTCTTTTAGGGTCATCACTTTATACACCAAAGGATTTATTCCCACAACTATTCAGATATGGGCTCCATCAAGTGCCATATTCAGTTTCCATTACTAGCCCATGCTAGAAAAGAAGGTGGTAATACAGAGAAATGAAAGCTGGAGAACAAGAACAGTCTCCTAGAATACACGAATGTCTCTTCATGATTCACTATAAATGAAGCGTCCATGAAAGTACTTATGTTTTTTATCTACTTTAATTTTTATCTCTACCTCATTTAGAATATGAATTCCCCCAAAACATCAGAAGCAGTAAGTCCATGTTGGCTTCTGAAAAATACATGTTCAGCAATGGAACCCCTTAACAGTTCTGAAAGAGCGCTAATATCCGTCTGTACATAATGGAAACAACAGGAGTTTGGGATTCAAATATTTAGGGCAAATCCCAGCTTCACCACTTGATGCCACTGGAACACTGGATGAGTGTTTCACATCTTGGAGCTTCAAATTCCTCTTATAACCAGAGGGTTAATACTGCTTCTCTAGGTTATGAGGATTAAATAACACAAAATATGTGAAGAGTCAGTCCTAAAATGTTTAATACACAACAGCTCCCCTTGTAGCTATAACTGTTGTAGAGTTTTCCCTACTATCACCATGATTTCTGCTGCTCTGATTTAAAAGTGTTTTTCTACTTCAAAAAATGTTCTGCTGATTCATCAAATGGATATAATAATCAGTAACTATCTGCCTTAATATTTTGAGGATATAATTATAGTATTTAGCTTTAATAGAAGTTGCATATACTCAAAATATCTCATTAGAGTTACAAAAGCAGTCTCATTGAATCATACCTACTTCTGAGAGAAAATCACGTTTATATCTCCTTCCTCCATCTTCCCTTCTCCCTCTCAGTATCTCTTTCTGTCTTTATACATAGAGCAAGGCTACTATAGCTTAAGAAGGCTAACTTTGAACTGCATAGTGCTCTTAACTCAGAAGGCTAAGATCAGCAATTCCAACATGGGGAGTTTTAATTCCCAGATAATTTATTCATATATGCCTGCACATAGAATTATTGTGATCTTTTTAAAATTAAAAAATGTGCAAAAATATTTATTCCTATTCTGTTCCTCCTAAGACTCCTGAAAGGCATTTCTGCCTTTCCTTCCATACCTATAACACTAAGGACAAAGAGAAGCTAGAAGCCTAAAGTATGGAGAGGAATTGAGCTAATCCTAAGATATTGCCAGAAATGAGCATTGACCATGAAGCCATGACATTCCAGTGGGAATTCTGTGGCACGTGCCACATCTACAGGTCAAAACCTTTTTGGAAAGTCACAGTTCTCTCTAACCTTCGTAAATACCTCTCTCTCTCTAACCGGTCTCATTGCTTTTCTCTGCCCTCACTGGAGTTGTAGGTCAGTGTGCTTAGCTTTCATGTTGAATAAAAGCAATGCTTCAAATAAAACCTGTCAAGGCTTTTTCAAATCAAATTCATAAGATTGTCTCTAAGCTATACATAGAAATAGGATATTTATTTAGGCCTTTTATGTTTATTTTAATGTTTATATTATATATTGTTAAAGCCCGCCTCAAATTCAATTTTAGAAATTGTCAAGGTATTTGGTGAAAGACATCAAAGGTGGATTATATGAATTATGTCCATGACTATGTCACTAGATTGCAGGATAAGGATTTCTGTGGTCAAAGTTTTCTAGCCTTTAAAAGCATACTTGAAAAAAAAAAAAAAAAGCTAACAGACATTATTATCTAACTCACAGGTGATTATTAATAAAGGGGCAAACTAGCCTGTCATTTTTAATACATTTGCCCCGGTTAGGAAAAAGCCTATTATCTATTTTCTTCCCTGTGACTTGAAGCCTTCAACGCTACCCCCATACCTCACTGCCAAATATAAAAACGTACCAAGTAAAAAGAAGATTCCAGTTCTCTCATATTATTCACAGTCTCATATCTGAAGTGTACCCCAAGACTAAACACCATTCATTCTGCAGTGTTATGGGTTGAATTGTGTCCCCCCAAAAGATAAGTTGAAATACTAACCTATGATACCTCCAAATGTGACCTTATTTGGGAATGGGGTTGTTGCAGTTTTAATTTGCTAAATTAAGATATACTGGGGGGAGGGGGAAAGATATACTGGAGTAGGGTGGGCCCTTAATCCAATTTGACCCATATCTTTATCAGAAATATGGACACAGATACAGAAGGGAAGACAGCCTGGTGACAATGCAGACAGAGACTGGAGTGAAAACAAAGCATACTTGGGGCCACACCTTGCTGGAAGAGGTAAGAAAGGACCCTCCCCTAAAGGCTTCAGAGACAGCATGGCCCTCTCAACATCTTGATTTTGGATTTCTCATCTCTAGAACTTTAAGAGGATATATTCCTGGTGTTGTAAGCCACTCAGTCGGTGGGACTTTGTTATGGTAGCCCAAGGACACTGACGCACATGTTTTTATGAGGTCTCTAATCTTTCTGCTTTAGACTTTGGGACTTAATTTGCCCAATCATCACTTTTCCCAACCCTTAGACTTACAACTGCACTCTTTTTTTCTGTCTTTAAGTTGTATTTCCTTTCTTCACTATAGTTAATTATCATCGTCCAATATTTTACAAAACAGAGGTGTACTGGAGCCAGCCCACACCATTTTGCAGGAGCCAACTGTAAAACTTTAGGAATTTTGCAGCCCATTGCTAACCACAGCTATTATTTTAAAAATCATACTGGATGAGTTTTAAATTAGGTAAGTTATACTAAAACAAAGGTAACAAATAATCAAAACTCATCACTTCCTAATTCCTTGACTACATTTTCCTATAATCTATACTCATAAGGCTATTCAAGTCTAAGGTGTCCAAATGGTGGAAATGCTACATAATGCTGCACTACTGTCCATCTTTTACTAACTCATGGTGGTAGCTTGAAATCAGCCATGGTGGAATCTTTACACCATGAAAACTGTCAAAAGCTACAAGTCAGTTATTTTCATACTTTCAGAGAGATGGATGTAAACATTTATCAGCACATAATCTAAATAACCTATACCTCCATTCTATAAGCCAAATGGGGATGGCTACAGAGGAACAGACCCAGGTTAGCTTCACCGAAGAGATCTCTTTTCAGAGCCCTGTTTTGTACCTTTCAGAGGAATTCAGAGTTCAGCAAAAGAAGTAAAAGCAAATAAAGGACTCCTGCAAATAATGAAGGCAGAGAGATTTGAGAGGGATTGTGAAGAGGGGATAAGGCCGACTTAGATTCTGGTGACCTACTTTTGGTATTGTCTACTAAATCTCCCAGGGAAGTGTTTAGCTCCGATTATAAATATTAATTAGATTCCAATCAGAGTACTATTTAGAGGATCTGTGCTCCTTGGACAGAGACATTTCAGATAGACAGATGATAGATAGATGATAGATAGACAGGTATAGATAGACAAACAGACAGTGATAGATATCACATCCACATGCATAAATTGCTCAAGTTGCTAACAAACTAGATGATTTCATGCTGTAAAACAGACTCTACCCAACTACAAAATTATAGGTGAGTTAAACTGCTCTATAAATGGGCAGGGTAAAATCTTTGTAGCTCTAGCAGATATATAATTTCACTTTGTATGGATAGAATCAACATTCTTGGGTTTTGTTATAGACATCTTCCTTGTGAAGCACCTCATCAGCTGAACAAAAATATCTATAGAAACAGCACCTCTACACATGTAAAACAAAGATCCAAAGAAGCTGATACCCATTAAATAAGTTACTTCCTAAAATTCTGAAGGATAATTGAAGGCTGTAAACTGCTTAATATTATTCTGCATTGTGGGGAATGGAGTCTCTTATTAGAGAATCTGCCCTAGTCCTTGAACTCTGTGCTAACAAGTGTTAGGAATGCTCCAAACTTTCAATCAATGCCAGAGAGAAGGTGGAAGGCCTTTTCTCTTTTAAGCACAATGCCAGCAGCAGATGAAGGAGTGGCATTACTCACACCATACTAAGTCTTGCTAAGTTTACTTTTGTTGTAACTACTGTGTCTCATACTGGGAAGTGTTCTAAGTGTGGAATGTATGAAGCATGCATCACATCACTGTTTTTGTGACTGAGACATTCTTTTGAAAGCTGTCATCTGAAGTCCAACAATGTTCCTATTAAATTAGCCACAAGCTTTCTTTTAACGATAAATAAGAGGCTCCCTTTCCTTCTCTGTAAACACAATTCAACTGGGGAAGAAGCTCAGTCTCCTCAAGTTCTCCATAGCTTCACAGCCATTCTAAGATTCCTTAGGCAGTCTCGATAGAACAAAAGGCATATGCAGCTCATACATAAAGCAGTCAGAAAAGAAAGAAAATATAAGGTAGTTTGGATCTAACATGTATCACAAACACAAATACAATGAACTACTTTCATCATTTTACTTTTCAATATATTAGGCTTGAGGAAACACCCTGAGTATAGGTTGCTGCTGGCAGACGCTATTAATTAAGGAAATGAGGTGGCTGGAGATGGACAGAAAGACAAACAGGAAAGGCTCAGCAAAACATACAATGGTTGCTCTGCAGAGTTTCCCCCCATTTCTCTCTCAGTTCTCCCTATGTGCCCTCTTCTTCTCATTGATGACCCTACTCACTCCTACCCCAAGCCTCCATTCTAGATCTATTACTGCCAAGTTCTTGTCAACCAGTGCCCCAAATCAAGATGTGTAATTATGTCAGGCTAATAGCAACTGGTTAAACCTCTCACACATTTTGTTTTTAAATCATAGAAAAATCTTTAAAGCAAACAAAAATATTCTCAAGACCCAAAGGTAAAAACAAAACAAAACTCATTATTATTATTATTATTATTATTTTTACATTTTGGATAAGGAATGTTCTCAGATCAGACCACATAAGCAGTAATGATAGGGTTAATACAACCTAGTAGAGGCTTAATAAGAGTTCTGTGATTCTAATATGTTTTGAAAATCAGCATTTTGGCATTCAGAATGACTCTATTTTAAACTAAAATTGTCAGAAAGCATTAAGAAATTTTCAAAGTCTTAACTAAGCATTTCTTACAATGTTTGCGTTCATTTTATATTGCACTAGCACAAAGTATTACTTTCCATAAATATCATATTTTTAATTTCAGAGGGTTTTTTCTCTGCAGACATTTAAAACGCAAAACAAAACAAAACCAAAAAAAAAGCCTTCTGTTTTAGTTATCATCAGTATCAAATACTAATTTTACTGTATGTGATTAAGCAAAGGAGGTCTTTTTTTTTTTGCAGGTCATGTTGATGATAATTTGACAATAAGCTCTTTTTATTGACCAAGTTCAAGGTAGATAACTGCATTTGTATGCGACTCTTCTCAGCCAGCCTTATGCTGAACTTTGCAAGGGCTTCATAATAAAAAGCAGTCCTTGACTGAGATGCAAGCCTTCCATAATTATATGTCACAGTGCAATTCTTATTCAATGAGCTTGTGGTATTCCAAATTTAGGACAAAGCATGTAGGTTTATCAGTGAGTTGAGATTTACTCTTGTTCTCCTTTGAGTCCATAAATGGTTGTTCCAACTTTCAAATGGCCACTTAATTTATAACCCTTTATTTTAAGAGTAAGAAATAACATACAAATTTCTGACATGTTGACAAGAGAACTTGAGCAACTTTCTCCCAACATGAACTATTTCATCCAGAAGGCCTGTTTCCTATCCCTATGCTGCCTAGATATGGCTGTGTTAAAAAACAAACGCTGAGATGTATGCATATCTGCCCATGAGTCTACAAATGGAAAACCTGAATGATGTCTTTTAGAATGAAGGCTCAGGACCAAGAACACAAATACTTACTTGTCCCAGAAAAAAAAAAAGGCCAGATTTTGAAATATTCCAATGGAACCCCAAAATTAGAGTTTACCGTATTGAAAATAGTATCCTCTACTTGAAGATTATTAGCATAAATTCAATTTGGAATCAAACCTAAAATCCATATAGCTCATAATAACCTACTTGATAGAGGTATCGCAGATCAATAGGTGGCATTCTTTTATGAAAGACAACTTTTGCACTAGTTATGCTCAATATTTTTCCTCCATAATTAAAGTAGCTCAATAATTTCCCCCTTTTAAAATCCACCACTACCTTCAATAGCCATATAAATTATTATGGCTATTTAATTCTTCACTTCTGCTTGTAGGGCGTACTGTCACATTTGGTAAAGCGATTAATTTAGGTTGTACATTCTCACTGAACTTTTGGTGAAATATTGACACTTTTTATAAGTATAAAATTATTAGTAAAGGCTTCTAAGGCTAGATTTTTGCCTCAGGAAGATAGGGGGTAGGGAATGACACTAAATTTAAAGTCGTTTAAAGTCATTTCTTTGCCTCTAACATTTGTTAACTGCTGTAAAGGTTTCAGGTACCAAGAAATTTCGCCGGTAAAACTGAACATCGAATACCCATATTAGGAACTCCCAACTAAAACATGACGCTGAAACTACCACTAGAAGCGGATGTGGGAAATTTTCTGTTGTTCGCCTTGCCAGTGATATACGGTACAGGGGTTGGCCCTGGTTTGGTCCACCTGCCAGAGGAGTTTAAAGTTTCCGAGGCTCGGAAGAACACAATGACTTGGATCAAACAGCCTAAATGGAAAGAAGGATATTTCCGCTGCATCGAGGAAGCCATTCAACTCCTACTAAACTATCTTTTTTTTTTTTTATGCGTCCCTGCACGCGACTGACCTTCTCTATCACTGATTAGAGGTTATTTCTGACAGTCCAGGCTACTCCGAAAGCTTGGAGATTCATGGCTGGAAAATGAAACGACGCGGGAAGTGTGGCCACATCATTATATTGTGTCGCGTGGTAGCAGATGGGCAGTCGGTAAATTGCGCAGGGATGTGAACGCATAGTTTTGTGCGTTTATTCCTCCATAAAGCTAAAACAGACCTCTTTTTTTTTTCTTTTTTTTTTTTTTTTTTGCTCTGTACTACTTGCATTTCCCCCGTCTGCAATATCAATTAACTCAACTTTGCAGTGAGGTGGCCAAATAGAAAGAAGATGAAGTGGTCTCTATAATCTTAGTTAAGAGTCTGAGGAGTTACAGCGCCCAGGGAACTGCAGCTGCGACCCGCCGCGTCCTGTGCACATTGCAGGGTTGAAACCGCGCAGGCGGTTATGGAGCGGACAGTGCACTCGATCTGCCGAGGATAGAGACCGGGGCGGCGGAAGGGTTCTCTGATCTCGCAGCAGCCTTGGAGGCCGCCGCTGCCTCTCATCCATAGCGTTTTATTACCATTATCATCGTTCTTGAAAAGTCATGGAAGACGGGCCGCTGCCAGACCTCAGAGACATCGAGCTGAAGCTGGGACGCAAAGTACCTGAGAGCCTAGTGCGCTCGCTCCGTGGGGAGGAGTCGGTTCCCCTGGAAAAGGACAGGGACCCCTGCGGGGGGAGCGGCGGTGGTGGCGGAGGCTGCAGTAGCAGCAGCAGCAGCAGCAGCAGCAGCTGCAGCTTCCCTCCCTCCTCGTCGTCCTCCTCTTCGTCCTCCCCAACCTCTGGCTCCCCACGACGTAGCCACTCCAGCGCCCTGGAGAGGCTAGAAACCAAGCTTCACCTCCTCAGACAAGAGATGGTGAGTGTGGTGCGCCCGCTGTGGGAGTGGGGCCCCGGGCCGAAAGATGCGGCATCAGAAGATGGGGCCAGGGAGAAAGGGTGGCTGGGGCTGCAGATCTGACTGCTGTGCGCGTAGGAAATGAGGGGTAGAGGAGCGCGTATGGGGTGCGCTTCTGGAGGCAACCGCTGTGAGGCTTGTTTACCACGGACTTTGCTCGGTCAGGGTTTGCTAAGCCAGCAGAGTCTGCTCTGCTCTGTGTACTTTCTGATAGCGCGAACTGGGGGCTCCCACGTCTGACCATTCAGCTGCCAGCCCGCAGCCTCGCCTGCACTAGCCCGCGGAGGGTTTGCAGTTACTACACCCATCCGGGGCCTGCTAAGATCCCTTCACACTTTCGGTTCAAAAGGTGGCTCAGTCCACTGCAAAAATACTTCCTGGTTTGCCGAAAGGTGGCGCGGCGGGTCCCCGCAGCCTTCCTTCCTTGCTCACTCCCCTTCCACCACTACCGCCTCCGCCCCTTGGTTGCAGCTGTTCCAAGGCCACTGTTGAACTGATTCTCCACAGCTGGTTCTGAAAACAATGGCCCAGTCGTCCTTGAAGTTCTTACGAATAGATTGTTACACTGTTTTGATCCCAGAGAGCAGGTGATCCGCAGGCCTAGGGATTTGTTAATGACCACTTACCTTTCTCCCTCAGTCTTTGATCTGCAATTGTTTTCTGTGCTGTTTGTATATATTAGCCTAAGAATTGGACGATGGGACTACTAGTACAGGGTCAGAGAATACTCATTATTCTGGATGTATTTAGATGGAGGCACTTATTTACTTGCCATAAGCTCTTGCGCAAGTCATTTCGCCTCAGTGGACCAGTTTATTTGTACATGAATTGATTGGAGGAAATGATTCCTTCCTAAATCTTTTGAAGAAAGTGGCCACAAAGCAATAGTATTTTCTACCAGCTTAAAGAGGAGGAAAGTTGAAACAGGCCTTCAGTCACTCAGAGGATGGTGACAAGAATGTTCTACATAAATGACCCTGTCTACTAGGTGGGGCTTTGCCTTAAAAAGTAACCAAAGGTGTTTCCTAGCTCCTCTCTTTCTGCAGTTGGAACCCTTGGGAAGAAATAAATTCCACTGCATAAAGTAATCTTGGCAAATATATTAGTGCAAAAAGCCAGTCTTCAGAGATCATGTCCTGTGTTCAGAATTTTCACCATACTATCCACACACAGATTCTAGGATAGCCCTCTAAAAACCTCTCTCAAGATCTTTAAAGACAGTCTATAATTTTTATGTCTCAAGTATTCATTTTCTTCCTACTTGGAATGCCCAGGTGTGTGTGTGTGTGTGTGTGTGTGTGTGTGTGTGTGTGTGTGTACATTATATATGGGCATTTGTGTATATATATTCATACATCATGTGTAATGCAAATGATTTTATATGTATGTTTCTCTGTCTAAATACATACACAGGTTATAAATACTAGTTATTCAGCAAGTATTATTAAGTCTTTACTATACCTGGTAACTAACTGGGTGCCGAAAATACAAAATGAAAAAGTCAAGGAGCTTGTCTATTTAGGGTTCTTGAATTTCGTGCACTCATTTGCCATTTATTATTTGTAGTATATCAAGCCACATATGTTCTAGAACTCTGTAGGGGAAAAAAAATCTGGTTATTATCAACTAAAGACACTGTTGGGGAGGAAAACTTTTGCTTCTTCTCTTCTTAGTTCCTTGGCTAGTCTAACGAGTACACTGACGTAAGACAGATTAACAGGAGAAAATCAAATTTAATTTTGTACGTACTGTAGTCCCATTAAAATATGAGACACAAGGGCAAGTCGGGTAATTGTGACTTACACGCCATCCTAAGAAACAGAATGGGATAAGGACCTGGGGCTTCCAAGGGGAGAAGCGTAATTCATAGGACAGTAAGAAAAGCAGATGTTTGGGCATTAGATGTTTGCCCTGCTATATAGATAGGTCATTCAGATAAAAGATATTTCTGGTAATAGCTTTTTCTCTGAACCAGATCAACTGTTTAAATTCTTTTAGGTAGTTATGGGAGACATAAAAGTTTTTCTGGAGCCTGCTGGGTCTTGATTGTTTCAGCTCAAAATAATCCACCTGCCAAAGTGGCATATATTGGTGTTACATATTCTGTCCCCTTCAACACTTTCTATACCTAGTTTTCTTAAGGAAAGTGCCATAGAGTTAATAAAAATGTTCCCCCAAACCAGATTTTGCTATGTATAATTATTATTGTATATTAATAGATTTTTTAAAAGCATATAGAAACAGTAATAGCAGAGGCAGATTGCTAAATTGACCATTATAATTTCTATGTGAAGTATCTATATCCATGAATTTAGGAGCATTTATGCCAGTACAGATGTTAAGTGTTTAACTTTGTACTCTAATAAAAGTTTCCATTGAGAAAATGATAACATTGGCTATGGAAGTTTAGAAAGAAGGGATTGAAAACAGGTATAGTCCCTTGTCAATGAGACAGTTTTCCCTCATTTTACATGATGCTTGTGGGTACTAAAAATCCCAGCTTCAGCATAATTGCAAAGCAACAGATTTGCTTTTGTGTACACGTGGCAGTTTTGTTATAAACACTGAACAGATGCAGTTCTGCAGTTCTTCCTATCCCCTACCATTTCTATGTAGAAAAGTTGAGCTATGAGCTCTTAATCATGACTTTGATGTCCTTTTGAACCCTCTACATGGAATTAACCTTCTTGGTATTATGCATGACCACACATTTCATGCTCATTATTTTGAGTGGTTCACAGATTTTTTTCCTCTGGATAGTCTGGACTTATCAAATTCTGGTCCTGCCCTCAGAACTCCTTCCTAAGAAACACGTTAGCCATGAACAAGCCTTTCTAGAGACTCCCAGGTATTAAGCCTTCCATTTTTTCCTGTTAGAATGGATAGTAGACCATTGACACAATACAGCACAGGCTTTCAGGAAAGAAAGCGCAATGCTTAAAGTTCTTGACATACATATGATTTTATCATTGTTTCTCTTATCTCCTTTTATGCTTTTATAAATAGTTTCCATAACTCTTATCTGTAAATGTTATAATCAATGATCTCAGAGGTCTGTGCAATGCAGTTGTAATGGAAACAAGTTGAAAGAGATTGAAGAGGGGGGACAAGCTGTTTCTGTGGTCAAATTTCTTAATGTTGAAACCCTTAACAGCACTATACACAATAAAGGGTATAGGATGGAAAATATTGGAACAGAAAATTTTCAGAAATATATTTGGTACAATAGGCCAATTCAAGGTAACTATCAGGACATTTTGAGGATGTTTTAGATATACGGAAATCTGACAATACAATAGGCACATGAAGAGACACACAAAGGAAATTTATAAGGAAATTGGGAATAGATTTCAGACCTCTTGTATAAAGTCTGCCCAATAATATGTGTTCACTACTTTTCAGTTCACAAAGTGTTTTAATATCTGCCACGTCATTTGAGCCTACGGCATCCTGGGAAAGAGGAACTATTTTCATCCATATTTTACAAATGTGATTGCTGTAGCTTAGAGATGGTTGAGAAAGCAGGCCAAGGTCACAAAGCTCATTATTGAACAGAATCACAACTTGCAGTCATATCATCTCACTCTACATGCTGTGCTTTTTCACCCATTCCAGTCTGCATCCCAACAATTTCCCTTCAAATTGTAGTTTTTATGAATCTGTGATAGCTTAGCACCCCCTCGAGTACTAAGGGACCAACAAAAACAATCCCTCACGATGCATGTCAAGGTTGTTTGAGATATGGCTTCATTCAATAATCAACAAACCTTTATAAAGTGCCTACTGTGTACCAGTCCTGCCTCAAGACCTCGGGAATACAGAATAAAATGCCTACTTTAGAAAGTCAGTCTTCAGAGATCCTGTCCTATATTTGGATTGTTCATCCCACTGTGCATACAAAGAATCCTTTTGCAAAATTATCTTAAGAATGGGACTTTAAGCATTACTTATCAAATAGTTTTACTCTAAGTTTTAGAATATTTCATGATATCCAAAATACTTTTCCAATAACTGTAAATAATCTCTGTCAAAACCTGTGTGTTACCTATGAGTGATATATTTTATATCGCACTTTTACAAGATGTTCAAAGTGTTTTAGTGCTATCTTAATATGTCTATAGCATCCCTCTAGTTTGAGAGTGAAAGTTGTTTTCATCAATTTACTGTGGAAGAAATTTGAAATATAAAGATTATAAAAGCAATCCCTAAAGAACAATAACTTGGAATTAGAAGGAGTCTGATGCACCCTCCCACGTCTGTCTTCCTACATAATTACTGGTCATGAATTTAAAATATAGTTTGAAGTGAAGTATATACTACCTGCTGATGCCATCTTCTGGATCTTAGTGAATTCTTTATTATTTGGGGATGGTTAATGCGGTGCTATTATGGACACTAATCTGAAAAGATTGTGTCCTGATTTCCATATTGTGAGCAATTATTTGCATAGCAGCTATATAATAGTGAGGTATAAACAATCTCAAGCTAGTTAGTTATCTTTTCTTACTATTAAAACATTTAAATACCTCACCCAACCCCTCAACTCTTGCTTTAATAAAGTTTTCTGGGCAATACCCAGGACTAGACACAAACACACATACATACAGACACATACATGATACTAGAACATAAATCAAAATGTCAAAATTTTTGAGAATGTTGTATTTATACTTTGTTATTATGGATACTTTTCATGTGTTTACCCCTGCGTTAAATGACTTATTTTGTAATAAAAAGAAAAAAAAATAAAATTTATTGGGGTGACAGTTAGTAAAGTTACACAGATTTCAGGTGTACAATTCTGTAATACATCATCTATATCTCACATGTGTTAACCACCCAGAGTCAGTTCTCCTTCCATCACTATATACCCTCAAAAATAGATAATAATTTCATTAAATTAACTTCACAGTTGCTTCAGACATACTTCAAATAGTCTAGAAGACTTCTATCATTTGTTCTATCATTTAGTTATTTTTAAGTTGGACAAAATTTTAAGGAAAACCCTTAGGTACATAATTGAGAAGCTGTAAAGTGGAAGGCACCTTCCTTGATGAGTTCACAAGACAGCTGAAAAGATAAAATGGAAATATAAAAAGATAAAATGGGAACTGGCCAGGGAAAGATTACAAACCAACACGTCAGCAGATGCATGATGCCACAGCAGAGATCAGACATAAGTGTTGAGACTAACAAATAAAGATGAGGAGATTTCTCATAGCAAATGTGCCTTGTACAAAGAATTAAAAGTGCTGATAACTGTAAATTAAGAGCTTAATATTAGGGAGAAAGACATCAAGGAGATGAGGAAATGTGATTCCTAACAGTGGCTTCTTCTGTCATTTTGCATACAGATGTCATTACACTTCCTTAATCTAATAAGCAAATCTTGTTGAAACATGTTGCCTTACACAGTGGCTCAAAATTGACAGCACTGCAGACAAAGGCCGTAATCTTACTTCACTAGAAACATATAAGGCAGAATTTAGAGGATTTATACATACCTTGAAAACAGTGATATTTTTAAAAAAACCAATGAGCCCTGCTATGTCCCTAAGAATGTACGTTGAGTGATTGGTACACACACGAGGAACATATTCTGACAAAAAATAATTACCTCCCATTTTATTCAAGTTGCATAACCATACTGCCCTGATCTTGAGAGACAACATTTCCTGAGAATTTTAAAACCGGTTATGTTCATTTCCGTGATAGCATAAGAATACATATTTCACCTTCCATTTTGTAGTGATGAGTCATAATTAAAAGACGTTTTCAAATACTGAGACTTTAGTTTTTTAAGGTACTACTTGTGAAACTGGAATTTTTAGCTAGAAATCTCTGGGGGGTCCCCAAGAATTTGTTATTTATTTCTTTTCTTTGTAGGACATTCTTTTTTGTTCTTCTTAAAAGGTGGTTCATTCAATACTCAAGTGGTGGACCTCTGAGTTTGGAGGACCCTTCACAAGCTTTGGAATCAGATAAGCTGGGATTCCAGTCATGTCTATAGCAAATCAGGATACAACCAACAGGGTCAGCAGGCTGCCAAGGCCCCACACCCTATCCCTGTGTAGACTTTTGTCCCATCTTCCCTAGTGGGAGGGCCTGTCCAGCTGTCACTGGCCCTCATCCTACTCTTGACTCTTTCACTCACCAGTATATGGCACTGAGCAAATTATATAACCACTTTAGGACTCAGCTTTCTTGTTCACAGAAGGATAAAAGCATCTCTATAAAGGCATTGAGAGAACTCAATGAAATAATATAAGAAAATCAAATATTACATAGGCCTTTGAAAACAGTGAGGATGCTGACAGTTAAAAGGTATTATATCATTTACATGGCTGTTCTTTTGATTTTACACAAGTAGCCCTAGAAGGGCAGTGTGGCTTTGTGATTGATCCAAAGTGTAGGCACCTTTTCTACCAGACTGACTAGCATAGCACCTCCCATGTCATCAGATCTTCCACAGACCACATTTCTATACAAAAGCAAAAAGGAAATATGTGCAGCCAGGTCAATTCCCACATGGGCCAGTGAGCTGTGCCCTCCACAACTAGATTAAAAACAATGACTTGACTTGGAGCTGATGGGTCCTGGAAAAACACACTGTTCCCCAATCTTCCCCAATTTAAAAAAAATAAAATAAAAATAAAATTAAATAAATAAATAAATAAATAAATAAATAAAATAAAATAAAGAACCTAATTTCCAGGAGCCTCAGTAGTCTGAGACTGGTATTTGGTTGCTTACTGTGAGACCTTTCTATGTGTAAAACTCTCACTTTAGTTCCCTGAGAGATTCTGTTCAGGATAAAGCGTTAAACATCTTGCATTTATCTCATTAAAACCTTATAATAACCTTCACTAAACATAATTTTCACAACTATTTTATAGACAAAGCTTTGAGCTTTATTGTTAATGCTCATGACTACCAACACAGTCAGAGGATAAGCTAGGTTGGGGTCAGAATCTGAGCTTTTCACCATGACTGTGGTGTTACGTCTCATGCGTTAGAGGACCGTGATGTTCATGTTGACACCCAGGATTACATGTATATACCTGTTCTTCTTCCAGAATTTCAAAATACTAAACATGTTAAATGATATGCTTATTTTCCATAAGCCCTCCCAGGAAGAACAATAACAAAAGACATGTCTCTGTCGTAGGAACACTCAAGAGTTGGTTGCACATGTTCAGGTTGCCTGGTTCTCAGCAATCATACCCTTTTTCTGCCACTATCAGCAAGATCTCCATAAATACTTCTTCCCACTTCAAAAGAGCTGCTAGTGAAGAATTCCCTGCCCTAACCAGTTCAAGGCTTAGAGCTTCGTAGTGAAGTTCAATTGTGTTTATGACGTAGAGTTTTAAAAGCCTACCATTCGTAACATTTTAGTTCCCTGAGAGATTCTGTTCAGGATAAAGCGTGAATCTTAGATAAATCACGAGAAAGAACTGGAAAGCTGACACCTGGCATGATTTCTCAAATGCATACTTGACCCAAACTGTGCTCAATGTAAACTATGTTTATAGAATTCACAAGGAAAATAGGTTATATTTTCAAACATACATTTCAAAAGTCTCAGTCTGAGACTTCAAAATAAAATGTAATAATTCATCTTTCTAAAGCAGTGCTTGATGTTTACATGTAGCTATCATTATGTTCATTTTATAGATAAGGAAACTATGGCTTACAGGGGTTAACTTACTAAGTCACTACAAGTGGTTTCCCAGCCATTTATTCAAATAAGAACAACTATGAGCCTGGCTATGTGCTGCATCCAAATTAGTCCCAAATCACACTATATCTAAGTACCAGGAAGTGTGGTCATTTATTGTGAACATTTTCACAGCAATTTCATAATGGATCTTTTGGTATTCCTTTAAAAGCATTATTTCTTTTTTAAAATTAAATCTATGCTTTCTCATTATAAAACTTCCAGAAATAATAGACGTATTATAAAAAGAAAAAAAGTCTCCCTTCACCTCCCCCAAGTTACTCTATATCCCAAAGGAAACCACTGCTGAGAGTTTGGTCTCTTTTTATGGCTCTGCCTGCGTGTATATGCACACAAACACTTACACAATTTTGGTTTGTTTAGATTTCATTTTCCTTATTTTACATAATAACATTTTATTATGTTATCTGACATTTACTGGATGATTACAATATGTCAGTTAGTACTGTAAACAGTAGTATGTCATTTCATCCTCACTCCTCACCCACTATGGGGTGTTAGGTAATATAAACAGATTCCTGCTAGAGCTTAAGAAATGTTTACCTAGTAAATTTTAATCTTATTTGTCACTTCTCTTATATGAACCTCAACTATCATCTGATTAAAATAGAGTAATTATGTCACTTTTTGTAATAAGCGATTCTCCAAGTATTTAATAGTTCTTTTAGAAAGTAAATTCCATCCACAGATTTCTGACTTCATCAGAATACTTCATTCTACAACTGAGTAAAAAATCTTCAAATTGGAATGTACATCTTCTTAATCATATACTGTTTTAATATAAACTTGTTGAGTTTGCAGGTGATAATATTCATAAAACCTTTACAGTTGGACCCAAAGGCTAACATGGCACAAGGTAATCCATGCCACACGGAAAAGGCAAAATGGCCACCCAAGAATTTAGTGTGCCTTCTGTCATTGTGATTCAAAAACATCTGAAATTTGTTCAGACTTTGGAATGCTCATTATGAAAACAACAACATTCTGTTTCTAGAGGTCAGACATAATCAGAACATTTTATTCTTCCACTGGAGAAATACTTAATATCCTTCAAATTGGCTCGTACAAGAAATTGATATATAAAACTATAACCGTATTACTGACTAATAAGCCCTGTCTGTAAAGGCCTAGGTCATGGAAAGCTAGAAGACTGGCGAAGCGAGGAATCAGGGCAAGAGTAAGACAGGAATTGGATTGTGTCTCGGTTGGGTCTGCCAGCATGTCCAGTGCAGTCAAGCCTATGTTCTGAATGACATATCTTATTCTTCAAGATGTTAATCCCATCAATCAGGAGCCTGGCATATCTGGACTGTCTGTAGGAATGAGTTTTCAGTTTTGGCCTCTGGTGTCTTAGGATCGGTTTCAGATTTTCAGATGATGATCATTTCCCTCATTTCTAAGTTCTAGGGGACACATCACAGTCACATGCATGCCCCTTCCCCCCCACTATCACATTGCTTTTGTAGAATAATTTTTCTTTTAAAAAAAAAAAATTTGATGAATAATATAGCTTTTTTTATGTTAACTGAAACATGATCAGGATTATTGGTTTGTAATTTTAAAATTATGGAATTTTCTTTTTTTTCCCCTGCATTTTAAATTAGGACACTTGAAATGAGCCAGATTTAAGTCTTAAACTTTCCATATATTTAGTGAGCAGGATAAAATTCTTGCTATATTAATACGCTCCTCAGTAAACTCATAAAAAGGTTTTAACACCAATATTCCATATGGTGAGATATGTCTATTACAATTCAGTAACTGCTAGCCCAGGATATTATTCTAAATTTCCCTGATTTTTTTTTTTGTTTTGTTTTGTTTTTTGCGAAGACATTTAACTAGACACTTGTCTACATTGATTTGTTGTTTTGATGCCAACCAAACAAAGCTTGATACCAAAATTGGGAAGAAAAGTCTCTCCTCGTGGTGATAAAGGCCAACTTTTAAGGCTGCTCAATTCAGAGAACCACCTTTAGTTCCTTCACTGACAATATAATCATAGCTACTACTGGCTTTTTATTGATGTAAAGTTAATTTTGTTTCCAGGTTTTTTCTTAATTTCATAAAATTATTATTATTAAAATGATACAATTACTAAAACATGCAAATGGTATAAAGGGATCTAACGTGGAAAATAAAAGTTCCCCACATCGCTTTTCCCAATTTCCATTCCTTAGAGACAACTACGAAGGATATGATTTTACACATCCTGCTAGACATTTTCTGAACATGTGAAAGCATAGCTGTAGTTTCTTACATAACTTTTGTTATAATTATAGACATATATTTGTGAATGTATGTGCATGCATAATTTTCTAATTGAGACACTTAGGAGTTTATGTTGTATGTTGCAGCTGTTTTTCCAGATTCAGCAAATACTCTGGTATTGATTATATATACAGTGCTTCGAAGCACAACTTACAGTGCTGCCACTTTGGAGATATGACTGGCAAAGGACAGCAGTCACAGAGAGTCACTTCATTTGTATAAAAATACTGCAGTGGATGAGGCAAAAGGACAGAGTCAATAATGTCTAAAAATAGAAAAGAGCATCACAGACCCTAGGGTAGGAAGAAATTGTAGAGGTCATCTAGAGCAATTCCCCACTGGTCTCCTGGTCAGTTGGTCATCCATTTTTTGCTTGAACTTCTTCAGTGATAGGGATTTCACTGCCTCCCAAGACAGAATGCTCCATTTCCAGAAACCACTATTCATTACATTTGTTAATTGGCAATTGCAGTTATTCCTCAAAAGACAAACTCTATAATCATTCACTATGGGGAAAAAATGTTCCAGTGTGTGTATGTACGAGCCATAACTTAAGCTGGAAGCACTATCAGGTGTAAAATATAATAAAAACTCAATGAATTCCCCCTAGATTTATACGTATATGACTAAAATGAAAGACTTTCTTGCCTTTCTTGCAAAATGAGAAAAGAATGGCAATGCCATGTATTGGCAAGGATGGAGAGAAATGAGCCCTCTCCCACACTGCTGCTAGAAGGCACCTGTAGAGGTCAACTTGACACTACATTAAAAAAAGAAAACAAAAAGGATACCATCTGGCATAGCAATTATGATGCCAGTAATACTTAGGATAAATATAAAAATGTATCCTAATGAAAAATCAATGAATTTGTACAAAAATATCATTCAGGTGTGTACTTTTAGTATTATGTATGAATGAAAAATTGAAATACTCTGAATGACCCATAATAGTAGGTAGGTTATTTATGTGCATATGATAGAAAATTTTGTAGCTATTAAAATTATGTCATAAACTTATTTATGGAAGAAACAAAATAGTTTGAGATATAACATGCTCAGAACAAAGGGCTAGAAATAAAATATCCTATGTCAATAGTGGTATCTATTGGATGGTAGGGTTATGGGTGATAATTCTGTTTGTTTTGTTTTCCTGTCAAGCTCTTTTATTTTATCCCAGTTCTCTGCACTAAGTATATATTGCATTTCGATTTAAAAAATACATTTTTTAAATAAAAAAATATGTGCTTTAGAATAAGGTAGAGCTAAATTCAAGGAATTATAGACCTGCCTTTCATCAGCTAAGTATCTTTAAGCACATAATGAGTTTAATATATGTAAAATAGCTGGAATTCTGCCTGCTAAATAGTAAGTGCTCATTAAGCATTAGTTTTTTTGTCCTTCCCATTTGATTAATGGCTTAACTCTTTGACAGTTACAGGAAAAGATGAGGCTAGAAGCGTTCTTACTATTCATCTTTATATTTCTTCCTTTTATTCCATTTCATAGAAGACGGGGCATGGCTACATAAAAAATAACTTCTTGTCCTGCACATACTGTGTCTGAGGAGGTAAATTTGGCATTGAGCATCCTACTCAGAAGCAACACCTGTAATGCTTAGTGCCCAAGTAAGAACTGGCCACTTCAACTCTGGGATGTCCTCTCTGTAGAATAAGATGAATTGAACACCAACTGACCGTTCAGGACTTTAGTCATAATAGCTGATGCTAATCATGGACAAATTCACTGTAAGGCAATGAAGTTGACGACTACTCACTGAAATATTTACAGTGTTTCACAGTCTCTTCATATGAGCCTTATGCTTCTTGATGCTTCTTGCCAGAAATAGGTGAGTAGGAAATATTAAGACTCGGATAGATGTTCATATATGTTTTTAGAAAGAAAATCAGTCACTGTTCAGAATGCAGAAAAGGATAAGAAAAAATCAAATACAGACAAAGCACTTTTTTAGGATTTCATGGGCAAGAATCTGAAACCATTCTATCTTACAAGGTGATGATAAAACTGTATTGTGAAGAAATAATACACAAGAAGCTCCCAAGTATAACTTAATGTAATCACCAAGACTAGTCATTTTAGTCACACTATGAAACATAATTATTTAATGGAAGACTAATATTGTTTATTGAAAAAAGCACTTCTTCAGTAAAAGCACAATATTTAAAATACATTTATAAGTCCCTGGGGCTGAGTATTTCCACAGAGTGAAAGTCTGACAAATTTCTATATGTATATGACTTTATATGTCACTTTCCTCCTGTGCCAAGTTTTAGGCTATATATTTCAACTTGGTGAACAGTACTGCTCACTCTCTTTTCCTCCCTGTCTACAATCACCTTGTGGGCAGAGGCTTGTATTTCCCTAATGCCCAGACAGTTAGTTAGGAACTCAGCATTTAATGTCTAAAGTATAGCCTAGTCCTGCTTCTAATTTTTGTGTTTGCAATGTATTACCAACATTTTCTTTTTGTAATGCAGAACACAAATCCCTCCTCCGCCTACCATCAGACAAGACCAGTTACCTGGAACTTAAGTTCTTGGTTAAAGAAAAACTAAAACATCTTTCTAATATCTGTCACTGTGCCATTTGACTAACGGAGGGAGGGAGGGGGAGAAAGAGGGAGGGAGAGAAGAAAGGAGGGAACTTTCCTACCTTCCTTGAAGTGATATAGCAGAATTTCTTCCTGGTTGTAGGACCTATTCTATCCTCAGATATCATCAGTCTCAGGAACCACAGTTCTCAGGAGTACTGGAAGAACGTAGAAATGAAAGAGTTACTTTTCTTCTCCAATAAGTGCATAAAGAAAGTACACATTGTAGTGTCTGCCATCCTCTTTTCCTACTCTGGAATGAGGTTTTGAAGTTTCAAAGTGAAAAGAAAGAACTTAAAAGACAAAAAAAAAAAAATATTTATATTACTGTATAATATGCATATTGCTACATAGTACAGTCTGTGTGGTTTTGGTTGAATACAAATAATCATTTATTTCAGCAGCCTAATTTAGTACCTGGGTAGCATTAATCATTAGGGCGTTAGTTCTCTGACTATTCTTGGCACAGTGCTCAACACGGACTTGGGGACGTATGAGGACAGTGTGACGTGAGCACATTGTATCTGAGGTGTTTGAGGGAGTTTAGCAAAGTTGCAGTGAGCATCTCTTTATCAGTGTCCAGGTGGGGAAGCTCGATGGACAGAATGAAAAAGCCAGGTTTCCTGAGTGTTCCTTATAAGATTCTAGAATTTGAAGGAGTTTCAAGGAATCAACCCATTTTTCTGTTTTTAATTGGGACCTAGATTCAAAAGATGAAAAATGGCCACAAATACCCTGGTACTGGCTGCTAAACCAGCAACTGCATGGGCTTTCTCTGGACTATTTTGTCCCTATGTGAATGTTTTAAATTATCACTTCCCCAAAGCATTAGATTTACCACCTTCCAAGAAGCTACACTAATAGGCTTTTGCTACTTTTATTCATCCTATTTCTTATTTATATCATCCACAGGAGTTCCAAATATGTGGCAGGCATTTTAAAATACCTTTTATTTTAAAATGTTAAACACTACATAAAACCTA
Organism: Rhinolophus sinicus; assembly: GCF_057876585.1. Taxonomy (NCBI): domain Eukaryota; kingdom Metazoa; phylum Chordata; class Mammalia; order Chiroptera; family Rhinolophidae; genus Rhinolophus; species Rhinolophus sinicus. Next base: position 58,440,136 of record NC_142516.1, read on the forward strand.
CAAAAATAGTACCAAAAATCACTTTGCACCACTTACCAGACCCCCCCATGTTAACATTTTACATTTACCTCCTCATTCTCTCTCCTCTTCCCTTCCTCTGTCTCTGTCACTGCCTGCTTCTCTCTCTCTCTACACACACACATACACTTTTCCTTAAACATTCTTCAACTTAAAAGTGGCACATATGGCGTTACTTTACCTCTAAGTACTTTAGTGAGCATTGCTCATAAACGAGAACAGTTATGGGTCCTAAACGCTGCCCTTCCTCGCTCCTGTATATACTGCAGCGAGTATATACATAATTAATGACTTAAGTCACTTTTTCCTGCAGAGTTCAGACCTGTCCCAAGAATATCTTTCAACAGAGCACCACAAGTGGCCACCTCACCTCAATCAGAAACCTAGCCGAACCCAGCATCAGTTAGATAATAGAAGACGGTCTAAGTGAAGCATAGTAGGGGCAATCAGAAAAACATGCCCTCAATTTCTCATCTTCCTGTTGACTTAAAGCCAGAAAGACACAAAATCATCTTTTCAGCCGGAGCCTGTGATCCATAAGAAAATATAAAATAGTAACTGGAAGGTTTTGGACTACAGGTGGTAGTCGGTAAATATATTTTGAATGCTGGATACAGTAACACTATTGCCTTCTACTGGATGGGAACAAAGATTTGAAGATCCAGTTTTGTTAAGAGAGGGAAAAGAGAGAAAAGGACACAGGAAAAGGAAATAATTTTTTGAGCATTTCTGTCTAAGAAAATTTTGCACTATACTCCAGTTTACAAAGTATTTTTACATATGCTATCTTCTCTCCTCTAAGGTTATAATGATTAGACAATGAAAATAACATTTGCTACATATGTTTCAGTATAATGTTGATAGCATATGTTTGCAAGAATATAATATTTGCCCAATAAATGTAACTATTAATAATAGCCTTTTACCTGATACTATAGTTACTTGGCCAAGGAAGTAATGAATGATGTTATACTATCACTATCATCAGGTGCTATATTAAATTTAGTTTTTAAAACTCAAACTCCTTTTGAGAATAATATTTCATAGTAAAATCCATATGTTGAATTAACTCTTGAAAAATATCCACTTGTTTTTCATTAATCTGGCTACGCTTAGAGTTTTCCAGAAACTGGCTCTGACCACCCCGATGAAATGAAATAGAATTTTCACTTTTATATTCTACTCCTTAACTTTGAGTTTACTGCTTCATTTTTAAAAATATTTTTTGTGTGTTTGCTTTGTAATGTAATACTTTTTCCAATTATTCCTTATTTGGAAATGCCAGAATTAGTATGTGAGAAGAAAGTCAGGATAACTAAGAGATTTATGGTTCTCTTTATATGTGCACTTTTGTCTGTGGGGATAAATTGAACTAGAATATGACAAGGATTATTGGGAAGACATCGGACTCATTATGATGAAAACAGGTTATATGTGGTTTTAATAGAGACCAAACTTAAATAAGGATATAAAAATGGATCTTGAAATTTCCCCCCACGCTGTCAGTTCCCCTCCCTCCAATCACCATCCTTCAGTAGCCTAGGAAATTCTATAAATTACCACAATGTCTACAAACATGTGTTCTGCTTCAAGGTAATCTAGTGCCACAGGGAAATTAAATCTGCATCCTCTACACCAGTATGCTTTCTGTAAAATAAAACTATTTTCTTAGATGCTTGTATTGGTATAAGATCTTTGGGTTATCACTTAATCAGATTGATTTTTATTAGCATACATATTTGTTGTTCATGACCTTGATCTACACTTGGGAGTACATTTAAACCGATAAACATTCAAGGTAAACTTTTGAGGGGCTTGTTTGGTTATTCAATGGCAGTAGTATTTAATTGCCCCCCTTTCCAACCAGGTTACAATTTTTAAGTGGGATTTCCATTTCATAGAAGATGGAAAACTTATTCAGTGAAGCAACTGACTACTTCCACTCAAAGCTAAAATCCTAACATGGATCCACACATGATAAGATCAGAAATTTTGAGAAGATCTTAATGTCATGTATTATATTGTATACTATAACTTGAAGCGCAGTTTAAAAGATACAGTAAAAAAGCTTCTTCAAATGGTACTCCTTTCAGACATGATACAAAGTAATCTTTTTGGTGAACCATAGCTTTACTTGGCACCAGACATGGAAAATCAACATGCTTTGAAGCACAGTGCCAACACAAAATGGAACTTCTTGGATATTTTGGTTTAATTAATAAATGAGATGAGTTCAGAATATGATCATTAGCAGTCAATAATAAATAAATAACAACATTGAGCTTACAAATGGATACTACTTTCTGTGTTGGAGTCTTTTAAGTAATCACAGCACAACCATCTTACTTTATTGGCATTAATAAGCAAGTGGGTTGAAATAATTATTGTTAGAGTCTGTAACACTGTTATGTTCAAAACCACAAACTATTAAGTCTCGTAGGAGCACTATCAAATGCTCACATTGCTGAGTTGGAAATGGAGATAGGGAGACGGTGATTTACAGTACATAAAGACAAGGCCAGCTTTTCCACTTTCCATAGTGGTTGTTCTAGGTGCCATGGAGCAGCCAATATAAATAAAAGAACTTCCATTTACACTTTAATTCCAAAAGCCCAGACATCATTACTGGGAATGCTCAGCAATTTCATAACATTAAGCATTGGGTTATTTTTGTTTGCTTTCAGCCTTAAGACAAATTGATTCTATTTGTATTTCATCCAAAATTCTTTAGGGAGAAATACACTTTTATTTATTTATTTATTTACTTACTTATTTATTTATTTCACATCATTGAGTTGATTCTGTGTCATCAGTATCAATTAACTTGAAAAAGTTATCCTCTACACAAAAATAACCCAAAGCCTTCTTGTAAGCAGAATTTGGTGCTATTCAAGTTTGCTAACTCTTCTGAGAACAAATAAAATAAGTATACACTAAGCAATTCACACACTTGAAAATGAGTCCAACAATAATCTATTTGCCATCTCATGACTTTATACATGATATTAATATGGACCCAGGCCAAAATATTGGTTGTTCCAATTAAACACATATTTCCAAATCCTCACTCCTCATTGGGCCTTAAAGACAGATGAAAACTCTCAGTTGCATACCATTTAAGTATAAATATTCACCCTGGGCACTGTTCTGCACCTCTGCTTCTAGAAATGTTACTATCATAGTAATCAAGTGAATGCAATATATATTTTTAAGCATCAACTACATCGCACTCCTGTATAAGCCCCAGAAGAAACACATATGGAAGTTCATGACATGGATCTCAGGTTACTTGCAAATCAATCAGGTCAATAAGGCACGAGGTAGGTTCTACTAAAACAAGACCAATATTTAACCTCCATGGTATTAAAATTTCTGGTCTCATTCTAAAGGCCCATGATTTTTTTTTAAAAAATGTTATAAGAAACAAATTAAAATATAACCATTTAATACTGTGCCACTTAAGACCTAGTCATTTACATCTTCACATACAACCCCAGTCCCACCTCAGTTCTTCAGATGCTCTGTGTGCACTCTTATTTCTTGACATTTGTGTATGTTGTTCCTTTTGCCTGGATATTTCTTCCTCCCTTGCCTCTCTCTCTCTCACACTTTGTTCAGTTAACTCTGACTTTTTATCCTTCAAATCATACCACTGATAACACTGTACTGTTTTTTCTTATTTTTTCTTTTTTTACTTTTTATATTCCTCTCTAGACTATAAGTTCTTTCATAGCTAGAACCATGTCCAGTTTAGTTCATCTCTATAAATTCGCAGAGTATAAGAGCTCATTCAGCATTGGAGGAATAAATTACTGAAGCTATCTAGAAAGTGACTTTCAGAGAAGGTAACTGTAGGTAGAGGTAGGGGGAGAACAAGCATTGATTACCTAGGAATCTGTAATGAGACTGATTGAGGTAGGTGGGAAGGTTATGTTGGAGTTAATAAAAATAAGACAGAAAAGGTAAAACAATCCCAATTAATAGACAATTCTGAGCTAAGAAGTTTGAATATGGTTGGATAGGCAATAAGGACCAAATGTACTTGTTATTTTAGGGGAGTTATGTAATGAAAGCTGTGTTATATTTTTGCATACTTACTCCAGTTTTTTTCTTAAAACTTTCTTCTTGAGAACTAAACAGTTTCCATGTGTTTTCTATTATGGGATCCTTAAAGTATGCTGTACTTTTGAAATACTCATAAACAAGAAAGCACACTGTTGATTACTGAAGAATGAAAGTATGCAATAAAATAAAAAACTGACAAAAATATTTTTGGACAGAAAGTTATACTTGTACTGATACAAATATTTCAAAAATGTTTGTTTTCTTCCTATCAGATATAATTTCATAATTACACAAATTTTATAATTACACAATATGCCCTAAAGAAATCAAAGTTGCCTTTATTAGTATGTTGTTGTTTTCTAAACAAAAAATTAACGTTTTAATCATTCAATTGACACTTATCCATGATTAGCTCTTTATATAATTTTGTTTATCATTGTATGATTTATTTTGTAATTAACTTTTTTTCTGACTAAAATGCAATATAAACTCCTGATAGACATTTTAGAAAGTACCTAAATATAAGGAAGGGGGAAACAAAAATTCACGATTACATTACCCGAAGCCATTATTGTATATTTTTGTCTTATTTTATTCAATTATTTTTTCCTGTGCTTTTCCTTTGCATTGTTGAAATTATAATATATACCTTATGTTTTTTTTGTAGGGCCTACTTTTCTGCTTGACATGGTATATGTGATTACTGAGGAATCAGTTTGCAATAAAAGATCACATATGATACAATGTGATTTTTCTAAACCTAATTGTTATTACCTGAAAGATATTTCACTTTATGAGCATTTCTCTCACATTGAATATTTAACTTCTTTCTTATGTATTTGTTGTGGAGACATTTCGGGTTATTTCTTTAATTCCTAGGCTGAGGGAATAAATGCCATTTCTTTGCAACATGATTTTCCAATTCTTGATTTTTTTTTTCCTTGTCAGACTGAGTATTCTAATAGGTGTTTGGGTTTGTTTGTTTGTTTGTTTGTTTGTTTGTTTGTTTGTTTCTTAAGGGGCATATGCATGCTGTGTTTTCTGAGCTCTTGCAATAGAAGAAAGGGAGCATGTAAGCACACCAGGATCAGAGCCAGATAGATTGAGGTCTGAATCCCAGCTCCATTACTTCGTAGTTACATGACATTTACAAATTAGAGATCCTCTCTGAGTTTCAATTTAAAGATAATAATATCTACCATTGAGATTAAGTGGAAAAAAATATATATAAAGTACTTGTCATAGTGCCTAGAACAAGCGCTTTAGTAAAGGCTAGCTATTATTGTTTATGCTACTATTGTTGTTGTAATTCTTTGCCATCATTATGGAAGTAAACTTGGATTACTTAAAATTTCTGTGTGGGACTGGGGTTACAAAAACAATAAGAAATCAAAATACAAACACATTATTAAAAACAAAACCTCCTCCACTATTTTTAAAAGGCACTGCTGCCAGGACTCTCCCTATACCTGCCATCAATGCAAAGGAGTTACTAATGGGAACTGCTTATTTCCCAGAATTCAACACACCCGCTGCAGGTCCTCTTTACCACACTTCCTGAGCAATGACTTCTGATACCTGCAAAACCAGCCCAGAAAGATGTTATCGCTATTATTAAAGATTGGCAATGGGCATCACATTCTGATCAGTTCAAAGTAGCACATACAGAGTATTAGGAGAGGCCAATGCTGAGTTTTAGGTGATTGAAAAAAAATGACATTTCAAAATCAGTAGACAGATAGTGGGGAAGGAAAATAAGCTCTTTTACTATTTTAGAGGAGGCTAAGTATAACGCTGAGTACATTTTTAAACGGCATCCACCAAGATTTTAATTAGTAGAAAATAACCTCAAATTCTAATAATAAGTTTAAGCTTTTATTGTAATTTTGTCTTCTTTTTCTGTATTATAATTTTATTAAATTATTATTATTATTTTATTCTATTATTATTAGAATAAGCTTTTGAGTTTTAATTTCAGAAAGTTCTTTAAGGATTTTTTTTTTAAGGAGGGCGCAGCTCACAGCCCATGTGGGGATTGAACCGGCAACCCTGGTGTTATTAGCACCACACTCTAACCAACTGAGCTAACCGGCCACCCTTTAAGTATTTTATTTCAATAGGAATTATATATTTTCTTTAATAGAGAGAGATTAAATCAAACCAAATAGAGTCTTATTTAGAAAATTCACACCCAAGGGAAAACATGATTTGGTATCATCTTTGCTAATTATATGGCAAACAGTTATATCCAACAAAATCCAGCTACTGTTTAGTTTACCATGTATGAATATGTTTTTCTGTTTTTCTCATCTGAGTTTACAATTATATTTATGGAACCAATTCCAGATAGATAATGGAATATTCCTTAAAAATGAATATAAATTAAATGCTAATTATTTGGGCATGCATCCCATCTTAGGTTATCTCTGTAATGTTTTATAGGTATTAGTCAAAATTTTATCATAAGCATCATTCTTATTTCTAATTTATAAAAAAAGCCATGTGTAATTATCAATTGTAAATGTTTCATGAATGAAATTTTCAGTGTAATTTTAGGATCAAACATCATCTGAGCAAAAATAGTAAAAAAAACTTGGTACTGTTATGAAATTGGGTGTCTGGACATGTCCTGATGAATTCATCATGTACCATCTGCTTCAATAATTCTTGCCTCCAGCAGCCATATTTTGCTAGTTGGTGTTGTAGGTTCTTATATTTGCTTGACTCTTTCTAATACAGATTAGTCTATGTGGCTATGACGTGAAACATACTAGCAAACTACAGGTCCTATATTTTAATAGGACACTTAAAAGCTATAGGAAAATTAGGACCCAATTAAGTCTGTATTGCCTTGATTGTCTTCTTCCCCATCATTTTCACCTTATGTGTGATAAGAATTGAGAAAAGTGAACCACCCTATTCCCATTGGCTCTTTTGTATGTGGTATCATTTTAGCTAATTATACGGCAAACAGTTATATCCAATAAATTCCAATTACTATTTAGTATAACATGTATGAATATACTGTTTTCTTTTTTATCATCTGAGCTCTTTTTAAATGTGACCCATCTGTTGCCATATGCCAGGCATCTGCTTTTATTACCCTCATTTGTGATCCTTCAAAGATAGAAGTGATAAATTAACATTGAGTGTATGCTAATTTTTACTGCAAGAGAACAGCGATTTGCAAATCATTTAATCTGGCAGCAATGATTGTCGGATGTAAGAGAATACACAAGGATATGAATAGAAATCAGCAATGTATTTTTATTCCCAGCTACCTGTTTTTGAATAGCTATAAAACTTTCAGATACTCGTAATCCCTTCGTGGCTCCATTTCTTAACAATAAAATGTCAGGAGTGATCCTTGATAATAAAATGTGTATAATATTTACATTAAAGTGAATATGACATTGTCTAACAAGGTTGAATTTTTCATGAATAATTATGGAGGTCAGTACCTGTTCAAGCCAAGTTGTAGAATTTTTTCTTTTTCAAAAGATGATTCAGTTTCACCCAAACCTAAACTGTCACCAGAAAGTTAACAGAATATTAAAGGATAATAGAATAGAATATCACACTTATCAGACTATAATGTAATATTTCTCAATTACTTAGTATTGTGGAAATATCAATGAATTGGAATCTGAAGACCAAAGTGTCAGTCCTATTCTTTTTCAGTAAATGGTGATACAATTTTGGGCAATCTTGAATCTGAACATGCCTCATACAATGTGGTAGCATGACTTAATTATTAACTATAGTATCTTTTAGCACTAGCAGTATGCTCCTGCTGTTTTCTCAAATTCTTTCAGCTTCAAATAGTCAGTATACCAAGGTGCCATTTTGGGGGAAGCCTATCCTAAATGCCATCACAGGTCCTTTACATTTTTTTATTTCTTTATGACTCAGTTTTGGTAGGTTTTATGCTTCTAGAAATGTATCCACTTCTACTCGATTATCTAATTTGTTGGCATATAATTATTCACCATAGTCTCTTATAATTCTTTTTATTTTGTGGCATCAGTTGTAATGTCGGCTCTTTCATTTCTGATGTTATTTGAGTGTTCTCTTTTTTTCTTAGTCTAGCTTAGAGTTTGTCAGTTTTGTTGATCTTTTAAAAAAATCAACTTTCTATTCTCTATTTCTATTGAAATCTTTTTTTTTCTTTTAATTTTCTTCTTTCTGCTAATTTTGGATTTATTTTGTTTTTCTTTTCTACTTTCTTGAGGTGTCAAGTTAGGCTGCTGTTTGGAGATCTTTTTTCTTTTCTAATGTAGGTGCTTACCACTATAAACTTCAGGAAGTAACTAATTTTACTGAGTATCATTGGGCCAGGGTCTATGTTGCATATACACATTATCTCACACAGTTCTTCCAACCCTACTAATCGAATAATCCATTTTATGGATTAAAAAAATTGATGAAGAGAAAATATTAAGTAACATGTCCAACTGACTAAAATCCAAGAAGCTAATTCTGGGAAGAATTGCATTTTATTCCTGCTCTTTCAAGAGCCAAACCCATATTTTTTCTAGGAGACAAATCTGTCTGAGGTACCATTTTCATACACTGTTTTCATTTCGAACGTCATAAGGACACAGCAAAGAAATGCCCAAACATACTGAGTCAAAAAGGAACAAATAAGACAAAACAAAGCAAAAAAAAAAAAATGTTCCTTTGTTGGTTTAAGAGAAAGCACATAGGTAAACTCTCTATATATGGTAACACACATATATATGAATATTAAATTATATTATGGTATTATGATTATAGCAATATAATCAACATGTGAGCAAGAATCTGTTAAGATCATCTGAATGTCTGATAATTCTATAATTTTCCCAATGGAAAAGAAATAGTGTCTGGATGATAGTCTTTCTTGACAAGGTCAAATAAAAACTGTTAACTCTTATTTTAATTTTTTTTATTAGTTTCCGGTGTACAAAACAATGTAATAGACATTTACACCCCTCAAAAAGTGATAACCCTCTTCTCCCCATCTATTGACCTTCTGACATCATAGTGTGTTTCCCCGAAAATAAGACCTAGACCCGGTCTTATATAATATAAAATAATATACTATACTATACTATACTATACTATAATATAATAATAATATAATACTGGGTCTTATATTAATTTTTGTTCCAAAAGACGCGTTAGAGCTGATTATCTGGCTAGGTCTTATTTTCGGGGAAACACGGTATATTGCTGTAACAATTCCATTGACTCTATTCCCTATGCTGTACTCCACATCCTGTGACTATATATGTATTAAATTACAGTTGACATTCATTATTATTCAGCTTCAGTTTCAGGTGTACAGTGCAGTGGTCAGGCATCTACACCGTCCATGAAGTGGTCTCCCGAATAACAGATTTGCCCATCTGACGCCTTACAAAGTGTTTACATTATTGATTATATTTCCCAACGTGCCTTTTGTATCCTCGCGGCAATATTATGGTTACTAATTTATGCTTTCTAATCCCCTTACCTGCTCCCTCATACCCACCCCCTTCCCATCTAGAAACCCTCAGTTTTTTCTCTGTATCTCTGAGACTGTGGAACTACCTTATGACCCAGTAATTCCACTCTTAGGTAGCTACCCAGAGAAATCCAAAATGCTAATTAGAAAAAATATATGCACCCCTAGGTTCATTGCAGCACTATTTACAATAGCCAAAACTTGGAAACAACCGAAATGCCCATGGGTAGACGACTGGATTAAGAAACTATGGTACACTTATTTTAATTTTGACTAGGTATAAAGTTAATTGTGATACCTAAAGTGTAAAAGCAACTGAAAATATTTACGGCTTTTACATAATGATAAAGATCAAATTCTTATCTTGGTACAAAAATATTTTCCCAATGAGTTGCATACGCTGAGAATGTCATATCCTAATTATAATAATCATACTGCAGTTCCACATAGCACCTTTCATCCAAAATCATCTATAAGTAATTGTTAAAACTATAAATTATCATCCGCAAGTTCTAACTAATCTAGCTGCATCTCTCTGAAGTAACATCAGGATACTATTTAAAAGGCGATTAAGTATATTAAAAATGGCTAAAGCTATTGCTCGTAGTGAAGTGAATTAGGAGTACCTGGAACTATTTCTTAGGAATCTGTATTCTTGTTCCTTAGAATGGAGCACCAGACCATTTTTTTTTTCTAATGGGAAACATAGAAATGTTTCTTAAATCATCCATCATTTTAGGAAAATTTTACTGTATTGCATTAATTAAACTGCTATAAAAATACAATCTAAGAAGGAAATCTTGCTTTGAGAACATTTAAAAAGAAAGTGTGTTTAGCAGTTAAGTTAGGAACAATTAATGTTATTGCATTTGAAAGGCATGTAACAAACTTCCTTTCTGTCCATTAAAAAAAAAAAAAAAAAGGCAGGATAAACATTGACTTCAGAGAAAATCAAGTATGTCCCCAAATTAGAAGAACAAATCAAAACCCAACAGGAAGAACACATTTGTCATGAGAATTCTAACAATAAATTGGGGTTTATGGGGAGGAAATGGGAGATCAGAATAAGAATTTGGAGTCAAGACCTCAGCCTTTCTATGTCATATACTTGAAAAACACTTGAGCCTGTCTTTGCTTTTCATGGAAAAATGGAAAATCGCTTTGCTTCACATATACAAATGGCCTCTCTTTGAATTGTTAGCCTGATTTCCCCTAAGAGTGAATCTATCACTTTGTGTTCAGGAGAATAAAATACGAGATTACTCACAGTTTAGCAAAATAGTCCTGGAAAACTTAATATCCATTCCAGAAAGAGCCTTAAATGACAAAAATGGCTTGGTGTCAATCTAAGCTGCAGTCCTTTTCTAACTTCCCTACACAATCAAGTTATTTTTTAATATCCTTTGTTGCTGCAATTAGTAAATGTTTGCCCACACTAAATAACGGGCCTAAGATGCTAATGAAACCCCCTTATATTCTTTTTTTTTTTTTAGTTTCAGGTGCACAAAACAATGTAATAGTTAGACAATTTTCATTTATATCCCTCACTCTGTGTCAACCCCCCTCCCCGCATCCACTATCCCTTTGACATCGCACACAGCCGTTACATTTCCACTGTTTCTATTCCTAATGCTGTACTCCACTTCTTGTAACTATATACATTATATACATTATATACATATATATATATATATATATATATATATATATATATATATATATATATATATAAACTTGTAGTTGATTTGACATTCATTATTGTTCAGCTTCAGGTGTACAGTGCAGTGATCAATAATGTTGTAAAGATTCTGTAGGGTATCTGATGGACACTTATCTCTCTAGGGAGACCACTTCAGGGAAGATGTAGATGCCTGATCCCTTACATTCTTTTGAGGTCAGTTAGAAGTCAGTAACCTGGAGCATAGCAGTGAGGTAATGCTCTGATCAAGAGCTTTTTTTGAAGACAGCATGGTGAGCTCTAGTGTGGAGTGGGCAGACTGTCCCAACATTTCTCAGAGTTCCCGTTGCTGAATATTTCAGATAGAATATGCCTCCAAATTACTTTTTCACCTTTACCTTCTACCACATTCTAGATCCTCAGTCCCTCTGGCTTGCTACTTCCTGAGCATGGAATGAACTTTTACATATCTAGGCCTTTGCTTATTTTCCTCATTGCAGGCTCAAATTACAATGCCCTTCTTGACATAGGCCATTCATACACGTCTCTCTACATCCAAATCCATCTTATTTTTTCATTGTTTAACTGACATATACCTTCTTTTCCCAAAGAAAATCAACCCATACTTATTCTCTGCTACATTACCATATACATATATTCCTGTGTTTTGTTTTTTTTCATTTCTCATCCATTTCTTCATTCATTATATGTTTATTGACTTGCCATGTACTAATAATCCTAGTTAGAAACTGGAATTAATGGACAGGATAAACCCACTGCCGTAGAGGAGTTTATGCATACCACGTTTTTGTAATCTGTTTTTATATTCAATTGTCACCAGTGTGCTTGTTTCTCCCATATCTAAAAATTCTCTATCTTGAAATATCCCTTTTGTTCATATGCAAACTCTTTGTACCAACATAGTCACCTCCCAGAGTAAAACTCTAAGATCATTACAAATATGCTGTTGGACACATGGAAAAATCTCTTTTCTTGGCAAACCGTATGCTGATCATATACTGTTAAGTGCTGTATCTAAGAATCAAGACATTTTAGGGCTGGAAGGAAATTTAAAGATCATCTTCAGTATTATCATCTAACAGACAGGAAAACAAAGGCTTGGTTCTTTACATGACTTGTTACAAGTCCCAGATTAAGTTAGTAATGGAACCAAGACTAGAACTAAAATTTTAGGTTTCCTTGCTATTCTCACTGAGCACACTATCAATAGGTAGTTGGGTCCCAGGGCATCATTTGTGTAAATAAATAACAAATCAGCCATCACTTCTGTTTTAAATGTTTTGCATATTATATCTGATGGAAATGGGTCAATATAGATATAAACATGACAAATTGCATTACATTCAAAGGAGAGCAAACTCTCAGATATGCTGGTATATTCATCTACATTAATTAAACTACAATTGTATGAGAATACTAAAATGGAAAAATAATATATTTTAGGCAGTATCATTTCAATGACTGTAATTAATTTCATTGAAAATAAATCAAACACAATTTTTCAAAATAGTATCTTGCGAAGGGACAGTTTAAACACTTTAATTTCTGAAAGACTGAAGATAGTAGCACATAAATTTAGTCCGTGATAATCTGTAGCGCCAGAGATATCATCATCAAGCTATTTGTGGAAAATAAAATGTAAACAGTTTAAGATTATGGGCACTGAATTATCACAATACTCCCGTATATGCTGAATCACACATACCCAGAGAGATTAAACCATTGGAAATAAAGAGCAAATCCAGTCCTCAGGGAATTCAAATTGGTTCACACTGAAAAGATAAAACTTATTTATTCTTATTTTAAGTGTTAAATTTACTAGGGTATAAATGCTCTCTTATGCAATAAGGGTAACTTTTCTAATAAATAGTAGCTAAGAAGTGATTAAATAAGGGTAAAAAGAAGTAAAAAACCTAGAACAGATATTTAACAGAAACTTTTATTACAGTAGAGTCACAGTTTTTAAGTTCCTTCCCATCATCTGCTTTATCTATACTGTTCTGGGCCATCTGCATTTGTGCTGGGCCAAACAAGATTTCCGCCTGTGGTTGTTATGTGATTCTATCAAAGCATATTTTTCAAACAACAACAAAAAAGTTAAAAACATGACTCATACACATAACTCAAGTATATGCTAAAGATTATTAAACTTTTTAATGAGGTGAACCATCAGGATGGAAAAGATAAAGGAAGAAACAGGGGAGCGAGGTCAAATAATTCCTTAGGAAAGATATACTGAGTTAAATTCACCTGGAAGTGCCTTTTTGGGTTTCTTCTTTTTCTTTTTTTAAATACCTGTAACACTGGGACCCTGGGGCAACAGAATGCCTAAATCCCACTTGCCTGTTTTTGTAAATACTTTTATTGGAACACAGGCATGCCCAGTCTTTTACTATAGCTGCTATTACTGCTATCTAGCAGTCTTCATCTAAAGCACTTGCCCAGAGGCTCTTGCAGGAACCTCAAAGACATCTTAAAAAATTTTCCCCTTTAATTTAGGGTCTTATCTTGGGAAGGCAAAATTAAAAAGGTTTCAATATTATTCGCGTACATTTAGTTATTTGATTAAAAACACTACCATATGTGTCGATAAACAATGAATGGTTATAGTTTGGAGTAAGAATACAACACAATTTTAAATAACCCCCTTCCCCTAAAAAAAAAAAAAAAAAGGAAAAGAAAAAAGCAAGGACAAGCCTGCGTCAGCACAAAGCATGGAAAATTTTCAGGTTGATAAGGAATCTCTGCTATCTGGGCAGATAACACAGAAGAATAACCTTTTACTATCTCTTGTTAAGAGCAAAGCAAATTCTTCTATGACAATTTTTCATTCCAACAGATGGAAAAAAACTAGTTCTAGCTTTGCTTTAATATAGTATTTAGCAGTCATTTATTCGCAAGCTCCTTTGAAAATTTATCTTCCAATAAGTCCACCTTAAACTGAGCAAACTTTACTAACATTTTTACGCGTTTTATTATTTTCAGAATTATTTTTTTGTAGATACTATAATTCAAGTCAAACAAAGCTTTTTGGTTTTTGTTTTTCTGTATATCCGGCTTTCTGTATCAAGTCCAGTTCTGTCCTTCACTTTCTTCTTTCACATTCTGTAACAATTTAATTAAGAACAAAAATACTCTCTTCTTTGATATACAAAACCTTATTTTAGTTATAGTTCTTTGCCATGATTATTCCAAGTGTAGTCTCAACCACCCAGATAAGCCATAATTTTTAATAAAACTTACTAATCTTTCAGAGAGAAACTGGAACTAGAGTAATCACTGCCTGTCATATACAAGCATTTCAGCAGTGCAGCAAAGCTTACACACGACACAAGATCTCCACAGCCAAAAACCTACTCTTCACACCTTAGTAGGAGACAAAATTAATGTTCTTTATAGTGACCCAAAGATATAGTCCCTTTATTACTATTAAAATAAAAAGCAAAGATATCCATAAAAATTAGGAACCAGTGTTTCAATATTCGATCTTTGCTTATCAGTAAACCAATATAAAAAATTTAGGAAGTTAATATTAATTAGTCTCTTTATTAGAAAATAAATCCAAATTTCAAAAAATAAAATAAAATAAGTTTTATTCTCTATACTGAAGAAATCAAGAAAAAGACATTTAACTATTTACAACCTAAAATTACCAAACAATTCATGTCTGAAGATTCACTTTGATTCTTCTACAAAAATGCTTCTGAACTAGCATTGTGTGTAAGGAATGTTTTTTGTTCTTTTTCTTGTTTCTGCTTTTTCTTCCTTTTTTTTTCTCCTTAAAGAAGTCAGTACATTCAGTGTATTAGAGTTTTCTTTTTTCGCTTTCTGAAAATCTGAGAATATTAAATTTTTGCAAGTATTTATTAGCCTCTATAATTAGTAATTTATTTTTCTTAAGAGACTTTATAATTTATTAATGTACTCTAGAGGTAGGAAACTATTTCATTTTCCTATCAGTGAGCAGTAAAAGTTTTTTCTCAAAGACGGGACTTTGAAACTTCAATTTTGAAACTTCAGGATTTTGAAACTTCAATTTTACCACCTCAGGCACAGGGTTTTGAAACTTCAATTTTACCACCTCAGGCACAGGACACAAGAAAACACAGAGCACACATTCTCAAAGGTTTATTCTCCTTATCAGTAGAAATATTTTCCATGGATTTGAGCACATCGATAACAAACAATATAGACCAACCAACCATGTTTTGTGTCATCTCTTACCCAACAGAGAACAGATTCTTATCACCCTAATAGGGATCACCACATGATCACATCATGAAATTATACTGTCAATCATTGCTACCAAATGGGGAAGAATTTACAGATTATGCGACCTTGACTGGCCTAGTGGTTCAGTACCCATGAGTCCCTGGAATTGGCTAATTTACTGGAATTGGGCAACTCTGTTTAACGAACTAGTTCTAGCTCGTGAGCACATTGAAAATCTTTAGAGAAACTTCCAAATCCATCAAAGTATAATTTTCAAGAATTGAAAACATGACTCTCATATAAACATTGAGGGAGCACGTGTCAGAGATTTATTTAGCTCATTCAGTGAGAGAACCTGCAAGATGGTATCAATACCATGTTTCCCCAAAAATAAAACCTAGCTGGACTATCAGATCTAATGCGTCTTTTGGAGCAAAAATTAATATAAGATCCAGTCTTATTATATCATATATCATATCATATCATACCCAGTCTTACATTAAAATAAGACCAGGTCTTATATTAATTTTTGCTCCAAAAGATGCATTAGAGCTAATGGTCCGAATCGGTCTTATTTTCAGGGAAACACGGTATAAGAAATGCCCAAACCTATAGAGAATTTTCACAAGAGTTTACCCGAACCAAAACTGACATCAATTGCCGGGAAGCAAGATCTCAAATGCTCCAGAGAATGACAGTTTATAGTTTCTTTTATGCATTTGAAATTAAGGAGAGAACATAAGGAAGATTACATTGAAGGTGGGAGAAAGCAAAGTGGGGAATGGATCACAGGATAGTTAAGAAGATTACGTGCTTTCTTGAGGGTGGTTATGGCTTATTTTAAAAGTGTGTTACCAGATGCACAAAAACAATGGACAGGACTTGCTTAAGGCAAAGATAAGCCTTTTACTAAAGAAGTCATGGGGTGTGACTACCCACTATGACCTGCCCAGTTAGGAATTCATGATCAGATCACCCTGTGAGGTTACCTTCTATAGAACCCCTTTTCCATCTGTAATGGTATGGCTGGCTCAAAAGAGAATTAGAGGAATGGATGGTATATTTTCTCAGGAAAGACATATGAAATCATTTTGTTAAACTAGCGGCAAAGAGTTTAATGTCCAGCAGGACAAAAAAGCCATAGCCTGTGAGATTATTTATTTTTTAACTAGACAGAAGTCATTTTCGTGTCTTCCAGACACAAATCTGTAAGTCAATTTATAACTCCGTAAGTCTGGGCCAAATTAGTAGTAAATGGGTCACATAGATAATTAAATAATACCTCAGTGGGCCTCTTAGGCTGTGCTTCAGCATATTCTTAGAGGCATTCAAACTATTTACATATATTCAAGCTCACTGCTTCTTTCCTTGGCTGTGTCTAGTCTACTGATACATTCATTAAAGGCATTCTTCATTTACATTACAGTGTTTTTGTTTTACAGTATTTCCTTTTGATTCTTCGAATTTTCATTTCTGCTTACTTTACCCACCTGTTCTCACATGTTGACCAGATTTTTCATCAGTTTCCTTAGCATATTAATCATTGGAATTTTTAGATTGGGAATTTAAAGTAACTAAGTCTGTGCTATATCTGAGTCTGTCATTTCTTCTTCAGAGTAGTAAACCACCTTTTGATAGGAAGAAGGAAGGTTGTTGAGTGGGAGATGCAGATGGCCTCCTCAATGAAGACCTTGACTTTCCAGGAACACTTTTTGTCTCCATCATTAAAAATTTACCTACTTTACTTTTTTTACTTTTTTCAAACTATAAAACAAGTTATCAGTAGAGTAGCATTCCACAGACAGAGTGAGCCAGCATCCATTACCCAAAATATTAATAATACACAAGTAAAAATATGTCTAGGCCCTTGCTACTCAAAGTGCAGTCCATTTACCAACAGCACTGGTGTATTCGTTATTCATGCTGCATGACAAATGCCCTAAAACTTAGCAAGATGAACAACAAATACATTATCTCACAGCTTCTGGAGTCAGAAGTCTGGGCGCAGATTAACTGAGTACCTCTGACTCAGGGTCTCTTTGCAAATCTGCAATCAACATGCCAGTTGGGGCTACAGTCACCTCAAGGCTGGATTCTGGGAGGATCTGCTTCCAAGCTTATTCAGGTAGCCTGTAGCAGCTGGCAGGCCTAGCTTCTTACTAGCTGTTATCCAGAGATTTCAGTTCCTTATCATGCAGATCTCACAATAGAACAGTTCACATCCAGAAGGATGGCTCTCATCAGAGCAGTTAGAGAGGGTGCCCAAGACAGAAACCACAACCTTTCTGTAACCTTTTCTCAGGAGTGACATCTATCCCATCATTTTGCCATACTGTTCCTTAAAAAACAAGTCATTAGGTCAGTCCACACTCAAGGGTAGGGACCTACACAAAAATAAAGATACCAGGAGAAAGGGAGTCATTGAGAGATATCTTAGAGGTTGCCTACCTCTATTGGCATCAACTGGGAACTTAGAAATGCAGGGTGACAGAACTAGTGAAGAGAATCTGAATTTCAACAAGATTCCAAGGTGATCCATATGTGTATTAAAGATTAAAGAACACTATTCTATGGAGCAAAGCCCAGGCACTTTATTCTGTTGCAGAGGCTGCTTCCTCACTTAATTTTACTCACTAGTTAATGCTACTGTCTAAGAAGTACAAAGATCCATTTGCTTTGCAATTCAGTTCCTCCCTACTCAACAGATAGGGAAAAAAAAAGACAAAAAACTCAGGGCACTGAAGTACTACTGTACTTAGAACTGGAGATGGAAGAAGAAAAAGGGGTCATAAGGACTGTGACAAACAGATCTAATACCAACATCAAGAAATTATTGAAAGAGAAGATTAAGTATTGGGTTGTGGAGGGATATCTAGAACCATGTAAAGAAAGGACTAGAGTCCTGTTTGCTCAACAACCCTTAAGTTCATTGCTGAGTAACTGCATTAGAAATGCTGTTTATAATAGGGTCCCTTACTACTTGATTCTGCTTGGTTCTGTTTACCAACATAGATAAGTATGTAGCATATTTTAGAAACATACCCAACAAAAATTATAATAAAAATGCAAATGCTAAACTTAGTTTTAGATGTCAATTACTGCCTTTCCAAGTACATTTCATGACTCAATGATGCTTAAAGAATAATTTATATTAATATTTAAAACCTTTCCTTAAAAAACAGTAATAACTTTGGTATAAATATTTTACATTTTCCTCAAATTCTTAGTGAAAAAGATAAAATTCCATTGAGCTTTTAATCTTATATAGGAAAATGACCTAAGGGGGCAAATGAAAGTCTCTAATCTATTTATCACAAAAATGCAGTAGATTAGGTAAAGCCTGCATTCTGTACCTTCAATGGTGTAGTAAAGCCATCTCCCACTGGGGTGCGTGAGATGTTTGTTAAATTTTCAGTTTTATGAACTAGTTTTTAGTCATAGTCATTATTAAAACAAAGCATTTATATAAATGTACAAATTAAAAAGTTATATGAAACATAAAGTAATAAATACTCAAAATTCATAACTTTATAATGATCTTACTGCGTTTTACTGTTAAGTATTTTCTTGAGGTTATTTAAAACATTTATTGTATCTATAGGTTGAAAATACTATATAATGCTGTGCTATTGAGTATCTCATACCAACCCTATGTGACATCACATTGTTAGCTTGAAATTGACCATGCTAGGAGTATTTACAGCACAGAATTGGAAAACACTATAAATCAGAACTTAACTTTTATTTTGTCATAAAACAGTGATGGGAAAAATGTTAATACTACAGATTAAATTTAAAGGTGTGTCATATCTTTAGCTATTACGCTATCAATAGCAAAAAACATTGGAAAATATTCTTCACGTATTCAAAAACTGTTAGCCAATTTAGTAAAGAAGCTCACCTCACTGACAAATGAGTAAAGTTCAGACATGACTAGTGCTAAGGCACATAGCTAGTGTTGCAGCTGAAAGAGGTTTCAGTTTAACGAATATAATCTACACTAGGGTGAAAAATAGTTTCACAGTAGATCACATATCAGATTTAATAACAGAAAATTACTGAGAAAAGAGTTAGTGGATCGGGATCAATTCTGTGTGTTGAAGTATGGTTGAACTGCAACCATAGGTTCAGTTCAGGAAACATGAACAAAAAAAGTTTAGCAAAAATGAATAAAAGCATTCTCTGAGAATCAGTTAGTTATAATGAGATTTACAATGAAAGGTGCTGTATATTTTAGTATTATTTGTAAAGTGTGTGCTGCACGTTTTGTATCAGAACAATTTCTATTATATATATATAATATTTATATGTAGTTTTCCCAGGGGGCCAGTTGTTGAGCATTTACCAACACATCACCCTGTCCCTTCCTTTCCTTCCAGTGTAAGCACGGCTACTACATATCACAGAGGGACACATTACCATATCCTAATCTTCCATGTAATAATACTATTTAAGCTCTAAATTAGAAAATGCACACACAGAAAGAACATTTCTTATAAATGAGTGGAAACACTTCTTGTCTGGCCTGTTGTGTGAGTTTCTCAGCTACAAGTGTGGGGAGTCCATGTTTTTGTTACATCATTCCAAATGATTTTGAGTTCAGTTGTGTATATATTGAAAGCATTCAGGAAAAGAGTTCTTCTGTATTAGGATATGGAAAAGCAATTGACTTCACAGGCAACCACGTATCAGTTGGGCCTAAAACCTGATGGAATAAGACTGAAAAGTTCCCTGTCTTACTTTGTTAATCGGAGGACTCACCAGCAGAAACTATACAGATTTCATGAGCAGGCAGGAATTTATGTTTAAGATTCAGGGGAGTCATATGTGCCCCTTTCAAATAAACCTGATGCAGCTTCCTAATTTATCAAAACAACATCAATCAGTCAGCTGTGCTGAGAACAGTATTTTTTATATATGTAATTTAGTCTTTGGGGAAACTAGTCTTCTATAATTTGGGGAAAAGAGTAAACTGTGTTATTGTTCAATTCCACACATAAACAAAACAAATGGAGGAAGACAAAGCTGACGGATATAAAAATGGAATCCTCTGTTGCCCAGTTAAGACACAAATATTGTTGTAATTTTGAACTGGCTGAGAAAGCAGAGGAAAACTTTGGTGGAATAGCACTGACTTGTAAATGGCCGCAGGCTTTTCTCCTGAAGCATTCCAAACCAAAAGCAGTGGACGGAAATGTTGCAGAATGTCTTCTGAGACTGCAAATAGACAATAATATCCTATGGACCCCTGAGAAACGAGTTAGAGGAGTGCTTTATAAATAAAGCTATTAATAAAACTGCCAGAAATTTTAAGGATGGGTAGGCAGAAAATCTTCTGTGATTGTCAAATTGAGGATGTGGTAAATTTGGAGAGGAAGCAAATTTGGACCCAAGAAGGTTATGCAAAGTGAATATGCAGATAAACTGGAATAAACTGCTGGAAAAAAATATTCCAAGCACCCTTCCAACAGCTCTTTAATGCATACAGATGCTTTTAATTTTTTTTTTTTTTTTTTGCTTTTGTTTTAAAATAAATATGGCTAGAAAAGAGGCCTTCCACCAATTACAAATCTGAAAAAATAAATGCTGATTGGTTTCTTCTAATTTGAAACATGGATTAGAGCATCACGTTAAAAGGCAAATCTAACCTGTTTTGCTTTCTTCATGTACATGATTATGGACTTGCTTGCAAAGTAGTCTGTCTAGCTTCTAATTCATATTACAGCTTGCTGGACATTTGGAATTTAGATCATGGATATTGTGGGTTTTACAGTAGGAATGCATGGCTGAGATGGCTTGCTTTTATCTGATTAGTCAATTTTCATAAATAAAAGGATAAAAATAGTGAAGGAGAGCTTTGAGAGAGAGATGTGTACATGGTGCTATCCAAGCCTGCAGTATCACACAAAAAAAAGGGAACAATGTTACTATCTGGACGATGCAATTCAGCAGCTCATGTGCCTACTGCAGTTAATATATAGACATATTAAAGATGATATGTATGTTTACCTTGGAGCAGAACACAAATATGATTTTTATTTAAACCCAAATGTCAACAGCTTAAATTACTATTACAACACAATTTCTGATAAGGTGATAAAAATTCACATAAACCTCGAACTTCTGTCTTTAGCTAAGAGTTTTTACTCGTGAAATCTTTTCTTGGAGATACTGAACAGCAAAATTGGTTGTTCTGTCTCCTCTATAGCTTGCACAATTTTCTCATAGCAGATGCAATTTAGTAATCCAATGGCCACAGGAATGACAAAGAATCAGAGAGAATGTCAGAATGGAGGGGAATCTTGAGATGACCTTATCTACAGAATGTTCTTACCAAATAACATCTCAAATGAAACCTCAATAGGAAAAGCAGACAAAAGGGATAACTGGCTTCCTCAGCCAAATGAAGTCTTCACTATTGGGCAGAAATCAGTCTTTGTTCTCATACTTCTTTACTATCTCCACTGAGTCTGCTCAGTGCAGAATAAAACCCCACGATTTTTTTTCAGGTATATGGAACTGCGGTCCTATGTGCCAAGGCACTTTGCTCAAAGGTCACACAGGTAGGCAGTGGCAGTGGCAGAACCCTGCACCGTGTTCTTCCTGCAACACCACAGAAGTAGTTGACTTGTTTGGCAAGTCCCTTATTAATTGCAAATTTGACCACATTCTCTCTTTCTTGGGTTCTATTGAGCCAGTTCAAAACCTTTGTATTCTTTCAGGATTAAAATGATAGTCTGGAAGGAAACATAGATCAGGAGAAGTTTATTATTTAGAATATTTGCTCTTTGAAGATCCCTCATTTCAAATTTTACCATAGACCCAATTCACCACTTGTTCAAAAATGACATGAAATTTCAGCATTCATTCCGTCTAGAGTCCAGATCTGTCCTGCTACAATCGTGAAGCATGAGAGACTTAAGCATGAAGATGAACTGCACTGCAGTAACTCGGGCAGAGTGAGAGAGAATGAAGAGGAAAAGAGGAAAGGACATCCACATCTCTGTAGATCAATTAGTGTAGACTTGTATTTGTTTCTGTAAATGTCCTATTTGTTCCCTCTGTTTAACTCATTTCACCATGTGTTTACAGAACACCTGTGCTGTGCTAGTTCCAGTAATCACCTCCGAACAAACAGAATAATGTTTGAAGAGTGATTCACACCTTCAGATCCACTTCCTTTCAGAGATACTATCTCATAATATGTATATTTAAGTTAGGAAGAGCCTTGCACCCTTTTCTCAGAGTCTTGTTAATGAATAGGAATGGGACTGCGTGCTGGGAATGCTTCAGTACAGAAATGCTCTTTCCAGAAGCTGCCTCTTTCCTTCCTTTCAAGTCATAAATCACTGGCCCACAGCAGAACCCAAGGGAGGGGTGTTCCTGACAGATGAACCAACCTGAAATCACCCTTCAGCCCTTGATTAAATACTAATCAAGCACCTATGAGATACGTGTAGGTCTTGGGCACAGAGTGGTGAACAGGACAGACCAAGTCCCCTGCACTCTGTGGTACTTACATACTAATGGGAGACACAGAAAATACATAGCAAGTAATAAGCAGAATGATTTCAACTAGTCATAATATTATGAAGGGAAGAAACAAGAAACCACTGTTTTCCTGCCAACGGGACAAGTCTACTCTCTTCTTAATCGATGGCCAGACTTCATAAGGACTGGCATGAATAATAGTGAGGAAAGGAGAGGCAGGTACTGGAGACAGAAGTGACCTTGTGATTTAGTTCTGTGGTAGATTGCTCTTACTTTCAAATTTCATCAGTAGCAGCATACCACTCCTTGGTTCTTAGAGAAAGCAGTGAGTGTGGAGCAAGCAGCCTGGAGCTCCTTCCAGGTAATGGACGGGTAACCGTGTGAACCGGCTGGCCCCGCTTTCCCACCGTGGGAAGCTGTTTACTCTGCACAGAGAGGACAGAGTTAGACCCAGTAAATCTGTAATCATTATCAGCCGGATCAACACGTTCTAGCTGACTTGCTTTCTTCATATTTTTCCCCAATCAGTGGTTCAATGGCCTGCGAATGTTTGCTTTCAGAAGAAAAGAATTTTTCTTTTCATTTAAATAAATCACGTCATGGTTAAAGGAAGCTTTTGTTATTTCATAGTCTACTCCCTTCTTATTCATAGCGCTCAATAACATTTAAATTTTTTTTATTTGATGCAGCCACTGTGTAGCTCAGACAAAAACTGTGAAAAATCACCCTAAGTATGTTTTAACCCCTGAGTGACACAGATGCTAGGAATGTGTATTATTAATGTCTTAAGAGCTGAACTTCCACAGATCCTAAAATTATGGCTATTTCTAAAAAAAAAAAAAAAGATCAATCAATGCTTATGACAGACCTGAAGAGATAGAAGAAATGTAAGACATGGTTTCTTTTTTAAAGGACTTTAAAGCTTAATTGAAGAAATGGCTAAAAGACAGTAATAGATTGCAATGTCAGGCAGTACGAAATTAAGCTATAACGTGAGATACAAAACTAAAAGGACTACAGAGGAGGCTGGAATCAGCAAGTAGTGCTTGATGGAAGAAGTACGACTTTAAGAATGGAGAGGATTTAGAAAGGAAGAGAGTAAAAGTATTTCAAGTAAGGGGCAGAAGTATAACAGGGAGAACACCCAGAGCTGGCCATGGGCTGGAACACTTTCGGGGGAAAGGGTGGGGATGTGAACAAATGCAGCTGTGGTTCATTTGGGGTGCTCTCAGGAAATGGTCGCATTTACATTGTACCATGCCTACAATGGGCACAGTGAGTTTTATCAGCTACTGATGCCTAACTGAAGAATTTTGTAAGACGTTGGCTAATATTGATTTTCTAGGCTCCTCGTGGGACTGAGGTAAACTGTCACTGATTTCTAAATATTTGTTATATTACACATAATTTGAGCAGTATTTTGGTAGCTCATGGGGTGTGGGGGTGAATTTGAACATGAAGACTGCCAGAAAGCCTCTTTCCCCAACACATCACTGCAAGTTCATTGAGATGACATCAGAAGTAAAAAAGGATCTCAAGACTTACGAAATTCACACCCTTCTGTTCGTGAACACCTCAGAGAGAAATGAGTTTCACTGGTGACCTTCTGCAGAATTTGTTTTCAGTGCTTTTCACAGAGAAGATAAGGAGATCACCCAAGTCACTTTATTCAATATCCTAGCAAAATTAAGGGTTTTTAAATTGTACTTTGCACTTTTTATATTTAGACATGTATATTTTAACCTGTGATCTTACATCTTTGAAGCCACTGGTAGAAATTCCATCTCTCCTAATGTTTGTTCATCAGATTCACACAATCCAAAGTTCACCATCAGTTATGGATTAACTCCTAACCAGGAAATATTTTTACGATATGAATGCATACATTTGAAGACAATAGACTCCTTTCTCCTTTATTGCTTGAGTCACTCATGACTAATTCTAGAAACCCACAAATCTGAATTAGCCCTGGATCCTTTTTTTTTTTTTTTTTTTTTTTAAGATTTTTATTGGGGAAGGGGAACGGGACTTTATTGGGGAACCGTGTGTACTTCCAAGACTTTTTTCCAAGTCAAGTTGTTGTCCTTTCAATCTTAGTTGTGGAGGGTGCCGTTCAGCTTCAAATTGTTGTCCTTTCAGTCTTAGCTGTGGAGGGCACAGCTCAGCTCCAGGTCCAGTTGCCGTTGCTCGTTGCAGGGGGCACTGCCCACCATCCCTTGCGGGAGTCAAACCAGCAACCTTGTGGTTGAGAGCCCACTGGCCCATGTGGGAATGGGACCGGCAGCCTTCGGAGTTAGGAGCTCAGAGCTCCAACTGCCTGAGCCACCGGGCCGGCCCTAGCCCTGGATCTTAAAGAGAGAATGAGCAAAGCCCAGCCTCTTGGGTTAAAGACCCCAACTGAAAGAAAAGGAATCCATTTGAAACTATAATGAATGACTAGAACCTCTAGTGGCCAAACATGTCCCTGTCTCCCAGTCCAGGCACTGGAGTCTTTATAGGAGCTATGTCTCTCCAACTCCAAGAACAAGGGCAATCCTGAGAGTTCTTGCAGCATTCCCCTCCCCACCTTCCCCAGTATCACCACACCCTTGATGTTCCCATTGAACTGTAAGGCCTACAAAGCCTTGTGGCTTTGAAGACACATTTCTCTGAAGTTAACTGAGAACTACCAGAAAAACTACACACCTTGAAGGCACTTAGGGAAGTTTTAGAACCTTCTCAGAGTCTCATATCCCAATTTTGATCGGGGTTGCCCTTGAGGTCTCTGAAACAAATAATAATATAGATCTACACTTCAATATCTATAGACGTCATCTTTTAACGTGTATCAGCCTATTGTATTGGTTCCCTTTTGGATTCAATATTAAAGCAATTTGGTTCCTCTTAAAAATAAAAGCATTATTCAGTACTACATGTATGTCAATATAGTCACAAAGAGAACAGACCTTTTCTGTACTCTTTTTTTCTTTTTCTTCGTCTGTAAAATGGGGGTACACATAATAATACCTGTGGTACAGGATTGCTTCTGTAATGAATGTTGAGGTTTTATAATGATGCATGGCACGTTATCACTCAAAAAATAGGAGATACTACAATGATGATATGACGAATCCTTAATTTCTCCACATTCCTCTTCTCCCCACCTCTTAGCATCCCCACACGTATTCCCAAGTAAACTTGGATAAACTATTAATCTGGCCAGAGAGAGAATAAGTTTCTTAGCAGAGATGCTGACATTCGATGTGATATTTCCAGGCATCTTGATCAGGATTGGGAATGCAGTGGGAGTTTTACTGTCCCTTTTGGAGTCTGGCAGGAAGGGAGTTATTTGATTATGATTCCTACCATCGGTCAGCAGTTTTCAAAACAGCTTGAGATCAAGAGAATTTATATTTTAATTTTGTAAATTTAAGATTATGGACTGAAGAAGACAGAATCCAAATTAATTTTGGGTCTTTCAAAGATGTCGAGTAACTGTCATATCTTTCCTTTCCCCCTCTTCTCCACAGGTTAATCTCAGAGCCACAGATGTCAGGCTCATGCGCCAGTTGCTCGTTATCAATGAGAGCATTGAGTCCATCAAGTGGATGATTGATGAGAAAGCCACGATTACTAGCCGAGGCAGCAGTCTCAGTGGCAGCCTGTGTAGTTTACTGGAGAGTCAGAGCACCTCCTTGCATGGCAGCTACAATAGCCTACATGATGGCAGTGATGGGCTGGATGGTATCTCTGTGGGAAGCTACCTGGACACTTTGGCAGATGATGTCCCAGGACATCAGACCCCGTCAGACTTGGACCAATTCAGTGATAGCTCCATAATAGAGGACTCCCAGGCATTGCACAAGCATCCCAAATTGGATTCCGAATACTACTGCTTTGGCTAATGATCCAGGTTTTTGCATGGGATTGGTGTGCAATTAAATCATATTTATCTTTCTTCTCCGCTGCTATATTTTTGGTGTGATTTTTTTTTCTTTTTTTATATGACAGCCTTAGGGGGGAAAAAAGCTTATTTTGAAACTGCTTGATGATATTTCTGTTGCTCCTAATATTTCTAATCTAGACTGATTTATCTTTCTCTCTTATATCTCTATTTTTATTTATTACAATGATTTTTCTCCCTTCTTTTATAATGGCACAAATAAAGAAGGGGAAAAGAATAAGCAATAATTATGTTTTTACTTTTGTTTTCAGAGCAAGGGGTCAGGGATACAAGAAAAACTTTGCTAAATTTTACAATAAACCAAAGTCTGATAACAGTTAATTTTGTTGCTTGTATTCTTAAGTGGTTCAAAGTTTCATTTTCCAGAAGAAGTTGAGGTTTATTACTGTTTGTGTATCAGGTTGAACCAAATGTTTGAGATAAAAGTTGGGCATTATTTCTAGGCCACAACTTCCTAGAGTAAAGTCAACAATCCTTTTAGTCACACACTTCTTATGACAATCATTTGGTAGCCCCAAATATGTGCGCTCTGTTCAGCTCAAACTGTGTTCATACTGTAGATCAGCATTTTGTCATCAGTAATTCTAACTCAAACTGTAGATTAACTTGCCTGATAATATATATGATTCTCCTAAATTGCAAATAATTTAGATCAGATGTGAAGGTGATTAGAAGTTAAGGTGTCCTAAATTAAAGTGTATTTTGAAATTTTGTTGACATTTACTTGTATACAGTTTTCAGTTCTAATAGGATATGCAGAAACTTGGGTATATACATATGGATGGATGGATGGATAGCTTGGGAGGCAGAATTCATTTATGAAGTCTAATATAATATCCTTTCATCCTGCGATGGATACATAATCTCTCAGCTTTCTGCAATGACATGAAAATTAAACTCATGTAGTGAACATTTAGTTTTGATGTGTTATTATTAATCCTCCACATTTCTTTTGCCTTGGTGATTCCTAGTGAATGTATTTAGTGAGATTTCAAACTGTTTTTTGTAATGATACATGTTTCTGCACTTAGTATTTTACAATATGAATCCAAAAGTCTTCCTATGTGTAACTGAAAAATGCCCATATTCAAGACATGGTTCCCCCAAAATTTCCTTTGTTATTACATACCTATTATATACTTGGCAAATGTACTGTTTGTTTCCTGGACATATATTATTCATTTTTCAATTAAAACCTATAGGGTCTATATTTTACACTGGTCCTTTTCTACAAATTGCTTGGTATAATGCTCATCACAACAATTTCATGACATGGGAAATGTCCCTTCTCTATTTGAGGAAACTCAGGCACATATATGGTAGGTAACTGGGTGAAATCACCCAGAAAAGTGTCAAAGCTCAGATTTGAACTGGGTCTGTCTTAGTCCTAACAACACTCTGTCCCTAACCCCATTAGTACCTATTAAAGTTAAATAATAAAGTGTAGATGAGAAAGCAAATATAAGCCTGTGACAAAAAAAAACAAAAAACAGTGACCAAACATTTTCCTTCCAGTCAGTGGGAGCTGCATTTTCCAATACTGAGCTTTCTGAACCCTTTCCTAAAATCACATGTCTGGCGTCAGTTTTGTGCCTATAGGTGAACCAGGGTGTTGGCCACAGGCCAACTATCCCTCGTCATATATTTCCTCTTCTCTGCTTATTTTTACATCCAACTTAATAAGGCTGGTTGGTTGGGTATTTTGTTTGGTTTTAATCTGAAATTAAACCAAGTAATTTTGGTGCAGATTGTTTACCAGATTAAAATCCAAGCGTATGAGTTATGACTTAGCCAATAAAGCGTTCTTAGAACAAAGACAGATGAATTTCGAACAGAGAGTAATGAAATTTGTAATAATATGTCTATGGCATTGCAAGCACATCTCCCAAAAGAGGGAAGTGGGCAGACAGCAAGAGTGCAAGATGTATCAAGGGCAAATTCTAACCCCTTCACAATCCAACATTTGCTTAGATCAAGCCAGGCATGCTGAAGACATGTCTGTCCTCCGATCACAGTTTCAGATTATAAATTCAACCTGGCAAATTTCATTTACACCCTCCTTTTCCAAGTCAGCTTCCCCTGCTATTTGTCCATCCCATGCCCTCTATAAATTTCCCCTGGGTGGAAAGGAAATGAAAAAGCATAAGAGTATAATATGAAAGAAGTGCGCGGAATAGTTTTAATTTATATGTTATATTTTAAAGAACCTGTAATGAACATCGGCAAAATACTTAAGAATTTTTTTTTTACGTCTATGAGTTTCCATATTTTATGTGCTTCCCAGTTATGCCTGTTTTTCAAAAGACACCAAATATAGTCTGTGACTTATATATGTGGAGTCACATATAAGAGAATGATGTTTTGATACTTGATTTTACTAAGAGGAGGGGAATATGCAGTTAAACAACATTAATTACCATCATTGGTCTGAAGAGAACGAATGTGTTTTCAACTAAAGAATCCCCATAACTAATCTCTGACCTAGAGTATTTGATCTCCGTCAGCACCATAAGGAAAGGAGTAACAATGTTATAGCAAAAGTGCCTTTCAAACTATTCTGCATGCACTGAGTTGTGTTCTCTCAGAGAAATGGAATTTTTCTCAGTTATATTAATCTAGCCATTTTTTATGGACTTGTCTTATAATGAGAGGGAGGATAATTGAAGGTAAGGAATTTAGACAATTTAAAGCTAGTACATTTTGGGGGTTCAGCAAATAAAGGAACTCTAGATGACTAACTCAGAAGTCGTAATTAAACTTCAAAGAAACTGCAATATTTATACTACCAGTCAGACACAAATTGCATAGCATAAAGTTTGAAGTATTTGTCAACGTTCAGAAATACAGTAAGGATTCTTTGCTGTTGGGTGGATTATAAAGACCTTGGAGCACCATGAATAACTTCAAACAGATATTTGTATCTCCACTTGAATCAAAATGTGATCACCTCTATTATGCCAAAATAAATGGTCATTTTGAGGGATTCATCTCACTGATATCTCAGCAACAGTTGACACATTTAATGGCTCCTTTCTCAAAAGACTGTCTTCATTTGGCTACTATGAACTCTCTCTTGGATGACCTCATTCCACTGCCTGGTTGTTGGCACACTCTGTTGTTGTTTTCTCTTTAAATTCCTGACCTCCAAACACCAGACTGCCTCTTTGCTCAATTATGGCACCGCTTCCCTTCAAAAATGGTTTTCATCTAGTTTCATAGTTTGAATGTCATCTGCGTGCTGAGATTCTGGAAAGTGTATTTCCAGCCACAGTCTCTTCCTTGAACTCTGGTATCCCATGTTTACATAACTCCACAGCATCTCTACTTAACATCTGATAAGCATCTAAACATATCGAAAACTGAAATTTTATGCTTGTTCTGTCATCTTCCCCAGTGCAGTAAATGGTGCCTACACTAATCAGATGCTCCGTCCAAACCCTTGAAGTCATTCTTAATTGCTCTCTTTCTCTCACACCACATCCAATCTGTCATGCAAATCTCATGAGCTCTACTTTAGAAATATATTCAGAATGAGCTATAAATTTTCACACTACCATTGCCACCATTCTAATCCAAGTCAGTATCAGCTCTTCCTGGGACAGCGGTAAGGAGCAGTCTCAGGGAGATATAGCCATCTTGTCTCCTTGCTTCCACCCTTACCTTCCAGCAGTTAGTATTCAACACAGCAACCATAATAATCTTTTAAGATACAAGTCAGATTTTGCCAACTTCTGTTCTAGCCTCGTAATATACTTCCCCTCCCTCCATGTATAAATCCAAATCTTTATCATAGATTACAAAACCCTAGGCAAATTTGCCACCTTTCTACCTGTCTCACCTCATTTTTTTTCCATTTTTCCCCTTCTTTCTTTGTGAACCTAATTTTCATCCTTACTATGCCTTAAAAATCTACAAGCCCATGCATGTTCCTACCACAGAAGCTTTGCACTTATCATTTTCTCTTTCTGAAATACTCTCCCAAATATTTGTAAGTCTTGATCCCCCAGTTCTTTTTGGTCTCCAATCAAATGGCATCTTGTTGAGAGAATTTCTTACATAGCACACCTGGCACATTCTGTCCTTACCATGGATGATTTGTCTTCATACCATCACCTAATACATATTTTGTGTGTGTACTCTCTGCTTCCGCACAGTAGAATGGAAGGTCTATGAGAATAAGAACTGTATTTTGTTCACTGCTGTATCTCTTACAAAAGTGTCTGTTACAAAGCAGATACCAAGTACATGTTACTTTTATTACGACAATTATTAAACATTTACTGAGTGCCTTCTAGGTACCAGGCAATGATTGTGCTAGCTTCTGGTGATGCAAAAAAGGAGGAAAGTATAAAACTTGCTTTCAAGGAACTCATTTGTACAGTATGTTTCTCTAGTAGGAAAAATAATGCTCCACCTCTCTAAAGATGTCCGTATCCTAATCCCTGTAACCTGTGAATACCTTACATAGCAAAAGGAACTTTGCAGGTGTGATTAAGGTAAGGATCTTGAGATAGGAAGATGACCCTGGATTATCTGGGTGGGCCCAATGTAATTATAAGGATCCTTAAAAGAGAAAGGCAGAGGTGCCAGAGAGAGAGGTGTGACTATGTTATACTTCTGGCTGTGAAAGTAGAAGAACCATGAGTCAAGAAATGCAAGAAGCTGAAAAAGGCAAAGACATAGATATCCCCTAGAGATCTATTGACACCTTGGTTTTAACTGAGTGAGACCCATTTGGACTTCTGAACTCCAGAATTGCAAGATAATAAATTAGTGCTGTTTTAAGCCACTAAGTTTACAGTAACTTGTTAAAGCATCAATAGGAAACTAATACATATCTCAGTAGCTTGAAGTAGGATGTTGTAACAAATACCTACAAATGTGGAAGTTGCTTTGGAACTGAGTAAAGAGTACATACCGAATGAATTTTGAGGAGCATGATTTTTAAAAAGCCTAGATTGCTTTGAACAGACTATTAGTAGAAATATGGATTTGAATGACTTTGCTAGTAAAGACTCAGAAGTAAGGAACACAGGAGAGAAAACCCATACTATTTTAGAATACTTAAATCATCATAAGCTGATGATTGGTAAAACAGATAGCAAAAGCACCTCTGGTCAGGGCTCAGAAGGAAATGAAAAACACAGTATTAGAAACTGGGAAAAAGAGAAGTCTTGTCATATAGTGGCAGAAGGTTTAGCAGAACTGTATCCTGCAGTTATATGAAAAGCAGAACTTGTAAATGATGAACTTGCGTTATTTTTCTGAGGAGATTCCAGGCAAAATGGTTAAATATGTGGCTGGTTTCTTCTTACTTCTAATAATAAAATGCAAGAGGAAAAATATAAGGAAGAAGGAAGAACTTACTCAAAGAGGAACCAGGACTTGATGAAATGGAAAATTCCTAGCTATCCAGACTATAAAAGACACTAAGTTTAGCAGATTTGCTGTCAAGAAAATGTGCTGTGGCAAGACAGGCAAGAGTGTAGCTGGACCTTATTCTAATGTCTCATGGGTCAAAAGATCAGAGTATTCAGTTACAGAGAGGTCTCTTTAAAAAGATTAAACATGTGACTCCTGGGTCCCCTCAACCATGTCAGCAGAAACCAAAAATAGCCATGGGATAATCTAAAAGAGGCACGTGGAGGAGCTTCTTGTATAATGGGGTGAATTCCTGTGACATACACAGGAGAATCATAAGGTTCTTGATAATGTTATACCAACAGAAACATTGCCAGTTTGGACTGGAAGAGATAGATCAAAATGAAGAAAGGCTGTAGGATCCTTAAAAATCCTGTAGTCAAGAGACAAGCTGATAAAACTATTCAGGACAACTACATGCCACTCCAATGAAACAGGGAGGATGATTCCAAGGGCGGGTCCTCAACCTCTGAGGGAAGAGTCATAAGCCCAGAGGACAGAACTGAAAACCACAGAGGATTATTCCCAGGCTTTTAAACCGAAAGCTGATGTCTCATCTACATTTTAAAATTGCTTGGGACTGGTGACCCTTTTCTTTCCTTCCCTTTTCTCCCTTTTTGAATTGAAATGTCTATAGTTGTTGTTATATGCCTGTCCCACCACTGTATTTTGGAAGCAGATTAACTTGTTTCTTGAGTTTCATAGGTTTGACAGGAAGAGAAGTTATGCCTCAGGATGGATTATAACCAGAGCTTCACCCATCGCTGATTTAGATAATATGAAGAAGGGTGGGACTTTTGAGGTGAGATGATTAAATGAGATTTTGGACTTAAAGTTGATGTGGTATTGAGTTGAGACTTTTGGGGATGTTGCAATGGGGTGAATGTAATTTGCATATGAGATGGACCACCATTATGTGGATCCAGAGAATGAACTTTGGTACGCAGTGTAATGACTCTCCAAAGATGTTTACATCCTAATCTTCAAAAGTCACACATGTTACCTTACAATACAATGCCTCTACCTATATCTTTCTCTGCTCTAGTTCTATGCTTTTTCACTGCCAAAGAAGAAAGTATATATCTGAACAAGAAGGAGTTCCTGGGCTAAACTGTAAGTGAGAGGGTACATTAGGATTTGGCCAGGTGCCCACAATTGTCATAAATCATGTCTTAAGACAATTCCTATGAGACCAAATTCCCATTCCTTCCAAATTCATGAATAAACATGATGAATGCTACAAATACCTCTGGGCTCCTAATAGCTAGTGACAGCACTAGCAGCCTGTACTCCAGGAGGAAGCCCTGAAAGTACATCTCCCTGAGAAGCACACAGTACACGCAGGAGGATAAGTTAAACCATTTTACATGCGCAGATCAGTCATGTTCTCTGTAATCTCCCCAGCACACTGGTTAAGTGGAAAATCAGCCATTTTTTTAAACTGGGCATTTTAATGTCCACGAGATAATAATTTTCATTTACTTATTTCAGTGATTCATAACTCATTCAGACTTATCCTATCTTGAAGTGTTTACCATTTGATGGCCATTTGTTTGAAGAGCTGTTAAGCTTCAGATGTATTTTCTGTACTGTCAACATGTATTATAAAAGTACTTACAATTATTATTTTCAATAAAATGCATTTGTAGCCAGTAACACTGCCTCCTTTGTCTTTATTTTAAATGCTACTTGAACCACAGTAAAATACAAAAATAATTCCTAAAATATTTTTAGTTATTTATGTTGATAAGACATGTGTCTTGCCCATACGGAACATATAATCTAAGGAGAAATGAAGAAAGACAATTATGAAACATTATGCTAGTTACTAAATAAGAAGCATGGTCCAATGTGGAAAGATATATTATTGAATTTATGCAAAACCAGTAAATTATATCCTTGGGATATATTTAAAACATATCTTACTATAATATAAGACTGGATGTTATCTAACATAATATAAGACCAGGTCTTATATTAATTTTTGCTCCAAAAGATTCATTAGAACTGATTATCTGGCTAGGTCTTATTTTTGGGGAAACACGGTATTTTATTCTTCATTTCATTAAGAGAGATATCATGTAATAAAATTATGTCTGCATAAATCTCACTGCCATTAAATTGTGTTTGTATTCTGGACCATTTTCCAAGAGAACTATTTAAGATAATGCTAATAAATTTGTGGTTCAGAGTTTGTCAATAGAGTCCTTGCTAAGATAGCACTTATTTGTTACCTGTTCTGAGGAGATGGATTTATTAAATAGAATCAGTATAAATACAAAAGCAAGTGAACATACCTATGTCCTTGATTAATACCAGGTACTGAATACCAGATACTACATCACATGGAATACTGTTCTGCTGGGAAAGTCTGATGACCTAAGGTACAATAGCAAACCCAGGCTATTTTTATCCTAGGTAAGTCTTTAAATAAATAACTTAAGTTCATTCAAATAGTAATGGTCAGGTCTAAGATTTTTAACGTAAACTTTACAGACGCCAGAACTTCTTGCGGCATGCAAATTATAATACAAAATCATTATACTTAACTCAAAATGTCTTTTCTTGGCTTGAGATGTACCAAAAGAAGATTTGTCTGCAAACACTTACATTGTACAGCCAACGTGCCTATACCAATACCATTAAGTCTGGAAGATTTAAATCCAGTTTTGCGAAGAAGGATTTCTCAGGAAAGTATGGAAATAAGATAGAGGTATGATAGAAGGAGAGAGAAGAAAGTAGACAGAATTTTCACAGGGTTTTAATTCCTTGCATAATAGGATACAGTTTCTATCTGAATTGTATTCACTGATGCATCATCAGTCTCACACTGTATCTATGCAATCATAGTTATCACTATTTAAATGTTTAGTAGAGCACTCCCATTAAATGCTAAACAACATTCTTTCAAATCTTCTCACTTATCATTCTGGATTACTGTGCAGCACGATTAACCTAAAGAGTGGTCAAGCCAAACCAGAGCCAGTGCTAGGTTCATATCACATCTACCTGTATGTATGAG
This sequence comes from Rhinolophus sinicus, assembly GCF_057876585.1. Lineage (NCBI taxonomy): Eukaryota > Metazoa > Chordata > Mammalia > Chiroptera > Rhinolophidae > Rhinolophus > Rhinolophus sinicus. The sequence goes on from NC_142516.1 coordinate 58,475,495, forward strand.
GGCTTGTTCAAGTCCAAACATTGCCCAAAGTTGGCAGTCTTTCCAATCACTAATACCGTGCACGGGGCCTGCTTGTCCAATGTGAGAGGAGCCTGCATTATTTCATTCTTTACTAATGAGGGATCACATACAGTAGGAAAATGCTGCATTCCTTATGTTTTTAGATTATTCTCAGAGTAATTTACTACAATTACTTTTACATTAGCCAGATCCACCTATGAATCAAATATAGTTTTAGCTATCAACTCTGCATTTTTTCCTTTTCATGCAAAGGAATATATGTGAGAAGTCAAAAGATCTCTTATTCCTTTATTACTGATTCATTCCAGCTTCTTGTCACTTTGCCTTCCTCTCAAAGCATCATCTTTGTATTTTTTTACTGAAGATTCTTGGTAAACTTACCAGTGATGACTCTCTCAAACAATCTGAAAGTTTTGTCCATCATAAAAAATGGACTGAGGTAACTATTCTGCTGAACCCTCAAAGATTTTTTTTTTTTTTTTTAATTCAGAGATTGGTGCTAGGTCTTAAAGAGCTGCCAGAGGACATGTAGAATAATCCATTACTTTGCAAAAAGGAAAAGGAGGCATTTTGGAGTAACATGTACCATATGATAGTGTAGCCAAGTTGTCTTTCTAATTATGTTTCAGAAAATCATCTCATCCACATTTGCTGCAAATAAAAATAATGAATGCCATTTAAAATATAAATAATGTAATATAGGATAAAAGAAAGACATTGAAGGAGTACCATGCATAATCATTAACCTACAATTCACGGGTGGTATAAAGTGAGAGGCATTGGTTTCAAGAGTGTTTCTGTTCCTCCAATTATTAGATGCATGAACCTGAAATGATTCAATTCTGTGTGTCTCGGTTTTCTTATTTGTAAAGTGGGCATAATGAACTTTCCTCATGAGACTCTTGGATAATTAATTAATATTAGGAAGGAATACTACCTTGTACACAGAAATGTTTCATAAATTATGTTACTGTCATTATAATAAATAAAGGAATCTGTTTATATCTAAGAGAGAAGAAATTAAGACTGGTCCTTCATAGGGAATATAATTTAGGTACATATACTGTTGTATGACCAATCTATTAAGTTAGTGCAAAAGAAACTGCAGTTTAAAAAGTTAAAAATAATTGCAAAAACCGCGATTACTTTTGCACCAACCTAATAATAATCATTTCCAAACAATTTCTCTATTGACCACTTCCTCTATAGAGGCTGTGGAAGTTAAACAGTTGCATTTATCACCACCCTTGTAGCTAGCCATGGCTATGGGACAAAATTTTAGCCTATTAGCTGTATGCAAAAATCTGACAAGGGTTTCTGGAAAACCTTTTGCTGACTTTGAGCTGTTTATATAAACCATTCCTGAACTCAGAATATTTTGAGGTTCTCACATCCTTATTTCCTATGGCAGCTGTAAAACTTGCAAGAAAAGGCATTCAAAGTGCAACTAGCATTTTAGGACTGTTAACGCACAGTGCCAGCAGTGAATAAATAAACTAAACACAGTTGTTTTTCTTCGTCCTCAGGGTCACCATAATGCTGCTAATAAATCTAGTTTTTTTGTTTTTTTGTTTTAAGCCAAACAAGATTTTCCTTTATGCTATATACTTTACAATAATAGTCGTCAGAATGATGAAAATATCCTAAATTCAGATTCTGTTTTCTAATATTTATTTGCTGGAAATCAACCAAGGTGCACAGAGGATTCTTTAGATGTTGAGGCTTTCTAAAACATTGTTAGTTTGCTGTCTCAAATTTCACTTGGAGCTCCGTTTAAAAAAATGCAAAAGAAATATTTACATAATGTGTCACTTTCTTCTTTTAGGATCCTTAAAGATACAATAGCAGGTAAATGATGACTGACTTTTGTAGAATTAGTGTAGAATGAAAAGCAAAGCCAGTGTAAATAAGTGTACAGTTAAAAATGGAGCCATACCTGACCTACTTTCCTGCTAGATTTATCAAATCAATCAATGAGAAAATAATATTTTAGGTGACAAAATGATGGCTGGTGATACCATTTACAGTCACATATACCATTTATCATAGAGATCATATAGTAAATTTAATAGAGATCCACAGATGATTTACCAAAAATCTATTATGACTCTACATTCTTCCAAATTTTGACTACCCATAGAATTATGGAATATTAAAATTCTTGTGGATTTTCACTGGCTCCAGGCTTGAGTATCTGCCAGCAGTTAGGGGGAAAGTCCTCATTACGTTGATGACTAGGAATTTCCATCTAACTTAATGAAGACACAATGCAAATATCCTCAAATTCTGAAAGACTGGCAGATCTACGAAAACGGCTGAAGTCTCATGCAGTGCATTCTAAGATGACTAATTAGAAACGTTAAAACCCTGAGTCCCTCAAAGAATTTGCAAAGTTAGACAAGTTGGACCCACTGAATTATGTTTTGGAAAAATGAAAATATCACTGCAAACAGCAGTATTTCTTTTTTCCCCATTTTAGGTTCCTATGTTAGATGAGGAACATAGATGAACTCACAGGCTTTGAAGGCCTTAAGAATTCAATTCAAGGTTTTGCTCAGGAACTGGGGACAGAAAAACAAAAAATATACAGTTTTTACCACAAGACTGTATCTTAAGAGTTTACAGAGAAATCCAAATTACTAATCGCTGGGGTCACTGTGATTGGGTAACTGGGAATTACTTGGTTTGGTTTGAAGTTAAACAACTCACTGTTAAATAAATACTGTGATCCACTCTTGCTTTTGGTGATGCAAATACTTCCACATTCATGCAGAAGCTTGTTTTCCTAATTATGAAAGTCTGCTTTATTTCATATTTCACATAAGATTGATTTTGAAGAAATAACTATACAGCATATTTTTAATGTAAAGCATCCTTTCAGTCATAGTTATTCTATAGTTCTAAACTGTAGCACACACCTTTAAGAGCTTTCTATTGCAGAATAATTTTCTTACCTTAGCATTCAAAAGCTTCATCTGCCCAATATTAGCTTTGCATGTCAAGAGGAGAATTCCTCCCCAACGAGAAGAGCAAAAAGACTAGACATGTCATAAATATTTAAGGGATAAACCAAATAATAAAATATTCACTAAAGATTTTCTTAATAAAACTCAATACCAAAACCAATAATAAAAAGTTGCCAAACCACAAATCATGCTCAATAGTCAAGCTCCAGAGGCCAGGGAGATAATTAGAGGCTACGTTAGAGAGTAAATCAGAATACAAAGGAAAAAGTGTGCAATCTTGATAAAGGCAACCAGGAAAAGAGGTTTGGGTTCAATTTGGGAAAAGGGGAAAACTCTCATCCAAACTCACCATCCAAAATATTAGGCAGTTCTAAGGACCAGCAAAAGCACGGATCGTGAGCGAGTCAAATTATATAAATGAGACAGAGAAAGGCAAACACCCACTGTTCTCACCTGGAAGACTGACTGATCTGCCTATTCTCTGAATATGCCTTGAGAATAAAATATCTGTGTCTTCGCTTTTCTTTCTCCATGCTCAAGAATGCCTTTCCTCCTGCTCTCTATCCATTCAAACCCATTTGTCGTTAAAGATCTACCTTCTCCCGGTAGCAGTCAGCTTTTCTGTTAACCCATAGTATTCACTGACAGTACCACATGATTTGGTACTTATGAATTTGCTATAATATGATGTGAGTACATGTATGTGAGTATATGTATGTATAAGCAGTTTGAGGTGGCCATACATTTTTAGGTCCTCATCGCCTAGAATGTTATATATTTTGTAACATTTATTTTCAGTATATTTTCAACCAATATTTCTAGAAGTAATTCAGTTGACTTTATTGTTAAGTCCTACCAAATAAAAGTAATTTCACAGCCATTAAAATCAACAGAAAAAAGTACTGATATGCCATCAACATGTTGCCATTATTCATTGTTCACATGGTAAGAGAAATAAAAAGTATCAAAGAAAGAATCAATGGAAAGTTATGTACTATTGTAATTAGAAAATCCAAAACTACCAAATTTAAAAAATTAAGTTAATAAAGGAGTTAATAAAATAAATGAATAGATTAATATTTATATATACATATATATGTACATATGTTGTTTTATTATGTGCCAGAGTCATTTGAGATGTGCCAGGAGATAACCATTTACAATAAGAAAAAAATATCAACTGGGTCGGTCTGGTGGCTCAGGTGGTTGGAGGGCAGTGCTCCTAACGCTGAGGTCACTGGTTCGATTCCCACATGGGCCAGTGAGCTGTGCCCTCTACAACTAAGTTTGTGAGCTGGGCTGCCGTGAGCAGCCAGAGGTCGGCGTGAGCTGCTGTGAGCTGCTGTGAGCTGCCCACCGATGACCCGCGACTGACTGCCTCAGCGGGGGGGGAGCGCAAGGCTCATAATACCAGCCTGGGCCAGGGAGCTGTGTCCTACACAACTAGACTGAGAAACAACGGCTTAAACCACAGTGAGGGGGGAAAGAAGGGGGGGAAATATATATATATATATATATATATATATATATATATATATGCACATATAGACATATATATATCTTTATATATATATAAATAATTTTAATTATATGAAATGATTCAACCTACCTGAAAAAAAGAAAAACTATGAAGTTTTCAAGAAGATGTAATATAAAACTTGGAAAATTATATAGATTGTAAATGTGTAAATCTTTTCATACTAATTTATGTTTATAGAACTAAACAAGAAGGTAATACAGATTGTTGTAGAAGAAAAAAAAATCAGATCTAAATTTCACCTAGCAGGAAACTGGACAAAAATATGAAAGAATATATTCAGCAAAGGAGGAAAAACATTCCCTACCATATAATAAACTTCTTAAGAGCAATAATAATTAAAACAGTGTGCAAAAAAAATCTCCTGCAATAGATAAAATAATACATAAATATTTAATATTTGTAAAAGAAGCATCTGAAAACAGTAGAAAAAATTTTTTATTTAATCAGTGACACTAATATACATATTAGGAATTTGAAAACAAGAATCTATTATAGACCTATAAATCACACTATAAACTAAAATAAATCCACGTGTATTAGAGCGTTACTTTCAAAATAACTATAAGCGAGTTAGAGAAGAAAACATTTAAAAATCTAAACATTTTGGGTTAAAAATCAGATATTAAAAGAATGAAAAACTTTATACATAAAAGTTAAAACTCTGAAATTCAGAAAAAGATTAAGTAGGTTGAGGAAAATAGTTGTATCAAATGAAATGATAAAAGAATATAATCAGAAAATCATCAACATCCCAGTAAATAAATGACATGAAAATGTTAAAAAGAAGAACTCAGTTAATAAAGTATATAGGAAAGAAACCGTGGTAGTAATTAAATAATGATCAAAAATAAGGTTCCATTTTGCTATTAAATTCTCCAAATCTTCAAAAATATATTGGTATACATAAATTACTGATGTCCAAGTAAAAGTGTTATTATTCTTTACAATTTGGAAGTATCTAAATTTAAAAGTTTTGAGAGCGAAAACTACAGAAAATAATGCTAAGGAAGGAGAAAGCTGTTGAGTACAAAGACATTTATACCATGACATTAAACTAGTGAGGTAGAAATAACCTAAATATCTAGCAACAGAAGAATGTTAATTAAACTGTACTACATACACTGGACTGATATTGTTAATACAACTATTATAATAATAATTATGACATTTACACAGTAAAATAAAAACATTTTTATGAAATACAAAGTGACAAATATTTATACTGTTTTTGAAGAATGGCTGCAACTGTGTCAAAAAATACGTGCATATGTGAAATTTATCATATAATCATTGCGGTATTTTTCTCATCTGTGTTATGAAACATAATCCTATAATATTGCAACTACATTTTTTTAATTACAGGTAACTTTAAAAGGCTTGCGAAATTACCCTCTAACTAGGTACCGATTAATCAGTATCAATAATTCATTAGAGTCTATTTTTCAGCACCTTCACCATCTCTGGATATTATATCACTTTTGAATAACTTTTTGGTTTAGTTTAAAAATTAGTTTTCATTGCTATTTTTTATTCTGTTTCCTTAATATTTAATGTGGATGAACATCTATTTGCCATAGTTGGCCATTTACGTTTCTTCTATGACTACTGGATTATTTATCTTTTCCCATTTTTATTGATAATTTTCTTATGGTTAAGTAGATTATTTTCTATATTAAACTGAAAAAGGTAAAAACAAAAAATGCATGCATTATGTTTTTTAAAAGGCTACTTTAAGTGTGAAGACAATTCTGAGTGTCATATGTCAATACCCTGATCGATTCATGTGTAGAAATGTATTTCTATTGTTTTCTAGTTTATAAAGCATTTTCACATACGTTGTTTAATTTTATTTTTACAGATTAGAGTTCATGAATTAAGTTTTAGGTTGTTCATTATGGGAAATGTCAAATTTACCTTATTATAAGTGTGAGTTTCCTATGTATGTTCTAGTGAGAAGTTTTTTAGAGTCATAGTCAACTGTCCTAAATTTCAATCTGAAGATTTTTCTTGTGAGCTATATGATCATCTGCAAACTCTTTCCTCATGTACTAGATTGAAAAGTTATCTTTGAATGCTGTGTGAGGAGTAAATCAGATAACATTATTTAACTGTCAAATCCCTGACAAATATTAGGGAATATACTTCCTGTTTTACCTTTCTTTGCCAAGGTTCTGCAGTACTCCACAGAAAGCAGCTCTACATGGAAGCTCTCATACAAATTATTTTTTATTTATTGTTTGGTGGTTGTGATATTTGTTTATGATTCACTTGAAATACTTTGTAATGAAATATTCTATAAAGCAAGATTACCTTGAAAATGCTATAGTTCCAGAAAACTAGATAACCAATTATTATTGAAACCTAAAGTTGATTTGTTTTGGTTTCATGCTCTGAGATTATCACCAAAGAACATCTGATATCTACCCATGAGAAGACTTTTTAAAAACTTGTCAAGAGCTATCAGCCCTAAGACTATTTTCCTATCAGCACTAAGAATGATTGAATCTGTTTAACTTAGTGCAAAATACGTTATAGGTTCTCAATAAATATGTATTATGTGATTAATACCAGAAAAATATCCCAATAGTCATTTTCCAGAAAGCCTTTTAATGTTGTCAGGTTAGTTTCAAAACATGTTTATAATTTGGTTTTGTATAATTTGATTTTGTAATAATGCTTTTTACTTCTCAGACTGACATAATTACCTTTCTGATTTGTACATTATTCATGTGTGGCTCTGCTTGTTTCACAATTGAACTGAGTAAAATGGCTCTCACTGAAATTGCACTCAATTAAGAGTGTGTATATACAACTGCTTATGCATTTTTTTTTTTATCTTTTAACTTACCAAGTTAACTGCCATTTTAGTTTCTGGTTTAGGCTTGAATTTAATTTAATCTGAATCAAATTCTCACAAAAGAACTGAAAGCCTCATATAGCATAGTAGAATTCCTTGAATTTGTGAAGAGAAAATAAGTTTACATACAGATAAAAGAAACTATAGAAAGCTGATCTACATGTGGTTTTATGACTTAAAATATTACACTATTTAAGTTTCTGTCAAAACAATTTGCAACTAATCTATTTGGATCTACACTTACATGTTTGGAAGAACAGTGAGATAACATTGGAAAATGAGAAATAGTTTTTATAAAGACAAATCTAATATTTCAAGTAGTCATTGACTCAGCAAACACATTTATCATGTGCTCTGAGGTGGGTGCTGTGTTGGAGATGAAGTTTAAAGGGCATAATTTGATTTTAAATAGTTCACATTCACATAAAAAAGGACAATGATAAAATGTAAGTGCTATAAAAAATGTGGCAGAAATCAAAATAATAAAAAAACACAGATATATGTCTTTTTCTCCACCTTCTAAGGAGTCTCATTTGTAAGTTGCTTATTCTGAAAATAGGTGAGTAGCATTAGGGAAAGATGTAGTCTTTGAATAAAAACTTAGAGATGTCAAGAAAAGAGAACATACGTAAAGAAAGGCTGATGAGTTTCCAGTTTAAGGTTAATGGATAAAATTGGGGGAATCAGACATTATGAACCTAATGGTGGTATGCAATAGGAGGTGAATAACATCATCTAAATTTTAGTATCTACAAAAGAAAGAACCTCTAGATTTAACTCAGATTATAGGATATATATGAGACATAGAAGAACAAGTTAAGGCACATAAAAATGCAATCAACCCAAATCAGAATATAGACATTCTATAGGACAAAAACCAAGTTTGTCAAAACAAGAGAAGATGGGGGAATTGTAAAATAAAGAAAAAAGGAAAAAAAAAAAAAAAAAGACAAGACAAACAACAGCCAAATACAATGGGCAGACCTTGTTGGTTGGAATTAAACTGAAACAAAGCAACTAGAAAAAGCTTCCTTTGAGACAATTGAGTAAATTTGAATATCTCACTGATATTAGATAATATTAAAGAAATAACGGTATTTCTCTCAGGTATAAACATGGATATCATAGATAAATTTTTAAAATTTCCTTATCAGAGACACATACTGTGTTATATATGGATAAAATGACAGGATGATTAGTTTACTTTAAAATACTCTAAAAATGTAGGAGGAAGAGACAAAAAAACAGTTAATGTTGGTCCTTTTTTTTGAAATCGGGGATGGGTACATGGATGCTCATTATATACTTTTTTTACCTTTTGTATAGTTTTAAAATATTTCATAATAAAAAGTTAAAAAATAAAGACAATGAAGTAAAGATTTCCCTGTTCCTTTTTAGCTCTCTGAAATCACAGTTCTAGAATTTCCATTTGTTTGTTTATTACATACTCTATTTCTCTAATAATATTTTCTATCTTTGCATTCACAGTGAACATATTATATTTTATATATTTGAACACCAAAGGAATAGCTGCTTTAAAATTGTTTGAAAATTCCAACATCTGAGTTATGTCAAAGTTGGTCTCCATTATTTTTTCTCTTGAGAATGGGTCCATTGTCTAGCTCTTTGTATGCCAGGTAAGTTTAATTTTATGCTGGGCTTTGTCAATGTTATGCTGCAAAGATGCTGGATTCTTTTAGCTTCTGAAGAATCCATTTGTTAGTACAAGCAGGTCATTAATTTGGCTGGACTCAAAAAATAAACTCTGTCCTTTGAGCTGCTCAAATCTCCTGTCAGCCCTTTATCCTTTGCTGTATTGTGTCCTGTGCCTCGTTCAGACAAAGACTTGGGCAAAGTTTTACACAGTATTTGGGCCTCCTCGTTTCTGCCTCTCCTTTCTAGGATCCTCTCTCATTTTTAGTGACTATGGTTTCCTTAAAGTCTGTATTATGTTTCTTTAGGCCTAAAAGCGTGCAGGTTCTTATTAGAATTTTAACCACATCACAAATAATCAATTTCAGCTTGCTTTCAGGCTAAAAGTCACAAACTGGCAAAATCTTCATATGTTATTTCCTTCTTCCAAATGTCAACTTTTCTCTAAAATCTGCCTGTTTTTATTTTCTCCCCAGTGTTTCACATCATTTAAAAAATATTTCATCCACTAATTGTTGTTATCCATGGAAGGGTTGTATTTGCTTGGAGTTTTACGTGGCATCTCACACACACACACACACACACACACACACACACACACACACACACACAATTACCTAAGGCTGAAATCAAGTAATGAGGGTATAAGACTATTAAAAGGTGTAACATTAGAAGCACAGAGAAAAGATAATAAATGAAAAGATTACTGTAGTGGTGAAGAATGGATATGGGAAGAAAAGAAAATAGTACAAAAGTTCTCATTTCCTACAGATATGATATTAGTGCTAACAATAATAATAATACATTCAAATTCTGATGTTGTAATACTTGGATAGTGGGTGGAGGTGTTGCAGACTAGCTGAAGATAAATTTGATAAAGTGGGTTAGTATCAGACTGTGATGAGCTGCATGTAACATGCTAAGATATTTGAACTTTATCCTACAGAGGGAAAAGAAAGGGATTCCTGATAGCAATGGGAAAGGCTATTTATATAACAACTAGAGTTTATTTGGGAGAAGATTTTCAGAAGCCCTCAAATTATGTAATATATTTTCCCTAAAACAGAAACAGAGTCTTATGGTGATCATTACTCATTGTATACAAATACTGAATCATTGTGTTCTATACCTGACATTAGAATAATGTTGTATGTCAATTATATCTAAAAAAAAACAACAGTCAAATTTATATCCTCAGTAAACTTTTCTAGAGAAACCAAGAGTTATTGTTTTATGATCCATGTTCTTTTTAAGGAAGCAATGAGCAAAAAAACAAACAAAAAAAACTGCACCCCTAACACATTGAACCTATCTATCAATAGTGAGCCTGAGAATAAATTGTCATTTATTAGAAAGAAACTGCTCATTTAAAAAATAAAACTAAATATTACTGAGATATTACAAGTGTGACTTTCTCGAGATAGTTTTGGATTTACTAAAGCAACAATGAGCTGCAAACATCCTCGCACAAAACAAATAGCCATTCCACAAATGGATAGTAATAAAAAAGGTGAAATTAATATTGTCATTACGAACCTTTTCCTTAATATAAGCTTTAGCATGTAGTTTTTTAAAAAAAATGGTTTACCTCTGAAAGGAAATTTCACTTTTTTTTAAAATGGGTTGTGAATACACAAAATATACTGTGTGGAGAACATGATAAAAATTGACATAGAGTAAGTAACTACAGACTTTTTACAACACACATTACTGCTAACCCTTCCCTCTGCGCTTTTTCTATACGGCATGGATCAGTTTTAAGTTCCATCCTATATAAATAAAATAATAGTAATAATTTTAAGTTATCATTATCAAACACTAATTATCAGAAACCATATGAGGTATATTACAGTTTTAAATTTAATTATTGATGTGCATTTATAATGAAGATAACATTGCTTCATTTTACAGATGAAGAAATCATCAGGGGACAGGAGAAAGTATATCAATGTGTAACCGAGATTATAAAGCCAATAGACAACAGAGTTGGGGATGGTATATACTCAGTGTAGCATGAAAGACTTCTGTCCTTTTCATCATACTGCACTGCCATCCAAGCTGTAACACTGCTACAAGGCTGCCTGCACCCCTAGGTAGACATCACCATCGCTAACACAATTCAGCATCGGTGGTCCAGGTTCACCACTGTCATCCAAAGCAGCACACGCCACCTTCAACCATCCATCCTGCTAGGTTGCTAGCTTTATAAGTAGCTAAGAACCTTAAATTGTGGCTGATTCACCTTCCCATTAAGGGGTTACCGCAGCAACGCTGATAAAGCTGACTCACAGTTCAGGCATTAAAAAGAGATGGCTGTTTAAATAACTATACAGGGAAATGTATATTCTGTGATGTCTGTATTCTGAAAAGAGAAGCATCGTCCCTTAATTTAACTGTTTGTAAATCAGATATTTGGAGTTATAGCCTTTCTTCAAGCGAGGCATACTGTAGAGCCAAAGTCAATTCTCAATAATATCGTGACTTAAATAAAGTAGGTTTTATTGCATTCCTAATCTGCCTTCAGCAGGACCAGTTGGCTTTTTTACATTTAGTATCTGGCACCCTAACTGCAGAGTTTCCACTGCAGGCTTTCATGGCAATCTGTTTCCCAACCCCAGGCACTCATGCTATAGACCAGAGATTAATTTATGTTTTTAAAGAAAAAAAACCACAATGCTTATTTTTGAGGTGTAATTTAGTTTCATGTATTTAAGGGTATACTGTCTTCCAGTTTCTGTCTGGTATTAGGTACTTTTAAATGCCTATGAATAATTGTATTTAATAGTTTGTCCAGATTACAACGGTTATAACTGGGAGGTTTGGTGCAACCACATCTCTTCACCCCCATTGCTGGAAGTTGTCTAGACCAACGTCTTAATATGAGACTCAAAGAGGATTCATGCATTGACATGTAGGGAAGTAGATTCATGAATATTTTTAACTGATACAAAATTACGTGTGAATGTATTACTGTGAGGAGAGAGACTCACTTTCTTCAGATTCTCAATGAGGTTTGTGACATATAGAGAAAGGTTAAGAACCACTCACAGCCTTACCAAGATTTAGATATGCTTTCAAATGTCACTACAATTATGCTACTTAAAGTAGCTTTCATCTTAGTTATTCCTTTACAGATAATTCAAGTGGATTTTAAACTATTTTTAATTGACAAGGGGAAGCAAAAAGCATAATTGCTCCCAAGGTAGCAATTTCTCCTTATTCTTGATGATCTGAATGCCAGATGTTTATATTTATATTCACCTCTATTGCAAGTATAATACCGAAAAAAACACAGAATTTTGGATTCTGCATCCCAGTCTCCTTATGTGCTCCAGGAAATGGACAGGGTTTTGCATAAAAAGATGTGAGAAACTCCTTTATGTACATCAAGACAGAGTGGTAATAAAATCTAAGTTTTGATTGCTGACTCGGGCCTTGAATGCATTATATTAATCTGATTCATCAGAATGGAACGGGGCAGATTTAGTGTTTTCCTCAAAAATTATGCATAAAGATTCATTTTAATCTCTCTAAACAAGACTACTACTCCATTCCATTTTAAAACTTGATAGAATCATCCCAGGTTTAGAATTAGCTACACAGAGAGTTCAAATTGAATCTACATTATTTAGTTATTGGATTTGAAAGAGTTTACTTGATTAAAAACAGGGAAACAAATGTGTTGGTTCTTTAGTTTTCAACTGTCTGGACCTATACTATGAACTGTGGGGTTGAAGCTGTATTTCTGTTATACAGTGGCTGGTGACTGTCAGTGATTCATTTGTTTTATAATTTTCAACACCTGCTCTGAAATGCCAGACACTCTTTAATCGAGTGCAGTATTTATGCAATAGGAGAAAAAGATAGATGACCATACATACTGTAATAATTATATCACAAGCACTATATTCACAGCAAGCACAGGGATTTGTGGGGTGACATTAACCAGATAGTTAAGAATATTAGAGATAACATCTAGGAGGGAGACAATCCCTGAAATTATTTTTACTTAATGACAAAAGGTGATAAGGCTTTTATTCTTGCATGATTAGGAAATGGGTGACAGAACTTGTCAGTATGAAACTGAGCAGGATGACATGTCAATTGTAGTGAAATGGGAGGTATTCAGAACGTTTAGGTACCATACTGAGGTAAGCGTGGCAGGAAATGAGGCTGAGAGTTTGGCTGGGACAAGATTATAAGCCTTAGAGACTTATGGGGGTCCATGACCTTTAAAAAGTTGAGATATAGAAATAACAACAAAATAGTAAAACAGTTTTAAAGTCTCATCTTCATACAATTTCACGATTGACTTATGTAACGATGAGAAGAGGATCATGCAATCATTAGCCAAAAATGTCACTGCTAGCAATTTGTGAGCAATAGTACAGAGCGTAAGAGGGTATTTGAGTAATCAGAGTTAATCCATGTTTAACATGCGACTCTGGTGTTCTCACCCTTCAAGTGGCTTTAAATATATGTAATGTTCTTACTTCATTCCCCCCACCCCCAAATCCTTTAATTCTTCTTCTCAGGTGAGCTTTATTTTATGTATAAGAACTCTTAAAAGCCAGAAGGGAATTTAGATTCTGCCTGAAGGAGAGAAGAAAATTAAACAAATCATTCATAGCCTCTACTGGGATAAGATTAATTTCAAGATAATAACTCCTGCACTTACAACAACCTAGAAACCTTCTCTGTAGCCCTAAGAGCACTTTACCTCCAGGACCTCCAGTAGGCCCCTATCAAAACAAGCAAGTTACATTCTTCACGCAAAAGAGCCATGCCAGTTGTCTGAGAGGTGAAGACCTCCAGATATACGATTAGGTGGCTCATTTGTCAGAAAGAATCCCTTTCAAGACTAAAGCTAAAAATGTGGAACTTGTATTTTAAATATGAACTTATGCGTCTAAGAAAGTAGTAGGCATGACATTATGGTCAAAATATACAGAAAGCATCATTTCCAATTTTTAAAAAGATGGAACCTAAACTCATATTGCTAAAAAGTGTTCATACACACACACACACACACACACACACACACACACACACATTTTGTCCTTTTGTTATAATAAGCAAAAGACAGTTGCAGACTTGAGATAGAAAGTAGGGCATGTTTTAATTGGGAGGCACAAACATAAGATAAAAGGACTCTTCTCGTGTGAATCCTATGTAAAGGAAAACTATTGAACACACCCAGTTTGCCTTATGAGGAGTGGGCCTGGCACTTCATGTTATAATCATTGTCTCATTGCTCCTTTCCACAATTGTCACAATTGCAGAGACTCGTGATATTTACAATTGTTTAATTTGGGGGAACAAGCAGTGTCATTTATCACCTTGTATTTTCACTATTTCTAACCATTGATTCTAATCACTGAGGGAAGTAAACAAGTGCAGGGATGGTCAGCCTGAGAAGCCTAGTATATGATACTGAAAACAGGCAAATGGATTTGGGAAGAATGCAATCACTTGGTAAAAAGGACAAAAAAAGATTCCTCCTGAACATTACTTTTAAAGCATGTGTCCTCTTCTTTTTCTTTAAGTACAATTTTACATGTATGTTTGTATGTTTATGTGCATCAATCTTTAGCAAAATTTTTGGTTTGGAGACATTCCTGAACTAAAATGTATTTAATTGCTTAACAGACAATTGCCATACGTATTTATTCTAATATATTTCTTTCTCACCCAGATTATTACAATTTTAGGTGGCTATCATGTACAATCAATCCCATGTTCTTATCTTCCATCAAAACACTGATTGTGATAAAATGCTAAGGAGAGCTTGCCAAAATTTTGGTCAGAGAGAGTTAGGCAGTTCCTAACAACCAAGAAGTCTTTTCTGACTTATGTAAGAAGAATGCTTTCCTGACATATATAAGAGAGAACACATAGATAGATGGTTATAATGTAAAGATCATTTTATCTTAAAGCCAACTAATATGTTGAGTCTCCCTTCCAAAAATAATTTGCAATGAAAAACAAGTAGTCAGTATAAATGTATGCACCAACCTTTGCAAGTCATTTGTCTCTTTTAAGTCAAGAACCTTTAAATGCTTGTATTCATAACCTTTTGCCTAAAAAATTCCAATAAGTGAATGTTTTCTATAGAAATAACCTAATTTCGGTAGATAATAGATTTCTGAAAGTATTAATTAGAGTGTTATTTATTATAGAAAGAAATTTGAATAACCAAAAAGCCCTAAAATAGAGTAACAATTAGATACATTTACTACAAACACAAGCTAGAATATTATATCACAACTGCAATTATGTTTATAATGATATTTTTAAGTATAGGACAAATATTAGCTCATCAATTTAAATAAAAAGGTACAGTTAAATAGTTCAACAACTCACTCACATGTGCACTGGATATCTACATGAGAACATTCATAATAGCCCTAAACTGGAAACAGCTCAAACGTCCATAGACAGTGCAATGGAAACAAATTGTGGACTATTTAGACCAAGTAATACTTTATAAATCCTAAATGAACTGTAGCAACAAGCAATAACATACATAAAAGTTATTAATATGGTGTTGAGCAAAGGTACAAAATACATGTAGTAAGACACAATTATACAAAGTTAAACAACAACGTTACTTAGAGAGGGTGCTTAGGCAGTAAAAGTCCAAATAAATAAGTACAATAAAAGGAAGGACATGATTATCACAAGGTCAAGATAGTGATTCTCTCCAAAGAACAAAACGGATACTATCAAGGAGTTAAATTACGTAACAGGCTTCAAGGATGTTAACAGTGTCCTGCTTCTTTACCCGGGCAGTGGTTACATAGATTCTTTTAAATTAATTGTTGTTAGTACTTTCAAATCTGAAACAATGTATTTCACAACGCCAAGTGTTTTGAAAAGGAATTCAGACTACCTCGTTTATTCCAAACTCTGTAGGATTAGCAGAAAACAGAAATCGAAGAATCAATAGAATTAATACAAGTAAATATGAGAGGGAAGGAATTTCCAGATATGAAACTACACGGCCAAAAGGAAGACTTAGGGTAACAAAATAGACAAGTTAGTCTGTATTGATGGGTATATGAAGGAGAATAAAGGGAAATTAAGCTGGAACATTATAGGCAAAAGAAGCCCCTGAACACTTAAGCACATTAGATACAGCAGTAGGAGTAAGGTAATGGTATTTTACCTGAGTAACAGACCTGGATTATTCAGTTGCTTTCCCTATGCCCCATCCACAAAATCAGCATCATCCCAACAGCCTGAATCGCTGGGATGTAGAAAAGGCAGGGCTGAAACAATTTTAGCAATTTCCTCTTTCCAGGACCAAGAGCAGTTTGATATATCCACTTGCAAACACTATGAAGTTTTAAATCCCCCAACTCCTATCTATGAATCTAGGTCTCTAAGATGAAAGTTCTGCTTTGGTTGCTGCTGTACATATACTGTTGTTTCATTAGTTCCTGTTCCAGACTAAGCCCTAAAGTGGTTGAGCTTTCCAGATTATAACTCACATTTATAACTCATAATTCACATGCACCGTCTCCATATTCTTCTGCCCAGTAGGGAAACCTTTATGGCATTTGGAGTTCGGTGCTCAATATACGCATAGCTTGCCTTTTTTTTTTTTTCCTTTTTAAATTAAATGTATTGGGGAGACAATGGTTAGTAAAATCTCCCTGACAGCCCCTCATATCTAGGCCTGCTCTCTAGTTAATTGGTGCCTAGTGCCTCCTCCTCAGTAAGCCTGGCTGTGAAAATGTGGACAAGTTCCATGATTTATTTGCATCTCCATTCCTGACTTTAAAAATAGAAATGACACTTGTTTTTCAACAAGTAACAATGGGGATGAAAATCAACTGCTACATATGTGAAGAATTAATTCTATATTTTTGGCTAAAATAATATCCTTACTCCTAGAAGTGATGGAAAAACTGAATAAATATGTTGCAATTATCAAGTATACTTTTTAAATAGAAAAATAAATAAAATTTTCATGTTTCATGCAAGTGAAAACATCCCTGCCTAAACATTTAACAAAAATTATCTTTGAAATATACCATGGCAGTATCATTTCTTGATAAGAAATGAGAAAAATCTCAGACTAATTTCTAATGGCCTATAACGTAGTATTCATTACTTGTGATGACTCATACATAATATTTTCCTTTCCCTTAAGAATAAAAAGCCTCCACAGCACAAAACCAAACAAAAAACCCACCATGAAGACATTTTTTAAAGTCTTGGGTGTTTATATTTTAGCTAACTAAATTCTTGATTTTAAAAAAAAGTATGAAGACTGTTTTGTTTTCAGATACTTTTAAAAAAATTTAAATATAATACTTTCCCAATAAGACAATCACGACAGAGGGTGGTACAAACAATTAAAATAGCTTTGGTTATAAATTATCCCTCCAGAGACTGTGACTTGTAGTGATACATCTGTTTTTACAAATAATGCTTGTAATAACATTGCATTACTGAAGTTTCTTCTATGTAAATATTTGTTCCAATCCAACTTATCCCGAGTCACTCCCACTAAAGCTGCTTGATGGGTGCTCCTTGGGAACTTCATTTTTTGATATTTTTCTATTCTCTAGTTCCTTGACTGTTGCATGAGTCAATGTGCAAGCCAAGGGATCTGTCAGCTCTAAATTCTTGTTTCATGTGCTGTATATTATTAAAACATAATATCTTCCCTCTGGCTGTTTTCTGTGCAAAATTGTAAATCAATTTCAGTTTCTAAGTGGGAATATAAAAGAGTATCTACTTATCTTATGTATTAGTAAGACTCTGACTACAAGTAACTGAGTTCCTTCAGCTAGCTGAAGCAGGAAAAAAGGGGGAAAAAAGGAATTCAGGAATCCTCAGATGACAGGAAAGACATCAGGAACCTTGGTGGAATTTTCTCAATTTTATTTATGTAGCTTTCTCTGTGGAAACTGACTTCTGCTGCGTGAAAGTGCATACAGGAAGATATGGATGCCCCTTGCTCCTGAATTCTACAAAGTTCCAAATACTTGTAGAATTCAAGGGAATGTTTCTTGGTCTCTATTCTCAATTTGCGAGAGGGAAAGAGGTTGCCCCAATCCCATCGCAACTTAAATGCTGGTCATTACAAGTCAAAACAAACCTAGCTGCTGGAAAGCAACCCCTTTAGATAAGAGTGGGAAACAGTTTAAATATGTCTACTATAAGCTGTCTAGTCCCAAACTTGCTTTTTTGTTCCTTGAAATACAAATCCTCACTGTTAAATATGTCTACTATAAGCTGTCTAGTCCAAAACTAGCCTTTTTGTTTCTTGAAATACAAATCTACTACCTTTGGCCTCAATTTGAATTCAGGCCTAGAGTCTGAGAAGAGGCCTACGAGCCTAAACAGATATATTTGTAGTAATTAGTCCCTTTAGGAGAAAACACAAAAGGCTTTCCGATCTACTCTGTGATTCGGTTCCCTAAGGTAACTTTGGCATCTACAATGTGTAGCTATTCAAGACCACTGCTTCAAGTCTCATACCCAGCCTCACTAAGCAGGTAGACAATCTGAAGCAAATGCCAGGAATCTATGTTACAAGGGAGAAGCTGTGAGTATCAGGCAAAAACAATGTGCAATTCATTCCTCCTATTAATGAGCCATTTCCCCTTCAGGCAAATCATTTCACCAAAGTATGATAGTGAAGGACTTCAGTCAGACCTTCTTGACAAATTGGACATGTTGTTGGATAGGTGCCACTGTTTCAGAAAGAAACACAAGGCTTTTTTCAGCAGAGCTTTCTCACAAAGCAACCTGGAGAGAGAACACACAATTCCATCAGTCCCAGATTATCTGATGTGAAACTTCAGAGGATTTCCTTATGGGACCAAGAAGAGAAGAAGGCATTGGGGCAGTAAAGGAAAACTAAGTTTACAAAGAAGAAAGTCAGAGATGAATTTAATTAATGGCAAGAGATATTGACAAGACATATACTACAGAAACTGGAAATTAAAAAGATTATGCTCTTAACCTATTTTTCCTGATTTTTATAAAAGCTATAGCTCAGAGGCAGGAGACTCAGAAAAAATGAAGTTATGTCATCAGCACAGCAAAGTACTCCCACTGAAAAAGCTTGGCTGTGTATGTTTTCCTTAAAAATACTGGAGCATATTTAACAAAGTCAACATATTTTGATGGGACTAAAATTCTTATATGAGTAACAGGATAAATTTAAGAAAACCATCCTCTTTGTTATGTTGCAAAATTACAAAACATTTCTCAGGAAAGTATTCTCTTTCTTGTAATACCATTTAGGAGATGGGGGATGCATGACAGTCGGACAAAACTGAAAGTCAGAAATACCTGAAATGTTACCAATGGGGAAGAAAATCACCATACTACTATAATACTTTTAAAAGAGAGAGAATAAAGGGGAAATGGAGGGAGGGAAGGAGGGAGGAGTGAGCAGTAAGAATCTTGCATTATTGTTCTGAGAATTCTCATAACCGACATCCGTTGCTGTTTCTCCCTTTATTCTGCCCTATTTTATAAAATGTTTGGCCTTAATCACTTTAGGAAAGTAAGTACAATAAAAGTGTGTGGTTTTCTAAATACACAGAGCCCAGTAATTCCTATGAGACCCCTGTCAGGATTTTGGAATAGATATCATGACTACTCTATGAAGAGTATCCATTAAAAAGAGATCATTTGTTACTCTGATTTTTATAAGCAGTATTTACATTGTACCAGACAGTATCAGGGTGCTAAACCATAAAAAAAAACCCACAATGTTTAATGTGTCCTTTGGCAGTCCTGCGAACTCAAATTAGGATACCTGATTCAGATTGTATGTTACCCATGTCTTTCATCCTTAAATTCTGCCACCGTAACTGCTGAAATATAAGATACTGATTTTTCAGCTCATGGGATTTTCAGCTTCACATCAATGGCAATGTATAAATATTTGTCCAGCATAAGGAAGCTGATTCCCTCCCCACTCCCATAACAACAACCTCACTTCAGGACAACATAGGGGAAAACCGACCCAGCTGCATCCTGGCACAGAGAATTAATTATCAGTGAAATGATGGTAAAATGAGAGGTTTAGACAACACTTTATCTTCCTTCTATTAATATGTGGTATCACTGCTGGGAGATCACATTGGATCCAACCTTCCCAAACTCTGAAAAACATTCTACCATAAAAACTGTATTACCTTTCTACCTGACCTGATTTTTTTTTTTTTTTTTAGAACTAGAATCCCTGTTGTGGGCTATCCCACTATATCAGTTGTAAATTAACTGTTCTGTTTTTCTCATTTAAAAACTATTACACAAATGGGAAATGATGAGAAATGGTTTTTCAAAGGCTATTGGTATTTGTAGCAACTGGTTTCTGGATTAGGAGTTCTTTGTGAGGGAGGGTCACGTCTCATTTATTTTTGCATTTTCCAGTTTCTAGCACAGTACTTCACACACAGTAAGAACACAACAAAATTTAAAGGAACAAATGGACTCCAAATGAAGCATCATGTGGAAAGAGGAGACCCTCTATCCCATTAGACAGTGACACCATATAGGAAGCTCATATTCAGTTTGAATTGAATTTGACTTTTTCTGTTTTAGTCACAGACCAAGATCACAAGAAAACAGCACACTTACAAGGGTACTTAATGTTGAAATCCAAGAGCTAAGCCTGGGTTATGTATGAAGAAAGTATTAGTAAGGCATTCACACTAAGCTTGATTACTATGACCTGTATTACTAACAGAAGGAAAATAACCCATCTAACAATCAGGGGAGAGTTTCAATAGGTCAAGACAGGCACATCAATGAAATAATGAAATGAAATATTGTACTGTGTTTCCCTGAAAATAAAACCCAACCGGAAAATAAGCCCCAGCATGATTTTTCAGGAGGACATCCCCTGAACATAAGCCCTAATGCATCTTTTGGAGGAAATATAAGACTCGGTCTTATTTTTGGGGAAACGCGGTATATTTATACAACTATGAAAATGTTAAAGAGTCTTCAGTAACATGATATACCAAATTACTTCATGCCATACTTCAGATCCTACTCTCCTATTAACCTTGTCTTTTTCTCACTATAGTTCTGCTGCAGTGACCAGCTTTGCCTAAATTCTAACTGATTCACATGAGCTCAAGGTGACACAGGGTGATGGCCAATACTCACACGTAGCCCCCTGCCTTCTACCCCAAGACTTTCCTGTTGACACTGAGGCCTGACTCACTATAAGACTTGCTCATACCCATGCACATGAGAGAGTTAATATCTTGTGGGACAAAAGACCTAGGGAAAAGAGTAGCTGGTGGATAAATTCTTCCCCTGTTCTCCCCCACAATTGAAAATTCTATGATATAGTTCATAAGCCTTCTTGGAGAATGTTTCCATAAGACAGAGCTTAAAATTTTGTGTTGGTTCTGCCTGCTTTACTTACCTTTTTCCTTATTTCTGCTCTCTGGAATTATACTTCCTAATGAAATAGTAGCACATAAGCCTTTGTCTCACACTCTGCTTTCTGGAGAAACCAGGTAAGACATTTAAAATGGTCTGAGAAAGTAGACTTTCAGGCCAAGATTTTGGAGCTGGAAGACCCATTTGCTGGCTAGCAGCAAGCATTTTGCTTCACATGGTCAGGACAGCAGTATACTTTCAATTTCTTTTCCCAGAGAGGTTACTACTCTCCTGCTCCCTATTATATTATAATCTTCAGAGTCCTTGATCATTGTTGACATTTGAGTGAACATCAAACAAGTCCATTAATTTGACAGCATCCTATTAATTTGACTTGATGAGCAGTAAGTGACAAGTATGCTAATGCCCTCGTAAGATGCATGCACGTCAGAGGACTAAAAATAAGATCCATGAATCCTCAGGTTGTGCCATATTGGTGAGGTTTTTGGGGGATCTAATGGCCTGGGCCTTTAAGGTAAAGTATGTGGTTGCACCTTGCACCTTATACAAAGAATAGAGAGACAAGCACTTGCACTCTTTGGATTTTGAACGAAACATGTATTATACTTGTACTCAAACCCATGTATTTGGAGACTCAGAAGACTACTAGTTTTGAAGGGCACTCAGAGTAAGAGGAACCTATAGTAGACATGAGCTGTGGTGTAAGCTCCCCCAGTAGTTGGACCATCAGACCAGCTATTACAGTTGTGTCAGACGTTTCTGTGGTAGATAAGAACGCTGTGCAGAGGCTCTGGCAAACCCCTAGAGTTATGAAGCAAAACTATGTCTTCATGGACAAAATCTACTCTGTGTTTAATAAACAGTTCCCAGGGTACCTGGGCTGTCATAGAAGCTGAGTAATTGTGGTTTAGGAATGACCAAGTGGTTTAGGAATGATGCATTATGAACTGACTGTTACCAGATCTGAGTTATAAAGCAGGATAGCAGAGCAGAGTTCTGGTGTATTATACAAATTACATTTTGGGAAGAAGGGTCCTCAGTAATTACAAGAAGAGTGATTAACAGGTGATCAGAATTCCATGTCAATTATCTCTATTATGCTGACATCTTGACTTCAACTCGCACTGATGCTCATGTGGGTTTTTTGTTTATTAGTTTTTATAATCAATAGACAGAGGCGAAATGAACTTGGGCCTGGTTCACAGATGGGTTGGCACAATAAGAAAATAGAGTCCTGCCATGGTAAAGCCCTACACAAGGTGGCCCGAAGGAACATTGGGGATCTGTGAGCAGTATTAGGCTATCCACTTTGTATGAAGGGAGCAGTCGCATGAAGTCCAAATATACAAAGATTCCTGGTCAGTGACAGATGTTTGGGGTAGATGATAAAAGGCCAGGAAGAAAAAAAAGAGAATGGGCAATTTGAGACAAGAAAACATGGGAGGACACTAGGAGACCTGGTAGTGCGAGGAATTTGCTGTCCTAGACACAGAGGTGCTTCCGGTTCTCTCGGCCATGACGGCCTCTTGCTCTAGCTGCCACAGTGGTGACAAGGTATGTGTGTGTTCTGACCAAACTTCCGGATACGAACTGACAGCTGCATGGCGGTAGTGTGCTCTCTCACCCCTGCCTGTTGACACCTAGGTTTGAGACACAGTCAGACCCCACTGAATTCCATTTTGTCCCCAAGCATGCGCAACGCAGAAGTTTAGGGGACTGCATAAGCTGTGGGGGAACTGGCAAGTAGGAAATGGAGCCAATGTATAAATTTTCTCCCTTTCTCCCTGGACAACAAAGGTCCTAAGAGAGTGTGTGAACTTTCTCACATGATGGACCCCGATACCAAGTAATCAATGAACTTACTACCAGTCAGTCTGCCATCATATCTTTGTATGAGCTTCCCTTTATCCTGCTTTACTTCCTCTGCCCCTTCCTGTCCTGCTCCCTAGGTTATACTCCAAAACAAAACCATAGGCTCTGATTTCTGGAAAACTAGCTTAAGACACATGGGAAAAGCATCATGATATAAAGTTATGTGACAATAATAGGATACAACATTTTATATGAGAATGACTCTAGCTTTGTAAAAATTGATATCTAGAGAAAATATTAAGAATAATATATAAACAAAGTGTTATTTCTTGGGAGCAAGATTAGAAATGGTTATTTATTTTATTTTCCATAGTTTCCAAACAATGAACACATGTAAACTTCAAAACCTAAAAAAAAAGAAAGAAAAAAAAGTTCTATGGAAAACACTGTCAGCAGGTTTCTGTAATAGATAGGGGTCCAATGGCATAGTCACGGTGAGGTACCAAATTTCACACGAAACAAGCATGGAAGTCAAAACCAAGCAAATCTAAAGTAAAATGTCAGAATCTATTGAAAGGATAAGAGAAGTAGTTTACAGTGGCAGTCTTATTTAAGGACTGATGTCTCTTGATGTTATTACTGTTACAGGAAACCTAACATCAATATGTAACAGAGGTATGAAGTAATGAATAATTTCCCAATTAAAAAATTAAACAACATCTGTGAGTATAGAAGAAGATACTCATGAAGGCCATAGGACAAAATGCTTGAAATTTGAAAAAGTCTTAAATTCCTGGTCTCTGAAGTTATGGAATATAGGAGAAGCTAATTTCAGGAAGGAGAAATTATGACATAGGTATAACTAAATAAAAAATACTACTACATTAACATTTGTCAAAGCAATAAATCTTTGGAAATGAACTATATTTAGACAAGTTGATGAAGACATAAGGAAACAATATAAGACTCCAAGGAACTAGTAGATAAGTTCTTATTTGGCACGAGAAGAGGAGGGATTGCATCCCTGCTTAGAGGAAGAAGTGGAGATGTGAAGAATTAAGTGGCAGAGATAGGATGAAAATAAGTGAGGGGCAACATGGACAAAGACAGGGATGATGATGCCAACCTTTCCTTTAAACCTATAAGTCATGTCTCTGGAACCCTGGAATGCTGCATGGGAGCAGAACAGTGAAGAAGGACTCAATTTTAGAACCAGCTGTTTGTTGCAAAA
This sequence comes from Rhinolophus sinicus, assembly GCF_057876585.1. Lineage (NCBI taxonomy): Eukaryota > Metazoa > Chordata > Mammalia > Chiroptera > Rhinolophidae > Rhinolophus > Rhinolophus sinicus. The sequence goes on from NC_142516.1 coordinate 58,499,965, forward strand.
CCGAGATGGAATTCAAAGATGCAGGAGTGCAGAAGCAGAGAGAGCTGAGAGCCTATCAGAGATGGAACAGGAGCTGCAAGCTGTCACAGGAGATAGGACTGGCGAGGATGGGTGTTGGTTGCAGGACTCATGACGGTGAGATGTAAACCAAAGTAAATTTGTGGTTGTGGGCTCAGGATAAAAAAACTCAGCTTGAGTTGATAGCCAGGGAGCAATGTGAGGAAACTACATATCAGGAAAGATGGTGGCCCCTCAATTACTTCTTTATCATCATGCTGCCTGTCATCCCTCTGCCAGATTTGTAAAGTAGAATGGGAATTTTAAAGTAGCCATCTGGAGGGATATCTTACAGTCATTTATTATTATTATTATTTTTAATTAAGCTAGACCCTTGTAAATGGGGTGAAGCAAGTCATTATAACTTGGAAGTCCATTCGAAGAATACAGTTTTAAAATAAAATGTTAAGCACTCAGTGACATTGATGTTGACTTTCCCCAGACAGGACCACAAAACTTCATGCTTCCACTTGTAACTTGAAGTGATTGATCTCAATTTGCCTAATTCAGGAAATGGAAATATTCATGGGGGGGGGGGGTAAACAGACTTGGCCATGTTTGTCAGTGATAGAGAAGGAAATGGGGGTAGACAGCAGGGGACTGAGGGAAAGAAGGGGCAGGATAAAATTAAGGGGAAGCAAGGCCAGCGTCCCAGATGTGTGATGTATGCAGCCTGCCCTTAGAAAGGTCCCAGTTTGGGTTTAATGCCCTGCTGTCGGCATCTTGAAATTCTTAGTTTTTGCTTATTTATATTTTAACAAAAGGCCCCCACCTTCATTTTGTACGAGGCCACACAAGTTATGTAGCTGACCGTGAGGAAGAGAGAGAAAGGGAGCAAGTTGAAATGGAAAGAAAGAAACATAAAAATTATGTTGCTCAAGTTAAGACTAAAGAAGCTGGAGGTGAAATGGGCTTCATGTGGCAGGTGCTTGGTGACACAATATTGTGCAGAGTGGGATGGGGAGAAATTGGAAAGTTGAGGATATTTGATGCTGTTTTATTGTCATAAACTGCTCAATTAAGCTCACATGTGCCATCCTCTTAGTTTTTCTAGAACCATAGCATAGTGAAAAAGCTAAAAAAATATGCAAATATGATAAGGGAAATAAATGTGAAAACAAGCTGGATATGCACATGTGTATGTGTGTGGTGGGGAAGGATGGATGGAGGGGGGTCAGTGCTTCATTCTTCAAAGAATGAGACCTCTGGCATCTCTAGGACATTGGAATCAGTGACCTGGAAGAGTATGGGGGGGGGGGGGGGGACACAGAGAATAAATTGAAGTGCCTTTTACCATAAAATGCCAAAAAATCCAACTTGAACTAAATCTACCTTATACAAATTTTCCTAAAAAATGGGATTATATTATATTTTCTTTGTCCTATTCTAACTCTGGGTATTTGTGGCAAACAATAAAGATCATGGTGCCAGTCCTAAGAGAGCTTAGAGCCTAGTGAGTCTACGTGCACAAGTAACAATCTTATTAAAGTTGTTATAAGTGCTTTGATGACTATATGATGAGTTATAAAAATTCTTATATTGGAAGCCTAATCTAGTAATAGGGAGAGAATTGAGAACCTTCCTGAAGAAACAGCATATAAGCTGAGATTTCCACAAACAGGGGTCAGCCAGGCATGAGGTGAAGGAATTAAGGGAGGATTTCACACCCACTGCAGAACCATGGAAAATTACATGTGGCCAAGGGCCCCAGAGCAGAGAGTTTGCTTTTCTTTTGGTTCCTGTTATACCTTACCACCTGGGACAGTGCCTGGCACATAGTAAATGCTCAATATCAATTATAAAATGAATGAATGAATGAATGAATGAATGAATGACATGTGCTAGGATAGCATTAAAGTTTGAGAAGCGCTGAGTTCAAGAGATCACGGTAAAAGCAAACATTCAAAGAGTAAGCAGATTGTAGTCACTAACAACAAGATGAGCAATAAATCCAAGAAACAGTGTGAAAGGCATGACTAATGAAGTATGTAGGTCTGAAACAGCTTGAATCACTCTGGTTCAGAATCACAATCCTCAGAGACCAGCAGTTTTTAACAGGCCATACATTAAAGAAGTCCATAGTTTAAAAAGTTGTATCTCTTACATATTCGTTATGCAACTCTAAGTAATGGATCACCCTTTACAGAAACCAGCTCAATCCTAGTAATTCCATATACCTTTGAGTAAACTATAGCATGCATTGCTTATGAGTTGTTAAAGCTTGGATAGAAATGGTCTTTTATTTTCTTTCAGTCTAAGATAGCCTGTCCACTGACCAAGACAGGGGATTTTTATTACATAATTCTTAAGTCTCTTTGCTGGGTTGTTTAACTTGGACAGAAATGTAAGTCTTAACACAAACTCACTGTGGTGAGTGATTCAGGACTGGTTCCCCTTTCTTTTCTATGATTTCACTGTCTCCACTAAAGGATTGCCCCACCTACAGACTTAATTTTCTGAAAGAGTGATTTTGTAATAAAAAGAAAATTGGAACCCTACCTAAATTATTGTTTGCTCTTTCAGATTTTATAATCACCTCAATGATAATTTCCTGCTTAAACCACCTAATCTTGCTATCTCTAAGGGAACATAGTATAACTTAAAGTATTTATTTTGTTAATTGACATTCTTTGCCTTTTACAAATGCCAGCAGGAGCTATTTAAAAATCACAATATCTTTTCATGATTTATTTGATGAAGGCCAGTACATGTAATAACACATAGGGAGCGTCTGATGGCAAGAACTATGTCATACCCATTTTTAAAGTACTTTAAATCCATTTTTAAATTGCCTAATACATATCCATTTCCTATCTACAGCCTATTTTCTCATTGAACAATTTTTAAAATCTATTTTTATTCAGTGCCATTTATTTGGTGCCAAACATTGAGCCAGGCACCACATTCACATGATCTCATAGATTGACTCCAGATATAAAATTCTAAAAACAATACCTAGTACAGCGTGAGCACTCAGTAAATACTGGCTATTAATTCCTCCTTTAATCTGCACATATCTAATAATAGCTGACATGGTTGGTACTGTTACCCCACACCACAAATGAGGACATGGCACTCAGGGTTGTGAAGCACGAAGCAACACGCCCAAAGTGACCCAGCTAGTATGTATCTGAAGAAGTCAGGTTTCCCTGCTCTCATGCAACCTCTTCTCACCACACGTGATTTCAGAATATTCTTGGAAGGTGTTCTGTGGCTCATCAAAGAAAATACATGCCCTGAAAATATGGAAACCTAAGCCCAGTTCAGACATACGGCGTAATAAAGAGTCCACATCGAAGGAAGAAAATTGAGTTGCTTTGTCTGGAGAAGTGATGTCCGCAGGATAAGAAATGCAGGATGCAGAGGCTGCTGGAAGACCGAAAGAAAACCCAAGCTGTTGTGTATGTATGTGTCCTTTTTCAAGGCAGAAGCCATCTGCAGTGCTCATTCTTCCAGCACAATTCCGTACGAAGTATTAGCTATGCATGAGGCACTGTGCTGACACTGAACAGTCAGACAGAGGCGGGTGTGTGACAAGCACGTACTGCTCTTAGGATGCAAAAAGATTAATAGCAAAACAGACCCAAGACAGACAAATAATAAACAAACTTCAAACTGGGTTATACCCTGTGAAGAAAGTGAACAAGATGCTGAAATAGAAACCTAGTTACAACTTTAGATGTTCAGGAAGCAGTCCTTGTAGTTTTCAGATTTTCATATTAACTTTTAAAATATAATTAATGCTATTCTAAACCATAAAAGTACATCATGAATAAGTAGAGATTGTCCCATAAGTACAATGATACTTCAAAAAATCCATTAATATAATCCATCAAATTGATGGGTTAAAAACAAAACATCATATGGTCTTACCAGATTCAGAAAAAAAAAATCATAAAATGTACCACATCTACATGACAGAAACTCACAGCTATATTTTAATACAGGACTTATCTAACCCTAATGAAAGGTATTCACAGAAATACCTAGAGCATTGGTTCTCAAACTTTACTTTGTATGAGAATCATCTGGGGGGGGGGTACTTATTAAAACACAGATTTCTGGGATGATCTCCTTTCTCTCAGAGTTTCTGATTCAGTAGGTCTGGAGAAGGGCTCAAGAATTGGAATTTTTAACAAGTTCCCAGATGATGTTGACCTTGCTGGTCTAGGATACTGGCCATACTTTGAGAATCTCTAGCTGACACTTAAGTGTAAAATGGCAGAAGCATTTGCTGTGAAGTCAGGATAAAAATAAGAATTCTCACTTCTATTTTATCATTTACAGATCCTAAATAGAATGACAAAAATAAGAAGAGGTTCAAAAATTGAAAAAAAAATCCATTTGTCTTCATTTGTAGGCAATATGATAAACAACATAGACAATCTAAAACATTCACTTAGTAAATATGAACATTCAGTGTTAAATGTGTGTGTGTGTGTGTGTGTGTGTTCCTATATGCCAGCAAGACCCAATCAAAAAATTAATTAAATATATGGTTTATATAAAATTGCCTCAAAAATTATAAAATTCTTAGGAATATAGCTAAAAAAAGATGCAATGTCTTTATGTAGAAAAATTGTTTAATTTACTAAAGCAGGCAAAAGAGAACCTTTAAAAGTGATGGAGAGATATACACTATTAATGATGTTATTAATCTACGAATTTAAAGCAATACCAATCAACGTCTCAGCAGGGCTTTTCATAGAATGTAAGAAGTCAACCTTAAATTCATTTGGAAGAATACAGAAACCAGGAATGTAAGAATATTTGGAGAAGAAATAGGAGAAAATATGTAAGTCAGAACTTTAGGTATAATCAGATAGACCAATGGATCAGAATAGACAGCCCAGACATAAACACATACACAAATGGAAACTTAATATATGAAAGACTGGCATTACAAAAGGCTGACTTTTTAAATAAATGATGGGGAAAAAAGACATCCTATAAGGAATAAATCTTTAAAACTTGTGGAAATAAAAAATAACATAGTATTTTTATAAGCCAGGATTAGAGAGGATTTCTTACAAAAGACACAAAAAATGACTGATCATAAACTTGAAGATTAATATATTCAATAACATACATTTCAAACTTCAAAACAAAAGACCCCTCAGCAAAATTAAAGTCAAACAACAGGGTGGGTCATGATTATTTAAATGCATATAATTGACAAAGAATCACAACCAGAATTATGATTAATCAATGAAAAAGAAGACAAGCAACAGACAAAAAAAAAATGGTCAAAGGATATGAACACCCACTCGACAGAAAGGGAAACAAAGATGGCCAATAAACTCGTAGAAAGATGTTCAACCTCACTGGTACTGAGGAAAACGCAAATATAATAATAAAAGACCATTTTCTACCTCTCAGATTTATGAAATTTTATAAAGAGTCTAGAAAGCCCAGTTGTTGGAGAGGATATTAAGAAATGGTATCTCTCATGCTGGCAGAAGTACAAACTGGTACAGACACTATTAAAGAGCAGTCTGGCAGTATCTACTGCTCATATTTGAGAGAAATAGATTAATGGTGACAAACATGTAAATGATGATAAACATAAAAACAAGTTCAATGTAGTACTGATAGCAATAGCAAACATAATGAAATGATTTGATTCCATCAATAGGGAAAACGTGGAAAATAATATCACAAACAATACATAACTATATGTTAAATATTCCTACTAGCACAGTTATATGGTTTTGAGTAAGGGTAACTCAAGTTCCAAAATCAGAACATTTGTGGATAGTTTGAAAACCTACAAATGAATACAATGTATTCAATTTAATAAAAAAATATGTACTATCAGAACTGCTGGGTTACCCACCAATTTTAGAATAATAGTGCCATTTGGGAGGTGGGAAGATAAGCTCAGGGTATCCTGCTGTATTCCCAATACAGTGTGCCTTACAAAGTTTGCGTTCATCAGCAAGCTCGCCGTGAATACATGTAAGTAAAGACTCTGTGACTGAAATAATTCTTACTTCTTATTGAGGATGGTGACTCGACACACTTTGTAAACGATCTCGGCTCTTTAAAAGTTTCTTTGGGAAAATTCAATGAAGCAGAACAGTTCTGTAACCACTAACGTTGGCAATTTGCCTTGATTAAAATTGTTACCATATTGTGATGAACTTCTGATAGTTGTGTTCATCAAATTGCACGAAAATGTCATGCCCTTAAAGGAAATATTTGGTTTCACCAGCCTGTAAATCTGTATTAGCTATTCTAAGTCACTGGTTCAAACAACAATCCAGTACCTGGTTCATAATAATCAACTGCAGATAAATCAACGTGAGTCACAGTCATTTGGCTATCCTCTCTAAGAGACACTGTTAATATTAAAATACTCAATGGCACCTGCTTAGCATGTTTGCCTTCATACGCTATTTCCAATTTCTTTGTAAGTTTGCCAAGTGTTTTCAAATGAGTCCCCTGGGAAAATGACCTATCAGTAATTTTTCCCTGCATTTTCTCAGGCTGATAGGAGAGCAGTTCTTTGATCATGCTGAGGGTTGTACTTCTTAGTTTTCCAAGTACAGAGAAACCTTATGCTTGTGTAGCTAGGTAGAGCTTTGTGCCAGCACTGGAGAGTTTTATGTTTTACATAAAGCTCAAAAGCTGAAATCATGATCTACAGGTTGGAGGAATAGAGACCGACTGTCTCAATGATTTAACTAAAGTTACACTAAGTTCTTTTCAATTTTATTCTTTAGAATATGCCAGTAATTTGCCCTCTTCCATTACTTTTCTCAACTAGATCCTCTTCCCTTCCCTCCGAATTCCTCCTGTCATCCACTACCCCAAAGATACACACAAAATAATTATAGATCTTTCACAGACAGAGGAATATTTTGTTTCCATTATCTGAGGTAAAACTCTAATAGTAATAAAGTCATCATTTTTCAATGAACTGAGATAAAAGTTACATTCTTTTTCCTTTGTTTCTTACAGTGGTGGGAGAACACGTTATTCAGAATTGACACACCCTATCATTATGGAAAACACTAGAAGAATGGGTTTCACATCAGGAAACTAGGAGAGGAAAAAGCCCTTCCTCTGTGATGGTGTTAAGTTTCTTTTTCCAACAAGAGCAAAAGATCCACTAATTAAAATGAAAGGAAAACCAGGATGCGTGTGACCGCAGTGAAGTTCATTTATTTATTTTCTCTTAGGCAAAGAAAGAAATCTGACAAATTAATTCTAATTTTTTTGGGGGGTCATATTTCATTTTCTGATTGAGTTTCCCTGTATTTTGATTTGATTTCCCTATATCTTTTATATTTTGATTTTTATTTCCCTATATCTTTGCATTTACAACGAAAGCAATTTCAATAAAAAACTTGTTTAATTGTTTGACTCTGGTCCATCATAACATCATTGAGAATTGGTTTCCCCACTTGTGAAGTGTGGCTGCTTTTTTTACCTACTTTACAGAATAATTATAAAGATCAGCTGTTAGGAGAAAAAGAGCTAGTGTAGGACAGGAATATCCAAACATTTGCAGGAGTTTAGAGGGTCAATAAAATGTGATCATCGAGGTGAGAGGGGGATGGGCTCTGTCGGATTTGGGGTGAGCAAGTGCCCTCACACAAGCATTTCATCCCTTAAAAAAATGTTACCACTGCGCTGGACAAATTAAAAACAAAAAACCATGTAAGTCTTTGGCAGCTCCCAAATAATAGTTTGCATCCCTTGCAGTAATAAAATAAAAAATTTAAAAAAATTGGGTTCTGGTTTGAGACAGATAAATTGAAATTACCTCAAAGTACAGCTGCTACCTGGTTCTTAAGTAATTTAGGGAAGTTACTTAATTTTCTTTTTTTCCCTAGCTTTATGGAGATATAATTGACACACAACCCTGTGTAAGTGTAAGGTGTACAACATATTAGTTTGATACATTTATAAACTGCAAAAGGATTAATACCTCAGCATTAGCTACCTCCTCCATCCCTGTCACATAGTCAGCATTTCCTTTTTGGGGTAAGAATGTAAAGATCTACTCTCTTGGCAACATTTAAGCATATGATACAGTATTGTTTGCTATAATCACCATGCTACACATTAGAGCCCCAAACTTGTTAATCTTGTAACTGGACTGTACACTTTGACCAATGTCTCCTATTTCCTCTAGCCCTCTACTCTGGTAACTACCACTCTACTCTGTTTCTCTGAGTTTGCCTTTTTTAGGTACCACATATAAATGTGATATCGTACAGTATATATCTTTCTCTGACTTGGGTAGGTACTCAATTTCTTTAAGTCTTGATTTCCCCCCAAATAATAATATTTTCAGATAATGTTTCCACACTGAGACATAATAATGATAGTATATCCCTCCTATGATACTTGTGAGACTTAGATCATATATGCACATCCTACCACCTCAATAAATGGTATTTATTGTTACTGCCTCATGAGAGTTCTTGTACACAATAATGTCCCAAACAGATAATAAGGAGTGTTTGTTTTGTTTTACTATTATTCACTATAGGATATTTAAATAATAAGTTATAAAAATCAAATAAAAAGTTCAGTTAAATTAATCACTTCTAGAGTGGAAGTGGGGAGACATTATTTTAACTGCTATAATTACTTAACATGCAGATAAATGTTTAATTATTATATCCTTGTGGGATATATTCTTGTGAATACTATCAACAGAAAAGTATTCTGTTCTGGCACAAATAATCTCAAAATTATAATAGAAATATTTGTATGGACTCAAACTGATTGTTTTGTGTAGAAATGTAAATAATTCACAAATCATATATTGGCCATTTCCACATTCTACATCATATGTTTTATGTTCGTTTTTTAAATTTTCAATGACAATAAAACTCGATCTAAATAACAGACACTTGTGTTTTTAAATTTCAGACAGTAAGGAATACTGGGCATAATCCATCAAAAAAAAAGTTAGATCTACGAAGCCCCCTTTCTTCTTACAAAATAAATCATACCCACAGACATGCATATAAAAATACATAATTTGAATACAAAATGAAGCAATCACCCTTCCAGTTAAGTAACAGAACACTGAGTACCTTAGCAGCCTCCTGTGTGCTCCTTCCAACGGAATTTCCTTCCCTCCTCACAGAAGTAATCACAATCCTACCTATGTGTTAATGATTTCCTTTCCTTCCTTTTATGCATGAATATTTAAACAATATATTTTTCAGCTTTACATGTTTAGAACTTGGGTTAAAATGGAATCACATTGCACGTATCCTGTATCTACTTCTTTCTACTCTACAATATATTGATAGAATGTTCTTCCATGTTGCTGTGTGTTGTTGTAATTTGTTCTTTTTCCTTGTAGTACAATATTATAATGTATGTATATAGCATGATTTATTTATCCAGTGTATAGTAGATGAACATTTGGGCTGTGTCCGTTTAATCAAAATTGTTCTGAAAATGTTTGTGTGAGTTTTCAGGTAAAAGTAAGAATTTGTCTATAGCACAGACCAGCAGTGGTATTCCAGGGTCATAAGAAATGCACATCTTCAAATATGCTGAAAAATGTCAAACTACTTTCCAAGTTGGTTCTATCAACTGACCACTGCAGAGGACAAGAATTTTCTTTGCTGCCCATCCTCACCAACATTTGATATAGACCACCATGTTCTTTTCCAGGTTCAACATAACAATCAGAGTAATCTTTTCAGAATTTTAGTCTGATCACATCCTTGCTTTCAACTCTTCACGGGATCCCTTTACTGTCAGAATAAATCCTCAAATCCTTGGTTTAAGCCACAAGGCTGTGCCTTATCTGATCCTAGCTGTTAGACATTTAAATTTACCACTTCTGTAGGTGAATAATTATGTTATAGTAGGTTTAATTTGGATTTCTCTGATTACTAGTAGAATAAAGTACCTTTTCCTTAGTTTATTGGCCATTAGTGCTTCCCCTTTTGCAAAGTACTTGATTGCATATTCTTCCTAGTTCTCTACAGGACTGTATGTTTCTTATCCCTTTATATGAGTTATTTTTTTATGTTTCAATAATCCACTCTGTCATTTATATGTGGTTGCAATAATCTTTCACTCTGTGACTTCTATTTTTAGGTTCTTTATGGTATCTTTTGATGAAGAGAAGTTCTTAATTTTAATGTTGTTAAATTTATTGGTTGTTCCTTTATAGTTTATAGTCTCTATGTTTTATAAAATCCTGAGAATATAAAAATATTCTTCTACATTAACTTCGCAAATCTTTATAATTTGTTTTCAAGTTTATAATTAAAAATCACCTGGAATGATTTTTTATAAGGTAGTGATACAATTTCATTTTTTTCTGTATGCATACATAACCAATAGTCTCAGTCCCATTTACTGAAAAGTCCAGGTTTCTCCACTAATCTACAATACCTCCTCGGTGAAACTCCAAGTGCCTTTCTAGCATTTAATTTTTACTGGGTTCAATTTTCTGTTCATTTGACCATTTTTATATCCTTGCACTTATACACACTGTCTTGATTATTAGAGCTTTTTTTAAATCTTCATGTCTGGTTGGGCTAATTTACTCAACTTGCTCTTCAAGAGTATCTGGATGATTTGGGCCCTTGGCAGTTTTATATAAATTTTCCACTCGTTTTTCCAAATTCCATTAAAAGGATAAAAACTTTAAGTGCATTGGCTCATAGAGGAAAACTGACACATTCACAATACTGATTCTTTTTTACCATGAAAATGATACACGTCTGTTTATTTGTCTTTAAAAAAAAATTATTTCAATAGAGTTCTGCAAGCCTTTACATATAGAGTTTGGACATATTTTGTGAGATTTACTTCTAGTGACTTCATGTTTTCATGCGAATATAAATTAGATATTTTTTAAATATTCATTTTTAACTATTTGAGGCTACTATATTAGAAATACAACAGACTACTGTACATTGATTTTATATCTACACATTTGCTGAACTCTTATTTCTAACAATTTATTCTTTTGGTATTTTATTCTTGTAGATATGCTATATGTCATCTGCAAGTCATGACAGCTTTGTTTCTTCTTTTATAATTTTTACACCTTTTACTTACTTTCCTTGCCTTACAGAACTTTCTCATGCCTCTAGTACAATATTGAATATGAAGAGTGATAAAAGGCATCTTTGTGCTTTTCAGAACTTAAAAGGAAGGGGTTTCAGTCACTTACTATTAAATGTCCTATTTGTGTATGAATGAATGTTGAATTGTATATGAAAAGTTGTGAGGCTTATATTAAGATACATTTAAATACATATTACATTTAATCTGTTCGTATTATTTCCTAATTTTAAACACATTTTGTATTCTTAGGAAAAACACAACTTGGTCATGATGTATTATTACCTCTGTTTTACATTGCTGGATTCAGTTTATTATATTTCATTTAAGCATTTTACACTTATGCACATTAGTGAGCTTGACTTGAACATTTTCTTACTCCTACTCTCCTTGTTGGTTTTGGTATTAGTGTCTCATATGCTAATCTTAAATAATGAATAAGGAGAGGATGATATTTTTGTCTTTTTCTATGTCTTGAATATTGAAATTATCATTTCTTTAGCACGTGGAACTATACTGTGGCAGTCATAATGACACGTGACCAACAAATCTTGTTTCCTTTTATGCATGGCACACAGATACCATTTACTTGTCTCCTTGCAGTTATGTGGGGCCACGTGACTACATACTGGCCAATGGAATGTAATCTACATCGAGAATAAATGGGATATTGTATGTGAAAGTGCTTTGTCACAATGAGTATTCATATCTGAGACACCTTTTAAGAAAACTGTCTTTATTCTCTAGTAGTCAATAATAATATAAACAACAAATGGTAGCTGTTTGGGTTAAAATCTGTATGCAAAGGACCTAAAATAATAAAAGCCAAATTTGTGTTTAATAACTGTAAATTTTAGTTTCTATTAATGGTATTTTGGTAACAACACTATTACAGTTTTCAAAGAGATTTCACTCTGAATCTGTGTGCTATATAACAAAACAAGTTCATAGCGCCAATTTCCAAAGGAAATAAAATGGAAACAAAAAAATATAGCTGTGGAAAATAAAGTCTTTTGGATTAAAAGTTACTCTACAACTATCATACAAATATTCCAAATATTTTATTTTGAATTGAGTGAAATGGATGCAAATGTGGTTGGGGAGCATTGTGAAAACTTCAGAGCATTTTGCTCCATTCTTCATCAGGCATCAGAACGTCCAAAGTAATAGCTCAAAAAGCTAGGCAATCGTCCTTCACACCCTTCTGCACAAGTTTCCCTTCTGTATCGATAGATATCAAAGATCTGGGAGACATCTGAAAGCACAGACTGGAGGGTTTCCCAGTTCTGGGACTGTCACCTCCTCTGTTCCATACAGAGCAATAATAGGTTGAGATTAGGCAGGAATAATACTACTCTTCTCTATAAGGCTTGGTTCCTGACGGGTGAAAATTTGACAGGTGAAACCAGACTATTTTGAACCTCAAAGACAGTTGTTGGAAAAAATGGGGTACACCTGAGGTAAGTGTGATGAATATTTTTATGTTGTTAAAATTAGCTTTCTTTACTTCTCCCCATAAGCCAGTGCCCAGCTAGCAGTGTTGCTGGGTAAGGGGTAACAGACTCTGTACTAGACCAAAGAGTCAGGCTGAGATGTATGAGCAGGGGGCACTCGGGCCTGGCCTTCATGGTGTGGTGACCACGTTGCTTTGGTGAGGGTGATAATTATTGACGTGTAGTTCTGGGCACAGTAAATGGTCAGGGAGGCAGTGTGGACACTAGTAAGAAACACTAGGTTTGGAAGCTGTGGAAATAAAATAACTCGATTTCATGCCTACTACTTTTCATTGTGAATTATCAAGAAATCATATTTCTTCACTTCTAAAACGGGGTCATTAGGAGGCCTGAGTACCTTACTGGTTCACAGCAAGGAGCCATGGGATAAAGGAAAGCTTTGTAAACTAGAAAGGCTTGGACACATTAGGGGACAAAGAGGGATTATGTGATAGCGAAAACCACCTGGAAAAAGATCCTGCCTAGCAGAAAACTGGCTTTGTAGAACAACTGGCTTGAGTGTTTTATAAACATAAATATATATATAGTACCATATATACATATAGTATATAGTATCCAGGACAGAAAAGTGTCAGTCAGTTGTACAGTTCCAATATACTCTAAGTTCTGGGGCTAAAATCAATGTTCTTTGCAATGTGACCTGTTCCAAAGAGTTTCTGATATGATCACTCAGTAAATTGCTGATATTGATGTGCCTGGGTAATTTACTTACTGCTAAAAATAAAAATTCCTATCGTCCTCATCAGTGATGAGAGTGAGACCTTTTGTACAAAACAAAAAGCCATAAGCTCTTTACTGTTAAGAGTTTACCTCTTGATTATGAAAAACCTTTTTCAGTGGGATTAGAACAGGACTGAAAAAGATTTCATTCATTAAAAAAAAAAATGTATGTAAAATAATTATGGGGAATCATTGCAAGGGTTAGATAAGGCCAGGAAGGAAATTTCTAATAAAAAAATGGAACCCGAATATCAAAAACTTAAAAATTTATAAATTTAAAAGTTTAATCATTGTATAAAAACTTAAAAAATTATAGTCACTGTAGAAAAATTAAAATGTACCAAAAGAAATATAAAACCATGTATAATAATCACACTTTGACTATCCTCAGGTTCGTTATTTATTAATGTTTTAACCTCTGTCCTCCTACACATTTATTTGGGGAGAAGGATTAAAAAGGACAACTTCTGTGCCAGGGACTTTCCTCACAAAAGTTCTAGGAGTGACGAGATATTATCTCCATGTCACAAAGTAGGACACTGAAACTCAGAGAAGTTAAGCCACTTGTTTATAACTGAAAAGGACAAGTAGGATTCAGATTCAGGCAAAATGATGTTGAAGTTCAAGGTTTTCCATGAGTCCAAAGATACGGAAAAGAATAATGATGCTCATTATGTCACCAGCAAGATGTTAGAACAGAAAGCCCCAGACCCCCCCTCCCGCCCAGGGTGATACCAATTTAACAACACTGCATGGACCAACCTCTTTGTGAGAAATCCAGAACCCCGTTAAGAGGCTTCTGCAGGCCAGGCAAGTGCAAAGCCAGACACGTCAAAGCCAATAGGAAAACATGGGACAATATCTCCCATAGATTCCCCTGTCCCACAAGCACAGTGTCATGTCATTGAGAGGCAACTCTCAGTTCCCAGCTTCTTCCTGGGGAAGGAAAGAAAGGACTGGATGGCATTTCTAACATTCTGACTATTCTGAATGGGCTTCCTTGAGGGAGTGGCTTCTGACTCGCCCGCCGTCTCAGAGTGCTGATGGGACCCAACATACTTTCTATGCCTGTGAGCTGCTGAGAACAAAGAAGAGCTGGGTGGCATGTTGCTCCTCCAAAAGACCAGCAATACAGTAGAGAGAGGTCAGTATAGCTCAGGGGCCTTTCCCCCTGGGGGAAAGAGAAGAATATGGAACATGTGTCCAAGGTTGTGGCTTTTCAGTACACTGACCAGGGGCTGGTTTCTGTGTCACCAGTTTGGGAATGCTGATGGGACCTGGCCGACTCTAGATACCTGGGGCCACTGAGAATAAAAATAAGTGGAATGGTATGCTGCTGCTCCAGAGGACCCATGGTAAACCAGACAGACACCAGTGAGAACAAGAGATTACAAGCTCCTAAAAAAAATAAACCAGGAAGTCCCTCTTACTGAGAATCTACACACATTAAGTACAAATAAGATAATCCACAGAAAAAGTTTTAGAGGGCCCCAGAATCAATAGCTGTGCTGATTGGTGAAGTGTCTTCTGTATATAACTCCAAATCCTAAGGACCAGGAGAGGTGGCTGTTTTTTCAAATGTGTGGATACCAATCCAAAATTACAAGGAACATAAAGAAACAGGGAAAAAGAAACAAAATAAATCTCCAGAAACCAACTACAATCAAACGGAGGTATATGCATTATCTGAATGAGAATTCAAAATAACTGTCATGAAGATATTCAATGCCCTCTAGGAAACAATGCATGGACAATATAAGAATTTCAAAAGAGAGAAAAAATGCATATATTGTTTAAAAAACCAAACAAATTTTGGAGTTAAAGATTGCAATAACTAAACTGAAAAATTCACAAGAGGGGTTAACATCAGACTTGATCAAGTAGAAAAATGAATCAGTGAATGTTAAACTAAGTCATTTGGGACAATCCAGTAAGAAGAGAAAAGAAAAAGGAATGAAAAAGAAGGAAGAACAGCTAAGGGACTAACAGGACACCATCATGTGTACTTATATATATAAAAAGAGAAGAGGGTAGGGAGGAAAGGGTAGACATCTTCTTTAAGGAAATAATGGCCCAAAACTTCCCAAATCTTAAATAGGCAGAAAAAGCATTTGCCAAATCTGGAGAATAATATGGACACACATATTTGAGAAGTCTAACAAGTCTTAAATAGGCTGATTCCAAAGAAGTTTACACCAAAGCACATTAAAATCAAATTGTCAGAAGTCAAAAACAAACAGAGTTTTAAAAGCAGTAAAAGAAAAGTAACTCATTGCATACTAGGAAGACCCTATAAGATTATCGATGGATTTCTCAACAGTAACTTTGAAGGTCAGAAGATAGTGGATTGATACATTCAAGGGCTGGAAGAAAAAACTTCCAGCTAAAAATACTATATCCAGAAAAACTCTCCTTCAAAAATGGAGAGCTAGACTTTCCCAGGTAAACAAAAGCCTCGGGAGTTTATCACAACTAGACCTGCTTTACAAGAAATGCTAATGAGAGCCCTTTAAGTTAAAATAAAAAGACACTAAGTAGAAACTATAATTAGTAAGGAGATGGAATCAGCAATCAGAAATATTTCAACAAAGAAAAGCCCAGGGGCAGATGGCTTCACTGGTGAATTCTACCTAATATTTAAATAATTAATACCAATTACTCTCTTTCAAAAAATTGAAGAAGAGAAGGGAACACTTTCAAACACATTTTATGAGGCCAGCATTATCCTGAGCAAAGACGCCCCCCCAAAAGAAAAAACCTACAAGAAAACTACAGGCCAATGATGAACACAGATGCAAAATTTTCAACAAGATACTAGCAAATGGAATCAAACAGCTCATTATGCTTGGGATACAAGGTTGATTCAACACAAAAATCAATCAATATGATATGCCACATTAACTGAACACAGGAAAAAACTCACACAATCATCTCAATAGATGCAGAAAAAGCATCTGACAAAATTCAACACCTTTTCATAAGGCAAGGATGATTGTTTTTGCCACTTCCAATCGACGTAGTACTGGAAGTCCTAGTTAGGGCAATTAGGCAAGAAAAAGAAATAAAAGCATGCAAATTAGAAAGGAGGAAGTAAAATTATCTCTAGATGCAAATGGCATGATCTTATATGTAAAGAACCCTAAAGATCACACACACACACACACACACACACACACACACACACACACACAGAATAAATGAACTCAGTAAAGTTGCAGTATAAAATAAATCAACATACAAAAATCTGTTGTGTTTCTATACACTAACAACAAACTATAAAGCAAACGAAGAAAACAATCCCCTTTATAAAAGTATCAAAATGGGTAAAATTAAAAAATAAAAGTTTATTTCTAAATGAACTCAACTAAGGAGGTAAAAGACTTACACACTGAAAACTATAAAAATGTTGCTGAAAGAAATTAAAGAGGACGCAAATAAATGGAAAAATATCTCAGGTTCATGGATTGGAAGACTCAGTTTTGTTAAAATGTGCATACTACCCAAAACAAACCACAGATTCAATGGAATTCCTAATAAAAAAAAACCAACGATATTTTTACAGAAATAGAAAAAATTCTTAAAATTCATATGGAACCACGAAGGATCCTGAACACATAAAATAATCCTGAGGAAGAAAAACAAAATTGGAGGCCTCATATTTCCTGATTTCAAAACATACTCCAAAGCTACACAATCAAAACATTATGGTACTGGCTTAAAAAAAGACATACAGACCAATGGAACACAATAGAGAGCCCTGAAATAAACCTGCACATGTATCAACTGCTCTTTGACAAGGGTGTCAAGAATACACAATGAAGAAAGCACAGTGTTTTTAACAAATGGTACTGAGTAAACTGGACATCCAAATGCAAAAAAGTGAAACTGTTTCCCTATTGTAGGCTATACACAAACTTCAACTCAAAATGAACTAAAGATTTAACCATGAGATCTGAAGCTGTAAATCGCCTAGAAATAAAAGAAGAAAAAAGCTTCACGACATTGGTCTTGGCCATGATTTCTTGGATATGACACCAAAAGCACAGGCAACAAAAGCGAAAATGGACAAATGGACTACATCAAACTGATTGTGTACAGCAAGTAAACAACCAACAGAATGAAAGGGTAACCTATGACATGTTAGAAAATAGTGGCAAACTATACAATTACAAGGGGCTAATATCCAAAATATATACATAGCAAAAAAATAGAAAAAGGGCAAAGGACTTGAACAGACATTTCTCTGAAGACAACACACACATGACAAATAAGCATATGGAAAGATGCTCAACATCATTAACTGGCATGGACATGATCATCAAAACCACAATGAAATGTCATCTCACACCTGTTAGTATGGCAATTATCAAGAAATAGAAAAATAATAAGTGCTTTCACAAGAAAAATCCAAATTGGCACAGCTGATAGGAATATAAAATTAAAATTTAACTATATATTAATATAAAAGTTAACTATATTAATATAAAATTAAAATTTAACTATATATTAATTATATATGTATTCTATGTAATTATATATATAAATTAAAAATAGAACTACTATATGATCTAACAATCCCTCCTATGAATATTTATCCAAAAGAATTGAAATCAGGATTTTAAAGAGATATTTTCACTCCCGTGTTCACTGAGGCATTATTCGCAATAAACAAGAGGTAGAAGCAACCTAAATGTCCATGCACAGATGAATTGATGGGGAAAATGTGAGATATACATACAGTGGAATATTATTCGGACATATAAAAGAAAAAACTCCTGTCCTGTGCCACAGCATAGAGGAAACTTGAGGCATGATGCTAAGTGACTTAAGCCATTCACAGGGCACATGCTGCACGATTCCACTTACATGAGGTATCTAAAGTAGTCAAACTCATCAAAATAGAAGGTAGAATGGTGGTTGTCAGGGACTTGGGGAGTTAGTTTTCAATTGACAAAGTTTCAGTTAAGTGAGAAGAAAATGTTCTAGAGATCTATTGTACAATATTGTGCCTATAGTAAACAATATTATAGTGTACACTTAATAGTTGAGAGTAGATTTCTTGTTATGTGTTTTTTGCAATAATAATAAGTTTAAAACATGTTTTAAAAAAGAATGACGGCGCTCTTCTCTTTTCTCTGAATTCCCAAGACAAAGCCTATTACATTCTTCCTGGTGTCTCATTACTGTTTTACTCTACCTTCATTTTATAATGAAGTACTGTGAGTGCTTTGATTGAGCATTCTGAGTGCATTTTATTTATTTCTCTTATATTACCTAGCACAGGATTTTATGCACAGAAGACAATCAACAGATACTTGTTGAATAAATACATTTGTACATATGTAAAGGACAATTCTATTAAAATTTTCCAAATGTTAAAGGCGGGTTTTCAGAACTCTATAAGCTATAAGTTCACCAGGAATTCAAAGAAGGTAGTTTCACTACTGAGAAAAATAATTGGGAAAGACTTAATGGAAGATGTTGGTTTTCCTTCATTGATGCATTACATATATTTAGGAACTACTGGACGACGTGAGAATGAACGTAAGCTCACAGTTTAATGAGTAGCCAGACCATATACAATACAATAAGTGCAAAGAGAAATCAACACAATTGGTTATAGGTATAGCAGGATTAGAGCAACTGGCAACTATCAACGCTGCAGGGGGTCACTGAAGGCTTTTCGTGTACGAGGATATTGAATCTTTAAAGGAAAGATATATACTCGTAGGTAAGAGAAGGGCACTGTAGGCACAGAGAACAGTGGGTACAAATATATGAAAAAGCCTGGCTAATCAGGGAATTTGTAAAATGTTCAGAAGGTCTGGAGTATAGGACATAGGCAGTAGAAGAGTGACAGGGAACACGAGTATGTGATAGGCAGTCAAACTGTGAAGGACTGTAAGGTCTAAATTAAGGAATTCAGTGGATACACACGGACTTATGTCAGAACTAGTCCCATCTTCCCTTCAATCTCAATTAAATGAAAGAACTGAAAACAACAACAAAGATGTTGCTAATACGCATCAGTTGTCAAGATCAATGCATGTAAAAACTGCACACATTTGTTAAGTTCTAGGCAATGTACTTGATCTCCTCGAGCAGAACTAACCTCTGCCTCTCGTTGTGTATTTCATAGTACTCTTTACTATCGTAATACTGTCACGTTTGAATTTATACTCTACATGTAAGTGAACTGTACTATTTCTCCCAACTACATTGTTAGCCCCTTATCTCTGTATTGACCACAAAGGTTGGGTTAACTGAATGGCACCAAATGGAACTGAGCTAAAATATTCTCTCATAAGGTTTGCAATTGTGATCTTTATTGAATGGATGCAGTCACAGAAAAGGTGTCTTTCCCAATGTGGTTAACTTACATTGAACACACACACACACACACACACACACAAGAACACCGTGTTTGGTTACTGACACCTAACCCTCTGTTTTTCTTAGACTTGAGTCAGCAGAAATATGAAACCTGGTAAAGACTGCCTGTATTTCCAGCTTTTGTGACCCTTGTTTATTCATCAAACTATTGTGAACTTTGGCCCAGTTATACTCTTTTGCAGCCTGTATATTTGTGTACTATTCACCTGTATGGAAGAGATACTCCTTGTTCTAAAGAATCTGTTTGCAGAGATTTTGGAGGCATGGAAAAAAGAGGCTGGTCGACATATACATTTTGTGTTTCTGTAGAGAATGACCAATTGATTTGTTTCAAGGTAGTCTCGGCTCTCACTGCTAATCCGGATAGGAAGCACCTAATCTCTAAAGAACTACTGGAGAAAAGGGTATGTTTTTCTTTGCTTATCACAGGTTCAATTATAGGATAAACCTCAAAGAAGTGTGTGCCAAGCCACCCAAAGGGCTCAGTATAAAAGAAAATAAATTTCTAAAAATTTAAATGCTAAGGGAATACAATAGTTACATCAACTAAATCACAAATCAGGCTTTAAAGGGGACGTGGAAGTCAGAAGTAAAAAAGGACAGATTTTTATCTTTGTTTCTAGAATTTTGATTTCACTTTTTATAACTATTGCGTCACACATTTCCTCTTAGAGATACTTACTTGAATTTATCTTGCCATAGTTAGAAGTAATTTCAGGATTTTTAAAATGCTGAATTCAAAAAGATATAAATCCTGTTATTAAAAATCTACATAGCAGAATATATTTAATTTCATAGTCAAATATTTATGCTGAGCTCTTGATAATTATATCTATCACTTTTATGCCATTATCTTATTTGGTATACAAATAAACTAGTGATGCTTTAGTTTCCCAAGGGAATTAATATAATTTTTAAAAGTATTCATAGCTAGAAATGTTTCTTAAGCGCTGGAAAAATTTGATTAACTTAAAGCAGTGTCGTCATTGTTCTTGATGAATTTTACAAGAAATCAACAGTTTAATTTGAGGATCTCTTAAGTATGTGATTCAAGGAAGGGGAAGTACCATGGAAGTGAGGTTGTTTCAGATAAATAAAAGGTTTCAGATTCCACAATTGCAAAGAATTTAGGAGGAGTCTTACATCTCTGATGCTTGCCCATTACCTGGGATAAGTTATATGAAAAGATCTAAATGGATACCTTTGGAAAAATGATATGTTTGTTTTTATCATCGTTTGCTACCAGGAAACTTAGTGTAATTTACTTTTTTAATTGTGTTCATTCTTTTACATCAGATTAAAGAAAATGAAGTCCCTTCTCTGGTCTCTGTGTTTTCTAAAATAAAATGTTTTTTTCTGATCCCTCTTTTGAAATTTCCTGTAACATATGTACTGTCATTATGATATACACTGATTATTTTTAGAAAGGAGAAAAGAATGTATTATAAAAAAAACAATATATATTAAATTACAAATGTATGGGAAAATTTGAAGTTCCTTTCCCTTTTGTTTTACTTTTTTCTTCTGTTTGTATGAGACATAGTTTAATTATAGAAACCCTCTTTTCTTTCAAAGAGGAATTAATTCTCTTCTACTGAATTTTATATTAAACAAGATAATGGAAACAAATGATGGGAACGGAGTCAGAGGGAAAAAGAAACTAGAAGTTGAAACTCTCAGTGAGTGGAAAGAATCAATGACTCCTAATTTGTAGTTTGCAAAGCTAATGGAAATCGGTACCACCAACTAAGGTACAGACTACAGAAGGGTAAGACATTTGAAAAGGTAATGACTCTACAGTGGTGAGACAACACAGTGAAACTGGATAAAAAATAAAAAATAAATAAAAACAGGGAAAATGTAAGCGTGTGTGGTAATTCACTGAACCCTACCACAAACTCACCTCCTCTAAACACTAGATGGAAGACCCATTTCAAAGGTCAGTTTCCAATGCTAATCTGAAAAATGGAACTCACTTCAGGGAAACACATAATACCTTATAACTTAGATCATCCCCTGGAGTTGAAAGGTAAAGTATAATGTAACATACCCCATAGTCAGAGGATAAACCAGCTTAGGTTACCAGTGCATTATTTGGCTGCCCTTGTCAGAAACATAAACCTTCTCCACAAGTTTAAGATAAAACAGGAGAGGCCTGATCATTTGACTCAAACAAAACCATCCTAAGTGCGACTGCTATCTTCCCAACTGATATGGCACGTGACTCCTTGTCAAGCCCAGCTGGAGACTGTATCTACAAGAATTACAGTTGAGTTTTTGAAGCTGTCCTTTTCTCTTACACACACTCACTATTATGTTAATCATCTTGTTTTTATTGAAACGACATGATATAAGTTGTATAAAATCTGCAAATGGTATCTAGACATGGAGAAATTCTTCCAGAAGCAGTACCACCCTGAGACAAGTCCTGAAAGGTAATAGCTTTGTGGGATTTGGCTGCCTGTTGATAATATTTCATCTAACTTTTCACAACCAAAAAGAAACACATCAATCCAAGGGATTTTTGCAGCCTTCCCTCCACCTCCCCACTCCCAGTATATAAAAATACTATATTTTAGAGAACTACTATAGAGATGAAAAGTGAACACAGTCTTCTAATAAAATTTGGGGGATCATTTTTACTGAGCTTGCCACACATCTGTGAATATTAAAAATAAACTGTAGCACTTTTATTCCTTATTGTAATATTACCATCACTTACTTCCTTCCCTAGGAATATTTTTTACCCCACCCATTCTATGACCCAACCCAAAATAAATCTACTCCAGGCAAACCATGTGTGCTTATCTAAACAATGCAAGCAAGTATAAAAGATTAAGACAAAGCTCCCACTAAAAAATGAGAATGCTCAAAAAAAATCAAACAAGTTAAACTTTCTTTTTTAATAATATATGTTTGCTTTAAATATTATTCTCCTGGATTCACTGTAAGCATTCAAGATTTCAAAAAAGAAGCATTTCCTTTTATAGTTTAATAAACACAAACATATTTTTTCAGAAGCATATGTGTAGATCAAATACACATTAAAAAGCAAATTATTTGTAAGATTCAAAGAAAGTAGGTGATTTACTTTTTACTATAGTGATAATTGCTTAAAATGATTCTTGTCTAATAATCAATTAATTAATTGCTTGTAGAGCATCTATTATATTTCAGACCTGTGATGGAAAGAATTATAAATGTATATATACCCACATGTATATAAATGCATATGTGAAGATATACATAATTTTAAATATGAAAATCTAAAACATGGGACCAAAGGACATCACATTTTAAAAGTGATGCCCTGATTCACTTGTCACTTTTGATGTTTAAGAGTTAAAGGACAAATATAGATTTCAGAGGAAGGTATTCCTTTGTGTAGTGAAGTTGAGAGAGAAAAATGGATAATTCTGCTAAAAGTGACTCTGATAATTAAATTGTGCATCCTCCGAGGTCTTTCTAAATATTTGGTTAAAAAGGAAAAAAAAAAAAAACTCCTCAAAACAAAAACAAGGCAAATATTGATTTGGCCTCTTTCTCTCTGTGTAGATGAAGTCTGGTGCTATTCTGACATAAAAATAATAAATCAACTTTAATTAGTCCTATGAACTGGAGTGCAACACTGCTTATGATGAGTTGACAGACTCCATTTCTCCAAATCCCCCCTCTGATCTTTTAATTCAGCGTTTTACAAAGCCTCTTGTGGTATCACCAGCTGCAGTCAGCAACAGGCTATTTGGAGTTCAACATGGAAATGAGACCAGAGCTGGAGTGGGAGCTTGTGGAGTTTTATACAATGTCAGCCCACCCTTTCCCTGTGGAATAAGAATTGTTGGCAGAGTAGACATCCTTTCATAGTCGGAATAATCTCAGTTTTCTCTTTGGAAAATACATAAAAAAGAAAAAGAACATTCTAACATGCAGCCACGAGGAATGTGCATTAGGATACTGTTTAGGGGGATCAAAATCTGTATCTCGAATCAGGATTACTGACTGCCCTCCATGTCTGTATCAACTAGTAGATAGATGATCCTTTTCTTCTTCCTTTTTTTTTTTTTTGTCTAGTGATGTTTGAAAGCCTATGGCATTCACTGCACTATATTAAGTAGTCAGTGAAAGGCAAAGTTGAATGGAATGTTCCAAAGTTATCCAGTAAATTAATCCTAAGAAAATAAACAACCAGAATAATTCAAGTTAAAAAAATTCCATTACCACTCTTTTTTCTCATTATCAAGTTTATTTTGGCTGCATTATCCTAACGTCTATTGTATCAGGATCAGAATATACCAAAATAACTGTACTGAGTTATATTTTTACTATGAACAACAGAATTTAATAGTCTGTTTTTCTGTATTGGCAAACTCATTTAGGAGCTATTTTAATGAATGACCTACCCTTTTATTTTCCTAATATGCAAACCAAACAAATTCAGTCACCTCAAAGTTGTGTCAAATAAGGTGAGAAATAGTGCTGAGGAAATCTGAGGTTTCCAAACCCTTCAAGGATTTCCCAATAACTTTTCATCAGCATTTGCCTATTATAATTACTTTTATCCCTCTGAAATGCTACCATTCAATTGACCAAGTCTAAAAGGAAATTTTTATAAAATTTTCCAAGGATGGTCATATAATATTTGTATATTAGCAATTGCAGGACATGACAAAATTTTGGCATTGACATCTGTGTATATTGCTGAGTTTTGTATTTTGTGATCATAAATTCTATTGCATATGAATGAAGCTAAATTGTTCATTGCACTAGTTGCACAGGAAGCCCATCCTTTTAAATAATGTAGGGGTACTGACTGTAGCTTCCTTTAAGAATGGGCGTATTGTGATGAAATAAGGATCTGATACCCTAAGCCCATCACTGAAAAATATCTGGTTCACTCAGTAGTGCATCACACAGTGGTCAAGAGAAAAGATTTCTCTCTGCCTCATAGCTTTAGTTTGCTTTCTCTTCTCTGACAATATGTTTTTCACCATTTTGCTTAATGCAACATACCGTGTTTCCCCAAAAATAAGACCTAGCCAGACAATCAGCTCTAATGCATCTTTCAGAGCAAAAATTAATATAAGATCCAGTCTTATATAAGAATTGGTATTATATAATATAATATAATATAATATAATATAATTATATTAATATTAATATTATATAAGACCTGGTATTATATTAATTACATTATATTATATTAGACCTGGTCTTATATTTTAGTAAAATAAGATTGGGCCTTATATTAATTTTTGCTCCAAAAGACGCATTAGAGCTGATTGTCCGGCTAGGTCTTATTTTCGGGGAAACACAGTAGCACTGAAAGGTGGTGATTCCAGGATACAGGCTATACATACAAGGGAATGTAGAATCAGCTCTATAGAATTAAGAAATATTACATAGTATGTTTTACACTACTCAGTTCATCTTTTCCTTTCTCACACTCATCCTTCACCCAGCCAAAAGTATAATCTTTTTAAATGAAATTCTATGCTCTGTTGCATAAAATTTCCCAATGGCAACATACTGCTTGTAAAGCAAACACAAGTCTATTGCAGGGTCCATAAACCCAACTATTATCTGGTTGCTACTTATCTTCTCCAGCTTTTGCTTTATAATCTAGAAATACAATACCAGATTACTGTAGTTCTTCAATCACATTACTACGAATCATGCATACTATTGTCCATAATGTTTCCTCTGCCTACAATCTTACAAACCTTGACCTTGCTGACCCACACGTAAGACTTGGCTCATGAATATCTCCTCCAGAAAACTGTTATGAACCCATGAACCCTCTCTGAACTCCTCAGACAGAACAATGGGCCCTTCTTGTTGATCCCATAGCACCCTCTGCTTTCTTCCATTATAGAATGTATCATAATGGGTTTTCCTGGTCTTTCCTTCTTAGGAGATTGTGAACTCCTCAAAGTCAAGGACAAATGTGTTCACCAATATTTTATTCATCTCTGTGCTACCCCCACCTCCCAGGATGGGAATGGGTAGAGAGAAAGAGACGGAGAAAAGCAAGGACAAGGATAACAGAAATGTCTAGAGAGCGAACTGTGACACCAGGGGAATTCTAGAGCAGAATAATTTGCTTAACATAAAACAAACTCCATTACAGGAGATTGTCTGGTACGTCTCTGTTGCCTATAACCTGAAAAAAATAAAATGCACATAACACTCAGTGAATGCTCATGGAGTAGCTTCCTGGTGAAGGATAAATATCATCTCTGCTTCCACAACATGCTCTTTTCTCCTCCAATCATTTTTTTTTCCCCAATCTGGATTTCCTGCTCCAACTTTCTTAGCCCGTTTACACTTAGCTCTTTAAGCCTGAGTAAAGTCCCATTGTCTCCTTGATGCCTTCTTCGATTACTCCAAGAAACATTACTGTTATCAGCTCTGAAGTTCTAGAATATGGACCCTTTATTCTCACCATTCATAAATATTTTAGGGCTTTCTTTCCTTCATGTTTATTTAATTTCAAAAAATGTTATCTGATTAAATATATTGATAATTGTGTTGTAGCTAAAACCACTGACACTCTTACTGTGTGTTGATAATAAATACCATTATTGCTTAATTAAATGTTTTTCTCTTTTCTCTGATTTCCCTTTCAGTTAGAACATTCATAAATCTATGGAGAACAAATGATTAGGTTAGAATATGTTTTAGATTTCTTTTACCCATCCATGAGTTCTTACAAAAACTGGAATTCCAACTGTCTGAGGGTTGATAAAGGAACTGTTCATAGGCTGGGGAAAGTTTAAAGCTTACTTCCCCAAAAATAAATGAAAATGTTTTATGTTCATATTTGCCACAAATTCTCTGTGCGACCTTGGGAAAGTATGTTTCCTCTTTAGATTTTAGACTCCTCCTCATGAAATGAAGCACTAGATGATACAGGAATCTTTCCAAATATAAACGTCCAATGTGTATAAACGCATAATTTCTTGATTTGATTTGCATTAGTTTTAAATGATTACATTATTAACCTATAGATTGTTGAACTCACATAGCAGATATGAGTCTCAGTCCATAACTCAAATAAACAAAAAACACGTTTATTTTCTATAAATGTCAATAATTGAACAATTTCTATTTTGTGCTTCATTCTAACTACATGGCATAAACTTAAGTCAGCTTGGGGTTTCCTCCTGTCTTCCCTGAAATGTCCCTAAGCACATTTACAGAGTGCCCAAGTAAGGGGACACAGTAGGGATCAAGCATACAACAATGGCTACCCACAGTGGTATTCAATGAGGTTCCCAATATTGTCACATCATTCTCTACAGGTTACACTACACCAAGTCATCCATCCCTCAGTTCTGTCTACCAGCCCCCTTGAAGCCCAGGACCTCTCTCCACATGTCAGAACGGAAACCATTCTGCTGTACCTGGGAGACTCTGGGTGTCAAGAAACTCTACAAATCTATCTGAAGACCCATCAGTCTAAGCAAGCACACACACACTCCATTCTTCACGTGTTTTTTAACCTCTTCCCTGAAGCTCTCTCCCCTGGAGTTTTTTAACTGCCTTCCCTGGAATCCATACTTTTTTTGAGGTCTCATTAGTTTTCATACTCTCATCACTTTGGTGTGCACTCTCTCCCTCCCCCCCTTCTCTCTCTCTCTCTCTCTCTCTCTCTCATATATATATATGCATACACACACACACACACACACACACACACACACACACGCACAAGATCTGACAATTAAGTTTGCAAACTCATCCTAGAAAAAGTGTTACATACTCATTGCTGAATATCACTATGGTCACCTTTGAAGTACTCCCCTTGGGAAGCTATGCACTGATGCCAGCACCTAGTACATCCTTCAAAGCAATTTTGGAACTCTTTCTGGAATGGCTATCAGAGCTGTCGTCGTATTACCCTCCGTGTCCTAAATATCATCAAAATGTCTTCCTTTCAATTTTTCCTTTATTTTGGGGTAAAGAAAGAAGTCATTGGGGGCCAGATCAGGTGAATAGGGAGGGTGTTACAATACAGTTATTTGTTTACTGGCTAAAAACTCCCTCACAGTGCCGTGTGAGCTGGTGCATTGTCATGATGCAAAAGCCATGAATTGTTGGCAACAAGTTCAGGTTGTTTTCGTCTAACTTTTTCACGCAGCTTTTTCAGCACTTCCAAAAAGTAAACTTGGTTAACTGTTTGTCCAGTTGGTACAAATTCTACTGAATAATCCCTCTAATATCAAAAAAGGTGAGCAACATTGTTGCAACAAGTTTGCGAACTTCACTTCAGACCTGGTATGTTCCTAAACACACGATAGATATTCAATAATTGCTTATTGAGTGAACACATGATTTTCCTTGTGCTATATGTTTAGATAAAGCTTCAATTCAGAATGAAATAAAACACACTGTATATTTTAAGGAAAGTTAACAATTTGAAATAATTGTAAGTTACAGATATGATTTGCATACCACCTCATAAGACAAACACAACTTGAACAAAGCTGGAAATAAAGCACTAAAAAAAATAATTTAAAATTCATTTTTTAAAGTGAGAACTAATAGAGAATTATAATTTCAGAAAGAACTCTTATATTCTAGGCCTGATTTTTTTACCTTATAAGAAAACCTCAGGAAAACACATATTTTAATAAGTTACTTTCACTCTAGGTGCCACCACTTATAACTAGATTTAATTCTCATCCATAAGATTTGCTCTATGGTCCATCAGAAATTTCTAAAAAAAATGGATTATTATTTCTTGAGTGTGTTTCAACATTAATAGGTTTCTAGTAATGATCTGGAATACTTATAGAGTAGGCAGAATAGAGAAAGTAAGAGTTTCCTGTATAATTTTTTCCTCTTTGATTCTGGCTCATTTATAACTTTTTGATCTAGTCTTAAGGTGACATAGCCAGATCTAAGCATCTTCCCATAAAATGATAAACGAGTTCAATCAGGGTGAAACTGCGAGGAAACGACTCCCTTAAGTCATTGCTTTTTACTGCTGTGGGTGCATGTTTTCCACTTCCCATGGGATTGGCAATACACTGTCTAATGTTTATCCTTAGCTTCTTACATCTCTGAGAGCCTTCTAAGGTTCTGTATGGGAATATAGTTGATTAGTTTATTATGAAAAGAACACACCAAAAAAAAAAAAAAAAGGCAAAAAGGCTTATTTACTATTTTCTGTCTGATCTTGAGTTCATCAAACTAGTCCATTCTAAATTTAGAGCAAGTTCAAATATTTAGCCTTGCCAAACACAGTGCTTCTAATACTTTAATTGAAAGTTGAATGTTGCTAAATTTTGTTTTGATATATAATAGCTTAAGGATCCAGTCAAGGGAAATCCATAATTCCTTTATGTTCAAGGTATAAGGCTTAGAGTCAAAGACATTTGAAATGATTTCTATTCTTGCAGGAAATTTAAATTCTAAGTTCGCACCAACCTCCAACATGCAGGTCAATTCACCTTTTATAAGGCATTGTTCTCTCAGCCAGTAGAATTGTGCTCAGCTACGTACCTTCAGAGAACACAATGGCAGGTTTTACTGAGGCACTCAAGTGACTACTGGCTATGAGGAAATTCCTGAGCCTCTACCCTTACTCAGAGTCCATTCACTGACCTGTTGATTCAGCTGGACTCTTCAAATACCTAAATCCAATAGACTTCTGAGCATCAATACAGCTTTGGCGTTTTAGTCAAGAGGAGCCTGAGAATGAAGTAGGAAAAAATGTGAAGACTGGCAGAGGGACCACTGTTTCCACTCCTATCATTTTATAGTGAGGTATTTTTGTGGTTTACAAGAAACGTCAAACCCCTGATCTGGCAGAGACTTACCATTCTAGATTGATTTTGCATCAGTAGTTTATTTGGCACAGAAATAGTTATTTATATGAATTCTACTTTTCCAACTCTTGAATATCATTCTTTAATTACTTATAGGAATCTGCTATAGTCTGTCCATAATTTTGTTTAGGTCATATTGTTTCATTAGTCTTTTCTATACTCATTTCTTCCAAGCTCTATCTTCCTTGTGGGCACCCCCAAGTTCCTCTGCAGGCTCTCAGACACTTCGTTCTTTATTTGTAGAGAAAGAACTTCAGGTTATCCCAGAGTGTGAATGGATGAGGGTAGGAGGAAGCCATTAGAGTTTAGCAACTTAGAGTTTGCATGCTAAGTTGATAGACTCCAAATATTAAATGGGGGGAGAATTTTCCCATAGTCATGACTCACTTTCCACATGTATAAATATTTAAGTTACAGGTGGTATTTTCAGAATTTACAACCAAAGGCAGATCTCCAAGTTTCCCAGAGGCAGACTTCACTATGCTTAATGGTTTAGGAATGCATACTTGTCTAGTAAGTTAATCACTTAGTTAATTATATACCAAGCTAATATCTTACCTACAAAAAGTTAAGGAGTAAACATATATCAGTGGAAATAAGGACAAAAATCCCAGCTTTGTCAATAATTAGATTTTTAAAATACGAACAAGTCTAGTTTAGCACTTTAACATTCTGGGCTTTATTTTTCTCTTCTTATAATGGGAAATAACTCTGGCCTCTTAGATGTGAGAGACATCTAGAAGTAACAGCTATCAACACATTGATAGGGTTGATTTTTCTGGTCAGATTAACAAGGCAGGCATTTCTTCTGCCCCTATGGCTCCACATGGATCTGGAAATTTGGTTGATGAAAACAACTTTCCAGTTTAGAATATCATTCCTTGAAGACTACAACACTACTTAACAAAGTTCCTATGAAGAACAACTAAGAAAATAGATAAAGTGCATTACGGTGTACCTCAGACAATGGGCTCTTAGTAATGTTAACCTTTCATCTCCATAGTGTTAATAACTACAATAATAAGCTGTGGCACAAAAATATAGGCCATCATCAAAATGCAATAAGATTAGTAGTCTGATCAGATGTCTGGGGACAGGACATCGATCAGATCACCATAGTTTGGGGTTTGGTTGGCCCTGCCATGTTGGCTCAGTAAACACAGTATTGGTCACTACTAAAGCAAGATACACAACCACCAAAGTCACAAACAATAAATGTAACACTTTACAATGAGAAATGTACTTATCACACACAATGATCCTAGTATTCACAATTTAATTCAGCAGAAGAAATCAGGGTAAGCTAAGGTTCATAAGAGAGTGGAATCAGAACCAAGGCAGGAAGCTGGCTGAGCTAACAATGGGGGTTATCACACTTACCAAGCTGATGAATCCACAGCCACTGTTGGAAGTAATTTACCATATAGATAGGACAAGCTATTATATAGGGGAGTCAGAACTTTCTATCACCTAGACACTGCTGGTGACACACTGACAATGGATCTTAGTATTTTTTTCTCCCCCTTTTCTATTCCCCAAGTTGACCAATTAACTCCTTTCCTCTGCCACTCATTCTTTCTTCTATTCTTCCTTTTGCTTTTTGTATTTTTCTTTCTGTAGTCTTTCTTTTCTTTTCTCTCCTTTTTTTTAGGCAGGATAAAATATATTTCAATAGCTCACCGCCTGTATATGTTAATGAAGTCATTCTTCTTTAATCCTGTTCAGTGACCCTCTTTTGCTACTCAAGATTCACATATTGACACTGTGAGGTGTATGTGCCGTTTACTGCTCTCATTAAATGTACAGTGATTTTTTTATTTATTTCTTACAGATAAGATTAACTCCATGCTCTGGAGATCACATGCATTACTCCCACCATGTACATTAGGAATGTACTCCTTATTAAGTCAATTAAACTCATAATGCATCTGAAGTATACTATCTCCATAAAGATGAGTGATATGTAATAATTTTTTATGGGAAAAGGCTTCAGAGTTGAAACTAAGATACTAGAAACTTAGTTTCTCTGCACCTCCAAATGTTCCCATCATCCCCAGCTTTTATGGCCCAGCTGGTCAGTCATGATGGCTCCCATGTCTGAGGGTGACAAGATTTCTCACTATGAAAAAGAACAGGACCAGTCTGTAGGCTTCCAACCAAGAATTGGTCTGCCTGCTTCCCTTTTCATTATTCTTTATGACACCCATTCAGAATTTTCCTCTTTCCCTACCCACTGTGGCCTAGTCTAGAGATTACTATATAAAATATTTTAATTACTTCTAAAGTATTTTTATTTTAGTAACAATAGCATCTACCTCCATATAATTATTGTGGGTGAGAAGGTTAAAATAATACAATACATGGAAATCATTTAAGACTGCCTGAAAAATATTAAGTGCTCGATAATCCTCTCCTTCCCTCATACTGAGCAGTAAGCACCATGAAAGTGAAACGGCATTACCAGTACTTCAGAGAGTGATGGTCAGTGGTCAAACATAGTGTTTGGTTGAGTGAATGAATGAATAATGAGAGGGAAAGAGGAATCAAAACATCCTTTCATCTGACTTCTTTCTCCTTTTTAAAATTCCGAGTCCCAGTGGTCGTTTGTCCTTTCCCACCAAAGAAACCCAAAGGAGAATGAACATTGCCTGGGAAAACTGAACCTAGCCCAGCACTGTTGGCCTTAGCACAAAAGGTTTTGTTTTTCTTTTCCTTTTTTTTTTTTAATCTTAAAATCTTATTAAAAAATTTAGTACTCAAAATTATGGCTTTACCCATTCCATAAACTCTTATTCTTACTGATATTTTTGT
This sequence comes from Rhinolophus sinicus, assembly GCF_057876585.1. Taxonomy (NCBI): domain Eukaryota; kingdom Metazoa; phylum Chordata; class Mammalia; order Chiroptera; family Rhinolophidae; genus Rhinolophus; species Rhinolophus sinicus. The sequence continues at coordinate 58,532,351 of NC_142516.1, forward strand.
TTGTCTTTATTCATAACCTCTAGCATCAAACCTTTACCCCAGGAGTTTAGAAAACTTATGACAGTGTTTATCAAAAGTTGCATCAGACCACTTTACATCAGAATCACCTGAATACTTGCTTAGAAATCACATGTAAGGGGAACATTTCCCTGCTTTATTAAATCACAATTTTTATGGATAAAACCCAAAGCTACAAATTATTTTTTGCACATAAGTGCATGTGCCACTGCTTGAAAAGATAAAATTGTACATTACTAATGATACTTTTTTTTCTTCAGGATTAAAAACTGTTACATCGGCCACTAAAAAAAAACCAAAGAGTAGGATTTTCTTGAGTATTAATCATGACGACCAGAACGACAATACACTAGACACTAGTGTTAAAGAAAACCAGAGCTAGATACCGTGTTTCTCTGAAAATAAGACCTAGCCAGACAATCAGCTCTTATGCGTCTTTTGGAGCAAAAATTAATATAAAACCCGATCATATCATATCATACCATATCATATCATATATCATATCATATCATATTATGTCATACTATATATTATACCCAGTCTTATATTATATTATATAAGACCCGACCTTATAGTAAAATAAGACCGGGTCTTATATTAAGTTTTGCTCCAAAAGACACATTAGAGCTGATTGTCCGGCTAGGTATTAGTTTCAGGGAAATATGGCAGTTAAAGCAGTAAAGACAGATTTTATTCAGAAACTACTGCAATAGGAGAAAAGAGACCTCAGTATAGAATTGGGCTCAATTCTGAATACAGCATGGACAAGTGGGGATTTGTAGCACGAGCAGGGTGGAGGTCAGTGTTTGGAAAATTACTAAGAGGAACCATCAGGGGTATTTTGGCTAAATAGACACAACAGGATATTTGCTAAAGTCAGGCCAGGATGACCACACATCAAGGGTGGGGGATGATGAATCTGACCAGAAAGTGTGAGCAATCAGATATCAAGGGTGGGGATTCTCTTTGAACTGATGTAGCAGAATCCTTGCTGAAACTGGGCAATGCAGGCCTGACAAGGACAGACACCAAAGTCAAAGCTTAGAGGAGCCTGACTAACGTTTGGTAAAGGAGAGAATTTTGGTCACTTGTCATATGTACCTATTTAAATTTAAATTAATTAACATAAAATTTAAATATTCAGTTTATCAGGCACACTAGCCACATCTCAAGGCCTCAAAACCACTTAAATCTAATGGCTATAGTAGAAAGCTGCACAACATTTCCATCATCACAGAAAGTTCTATTAAACAGGACTGCTCTGGAGAAAAGAATTTATCAGACTTGGGGTTAGGTCAGTGAAGACGATGGCACAAAAGCTAGGAAAATTAGTAAGAGCTCTAAGAACATTCCCACCCTATATCATCACACAGGGCAGAGGATAGGGGAGGAACTGCAAGAGAATAACACGGTATATGCCAGGAAGCATGTCCTGGCTTGGCAGTTGCTTCCAGAAATCACTACTCCATGGAGGGGGAAACACAAGTCTTTGGTGGGCAGTTAGTCTTCTCTGCCACAAACATCTACAAATATTCAGAAAAAAGACTGCTGAGTTTACAAATGTATTGAATTTGAAAGCTGAAAGAAGAGCCGGGTTTCTCGTTGTGTTGGGAACAGTGTGTGGAAAACAGCAGTTCAACCGCAATTAGAACTGGAAAGGCAAAGATGGCCATGGAATCAATTCTACCAGCCATAGACCTGGCAGACATTTGGAATCCAGGTCTTTTGAGGTCTCAGTATCATGAATTGGGATCTTCTGGCAATTTCATCTAGACAGGTGTAAAGACTTTTAAAACTCATTAGAATGAATGCTGTGTATGTAAATTGGACTTCAATAAAAATTAAACGAAAAAATTTACATGTGTTGTATTTAATCATCAAAAATCATCCTATGGGAAAACAACAGGTCATCATGTATAAGAAATTTGCCACATTATTCTGTGTATGGGGCTTACAGTAACTTTTTGTGTGTGTGTGTGAATGGTAACCCTATATAAAATATCCATCCCCCCTCCTATAGGACATGAGAACAGATACCTCCGGTAATTACTATGGAAGAAAACTAAGCAAACTACAGATTACATATGCAGAGTACCGGTATCTAGAGTCTGACCCAGGAAATAAGGTACTGAGTCAGCACAACTGTGGCTTACTTTTAAGAACAATGACCTAACAGGCATTTAGAATCCAGGTCCTCTGAAGTTTCAAGCATCAACCATCTTAGTGTGTAAGTCATCAGTATAATCAATATTTCTATTATTCAACCTTCAACTGGATCCTCAGTTACATCTATCTAAGACAGGGAAAGGACTAAGCCAAAGCTAAATTACAGGCACCACTATGGACAGTCACAGTCCCTCATTTGAGGATGAAACAAAATATCAGAGAGCCACCGAGAGTAATCCGGACTTCCGAAATTAGCAGGAGAAAAACTGAGGAGTCTAGTGATTGTTCTCTATCAGCTGTCAACAAGAACCACTTTCCTTTCTGTTTTTTCACGTCTTCAATTTTCAAGGATTAGTTTAAGATTACAGCAGGCAGTGAGCTTTAATTAAAAGTAGATTGACTAGATTAGTGGGCTGGAAAATGGAGCAGAGCACTGATGCTTAATAAAGCAATTATTCCTGATATTTTCTTATAATTCTATAAATTTATACTGTTGCAGGGCTAAGCCCTATTTTAACTATCTTGCATTTTTAATGTAATATATGTATTTATAAATATATTTCATGGATCCCTCCTACAATTACAGCCATTTAAATAATTTTGTTAGAAGTCTTTATTAAATAAACATGATATATATATATATATATATATATATATATATATATATATATATATAATCCTAGATAGCACATTGCTATTAACAAAAGTTAATATTGAAGAAGGTTTACTATCTAATTAAGGAACAATAGTGCTTCAAAGAGGAAAGGCAATCACAAATTCAGATTACATATATATATATATATATATATATATCATAATTCTTGATTATGTGACATCTTATATATGTATGTATATATGTATATATACCAGGGGTGCCAAAAAATGTATATAAGTGGACACTTTGGTCAACGTTGCTCAAGCAGTAGTTGGCCATAATCAGAAGAGTCTGGACGCTGATGGTAACCACTTTGATCACCTCTTGTAACTGCAGAAGTCAAATGTGATTTGCATTCATCTTTTGTTATCATTTTATATTGAGTAATATAATTTCAATAGTTTTTTCCTTTCTTAAAATGTATATAAAATTTTTTGGCACCCTCTGTATATATATATGAATGAAATCAGGAAAGTCCATGCTACCAATAAGATACCATGAAAGAAGAGATTAAATGGTAATGTCCTAAGTCACTTTGCTTGTAATTATATACAGCTAATTTGTATTATATTTAGTTAATTTAATAAATATAGACTGAGAAGCTACTTTATAGTAGGCTCTGTAATGATAAATAAGATGTAATCTTTGACTCAACAGGCATAGAGCTGAGAGGAGAAAAACAATCAAGGAGGCAATTTTAATACAGCTTCTCCTGCGCTGTGATATGGAGGGCCAATGGGCTTGGGTAACACCTAAGAGAAACACTGAACCCAAATGTAAGGAGGTATGGGGGATGGCTTTCTGAAGAGGTCAAATTGCCTCTGATCATCATTTTAAACAACAAGAGTTCTTTGATTTAGGAAAACAAAATCCACTTTATTTCTTCCTAGCTTCTTATGTTCTCACCTAAGTTCTCCTGAACTCCCAATTCACAAACTTTTCCACCTTCCTTCCTGGCATGACATCTCATTAGAACCCAGAGGATTCGTGAAGAGATTGTTCACTATAGGTAACTCCCATGTTCTCAGTTTTGTGTGTACAGATTAATATCGCTGAATCCAGCATTCACTGGTCATTCCAAACCATCATTAAAAAACAAACAAACAAACAAACAAACTTGTCTTACCTTAGTGTGCGACATCATAGACTTGCTTTCTTAGGTTTGCTCTGCTGTTCTCAGTAGTCTAGTACGGAAGTGACACAACTGTAGCAGGAAATCTCATTTTCATTTCCTGTATTTCTTTAGTCCCTATAAGGAAAGAATCACATCTTTACAATTTTTATCACAAAACCTGTTGGTCCATATGAGCAAATTGAACTTTTAAAATTACTCCATATTTTAGAGGTACATAGAAACAGAAAACATTTACTCTTCATAAACTATAAAATACCAGAAACGTTATTGAAGCAGTACGTGCATGTGAATACTTGTTTTCCCAAGGCTGAATATTCTTCCAGAGGGTGCTTGTGAAAAGAATTTGACATAGCTCGCTGGAAGATGAAAAACAGAACTAATTCATCTAGTTCCAACCTAGCACATGAACTAGCAGGAAAACATGTATAAAATGAATCAAAATTAAAAGAGAGAAAAAAGGAGGAAGCTGACTGCCTTACCTACACCCTGTTGTTAAATGTAATGATGCTGATAAGTGCTAAATACAGTCCTAGCTAAGAAGCTTGAACTCAATAAACCTTGGCGGGAATGGAGCGTGGGGCCGTGCATCAGGACGTCCCTAGCATCTGCGTGATGCAGCGTTTGTGCATCAGCCAGCCAGAGGGTGCGTGCGCCTGCGCGGAGGCAGGAACAAGAGTGAAGAGTGACATTGCCAGGCTGCCGGCACCATGAAGATCTGGCCTTTGGAGCACGCCTTTGACCCCGCCATGGGAAACTTAGACCAGCAGCAATGCAGAAATACCCAAACCCTATGAACCCAAGTGTGCTTGCTGCAAGTGTGGTTGCAGTTGATGCATTTTGGGGGGGGAGGGGTTGGGCAGTTGATGTATTAGTCAGACATATAGATCCCTCTGGAAAGTTTCACAGCCATAGCCTTCTCAGCAGAGATTGGGGACTGCCTTCCATTGTGAAATATCTTATTGGTGCTGCAAGAATCAAACCACACTAGGTGTAAGAACATTCTATAGTTGATTCTGTAGAGAAAACAATGGAACTTAAGTCCACCAATATATTTTATTTACAAATATGGTTTTAATAGATGACAGACTTACATACAAACCACATGCTCAGGACACACAAAACACTGTTTTGACTCAGGCCATAATCAGTGAAAGGAGTCAGTCTCAGTAGTCATCTCAAAGGACTGACGGGAAATATGGTATTTTCAAATGCAAATACAGACTGATAAGCAATGCATTATCATTTAGTTATTGGTAATACATAAATGGAGAAGTACCTACAAATAGATTAACTGTAATATCTTTTATATTTTACTGTGTGTCACTTCCAATAGAATGTAAGCTCCATGAAAGCAGAAATTTTTGTCTATTTTGTTCAGTGCTGTTTCCCAACACATAAAACAGTTTCTGGTGCACTGAAGATATTCAATAAATTTTTGTTGAACACATGATCAAAGTTTTATTTAAAAAAGGATTTCACTGTTTCTTAACATAAAAATTTGATAATAAAACATTTTCCAGAGAATATAGCTTATCGTTTTTGAAGGATTGTTATACAAGTTGAAATATTCATAACTCTCACCACCAATTTTTAAGGACCCACATATCATCACTTATTCAGTGCAATTGAATACATCAACAAAACGTGTTTTCACAGTGTTTAGAACACCAGTGTCCTTTGCCTTTAAATTTCATCTTTCTGAATAACTAAAGAAGGTCATTGTCTTCTGTATGGTCTAAATTACTGCCTTCATACTGCAATCAATTTTTAAATGTGAGCTTTGATATTTCCTACTAATTTACAGAGTTAAGTAACTTGGTGATTCATTTTCTAATATTTATTTGAATACCTGCATGAAAGAATCCCATCTGACTACAACATGCTGCATGTGCTGCCATTAGTAGTGTGGGGATAAAGAGCCTATTGAATAAAATATGCATGAAATATCTGTTTCATTTAATCTCCAATGCAATTTTATCACCTACACAGACTGCTACCATGTTTCCCTGAAAATAAGACCTAGCCGGACAATCAGCTCTGACGTGTCTTTTGGAGCAAAAATTAATATAAGACAAGGTCTTATATAAGATACGGTCTTATATATTTATTATATTATATTATATTATATTATATTATATTATATTATATTATATTATATTTATATTATACCGGGTCTTATAGTAAAATAAAACTGGTTCTTATATTAATTTTTGCTCCAAAAGACGCATTAGAGGTGGTTGTCCAGCTAGGTCTTATTTTCAGGGAAACACAGTACTAGATCTGCCATATAGTAACATCAAAGCCAAATAAAATTTCTGAGTTTGGCTCACTGGATTTTTGGATACTTTTGTGTCCGTGGCTGAAAGGCTGCTCAAATTTTATTATATTGCTTGAGGTAATAACAATATTTAACACATTAAAAAGTATATTTAACTTTCTACTTAATTTACGTTTCCACTAACCTTAACAGAGATAAAGTTAGAGTGATTAGTGAGTTTTTTATTTCTAAATACTCATGTTCCAGTTTCATTTTCTCTTAATATAAAGTTACTAAGCATACAAAAATGTTAAATGGCAATGCATATTATACTATTTGCTGAAGCTTATTTTAATGAGAAGTCTCCCCTGCTAGACAATACTTCTGAAAAGCAAAATATGCAATATCCTCGGTACAATACTTAATGAATGCAATCAAGTCAATAAATGGGTACACAAAATTCACAGTTAATAAACACCCAGACACTTAATATTTCTGTATAAGTAAATAAAATAAAATAAAAAAGATTGTGGGAGGATGGTAGCAGCAGTGGCATAGTTTGTTGTTTCTTTCTTTAGTCTTTCCTCAATTAAAAATGGAGTGAATATGATAGAAAATAATTCCATGGTCAACATCTACAACAAACCTAGGTGGCAAGGAATTCCACAGACCCCAAAGTACAAATAGAAGGGAACAAACCAGCAACAGATATAAGATAGAGTATAAGTGACTAAGCAAAAAGAAGCAGAAAGAAGGCAAAGAACCTCTAACAGGTCTCAGAGTCAGAAAACTCCAAATGCCATCAGGTACTACTATAATATGGGCCATTTTGACAACAGCCATAGTAACTAGGCAAGGATACTGAGTGTCCAATTTGCAGACAGGAGCAAGGAGGCTTTGAGAAATTCTGCGTGGAGTCCAAGTCTGGACCAAATAACTCTAAAATTAATAAACTGGCCTACTCTCCCAGGATAACACCCCATACTCTGAACAACAACAAGGAGCAAAATTCTAACTAAGCATTACAGGGACAATAATGTCAAAGGGGGACGGGGGGAATAAATAAATAAATAAAAGGTGCAGGGTATAGAGAAGGAAGATTTCAAAAACTACAAGGCCATATGCTCATTACTTTGTGGATAGGAACTCTAGAGCTGCTCCGTTGGTTATGCAATTTGAACTCTGGCTAGCCCAAATTGTTATATGCTATATTTGTAAACTAAAAATTTGCTATGAAGACTTAGTATAAAAAAAAGTAAAATATTTAATAATTGCATATCAATTTACATTGAATTATATTAATGTTTATATTGATAACATATAGATTGCTTTTAATACTTTATATCGATTTACACTATGTAATCAATACTTTTGATATTTAATAATTTATATGGTATTCAGATGATAATATTGTGCACATTTGGGTTAAATAAAACATTATAAAAATTAATTTCACCATTTTCTTTTTACTTTTTAAAAAATATGGCTACTTGAAAAATTAAAATTATGTACGTGCTTTACTGTAACAGAATACAAGTTTCAGGAAACAAAGAAGCAAATGAGAGATGGACTGACAACCTACAGAATTCATGCACTATAGGAGACATTGATCAATCACAAGGTATGGTCCATGTTTGAATCACATTACAAATAAAGATTATTACAAAACAATGTAGAAATGTAAATACTGATTAAGTATTTGACATTAATCACAATTGTGATGATTAAAAAAGACTACTTGTCTTTTAGAGGTACATACAGAAATATTTATAGATGAAATGATTATCAAGAGGGGGTTGAGAGCAGTGGGTGGCAATTTAGAAGAAACCAGACTGGCCATGAGCTCCTCATATTGAAGTGAGTGGTAGGAACATAGAGATTTGCTATACTCTTCTAATTTGAAAGATGTTTGAAATTTTCCATAATCACAAGGTAAAAACTCAAGAACAAGAAACAAATCTATGATAGATTGAAAAACACTAAAGAGAAATAAAGGTGGCTCTCCAAGGTGCAAAATAAAGAAAAAAAGGTCAAAATAAGTCTCCTTTTGTGTTATTTTAATGCTAAGACGAGAATTGAAGGAGGCTTCACTATACTGGTCAGTGTTTCCATTTATGGAATGTTCCAAATCTTTATAAACCATCTGGAGAGCAAGGATTTGGCTAGATTTCCATTCCACTATAATAATGAGACATTTATTGAGAAAGAATGTCAAAAAGAACAGCTTTTAATGTGGCTATATGCATATACCAGAAACTGAAACACTTACAGCAATCTTCATCCAATTTTACAAAAAAAACAAAAAAACATACAAAATACCGTATTTTGCCATGTATAATGTGCACCCATGCTTTTGCCCCAAACTTGTATGAAAAAAATCTTTCGTTTTATTTTTTTAATTCCAATTTTTATTTGTTTACATTTAGGTACCTGTTTTGTTTTGCTTTTTGTATTATAAAGGAATTTTAACGTTTATTTTTTAACATATTATGGTACAAGGAATTTTATGTAATAAATAATTACAAAACACAAGAACAGATACAAGGTACAAGGAATTTTATATACTGGTAACAAACTTAAAATATTTACACATCATAGAAGGCCAAGAACTCTTTGTTGTTGCAACTTTGTAGTCAGTTCAACAAAACCAATTACTATCTTCCAGGGTATTATTTTGCATATGGATATTGTTATTGTTCTTGATTTCTAGAGTTACACTTTTAACTCATAAGCATAAATAAAATAATTAAAAACATTTACATAGACATGGAATTAGTACTACCCAGGTATAATGTGCATACTTAGTTTTCCCTCACAAATTTGGGCAAAACGTGTGCATTATACACGCCAAAATATGGTATATCATGTCCCTCATGTAAGTTATACACGTATATGTAAGTCTCATTTGAAGATCCTTGTGAGGTACATAAATATTTATCAATATTTTACTGGCAAGGACATTGTTGAATAATATTCTGTTGGTACTTCAATTTATTTTACTGGCAAGGACATTGTTGAATAATATTCTGTTGGTACTTCAATTTATTTTACTGGCAAGGACATTGTTGAATAATATTCTGTTGGTACTTCAATTTAACTTAACAAACCTGCAGCAAGTGCTTACTTTCTGGGCACTGCTGGCGGTGCTGAGGATTCTGAGAAGAATATGATATTGCACTTGCCTTGAATTTGCTCCCAGTTTAATCAGGAAGGCAAACTGAAGAGGAACTGATTAGAAAATAATTGCATGGTAAGTGTTGGGGAAGCACAAATGATTCCTAGCCCCTTCAGGCACCAGGAGGTAAGGTGAGATGTCCAGCTGGGCTACAGAGAGTGGACATAGGGTCTCCTGATAGAAAAAGGGAAATGAGCCAGTCTAAGCAAAAAGAACAGTATGCTTTTCCTGGTAAGAAAAACAAAAATGGACGGAAATAAACTAACCGTCAGGGTCAGGACCCAAGAGAAAAAGTAGAAAAGAATGAAGGATATAGAATAAGAAAATATAGAAAGCTCAGAAAAGGAGCTTATTTCACATGTACTTGGCACGACTGGATTTTTTAATCAAGGGGAAAAAAAAAAATTGCACCAACCTCTGGCTTCCTTAAGTGTGCTTGATCACTAAATAATAAGCTATTTTCATAAAAAGCAGTATCGCTCCATCCTTCTGCACATTACGGGCATAGCTATGGTGCTACGTGCTCAGGAAAGAGATGAAAGAGCTACGTCCTCGGTGCTGAATTTCCCCACAGTGAACTCGTGTGTGCAGCTATGTGCATGGAGGCCAGACTCTTTCCTTTTTCTCATGCAAGTGTTTCACAGCATCAATAAGCATTTTCACATTATAATCTCCACATAAAGTGGGTGAAACAGTCTGTGCTTCCTATCAGCTGACAGTTGTTTTTACCAACCTATTAGACTTAAGTGCCTTTCACAAAATGCTAGAGGGATGATGCAATAGTGGAAAGAATTATTTCAATGTTAGAGCAAGTGCAATTGTCAGTGCCAACGTGACTCCCTTAATAATAATGGAAAGAAAAGCAATTAGCTGAGAGGCCAGGTGAGAACACTTCAGAGAAGCCTGAGTCCTGTCGGAGCCTACTATGCGTACAGCACAGAGAACAATTCTGCCAGGACTCACATATGCAGTTCTGGCTCTCAGAGAGCCACACATGCTCTCAGTAAGAGCCAATGAAAAAAGAGCAAAGCAACTTTGATAGCATGTACATTCCTATTTTCTCTTAAAAACACACTGGGTTTCACAGGCTTAGTTTCATCATTTGGAGTTAGAATTTGGGATGTCAGAGATGTAATTTTTAAGCAAAGTCACTGAGAACTGATCAGAGAGAGAATTAAGTGAAATATACATTTCTGCATAATGAGATATTAATGAAGGAGAATTGGCATGCTTAATACGCCAAGTTCAAAGACATAAAGTTGTTCTGTCAGTTTTTGTGTGTTTTTTTCAACTTGGTTATCGAGTATCAGTCAGCATTTTGGCATTATGAAAGGAGCAGAGATTCAGTGAAAATGACATTTAAGTTGTTTAATTTCCTTCCTCTTCTCAGACAAGAAGGTAGCAGACTACCTGAACCCCTGACCAAACAGAGCGTCCTCGAGATCTGGTCCAGGCAATAGAGACGGGACTGCTGCCTGCAAGTATCAGAGTGGTGGCAAGGTGTTAGTTCCCAGACTTGTCCTTCTCTCCAGGGCAGCTGATCAGAGTTGGGGAAACAGTCTGCATTCCAGTAAAGGGCGGGTGGTGGTAGTGGCTAGGGGTTGTGGGGAGAACAAGCCAAGCAAAACAGAAAACCAGGACAGCTAACAAAGATGAAGGTTTCACGCCGACAGTGGTGAACAGGATCTGGAGACAGTCCTGAGATGAAGAACAAATGTCCAATTGTATGCAGTTTCTACGGTTATGGCCCTGAATGCACTGAGAGCTTAACACCTACAAACACCAAAAAAAAACAAAAAACAAAAAAAAAAACATATCAGCTAACAATGATTTAAACTAACATTCTCACATGACAAGAATTCTGGAAGTAGGCAGAATTCTGGCTTTGGTTTTAGCTCCTCCACTATGGCAGAGCTCCAGGCCCATGTCTCCTGGGGTCCTCTTGACATTCCTCTTATGGTTGCACATCATGGCAGCAGCAACAGTCACATCATCACATGACCATGTTACAAGCAAGACAGTGGGATGGTCCATGGCAGAGCACTTAATCTCAAATCAATCTCTCAATTTAGGAAGAAATAAAACTTTTCTCAGAAACGTATAACTCATTGACAAGATCAGAGTCTAGGGTGACCAACTGGATCTTGTTTGCCTGAGATTTCCTCAGTTTTAGCACTGAAAGTCCCACATCTGTGGAACTCTTAGTCATGGGATGGTTGGTCCCTGTATTAGTGTGACATAGCCATCTTTGATCAGTTTTCTGGAGACAAAGGGCTCCCCCCCCCCCCTTACCTTAATTAGAATCTCTTAACCGGCAAGAGGGGAGGATGGTGCTTTGTTAAAACAGATTCTCTCATCCTTGGCTACACTTTAGAATAAAGTGAGGAACTTTTATAAAAATGCCAATACCTGGGCTCTACTCATAGTGATTATAAATTAATCAGGGGTATTTCTTATGCATTAATACTTTTAAAAAATTACCCACATGTTTTTAATGCACAACCATGGTTGAGAAATAAACTACGGAGAAGTCCAACAACGGGATCAACCACTGAACACTTAAAACAGCCCTAGAGCAAAGAATATAACTTAACATGACTGGCAACATAATAAATCCTTAAATCAATGTAGTGTTTAGTTTAGTTTCTAAAAATTTTTGTATAGTTTTTCTTTTACTAATACTTAAAGGAAAACAAAGTACGTGTTATTTCCATTTACAGATTAGAAAGTTGAAGCTCAAAAACGTTACTCACCCTTGAGAGATCCCCCGCATTTACATTATGTTTGAGGTATCCTGCAGTGTCAAATTTCCATTTTTCAAAGCAAGTACACTAAATATTGAGGTACATGCTTGAAAACACTCTAATGTACACAATAGTCATTTGCAACTTTTTATTTAACTCTCATGTCTATCATGATTGTAGAACAGATTTAACTCAGTATGTCCTAACTAAAATTCTTTGTACAAACAAACCTTAAAAATCATCTACCATGAGTTTCAAGAATGAAATAAAAGCAAAGGGGGTAGAAAACTATGAGAACCACACTACAATGATATTTTTCTATGTAGGTAAGAGAAGGGAGGAATAGAGAGGAAATAAATTGTTATGTGCATGAGCAGTTTGCTACTTCAATTTCTGAGTTGTCAGTTGGACTGGTAGATCAGCCCTGGAGTCCTTTCCATTGATAACAATTAGGTAAGTTCTTTGTTTACTTTGGGATTCCCTTCTTACCCACCACTCTTTCCACTTGCTCATTGGATTTCCCTATTAGCAATAACACTGCTCTTGTCTGTGGCTGAGTGAAAAGTTGGTCTTGGACAACTGTGGGGTGTTAGAGGTAAGACATGTGATTTGAGATGCTCAGAAAAAAACCTATATATTCTGTGGTAGGATCACGTTCTCAAGTCTCTCCTTTCTTTAATCTGCTGGGTAGTAGGAATGTGTTAATCCTTGTAGACTGAGCCAAAGGGAGTTATATGAGTCTGTGTTTCACACAGAAAGTTGCACTACTCCATGCGGTGAATGTGTGCCCACCATAGTTTGTTGAAGTAAGACTAATTTATAGAGATTTGCCCAGAACTCTAGAAAAGCAACATAGCCAGAGAGAGAATCTATAGAGTTGTTTGGCAAAAGGCTACTGCTAGAAGTGTTTCAAGATCGGATCTGGGAAATAAGACTAGACCACAAACGGAAATATGAGCTACAATTTGAGATGGAAAATGTGTGATGGGTGGTAATAGTAATGATATAATGAACTACTACCAATGAGGATGTGCCAGTCACTAAGCTAAACACCTTAAAAAATTATTTTGCTTAATTGTCACAAGTCTCATGAAATCAGTAGCACAAATGCCCCATATAACAGATAAAACACTGTGACTCAGAGAAGTAGAGTGAATTGCCCAATATCACATGACCAGTAAATGGTGGAGCTAGGACACACATCCTGGCGGTTAATTCCACATTTCAGAGGCCAAGGGACATTTCAAGAACTTGTGGCAGCTTTCTCCTCATCAGACCCTCTCCCAACTTAGGACTTACTTCTTTCTATTGGGTGCCAAGGAGGGGACCACTGTTCATGCAAGTTTAGGTAGTTGGCCATGTTTCAGTCTGAGGGTTTGTAACGACAAGACAGGAGAATTAATTTCTCTTGGAAGACATTCCTGTTATGCCTACACATTCTCTGCTGGATAGCAGATATTTGTGGCAGAATAATTTATTAGGCAATTAATTGTTCTGCCTACCTCCTGTTAGAAAAGACTAGCAGAAAGATGAAAAGGTAACTTTGTGCTCCACCAATCTAAGACGTTCCGAGTTTCTGATTTCTCTCAGGGGTTGGTAATGACTTTTGTGTTACTAAAAGCTACTAGACACCCTCTGACAAACCTCATCAAGGCTTTTTTTTTTTTTTTTTTTTTTTTTTTTTTTTTTTTTTTTTTTTGTGGGAAGGGAATTTAGCTATGTGCTCCTCCGAGGGTAGAGAAGGGACTTGGGTTGAAAGAAGGGAGTTGCCCAAATATAGCAGAGGTTCCTAGGACTGGAGGAAAGGGATGGGTTCCATAAAGGGTTGTGTCCTATGTGGAAGTCCCTAAGGAGGCAGCAGGACTTCTGACGGGGAGAACTGATGTGCTTCCATAGGTTGATGGCTGCTAGATATCTAGCACCATAGTTTTGGGAATTGCAGGCAAAGATGCTGAGACCACACTGGCAGAGAGGCTGTGGCATTATTTGTCTTTTGAATGGACCATTTTTTTCTTGACAGTGAATGGCTTGGTGGTATCCTTGAAGGACCAAAGACCAGAGGCTGTTTTCCTCTGAGAGTGTATATCACTCTAAAGAGAATAAAGAACCTCCAGTAATAAATTATGTAGTTTTCTTCCCACCCTTATAAATGGGTGCTTAGAGCCACATACAGTTTAATTTATAAAAGTTAAATATCACCTTACTTACACCTCACATTTGTGGGAAAAAATTCATGCTTATAGATTGATTATTGTATTTAATATATGCAAATGTTTTAAGTATTTAAGTATTTAATGTAGTTAAGTAGTTATTCCCTTGTACAGAAGAGGAAAGTGAGACATGGTGAAGATATACAGAGGGTGCCAAAAAAATGTGTGCACAGTTTAAGAAAGGAAAAAACTGTATTAAAATTGTAATAGTCAATATATACTGATACGAAATATAAAGACAAGTCATGTGTATACATTTTTTGGCACCCCAGGTATATCTCTATCCCTATACCTATATTTAGGGGGCTGGAGTAAAGGAAAGAACCACAAACAAAGGACCCACAAATCTTGTGAGCAATCACCCGGTTGTACCAAAAACAAAAAAACAAACAAACAAAAAAAAAAAAAACAAGTTGAAAACTGACCTGAGGAAGTACAATGGAACAGCATGGTTGTTTTGCTGCTTTTGCCGTACATCTTGGCAGATGTTGAATGGGACCACAAGGTCTTCTGCCAGAGCCCATGTCACTGCCTGGGGCCTCCCAGCTCTTCGAAGGCTCAAGATTTCAGCCAACACATACATAGATCATTCCCCTGTTGGACCTTGGGCATTCAAACCCCTGTACCACGTATGAACCAGAGCCCACACCCCACACCTGCAACTAGCTGTGCCCTTGAGGCAGGTGGCACTGCACTTTGAGGGGAAAGGTGGTGGGCAAAGCTTCCATGGCATTGGGTTTGCTTGATAGATGGCATGGGCCAGACTCCTTACAGAAGATTCCAGGATGAGGGGCCCAGAACACCCAGCCCCACAGAACTCCTGAAGACCCCCTGACATTGGCTTCCTCTGGGAAGAGCGGCTGCAATTGTGCCTCAGGCCTAATTTTTCCATTCTCTGAGCTGCCCTAATGTGCAGTCCATCGTCTCCCTAACCCTCTGTCTAGACCAACACTCACGTTCTTTCCCACACATACTGGAAGCCACATAGAGGACCCTGCGGGTTCCTACTGTACTGTTTGTCTTCCTGGTGTTAAAGTTAAGTGCAAAATGTAGAGTGGACTTGAAAATTCCCTGTGCAGACAAAACCATATAAACCACATAAGTGAAACTTAATTTAGCATATTTTGCAAAACAAACAAAATTTGGGGTGCTTGTAAATGCCTCTGATAATCATAAAAGCAACTTAAGTCATCTACCTAAAAATAGTATAAGATAATCACTTTTAACCACTCCTCTGTCATCTGGAATTCCCCATTGCAATAATAACCAATCATTATAAAATTAAACAACTTCCTCATTTTCGCTTTATAAGCCAACCTGTAAAGTCAAGCTTCCTATCAGTTTTTCAGTTTAAAAGCTCCCAATTCACAAAGTGTTCTTGTGTACAATCAACTCAAATATGCAATAAGCTTCTTGGAAGAAACCTTCAAGCTGATCAGGAAGACAGGTGATCACAAAAAAATTTAGTCCTGGCCTAGAGAGGCCCCTCACCTGTGGGAGAGGAAGAACGGAGAGCCCTGAAATGGTGTCTCTCTGATATTGGCCATGGATTCACAAACCTCTCAGACAGGGAAGGAGAGCAGACTTTTCATGTCCTTATACCCATTACTGTTGCCAAAGCACAGTACAGTGGGACTATGCTGGGGTTAGGTGGGGGTGGCGAACAATGGAGGCAATTTAGAGCTGCCTACCAGCCAAAGAGTAGCAGGGAATGAACCAAGGAATAAGAGTGAGAGTTATGTCCCAAGAGACTCTGGTAATAGAATAGCAAAGTTCCCAGAGGGTAGGGATGTGAGAGATGAAACTAAGAATTCTTTCAAGGGTCAAAGGGTCAAGGGAGATAGTCAAGGCTGAGTTCCCAGATCCTCAACCATAATCAAGAGACATCCTGAGAGCCAGTGAACCAGGAAACTTTCAAAATCTAAATGGAAATCTGAATAGTCTAGTGGCTCAGCAGTTCAAAGAATGCTCCCTTCTACCAAGAATATCCAGCAAAGCCATCTCTTACAGAACTTCTTGCTGAGAAATTAAAGCTGCCATTGCAGGTACAGCTACACAGCCAACCACCAGCTGTATCTTTGTAAAGCCTCTTGCTTCAGATGGCTTTCCTTCCAGGGTCTCAGGGTCTCACCCTCAGACCGTGCCCACTGGGACTTGCCGGTTTCCCAGATGTGGTAGGACCACATGGAGGACACCAGGAGCCTTGGATTCCTAAGTATCAGGTCCCATGGGAGAGTCAGGACAATAATTTAGATCCAACTGAAGAAAGAGGGGCCCCTAGGAGATCCAAATCAGGAGAGTGCCAAGAACAGAGGTGGGATTGAGACCATCCTGTGCCAGAGTGAACAGGCACCCTGCCCAGTGCACGGGATTAGCAGAGGCACCTGTGAACAAGTACCTGACACAGGAGAAATGGACTCCTCCAGAAAAGCAAAATCCAAAAGAGAATGAGGCACATGTTTTAGGGACTTTGTGGCAGAGATAAAGTGAAAAGACAGGAAGGTTCTCTGTGCAAAGCTGGCCCAGTTGAAAGCAGAGCTGTCATGATGGATACAGGGCCATCTAAAGTGCAGGAGCACTGGACAGTCCAGGGTCTTATCGTGGAAAAGAAAGTGGAATTAGACGGGGACTTCGTGCATGGTGGGAAAGTTAGTTCAAGGAGCAACTCTGGCCCAAGCAGACCTGTAATTGGTCATTTCTCTAACTAGAGGGCTCCTTCCCACCTAAGCAAAGCTAGAAATTATGCTTGCCCCTTTGCTCTGGAAAGAGACATTGTCTCTATCTTCCAAGGCTAGTCACCATACAAACATCCTTGAAAATATGGTCTGAAATAAAGGTGGTCCGTGTCTGCTATAAGAGATGCAGAAACACATGGAAAGTTGTCTCCCTACAATAGTTGGAAATCCACCTTTGTGTGTCTTATCTTTCCTTTAACTTATTTCTATCCAAGACACTTCACTTTATTCATCCATACAGTGGAGTCAGAAGCACTCTAGTGTTTGGGACTGGTTCAATTATATAGATTAACCATCTTCAAATATTCTCTTTAAATGAATATTCTTTTGATTTTATTGAATTCAACACCTTTTATTACTCATTTAAGAAGTACATTTCACTGTGGGTAAATTCTGCCCATAGCCTTTGTTATTTATTTGTTCCACTCTTGGGCTAGCATAGGCTATTCGGTGTTAAAACTATAATCTCAAACGTCAAAAATAAGGTCTGGTGCTAGTCGAACTTGCCTAGGCTGAGTCTGAGCAACTGCTGTTGGCAGGATTTCTGGGATAAGAGCCCTATGCCACCCCTCTCTTTCCTGCCCACCCCACCCCCAGACATTCTCAATCCCTTCACTTATCTGGAATTTAAGGACTCACCTTTCTTTGCCTAATTTTGGACAAGGACAGACTGATTATAAAAATGCACTATGTCCAAATGCCAATAAAGATGAAACACTTCCATAGTTTTTACAAAAATTGCCAAAGACAAAAGGAAGTGAAATGTTCTGTGGTTTAGAAAAGTTTATACACACTAACCAAGGGTATGCAGTGAAAGTTCTCAAAAGAGTAGTTAAGCACATAGAACAGAATTTTCATTCACAGTAACAGAACTAGGATACATATTTTCAAGTAAATTTATTACATAGAAAGTCATTATGAAGCATATGCTCTATATACCTTATTGTTTTGGTATTGGAGTTATGATTTACAAAAGGAAATATTCCTTTCTTTCATTTATATGATTCAAAAATCTGAACACAAAAGGATACATGGTAAAAAAGACTCCCTCTCAACTCTGTCCCTATCTACTCTACACATATTTTTATAAGTTCCTTGTGCATCTTTCCCAAATAAATCAATCATATTTTATGACTCATCTCCCCACCTTACATAGAAATTATATACATTGTTCTGTCCCTTACTTTTTTTTAATTTAAAATCATACCTTGAGATGGTTCCATATCAGAATATAGAGCCTATCTCATTATTTTTGCACTGTTTTAAATAATATTTAACCTATATACTTTTGTGTTATTTCCAATTTTATCTTATTTCAAATAGTGTAACAAATAATCTTCTGTATTTGTTCTGTTATACACATGTAATACAAATTCCCAGAAATGGGATGGCTGGATCAATGGGTTGGCAACGTGGATAGACACCACTGTATTACTACACATAGGAATTGTAACACGGTACAACAACCCTCAGTAGTAGCTAAGCATGTCTGTTAGGGTGATGTGAATTTCAGCATATGTTCATCAAAGCTAGTGGAAATGTCCTCTGATATAATTACTCACCAGGTTGATCAAATGCTTTAAAGTGATAGCCATCTACATTTACAAAGAACTATCACCTTGATTTAAAGCCTCAGACTATACTACTAAGCAGTTTACATCTTTGAAGGCATAATTGTGGATTTCTGTAAAGTTGCAGAAAATAGAGAATGTTTATATGTTACAGGAAATCATCAGGTATCTGCCAAATGATTAAGGATTTTATTACCATATAGAAGATATTCTTCTATATGTCAGTAACTAAAATTACATTACTTTCTTAAATTTATGTCAATTATTGAGAAAACAATCAGCAAACTTACCCTTAACTAGAAAATTTATTCAGAAAATACTAGTGATAAACCCAAAGGAAGATAAAGTTGATTCCTATTTATTTAGAATAGGAGTCAAAACAGTGCTTAAATTTAGACAGTCTTGGGTTTGAATCCCAGTGCTGTTATCTAATGTACTAAATTCTTCCTTCCTTCCCTATCTTCCCTACACTTCCATGTGGGCAGAGAATATTTCCCTGATTCACTGACTTTGGGCTTGACCTGTGACTTACTATGAGCCTGGACTGTAAGTACAAGTAAAAATCTACCAGCTCCCATCAGGTAATTCTCCTCTCTCCTTGAGCTTCTTCCTTTCTGCATGAAAAGGCATGACTTGGACTGTGGGTCTTTATTCCAGAATGAAAAGAAACTCAGAGAAGACTTGAATCCAACCAGCAGTTTAGAGCCACACCCAGCTGAACCCAGACAACACAGCTTACCAGACAAGCATAGTCAAACCAGCTCATCCAAAGTTTATCCACAGATTTGTGATCGAGAAATAAATAATGATGATGTAATCCTGAGATTTTCAGGTTGCTTTGCTGCAGCAAAAGCTGACCGATACATCTACTAACTGTATAACTTTAGAAAAGATCCTCAAACTCTCTACATCACTATTTTCTTATCTGTAAAGTGAAAATAATAATGATACACAATTTATAGAGTTTTCAGGATTAAAAGCAATAAGGTAGACAAAGTACCTAGCATGGCACCTTGCATGTAGTAAATGATCAATCAAAAAATGATCAAAACATAATCAGCAGTAACAATTCCATACAGCATGGCGATATAGTTACTAACACTGTATTGCACCTTTGAAAGTTGCTAACCGCATAAATCTTAAATGTTCTCATCACAAGAAAATGAAATTTTGTAACTATGTCTGGTGATGAATGTTAGCTAGACTTCTTGTGGTGATCGTTTTGCAACATACAGGAAGATCAGATCATTATACTATACGCCTGAAACTAATATGTATCAATTGCACCTCAAATTAAAAAAAATAAAAAAAGTAACAATCCCTACTCAGACCATAAGCTCCATGAGGGCTTTTCCTGATGGCTCTGGAATAAATGACAACAGTTCCTGGGACAGGGCGGTGCCTAATAAATTCTACTGAATGAGTAAGTGAAAGTATCAGTGGAGTAAACTCACTCTGTTATGAAGAAACACCTTGTTCTTCTCCAACATAAAACACACGTTCAGGCATGGGTTAATGAGATCATACCTTGTAAAACTGGGAAGCAGGTAACTAGCAAATAATAGAGGGCTCTGAGAACAGCACTGGTAAAACTATTCATGGCATATTGGAAAGAGCCCACATTTTGGAGTCTGAGAACTTGTATTAACCCAGAACTTACCATTTACAACTAACATTACTTATAGATTAATTACTAAGACTTGTAGTGCCATTGTTTAAAATAAGGATGATACTTGCCTTATAGACTTATTAAAAGAATTAAAAAGAAATCATATATACAAGTTTCTAGGTACCTATGAAGGTTATAACAAATCTTAGATTTCCCTGCCTCTGGAAATATACTTGTGACAGAGAAAATAATGGGAATATTTTAGAAGACAGTGATATAGATTTTATGTTATTTCACTTTAAATCCTAATTCTCAAGTACTTATATCAGATACACTATTTTATTGACCTACTGATTTAAAATGAAGTTCTTATTTAAAATTCATTTTAACGTTGCCTCAGACTATTTAGTAGTTTTATGCATCATGTACTTAAACTAAAAAATGCACTTTTTAATTACAGAGAGTTTAAAGGAAAATAGTAATTATTAGGAAAGATTTTATTTAAGCCCTAGATCTTCAAAACTCCCAAGAGAATAAAATATGGCTAAATATTCTATTTTTCTTACCAACTTATATGAACTCTTCTGTGAAATATAGGTAATTGCTTGTTCTGAATTTGCCTGTCAGGGTCCTATTGGCCTACATTCAGCAGCCTTATACGAAACAGACCAATGAGACTCACAGTTGTGTCAGTTGAAAGAAAATTATTGAGAACATTGCTCAAGAGCATTACAGGGTGTCCTTCTTAGGGTGGGACCTCAGAGAAAATTCCTTTCTGGTCTTGGCAGGAACATGTGTGCTTCACTTCAGTAGTCAATATGCTTTTAAATTACAACTGGAAATTGGGTAACTGTCCAAGTTTTCTTGGCAATACACCAAAATCCCAACTTGTGACCTGCTTTCCCCCTCTCCCCGCAAAAAAAAAGCAATTATACCATCAATACTCAATGGTAAATGTAAAGGATTCTGAATGTTTGTGTCTGCCACCCCATTTCTACGTTAAAATCCTAAACACCAAAGTGATGGTATTAGGAGGTGGGGGCTTTGGGAGGTTATTAATTCTCATGAATGGGATTGGTGCCCTTATATAAGAGGCTGACAAAACTCCCTTGCTCTTCCACCTTGTGAGATAACACTGAGAAGGTAAACGTCACCAGCCCCTTGATCTGCTGGCACCATTATCTTGGACTTCCCAGCCTTCAAAATGGAGGGAAATAAATATTTGTTTCTAAGCTACCTAGTTTGTGGAATTTCTGTGGTATTTATTTTTATATTAGCCTTGGACCTTGGTTAAATACATACTCTTCACCTGGTATTATCTTATATACCGTGTGTGTGTGTGTGTGTGTGTGTGTGTGTGTGTGTGTGTGTATCTTTCACCCATCTTAAAAATATAGAGAGAAGACACTATTTTCTAGTTATTTTATCCAAAAATCTTGATTATACTACCTAAACTCATTTGTCTGAATATTTTTTCACTCAAATATATTTCAAGTACATATTTCCATATCAATATCTAAAGATGAAAATTATTATCTTTAGAAATTTCTAAATATATCTTCAAAAACTACTTCATATATTCTTAAGAATAAGATAAACTCTGAGTTATCTGATTGATTAAAATGATATCTAGGTCATTAAGCCTTTCCATCTTCTTCTTTCTGATATCTTTTAAGTTTATCACGTTATGCCTCCAAAGACCGGATATTCAAATATTTTTTTCTGAATTTTAACATGATTGACTTTTAAATGTTTATCTTTCTGATTTACATGTTATTTGTTTTGGGATACAAGTGATAAATGGAAAATGAGATGATAAATGAAGAATGTCCTGTTTATGAACTACGAAGCTAATGACAAGGCAATCATCGGTGATCTTCACAAAAAACACTTGAGTTGCGTGATTCAGCAGACGCCAGGTGCAAGGCTTAATAAAGGTTTCTTCTAGATCTTGGATATGTTTGGTTGTAAGAGTCGTAAGAGAAAGTACTACTAAACAGATCACATTGCGAAGTAATGACCATATAGAAATTGATCACGAAAATAAACCTGACGTATTTGGCCCCCGCTGTTAAAAAGAGCTTACCTTACTAATAAAAAAACGTGTTGAAAGTAAAATTATTAACATAATAAAATTAATGGTGTACAAATATAATAAAGGATAAGTTGAAAGAAATAGTAATGTCATTAAAGTAATCAAAAAAGATATGTAATACCACAATAATCAGATCCAAAGGATAAATGCTGGCACAAGCTAACGGTCCTATCAAAATGAGAATTTATCTTACATTTGTCATCATTTCAAAGGCAGACATCTGTACAGTTATCATATACAGAAAATATTTTTATTGAAATAATAAACTGTAAAGAGCCTATGATCTTTTAAGACAAGATTTATCTGAGAAATGGTGGTAATTATCTTCCCAGTATTCCTGTGAAATCCTGAGTCTCAAAATAAATTATTGTTTGTCAAACTGAACGTGGCTTACATTATCAAATACCTGTACAATGAATGGGCTGTCATAGTACATCTGTTTTATTATCTGACTTTTCCAGTTTCTTTGAGTCCCAAAATTGACCAATAAGAGAGAATAGCTATCCTAAATTCATTTTATTGTCACAGAATAGACTATGTAATATTGAATTAACAAAAGAATGAAATCTTCTAATTGTCTTGTTTTTATACTTCCATACAAAGAGTTTAAGTGATTAATAATAAACCTTGAATCTCACCATAGGTCATAATTGACAAAAAAAATTGAGTTATTTTTCCCAAGGAAAATATCTAAATTATAATTTCCTGGAGGAATTATAACAGTAATTCATTTGAGTCCCCTAGTCAACCAAAAATGAGGTTGTAAACTCAAGTTTGAATGAGATTTATGAATAGTTCAATTATGCTTGTAAATAAACCTAGATCGCTAATTTTCTAGCAGTTCTGAGTTGACAGAATTATAGCAGTCTCTTCATATTGTCTAACTTTGATGTTTTCCTTTATTTTTTTCTTGACATGATTATTGATTACCCAGATGTTTTAAAGTTATTACTAACTTTAGGTTTACAGTCACAGCAGATGGTTGGAAACAAAAAGATAAATTCAATAATTCTATAAATTTGATGTCTTACAGCACTTTTTTAAACTATCAACTGCAGTTACACTATCAGTGTTTACCTTTGGTCACATACAATCTACCTAGAAGTAGCTATTCCCATTATTAACAATTTTGGCTGGCATTTCTCACTACTCCTGTATGTGTGCCCTGCCCTCCACTTAAGTGGCCTTGCTACACAATTTCCTCCTTACTCATACATAGCCCTTTGCTCACTCAGCCAGTATTCATTTATTAAGTACCAAGTATTGTGTTCATTGATGGAACTGCAGTAAGGTGCAGGGTATTCAACATTCTTGTTCTGGTATTTTAGTGAAACTTTCTAACAAGGAAGCAGCTAATGACACCATAGTGTGATATGTTTTTTTCCCTCTTCCATGATGCACTCCCTTGTTCCATTTCCTTTTCTATACTGATTTTCATAATCTATAATGATTTGTTTAATTTTCATCTCTATTTGTTGTTTTGCATGCTATTGCATGTAATTGTATGCCCCAAATATTTCTAATGGAATGAGGGAGTATAAAAATGTATGTACACATAATATATTTTCATTTGCATCTTTTGCTACTTCAAAAAAAAAATCTTTGGAATTAGTGATTGGAAGAGGGAGTAAGGTTTCTAGGAATATTCTCATTCTTAACTCACATGATCACTTTGTGATAATTAAGCTATAATTTTGTTTACTTTCCTGTATTCTTCAGTATTGTTGAGTCATATTGCACATTAAAAAGGTTTAAAATTATAGATATTGCATTTTCTATACTCTTCTGCATTGGTCTTTTTCAAACCTAATACAAGATAGTAGTACATTCTCTTACTTCATGTTCAGGTCAGCTGAGTTATTTTTCTTCACACCAGGCTTAAAGGCCAATTCCATCATTTAAAATATTTTCTGTTGCAAGTAACAAAAATGCAACCCGAACAGACTTAAATAATAAAGATAATTTTTCTGATCATATAACTTCAAAATCCAGAGGGAGATCATATCTCCAACAAGGTTTTGATCAGAACTCCTGCTGCTGCTCTCTGCAGACATTTTATCAATCTGCTTCTGTGGTTCAGGCTTATCTGCTGTCTGGCTTCCCCTACGAACCCAACGTGGTTCCCAGCAGCTACTGAGTCCACATGCTGTCCCAAGTTCATCCCTAAGCTCTACTGAGAAACAGCATTCTTGAGTTTCTCTCTGATTGGAACTACTTAGATAATGTAACCCCTAAAGTAATCACAGTGTCAAGGGAAATAGTCTAACCCTGATTGAACCAACAAATCAAGGTCCCCTCAGAAACTGAGTACAGCAACAACCCCACTCAAAAGGCTCGGGGGTTTTATAATAGAAACTGATGAAATGGTCTTAGGGTAGAAAATTTTTTATACATCATTGCTATTTTTATATTTTGAGTTTGTGATATAAAACCATTTATAGTGACAGACAAAGCCATTCTAAGGTATTAGAAATGAGAACAAATACATTGATTATTTAACTGATTCATCCATTCGTTTATAGAATACAATTTTGCTAAAACTTCTATATAGACAGCCATTAGTATCTGCAAGTAAGACTGGGACAGAAAGAGTCTGATAACTCACTATGGTAGTGTAGTGGCAAAGATGAATGTTAAAAACAAACAAACAAACAAACAAAAAAAAACCTAACTAAAATGCACATCAATATTTGCCCAATTGTATCAAAACTTCCAAAACTCCCACTATGACTAGCATCAAAGCTTAACTTTATTCTCCTTTACAATTTTGCCCTTGAATCTCCCTTGAATTGTGTGGCTGCTGTTGTAATTCAAGCATAGTTATGATGAGTTTACTCAGAACAAATTCCTAACCTATTTTATGTACTGCCTATGGATTAAACAGATTTTAAAGTATGATACAAACCAACTACTCCCTAATCGCATTTTCTAATTATAAAACAAGTGACTATAGAAATCAGGCTTCTTTTAATACCAAATTCATGGGTGGTATTTCAATAAATGATTGTTTCTATTTTCACACATTAACTTCTAGATAAAATATAATATCTACTGAAATATGTATTTGCCTCAAGGGGAAGTTGCAATTTATTTCCTAGCCTGTATATACTCTCCTACAGATCTAAGCTTCATTATATGAAGGCAATAAATTAACAGTTGATTAATCGGCACACTTAAAAGGTCTGAATTTACTTTTCTAAACAAATCAGTTTTTAAAGTCTCAGGACTAATGATCCATGGATTTTAATGAGAGATTTTCTTGATATTGTCAGAAATGTGTATGTCAATTATAACAAAGTAAAATTGAATTATTATTCATTATACTTACCAAGCGAGAAATACAATTTTTAAAAATACTCATATTAAATTGGTCAAATTTTTAGAAGTTGTTTCCTTTCCCTCTAAATTAATGAGCTATTTGTCCTCAAGAAGAAGCATGTTCTCAAGAAGAAGACATGCTGCCGCAGCACACAATACTGTATTCTGGGTACTTTTTCAATTTCTGTTATTAACAACCAATGAACACAATCAAGTCTGGCAAATACTATCATGTTTTACTAATTTACATTCCACTTGCTCAATTCACCGTTCCAGATACTCATATCCACGTGTTGCTGATCAAACACACAGACATCAGTATCTCTACATACATTTTATTTATAATCTTCAACTTTAAATTCCATTCTTGATTTTTTGTTTTATATCCCACATATGAGTGAGATGATATGCTTCTTGTCCTTTTCTACCTGACTTTTTCATTTAGCGTGATACTCTGAAGGTCCAACCATGTTGTCAAAAATGGCAATATTTCATCATATTTTATGGTTGAGTAGTATTCAATTGTGTATATGATTTCATTAATATGTGGGATATAAAACAGAAAAACACACAAACAAAACAAACAAACTCATAGACACAGATAACAGTATGTGGTTACCAAAGGGGAAAAGAGGTTGGGGGAGGATAAAGCAGATAAAGGAGGTCAAATATTTGGTGATGGAAGGGGACTAGACTTTGGGTGGTAAACACATGACGCAATATAAAGATGATTTATTATAGAATTGTATACCTGAAACTTATATAATATTATTATCCAATATTACCCTAATATATTTAATTAAATAAAAGTAAAGTCCATTCTGGGAATAAATATATTAATGATGTTTGTATTTTTTTTCCCATAGCAATGATTATATGACATATATGATGAAAGTTTGCATTCATTTCTCTTTTTACAATGGCTAACTTATCATGTAATGGCAGTATATTGCAGAATATACTGATAAATGGCCTGCTATTTTATAGATTTTTTATAATACAGAAAGAACTTTGGTGGATAATGATAATTTTAATTCTCCTTTCTATTTACTTGATTGCATTATTGCTTTTTAAGGATCATGCTGGCAAGGGGTGGGTAAGAGGAAACTTAATTGACTGTAGTAAATTTCGTACAATATTTGTTAGCACACATTTTGGCCAAGGAATGACGTGTGTCATTCATTCATTCTAATAAGTATAATCTGACTTGAACTTCTATTGTACTTCTGTTAGTTGAGATTTTCTTCTCATTTTTTATAACTGAAAATGATCAACATGGGATTTTAAAACATGCAACATCATGGGATAAACTATTAAATTAATCAAAATGCAAATAGTCAATAAACATGTTTTAAAAGTTTAACTTCACCTATAATAGAAGAAATGCCAATTAAAACAGATATCATTTTTAATCCATCAAATTGCAAAAAGTATGATGGTGAATATTTTTATAAAGATTAGAATGACATATATGTGTATATACACATATATATGTATATACACATATATATGCTCATATATGTTGAATACATTTTTTATAAAGCTAAAAAATATTTAAACAGTTTAGTGATCCTATACTCAGAGCTTTTCTCCTAATTAATTGGTGGGTTATTTTTTCATTTTATCTCTTCTACAATTTCCCTTTTGGGTTATAACTTTTTCTCTGGCTCATAAAAAGTTTAATATCACCTTAAAAATGTTTTATAGGAGTAAGTAAACAATATACGTAAGGATCTCTTTTTTAGGAACTTAAGCATCTAGGCACAAGCACATCAGTTTGTGCGACTTATTCTTGTCTTCATAATGTAAAATCAAGGAAAAAAATTTGGGCAATTTTTCTGATTCTTAATTTTTAAAAGAGCAATCTTCTGATTATACTTATCTTTTGCTGAGTTATGGAAGATTTTAAATTATTTTCCAAAGATAGTTTGACCTTGCCTGCAGGCATTTCTCAGTCTCATCAAGTGTTTATGCACATACGTATCCCTCAGATAGTCACCAATTTTTACCAGTGGTTGTCAGTTTATTCTCAGTTTTGTTTATTTTTAACATATGTAGTTCTATGGTTACCTGGCAGTAGAAGAGCTAACCATGAAACTCACCTCCACTGAGGAATTTCCAAACCACAGCTGGAAGAACCAACATCTATGGAGGATTGCAGGGAGCCTCACTTGAGAGATTCATGCCTGGTTCAATCTCAGTGACCACTCCTACCCCAATATAATCACTTTCATTCTGTTGTGTGTTGATGTAATTGATCAATACTTAAAGGAATCTTATGAGAAACAACTTTGTGGAACTTTGTGTCAACTCTTAGAACATTGCTGAAGATGTTTGTTATATTTTATAGTCTTCCATACGGTCTCATAGGAGAAGTTTCTTTCTGTCTCAATGTTGAGCATGAGCGCTCCTTTCAGAGATATTGATGTAAAGACGATTTGTTTTTATTAAATGAAAGTTAATTTGATAACTAAATATTCTGTAACCATTCATTCATTCATTCATTCAATGAATATTCATTGAGCATTTACTAGGAGCTATTCACTGTTCTCGTGCTAGGGATACTGCGGTGAACAGAACAGATGAAAGCATCCCTGTCATCAACCAGTTTTCAGTGCCATGAGTGTTCGTTTGTATTAGTCAGCGTTCTCTAGAGAAATAATATCACGCATATGTGTGTGTAGGTGTATATATGTATACATGTATAGGTATGTGTATATGTATACAGAGGGTGCCAAAACAATGTATACACATTTTAAGAAAGGAAAATTGTATTGAAATAGTAATACTCAACACATACCAATAACAAAAGATGAATACAAGTCACGTTTGACTTCTGCAATTACAAGAGGTGCTCAAAGTGGTTACCATCAGCATCCAGACACTTTTGATTACAGCGTACTGCTTGAGCAACAATTTCCAAAGTGTCCACTTGTATATATTTTTTGGCACCCCTGGTACATGTATATGTGTATAGGTGTATGTGTGTGTGTAATGTGTATAAATAAAGGCACACACATATAAAATATATTTATATGCATACTATATAAAATGTATATTTTTTCATATATCTGTGGAATTGGCTCATGTGATCATGGAGGCTGTCAAGTCTCAAGCTCTAAAGAGTAAGTCGGCAAGTTGGAGACCCAGGAGAGCTGAAGGTTTGGTTCTATCTAGTCTGAAGACCAGCAGGCTTGAGATCCAGGAAGAACCTATGTTTTAGTTTAAGTCTGAAGCCTGGAAAAAAGCCTGTGTCCCAGCTTAAAGACTGTCAGGCAAGAAGGATTTCTCTTACTCAGGGAGGGCCAGCCATCATGTTCTATTCAGGTCTTTAACTTTTTGGGTGAGGCCCACTCACATCAGGGAAGGCAATCTGTTTTACTCGGTCTATTGATGTAAATGTTAATCTCACCAAAAAACAGCCTCACAGAAACCCCCAGTCTAGCTGACACGTAAAACTAACCATCACAACACTTATGAATCAAAGTCTGTAGCTTCTCAGATTTGAGCTCCAGACTCACATATCCGTCTGCTTTCTGAACATGTCATCTTGGATGTTAGTGAATAGGCATCAAAAGCAAATAGAGTCAAAAGAAAACACCTGACTCGAAACTCTTGACTTCTAAGAAAAGGCCCTGAGAGTTTCCCTGCTCTGTAAATGGCACCAGCACTTGCCCAGGCGCTCAGCCAACAGCTTTGGGGTATTTTCTCGTGCACTTCTTTCTCAAAGTCCTTATTAAATGTGACTATTATTATTATGACAAAGCCCATCTTTCTCCTGTATTGCTTCTTCTAATGCATTATTTATTGACAACAGAGCAAACTTATTAAAAGAACAAATCTGTTCATGTTAACACCACCCCGTTCATTAATTAAAATATTCTTCCATAGCTCCCTGTAACCTAAAGAATAAAGTCCATTATTCTCAGGGTAATATAAAGGGCCTTTCATGAAGCGGGTCTCTTCCATCTCATCTCTCATCATAATGCACTCAAGCTATTTGTATCAGCCATTGAGCTGTCCTAGGTTCTTTGTATTTCTCTGAATGGGCTAAGCACTTCTGCTCCCAGGTGTTTACATTTGAATTTCTCTCTTCTTAGCTTGCCCTCCCCCAACCTTCTCTACTTCATTCATTTTTGTCTTTCAGAACCCATCCGAATACAGTTGTTCTCCGAATTTGTCCTCACCTCCTAAATCTAAGCTAGATGCATAGCACTCAGCGGTACTTCCATTAGCACTTTGTACAATCTGATAACTATGTGTTAACGTCTCTGTGTTCATTCTGAACTGCAAGTTTCTTATAAGCAAAAACCGTCTGTACTTCACATAAAAATCACCAAGCTTATATCCTGATATACATTAAACATCCAATTATTCCAGAAGGAAGAAAGGAAAGGAGAGAGGAAAAAAGAGATTGTGTGCTCATGGGTTGTTAAATTTCTGAAGTTATAATCCCATGTTGCAACTGGGCAAGCCACAATTTCCTAGGGTGTACAACCGAAAGGATCCAAAGGAATCAATCAGGATACAAACAATGGAAGGAAGTTATCTTCTTCCAGGCTGTAAGATTCCCTGCAGATGCAATTTTCCTACCCAATGCAAAGACCAGTACCATTCTAGGAGTGGTGCTAATAATGTCCCTGGTCCAATGGGACAAGGCCTAACAGCACACCAAAATTCAAGGAATAGAACATTTAAATGACACATCCATGGATAGCCATGGATTTGGTTTATGCCCCAGCTGTTCCCCTACCAAACATCAGTTTAGAAGGGAACATGATACTACTAAGGAAACAAGTCAGTATACCAAAGTTTGACTCACTCCCCAGAATAACAAGGAAATCAATGAATCAATTGATGAAAATTGTACATAAGTTTCCAAAGTGATCCAAAATAATTTCCCAGGAAAAAAAGTTCCAGCTAATTATAAATGTGCTGACGGTGCCTGGAATCACCATCTACTTTTTAATCACTTCTTATTAAACTTACTCTTTCTTAAGTACCAGCCTTGATGATAAAATGTGAAAAATTATCATTAAGTCCTTTTATTATAGTACACTAGGTATCTACTGCTACAAAAAAAAAAAAAAAAAAAAAAAAAAAAATTACCCCATACTTACAGTTTTTTTAAAAACCCAACATTTTTATCTTACAGTGTCTGTGCATTAGAAAATTGGAAGTGGCTTACCTGAGTGGTTCTGGCTCAGCAACTTTCATGAGGCTGCATGGCAGCGTGTCAGCTTGGATGGCAGTTACTGAAGGCTTGACTAGGGCTGGAAGACCCACAACAAACATGGCTCTCACTCACAAGGAACTCTCAGCCACTTCCTCGCTGGCTGTTTGCAAGAGGCTCGGCTCCTTGCCATATGGACCTCTTCAGCAGGCTGTTTGAGTGTCCATATGACATTTCCTGAGAGTAAATAATGTAGGAGAGAGAATAACAAGGAAGCACAATGCTGTTTATGGCCTGTTGTAGAAAATGGCATATACTAGTCATTTCTGCTCTATTCTATTCATTCGAGTCAAGCCACTAAGTCCATTCAGAACGCAAGGGCAGCTGAATTAAGCTCCACATTTTGAAAGAAGTATCAAGGAGTTTGTAGACATGTTTTTGTCATATATGGATAAAATTAAAACAATATATATATATATATATATATATATTTTTTACTTAACACAAATGCATATAGTATTTCAGCTTCATTAAGTCTGTTTTGGAATGAAACCATCTAATGATAACATACATTCTATAGGAACAGACTCCAAATTGATATTCAGGAATACATTTTTTTTTATAATGTGTATCTACCTCTATCTGTATTGAATGATAAGGGAGAAAAGTGCACAGCTGTTCCTATCCTCAGACTACAAAAAAGCATTGAATCCATTCAGTCCTCTATGCCCCTCTTTTACTTCTCAGAGTTGAAAATACCTGAATAAGAGCAGTTATTTGATAGTGAATACACAACAAATAACAAGTAACCTGAATGAGACTTTCCATTGGTTGCCTGGTTGAAGAAAGAGGATATGTTTGTGGTGCAGATTTTTACCTACCATTTCCTCCTTTCTCCTCCTAACTCCCCCTTCTGTACTCCCTTCTCCTTCTCTTTCCTTTTCTCCCCTCCTCTTTCCTTCATTGGGAACCAAGATTTCAGCTGATATATCCAACAGAGGGGTATGAGGCTAGCATTTCGGAGATTGAGCTTTTTAGCTGCCTTCACTTTTCTTAATTTATTCTGGTCATACAAATTAAGCAATTTGCGTGTTGTCCACCCATTTATCTTGTCCCTGGGGATATATATATATATATATATATATATATATATATATATATATATATATATATATTTCTTTTTTAACCATTTCTAAGCTCTCTGCATGTCAGGATCCTGGTGGAAATTCTGACCCTTGACACTCTTAACAGAGATTTCACACATTTTGCTTCCCGGCTGTACTCTATTGTCTCAGATCCTCTCATCCAAATAGTACTAAGCAGCTTAATTCTTAATAACATCTCCTCCCCACGCTCTGTAGAACATAACTGGCTGGTGGGTTTTTTTGTTTTTGTTTTTTAATCTTTATGTAGGATGTCCACTATAACACATCAAATTCTCTAAGTCGCTTGATCCCTTCCTCCTCTATTTGCCACAGAGTTTTTGGCTTTTCTACTTTAGTTAGTGTAGGCCTTTACTTGTTCCAAGCATCCAAAAACTTAGGCTCTTCCAAGTTTATCCTAGCAGCATGTTAGTTGCATCTTTTAGAATCCTTGTCAGAGCATTAAATCCCATAACAGGAAAATGCTTTCATATCGATAAACTCTCTCTTACATTGTCTTCTTTGATCCAGCATTCTTAAGATCCAGACTCCCGTTTATTCTGTACTACGGTTTCATGTTAGGTCTCAAGCTCCTGCAGCAGGATATCCCTTTCCGCCCCTTAGTATGCCCATAATGTCCCTGGCCAAGTATTGTTTTGTAAAATTACCTTTGCTGTTGGTCCGGTGGCCAGAAGTGAAGAGGAGAGTAGGTCAGTAGGTCCTGCTTGGTCAGGTGTTGCCTTGCAATGCAGAGCCCTCTGCATCCTCTTCAGGTTCAGGAGGAGCATCAGTGTTAATTTGAAAAGCATGGGCTACTTTTGCAGGCCCAGAGGGCTAAGGAGAATATAAGGACTTAACATTTTCAGTGCATCAACCCAGATGTCTCCATTCCAAAAGGGCCCCATTCAAACCCAACTATGGACCTGACCTTGATAGAGTAGACTTGAATTCTCAACCAACTTCGGCTCTCCATCTACTTGCCTTTTAATTAAGTCCCGGACCTGGTATTCACCTTTTGCCAAATGGATGAAAGACTAGTAGTGCTGTCAAAGAGGTCCTCTGGCTTTCTCACTTGCCTTAAATTGGTGATTAATTACCCTCAGACATTTATTAACTTTTTCTAATGCTTGATTGCCTTCAGCCATAATCATCCACCTTCATAGTCCTAATAAATACTTCTTACCCCAAACCTCTTAAAAGAAATATATTTCACCTGCCATTGCATTAATTTACAATTGTATCATCACTTTACAGCACTGATGAAAATTGAGCAAATTTTCTGGTACAGCACAGGTAATGTGATTCTCACTTCCAGCCTACCAGTGGGCGATCCAGCCAAAGTGCGGTTTCAGAATATACTTCTTCAAACAGCTTCTGGTGTCAAATGTCTTATGTTAAGTTCCTCCAGGAAACCAACTCTGAAACAGAGATTTGCATGCATGTAGTTTCTTGAGAGTTCTCTCAGAACACTCTGCAAGGAAATGAGGGAAGCCGGACTGAGTAGAAAGTAAGGTTGAACAGTAATACAATTGCGATAGAGACCTCATTTATCTCCTCAGAGAGCTCTGGAGCTAGAATAGACATTTTAAATTGCTTTGAACTGAGGCAAGGAAACCCTGTCTGTACCCCTATTTCAACCAGTCATTGATGTGGGCCGACTTCTCCTTGCAAGGTGCCCAACCTTAGGTATGGGAGTTCCTTAAGTAGAAGAGAATTCCTGGAGGGTCTCACCTGTGAACTGTTTTTAATTAATACATCAGCAGCTAAGCAAATAAGAGTTCCTTGGGAAGAAGGGGAGGAGATAGATTAGGGTAGTTAATTTCTTCATCCATTACACTATGCTCCCAGTAGTGGCACAATTAAAGTACCATGGAAGTTAAGAAAGGAATAAGTTTTGTAAATAAAGAATAATGTGACATAGATGTAGAAAAACATAAGTACTTTAGGGGAATAATAACAAGTAGTAGTTCATTTGAACTGGAATGAAAAATGAGTGAAACATGCCAGAAATATAGTAGTGGGTATAAGTCAGAAAGAAGTCCTAGGACAAAAGTGTGAAGGTCTATGGTTAACAGAGGAAGGAGTTTAGGCTCTTTCATCGTCGATAGGCAATTTTGTTTTGACTTGATGTCATAAACTTTGTTGAGTTGAATATGACAAAACGTTTTTCTGATGTTGTCAAATTTAGTCTACGCATTGCTCAATTTCAGTTTATAAACATTTTTATATATTTTAAAAGATACTTCCCATATTTTTACCTCCCCCATTTCCTCTTTTTTTGTACATCATTCTTTTTTTGTACTTTGCATTCTTCCTTTAGTAGCAGAAGAAAAGAACTGAGTGCCTCGTTGGCTTGCAAAAAAGAGATTTGCATAGAGACAGCCTACTAGGAAAAATATATTTGACAGTGTTGAATAAGCAATAACATGTGATGCTTTTCATATCGTTCTTCAATTATCTGAGAGGTATAAAAACCATTACTCGAGTCATTAAAGTTAGAATGAACATTAGGGAATTCACTCTAGGCAGCAATTGTTTCCGTTGGCAGAATGCTGAAACAGTTGATCTCGTAATTATGTAACTCTTCATTTCTATTTAGCTAAACTTTATTTAAATTAATATGACTTTTGCCTGTTCTGTTGGAATAGCAACCTCTAAAGACATTTGGTAGCTACATAGTGTAACGTAATAGAACAGTTACTAAATTTCTATGTCTTATTCTGCTTTTAGTCCAGGATGTGCTGACATAACTTCCTATAACTCCATCTCTGCTTTACTTTGGAACACCACAATAATCAGCAATTTCTAAAAACTGCTTTCTAAATGGAAAGAAAAGCAGTATTTCCACATTAAGTGCAAGAAAATTATAATGCCAGAAAGTTTACATCCTCATGCTCTGTTTATCGTAATTAGACCCAAAGCCTGACTGTAGTTGGAATATCTTGACAAAATACCTGCTTATTTTACATTTATTAATAATAATGCCATACATACCAGAACAAGATTCTCAGGTTTATCCCTCCCCACATTTACCCCTGATGGGGAGACAATTAGCATACTAACATATTGAAGTTGTACTATGAGAAGTTGTCTGTATCGACATATTAGCAAAAAAATAATTTGTATTATAGCATTTCACTTTGAATAATAAGCTTATAACTTGCTAATGAAATATAACTTATTGATACAAGTTCAAAGAATGAAAGCCCACAAGAAAAGTGGTGCAAGTGGGCACTCTGCCTAGTATGTAGGCAATTCTTTGATTGCAAGGCAGCCAGAAATAAATAATAAATGTTTGTATGGTCCTCTGGACAGTAAGTGTACTCCTGATCAGCTACCAGGAAATCACAGTCCTTTCCGGAGATGTTTTTCATCATATCGGCATAAAGGCAGAGTCACACTTAAACTGTACAATGTTTTAATGTCCATGTTCACATATTTATTTCATTTGACCATGATGATAACCTCATGGGATGGAAAGAGTAGGGATGATTCCACTATATACATATGGGAAAAATGATCCAGAACAAGTTATCCAAGATGAAATAATAACTAAGAGGCAGCAGAATCAATATTGAGCCTAAGTTACCCCTTCCAAACTGTTAATTTCACTCTCCCATACTCCCTCTGATCCTGAGGATTTATTGTTTGCCCTAAATTGTAAGTTAGTAGAAAAGACATATCTCATATGCTTTTCTGCTTACACACTGAGAAATCACTCTTTAAGGGATGATTTGGTGCTTCTGGTTATAGTTCTCATTTCAATATCAGAGACAAAAAAGCTGAATCAAAATCCCCAACTTAAAATGAAAACCTCTGTAGAACACCACGTCACATATGTACTGTTCTTATCAAATTGTGACTCGAATCATAATTTGAATATGGAACATTTTTCAAAACAGCCGGCCTTGATTCATCAAAATTTTCAGTGTCATTAAAGACTACAAAAGGAGGTGACTATTTTGGATTAATGGAGAAAAAGAAACAGGTCAACTAACACTATATGAGTGGATCTTGGATCAAGAGGGGGGAAATTGTTAGGATAATTGAAGAAATTTGAATAGAGACGTTTTATTTGATATTATTGTAGTGACATAAAATTGCTTGAAAGTAAAAATGGTATGTGGAGAATGCCCTTAGAAGATATATGCAGAAGTATATAGAGATGAGTCATCATGATATCTGTAACTCACTTAAAAATGTTTCAGCAAAAATTATATAGATATATCTATATCTATATATAGATATACACATGTGTATATGTGTATATGTATGTGTATGTGTGTATGGGGAGAAAGAAAGAAAATGAGGCAAAGAGGTAGCAAATGAGTCTAAGCAAAGAACGATATATGGGTGTTTTTTGTATTCAACTTTTCTGTTGGTTTGTAATCTTTCAGCATAAAGAGTATAGCCAAAATAGAAACAACACCACAGTAAGATTTTTTTGTGAACTGTAAAATTAACTTGATTTGGCTTATAGCAATTTTCTTTAATTATTAATAATACTTGGAAATTTGATGAAGATGCAATACACTGTTGTGTTTCTGTACAAAAGGGTAAAACTTACTTTATGTCTTGGGATAATAACAATTGCTTTACATTGTTATTTCTAGCACGAGTATTATGCTTTTACTTTAGTAGTAAAACATAAATAAAAAGATGGGGGAAAAAGAGGAATGGAAAAAGAAAAAGGAGAAAAGACGGAAAAACATATTTCCATGTTTTCATTTGTTGGTTTTATATTTGTTAACTAAATTTCAACCAAGTACAAGAATCATCTCCAGTACTATTACTACAGAAGGTCATAAATATAGACCGCATATTCCTTGCTGTCCCCCTCTCGTTCTGCCCTTAAGATTCTTCAGCATCTCATGATATATATTGGGCAAGAAGTGGTGAAAAACTGTATTTCCAGCTACTTTTGCTGGGAAAATCTTAAATGATAGAACCACACATTTCTGATAGATGCTGGTGATATTAGATTACACTTTTCCTTTCAGCAATCCCACGGCTTCTTTTTACCTCCATTCACATGCCTGAAAGTTTTTGTTTTGTAACTAAGAAATGAAAGGACCCAGAGGACCCAGAAACAGAAAAGGGAGAATGGATAGGACGCTCTGTAAACTGTTCTCTCTTCAGCCCTCTGGTCAGAGCTTGACAAATATTATTGTGTGCTGAAATGCATGTTTTTAAAACTTCTTCAATAAAAAAAAACTATTTGGGTCTCCAGGAACAAGGAGGATACAGATGAGGAGGTGAGTGGCACAGAAGTTGAAGAGAGCCTTGCTTGTACCTCTGAATAGAACCCAGCACCCTGCTGGCATCATGATGAGAGAAAATCAGGGAACTTGGAGAGGTAACACCATCACCTGAACGTTGGCAATTTCATGAAGGATGAGACTTTTCTAAGTAACTTCACAGGTAAAGAATAAGAACTAACGGGAATTGGAGCAAAAGAGAAAGACGAGGGAAGACACAACTACATGACTGCAGCTAATAGAATGATCCATGGACACATATAAGGGGTTCCTTTGTGGTCTCTTCTGCAGAGGTCCTACTTTCATTTTGGGGTAAGCTAGCTAAAGAACAAACCTTTGTGTTACAATGATGTCATAGGGCAAGAACCACGATCCTGTATAATGCCTGGGGTTTACTTTTAACTCAATTTTCCAACAGGAATTTGCTCTTCCCACCAAAATCAGCTTCTGATGCTCTCCTATCAGCAGAGAATACAGAGAATGGACTCTGCTGGAAAATGTCTCCATGTGAGAGCTGAAACACACACATAGAACTCTAATCAGGTTGGGAGGCCGGAGAACTGCAGCCTCCACAAACATTATTATTAACAAATTTGGCAAGCATTCATTATTTAGCAGAACATATTAAAATGGAGAAAATCCTCCCACAGATATCACTGATAAAGTTGCCTTAAATAAAGACTGTGCTTAGAGCAGCTGCAAAGTCAAAAAGAAAGGACCTCCTAGGGTTACAAAGAAGGATTCCAAAGCAAGAGGCTGATGTCCCAGGAGAGACAGAGAAACACACCAAAACATAAACCACAAAATGAACTTAAAAACCAGTACACCATATGACCTAGGGGTTAAGAAAGAAGCTTCTACAACCAAACCCCCAGGTTTTGAAATCTAGCTCTTTCATCTTTCATTTGTATGGCCTCAGAGAAGTTATTTAAGCTTTTGGTGCCTTAGTTTCCCCATTTGAACAATGGATATAATAGAAGCTGTGAATAGAATTTGTGACAATTGAATGAGTTAATTTTTCTAAACAGTGCCTGGCACATAGTAAGACCCAATAAATGACAGCTCCTATTAAATTACAGCTTTTATTAAACATTAAGTATTGTTGGTGACAAATAACCAGAGGCTGAATTATGTCTAACATATCCTCTTTCTGGGGGCGGACAGAGCGTTAAATACTATGTCTCCCTGTCTTTCCTTTTGTTTGTTATACCTGATAATGTATACAGAATTGAATATGATTTTTATCATTATCATTGTCAAATACAGTCAAGATTTTTGTCCTAATTGAGCCAATCCAGTTGAGTAGCACCATTTATAGAAGTTTACCTTTAGGAGGATTTTTCCTGTCTGAGCGTTTGCTTATTAAAACAGCATCTAGACACACCTCCATCGTAACACTCACCACACCAATGACCTCCTCACAAAATAGGAAGCTCACCTAGTCCAAAGCAATGACCTTAATCGGGAGCTGCATCCATTTTACCTGAACAAACACAGAGCCTGACATTCAGTAAAGGCTATTGGTTTTAACTCCTGTCCCTAATGCCCACTCTTGTTATAAACAACAAATTTGATATTATTATAAATTTCAACAAGCTGGAATAAACCAGTGAAAGAAGCCATTCTGGAATCCCAAGGATCAATTTTGTAACACTTCCCTTTGTCATAAAGAGCCTTTAAAGTAGCTAAGTCCAGTGGTATTGTTTCTATGGCTTTCCATTTCAATATTGGCAAAAGTGATTAATTTCACTGGATAATAATTTCACTGGATAATAAACATTTATTTTATTTAGTGAAATTTATTTTATTTAGTAACATTTATTTTATTTAGAGTAATTTAGTGAAACATACCATTACCCAAGGTACCAATAAGAAAGTGTCTACTGGGTCATCTGCTACTAGCATGCAACATCTGCCCAGGACCATCTAATATCTTAGTCCAACTGATCTGAGTTCAGTATTTGTTAAATGCCAAGAGTTTACTACTATCAGATGTCTAATAGTACAGTAGAATTACAATGAAACTGAAAAAGTATAAAACTTTAACATTTGATCTCTCTCCCATTTTCTTCCTAGAACTACACGTTTATCTTCTGGTAGAACAGTTCCTTGTCATTGTTGTTCCTATGATTTCTCTGAAAGTTAAGTTATTTGCTCAAGATCATTCCACAACTCAGTGATGGACATAAAATCAACTTCATTATTGTTAAAAATTGAATGAGTTGTGAAATGTTACAGCACTGATAGTCTAAAGATTTACATTTTTAAATTATGTTTTTCTACCGATATGAACTTTAAAAAGTTTTTATTTACTATTTATTTTTCATTGATGATCAGAGTTTAAATTATGATGGATTTCCAAAATGCTTTGCAATTATATGTCAACAATAAGGAGATACTTGTTTTCCTTTCATCTATAATGTACATTGTACACACATGGTTCAAGATTTCTAATTTAGAAATTAGTACTCAGTTTGTTTCCAAATCTCTTTCATAAGCCAAGATGCAATGACCTAGAAATTTGGTCAAATTATAACGTATTTACATAGGAAAAATTACAACAAATATGTGAACTGATTTATTGAACTTGAGTCTCCATTTCACCTTTGGTAGGAATTGGTGCTGACTTGAGAGTTATGCTATTCCCTACTTAGCTCTTTAGGATGAACAGGAAATTAAATTATATACCTAAATGTCCACAGTGTGTGGCAGTACAGGGATACTACCAGGGAGAAGGGGAATGCAATGATAGAATTTTTGATGATCCTTTTCTTTAACAATGTCTGGACCTCCACTTAGATCTTTGCAAGCTTGGGATGTGCCTGAGGTAAGGGTTAGATGCTTTTTTGCCCTCCCCTATTTTCTACCATATTTGACTTAGAGTACATAAATTAAATAGGTCTATCCCAATCTTCAAAAAGATAGGAAAAAAAACACATTACTACAATGAGGTTTTGAATATTTGATAAGGAATCAGATACATGCTGACTGAGTTTAATGAAACTTCAAATATCATACTGTTCTAATTATCTCTAGCTGCATAGCAAACCAATGTAAATTTAGTGGTGTAAAAAAACAACAATCATTTTACCATCATCTTTCACAATTCTGAATGTGGACTACGCGCAGCAATGCAGTTTTCCATAAGGGTCACTTACGCAGTTACCATCATGTACTGTTGAGGTTGACGTCATCTGGATGACTTTCTCACTCACCTGTTTGGTGGTTGATACTGACTGTTGGCTATGACTTCAGTTGGGGCTATCTGCTTGAATACCTACACATGTCCCTGGGCTTCCTTGCAGCATGGTGGCTGGATCCCAAGAGCTAGAATCTCAAGAGACTGAGAACCAGGTAGACAATATATTATCATTTTTTGCCCTAGTCTCAGAAGTCACAAGCAATCACTTCCACCTCATTTATAAAGGTCAACCTTTTCAAGGTAAGGGAAAATAGACTCCATAAAACCACTGCAATACAAATATAGTATTTAAACTTTTCAATAGATAAGATTTTAACTTAAAAACAAAACAAAGAAAAACAACTGTCAAAACAGCTAAGCAAATAGGTAATTTGGAATCTTTAGAAAACTTAAAAGGGCTTACACAATGTGTGTGTGTGTGTGTACGTGTATAAACTATAAACGGAGTTATGCATAAACTCAGGCAGATTATTGTTATCACAATACAGCCTCATGGAAGAACATATTTTGCACAGATTTTCCTTCCTTTACTGTGTACTAAGTGAAAATCAATGAATTAACCAGAGGCAGACA
Source organism: Rhinolophus sinicus (assembly GCF_057876585.1). NCBI lineage: Eukaryota > Metazoa > Chordata > Mammalia > Chiroptera > Rhinolophidae > Rhinolophus > Rhinolophus sinicus. The sequence goes on from NC_142516.1 coordinate 58,573,387, forward strand.
ATTTTTTTTTTGAGGAATATATCATTTCTATAAATGGAAAAATATATGACTCCAGGACTTCTGGACGACAGTTGAAGGGTAAGCATCCAGAAACCTTTGTAAAGATTTAATAAAATTGAGGCAATTTTCTAAGCAACCACAGGGAGAAAACAATAGAAAAATACCAAACTTTGATACGAATATATATATATATATATATATATATATATATATATATATGTATATGTATATGTATATGTATATGTATATGTATATATACATACAAACATACACACACACACACACACACACACACACACACACACACACATCCCTGCTTACTTATGGACAAGGTTTGTGAACCAGTCCTTTTCTGAGACTTCCCCATCATTTTCATTTGGCTAAATACCTTTGAGCATTTAGATCCTGGCAAAGCATTCTATTTGGAATTTTATCACTGTAGACTGCTTTGAGCTTAATTTACATTTTTCATGTCAACTGCAAAAAAAAAAAAATAATAAAATAAATACCTCTCCCATGTAGCCTTTTTTTCAGTGTTGAAAGCCTTAGAATTCAGTGACCACTGAAATAAACCATCGGACTACGGGAGCAGTGGGATGCTCTTTATATGGCCTAGAGGACTTACTCAATGGCATACCTATCATAGAAGCAGTCTCCAGAATTTGCTAAAAATTTGCTATGCAGGACCTCTGTTAGTTTTATCATGTAACAGCCCAGTTCCAGCTTCAGGTCCAGGAGATAGCAGTCGGGCCAATTATAAGGAAATTGATGTAAATTCCCCAAAACTAATTGTCCGCATCAAACAATTAGAATAGGATGCTTTGAGTTCAAAAATCGACATGGGCCTTTAAAAAAAGAATAGCAAAATAAATGGAGCCAAGGGCTAAGAAGAAACCCCTTTCCCCTCAAATATGCTGATTTTCAGGAAAGGTAGAAAATATCTGTTTTAGATACAAACAACATTAAAAACAGTTATTGCATTAAATAAGAGGAGACCAAAGTAATAAGAAAGCAAGTAAACTAAATTACAGTAACAAAAATAAAATCAATGTTGAAAACAGTAAATGACCAAGCTTAATGACAAGATGAAAGAGCACATCCAGAGGGCAAATGATATTAATGCAGGTTGATAAAGATGAGACCCAAACTACAAACAATAGATATTCTCATCAAAAAGGAAGCAATAATGAAAATCTAATAAAGAAAACTCCCAGTTAGAGAAAAAGACCTCACATTGAAAATCGAGATGGCTTACAATATTTGAGAAAAATAACTGAGTAGAGATTAATTCCAAGATATGATGCAATGAAAATTTACATTTTGAATATTAAGACTACATCTTGAGATCATTCATTCGTAACATAAAAAAGTCAGCATATTTTTAATTCAATAATAAAATGATACCAAAAAAATGTTCCTACTAGGATTGGAGAGAAAATGACCATACCACAAATATTATATATCCAACAAAGACAATTTCAGATATGATTAAAAAGATAATCTAAGATATGCTTCCCAAGTATTTATTCCACTTGAAATGCTTTAAGCATTTTTACCCAAGTAAGAAGAACTGAATTAAGCAATCACTGAAGATTGGGAAATTGTGGTAGCAAAGATTTGGTAGCAGGAATTGAATATAAATATAGATAAATCATGTTAAAATTAAAATTACACAATAAAACCTAAAGCTCATAAATATTAGTGCTGTAATAAAACACATAAAGCTAAAAACTATTAAAAATTAATTATGTAAAAATTGATGTGATTTATAACCCAAGATTAAATAGTATCTGAAATTAAAATAATAAAAGCACTACATTCCTAATATTTCATTAATGAGAGTAAAAACTAGCATTTTAATTACTATACTACAGATTTATGATAATTTAGATCAAATGTTTATCTTCCAAACCACTGAAAGAAATAAAAGCAGATGAAGCATTTTCTAGCAAAAGAGTACTAAGTAATTTTTAAATGACAGCAATAAAATAAATCATAACATAGGTTGACAAAAATCAGACACTTTCTGAATAAGTCAAATTGGCTTTAGAAAGAACATTCAATAATTTGTTTCATACAGAGAAACACTCAGAATGGTACAGGAAGGCTTCTCATCGACAGATGAGGAAATCTATTCAAGCAAACATGCATATATATGGTTATCAAGGTAAAATTAAAGCAAAAAAGCTTAAACCAAGGTAAAAGTGCTGTTTTATATTGATACAATCAGAATTAATAGTGTAGATGTAGCAGTATTGAAACTTTAAGCAAGGGGAACTAGAAATACAAGTGAAACAGTAAAATTTTAAAATAATTATCAGCTCATGATAAGTCATGTAGATAAAATATATGGAATATCAGGATATTTGAATAATGAAGTATGTCAAAACATTTACCTTACAGAGAATCTCTCTTCTTTGGAAATATTTATGCATCATTTACAAAAACTGATTATATAAGATACCATAAAATATATTTAAAGGTTTATCCCCAGATAGTTTATCCATAATTTCACATCACAATGAATAAAGATCAAGATTAGTAATGCATATCAAAAATAAACCAAAGAGAAAAAAAATTTTTGAAGCACTGAACACTCTCCTGAGTTATCACAAGGAAATAATGCAGGAAGATTATTCAGAAAATAATCAAAAGGACTACTACATTGTAAACCACTGTTATTGTTGACGATAGTCAGAAACAAATTTATGTCCTCAAATGTCTTTATTATAAAAATGAAAAAAGAACTCACTTTATTCTCTAACTTAGACCAAAAGAAAAAGACTTTTAGAAAGGACAAAAGTCACCCTGAGAAAATATCAAAAAACAATAAAAGATAAAAAGAGAAGTAAATTATAAAACAGTAGAAATGGAATTTATAAATTAACCCAGAAACTGGGGAGAACACCAACATAATAAATGAAGTTCTAGGAAATCTAACATAAAAGAAAGAAAATAAGGAATTAATAAAAATATGAATATAAAAGGAGAAGAAATGAAGAGTATAAAGGAAAAATTCAAATTATAAGCAAATAAATAAAATCATATAAACCCATTCTTAAACCCCAAGAAGTCCTGGAATACAGAAATGTTCTCTTCCTTCACTATTTCATAGGAAGCACTGTAGGCCATTTGCTTAATAATGTCCTGGGATTACATTCTAATATAAAAATCTATCAAAAAAGAGATGAAAGAATCAAATACAGAATGAAAACACATGGAAAAAATAAAATAGGTATTCTACAATATCCAGGGCATATATCAGTTAATATTGAAAAATCCATATGAAGTGAAATAGGAAAATAATTTGTAAGTTAATAATAAAAAAATAATTATACTTATGTAAATGTAAAAATCCATTCACAAGTTTCAAGATCCAGTCCTAATAATCATACTACTAAAAATTTAGGATAGAAGAGTATTTTTTCAACATCAAAAATCTTCATTCAAAACAAATAACATTATATGTATATATGTATATATATGTATATATATACATATATATATATATATATATGTATATATATACATATATATGATTCAATACTAAAATTATTCTTAATAGAATAAGAAATAGATGTGTTCTCTGTATCATATATGGGTAATACTGCTCTGATGATCTTATTAACAAAGCAAAATACAATTAAAAAGCATAAATTATTAACAGGAAGAAACAAAATGATATGTAAACATCTGCATATGGTTGACTATATCTCTAGAAAATGAAAGGAATTAATTAGAATCTATTAGAATGAAATAAAAAATTCAGCAAAATTACAGATAAAGCATGTCTTTAAAAATTTTAAAAATTCCCAATGTAGTTCTCCTTCAATTTTTCGCCTTTGAATATGGCCTACAGCTACAAGGAGACTGATGAATTGCTGCTTGGGGACTTACACAAAAATCAGAAAACTATATTAGTTTCCCAGAGCTCCCATAAAAAATTACCATAAACTTGGTGACTTAACACAACAGGAATTTATTCTCTCGCGGTTCTGGGGGCTAGAAATCTAAAATCAAGGTGTCAGCAGAGTCATGAGCACTGCCAAGCCTCTAGGAAAGAATCCTCCCTTGCCTTCTCTGCTTCCGGCGGTTGCCAGCAATCCTTGGTGTTCCCTGGGTTTTGGCTGCATCACTCCAATTTCTGTCTTCATCTTCATGTGACTTTCTTCCCTCTGTGTGTGTCTGTCTCTGTATCTTTCCTTGTAAGAACATCAGTCATTGGGTTTAAGGCCAACCCTAATCCAGCATGACCTCATCTTAACTTGAGAACATCTGCAAAGACTCTATTTCCAAATAAGGTCATATTCACAGGTCCTGTTTGAATATGAATTCTGGGGGAACAGTATTCAACCCACTATGGAGAGTATCCCTAAATGGTCATCGAAAAGGTATAAACTTACAGTTACAAGATAAATAAGTCCTGGGGACGTAATGTACACCATGGTGACTTCGGTTAACGTCATTGTATTGTACTGTGTTTCCCCGAAAATAAGACCGGGTCCTATATTAATTTTTGCTCCAAAAGACTCATTAGGGTTTATGGTCAGGGGATGTCATTCTGAAAAATCATGCTAGGGCCTATTTTCCAGTTAGGTCTTATTTTTCAGGGAAACATCGTATATTTGTAAGTTGTTAAGAGAGTAGATCTTAAAAGTTCTCATCACAAGCAAAAAAATGTGTAACAATGTGTGGTAATGGATATTAACTTATTGTGATAATCATTTCACAATATATACATATATTGTCATTATGTTGTACACATAAAACTAGCACAATGCTATAAATCAATTATATCTCAATTAAAAAAAAGCATAAGAACACATCCATAGTCTGCTTCAATCTCACCTACTTACATGAGTATCGGTCAAATCTTTTCTTTGCAACTTGCTCTCAGTTTCCATCTAACCTCAGCTTTCAATATGGTCACCTGTGTTTGTATTATTTACAATAACTTGGACTGTGACCCTATATTGGGGTGGAAGTCCCCATATTTGTATATCAGGGCTGGAAAAATGTAACTTTAAAATGAGACAACCCTCTTATTCTTTTAGTAGTGAGCTTTAATACTTACGGTGCATCAGAGTTACCAGGTGACATTTTAAGAACACAGTTTGTTGGGTTCCCTCTCTGCCCTCCCAGACTCTGATTCAATCAGATGGAGCTGGGGCCCAAACATTTTCCAAAGCCCCCACCCCATCTGATTCTAATGTGCTGCCTAGGTTGAAAGCCACTACCTTATGTCTTTAACTGTGCCCCAACTACACAATGAACAGAATGATCATTTAGAAAATGTGGTCAATCTAGATTCACAACAGCAATACAGAATACATAAAATTAGTCCCTATAATTAGTATACGAATAATACATATAATTAGTATATAAAAAGTACTAATAATGATATACTGTGTTATATATATATACACGCACACATATAGCACACATTATAATTAGACATTATATAAATGGTATCATATATGTGTATATATATATATATATATATATATATATATATATAAAATATATATGTATATGATATCATATTGATGGCCCCAAATTGCTGATATTGTATTATAAATGGAAGTTCAATATAATTAAGATACTAAATCATAAGCCAATAAGCCAAGGTTATAGGACAGCATTTAACAAATCATTAGTCTGTGACAGACACACTATGGGTGTTGCTGGTATTGAGGAAAGGTGAGAATCAATGATTGCTTCAGTCCTCAGGAAAGTGCGTTTAGCATTAAGATGGACTATAAGAGAGTAGAAAGGAAAAACATAGTCGTGTTCATATGATAATCAAATCTTTATTCTCAGAATTAAAAAAAAAGTAAGTATGTATTGCAAACCACATAGATAAATAGGAAAGAGCCCATGACCTCTAGAAACTCAGTCTAATGAAGGAATGAACAATCATATATAACAAAACAAAACATAAATTAAAATGCCATGTGTTATATAAAAGTAACATGTCAGTATACATTAAAATTTAAAATATGCGTACCCTCTGACCTAGAAATCCCATTTAGGGAGCTCTAATGAAATACAGTTTTATGTCAATATATTTGCATAATAAGGCTTATGTGCACATTAATAGGGGAGTAGGGGAAAGGAATAGAAAAGAGAGAAAAGCATGTATGTCCACTAATAAAAGGCAGATTGAGTAAATTATGGAACATTCCTCTAAAGAAAGACAGGAATATGTATGACATATTGTTCAACGAAAAATTAAGTTGCAAAGGGGGTCAAATATATGGTGATAAAGAATTGACTCTGGGTCATGAACACACAATGCAATACATAGACAATGTAATATAGAATTGTACATTGAAACCTGTATAATTTTATTAACCAATGTCACCCAATAAATTTAATTTAAAAAATTAAATCAAAACATAAAGTATATTGTATGACCATATTTTTGTTAAAAATAAGAAAAATATGTTTTTAAAACTTAAGTACATATTTTTATTAATATAGAGACAAAAGAGTTCAAAGCAAGTTGCAAACATTGTGTATGCTGCATTACCTTTTTTCCCAGTACACATATATCTTTTTTGCTTTTGACAAAAGATGCATTCTTTTTATAACATATATTTAATACAATAAACTTAAATAAGAATATGCACTCTGATAGATAGGTACTGTTACTGAGATATGTACAATGAAAGCAATTACATTTTATGTAGTTATGTTTTCCTATTTCAAATTGATTGGGACTGCTGTATAGACAACAACAGAATCATAAACTATATCAGTAGCAACAGAGATAGATAGTAGATAATAAAAATACAAAACACCACTTTTCAAGAGAATTTGCATATGAGAGGAGATAGAAACTAGGTTGAAAATACTTTATTTCGTAAACTGGTGACTTCCACCCAAGATGGGTCATATGGGTCTCATTGCTCTTTCTTCCAAAATATAATGTTGTACCTATCTGTCATTTTTTACCATGACTAAACTACTAAACTTACTATTGGTGTGACCCAAATGCATTGATACTCAAACACATGAATGATTTAGAAAAAGCCCTCAGAGACTTATACACATATTCTAATAATCTCTCTCATTCCAGAAGCTTCAGCCCCTCCTCAGTCCTGAGAGCCAGGAATGGCCCAAAGAGATTTCATCCATGACCATTAGGCTGCAAAAGAAGCAGAGAGAAGGACATTCAATAATTCGTCCATGACAGTTATTTACCCTGTTAGAGATATTGTCCCCCAGCGAATGCTTACTCGCATGCCAATTAGTACCTAACTGCCATTCTTCAAGGCAGGGCTATTTTATTGCAGAATTTCATAACAAACTAAAATAGTCCAATTTTTCCCATAAAATAACTTTAATTTTCATAAAATTTTGTAAGCTGATCATTTAGTGTTACATTTGTAACAGCACCTCTATTCATATGGCAAATACAATTTAACCACCATAAATTATTTTCCATGCATTATAATAATCACACACTCTTTCATGGACATACATGAACAGCGCACTCCCCAGTGTTTGGAGGCTCACAGGTGGATCTCTGTTGTTTGCTGTTGTTGTTGCTGTTGTGTGTTTTCTATTAGATCAGTTCTTAAATAAACAGAAGTTCTGAAATTAGAACTAAGTTGTATTAACATGTATCATTAAAAGACAGTGTCCATTCTTTTTTTACAGTAGCAAGTCTTCAATTTTTAACAGCCAAATTTTGTTGCCATCTGAGAAATTCCAGCCAGTAGTAACATAGAATATTTCTAGGGAAGTAGGGAACTTGTATAAATATGGGTTTGGCTTTCAAGTTGAAACTGAAAGCCAATTTCATGAATTTAATCTTTGTTCTCCAAGGTCATGAACTTACGGTAAAACCAAGGGATAATTTTAAAACAACATTGAGCCTATATGTGAATTTTGGTGAAAACTATGCAAAGCTGGGTGGTTTATGCTGAATTAAGGTGTATTTTCAAGATGAGGTGAAATCGCTGTCTATTTTGGAACTCTTTTCAATGGGTCTGCCTCCATGAGACTAAGTCAAATTTAAACAGTTTGCCCAAATTCACTTTGGGGTGAGGCTGTCAGATTTCACACAGCTTTCATTACTAATGGCAAGTATTTCTCAGTCAGAGCAGACCACAAAGTTGGCATTTCTCAGAGTTAAAGCTTACTCTTAAGAGAAATGTAACAATGGATCAAAAAGTCAAATACTTATGTCCATAATAAACCCAATATTTAGGTTTCATAAGTGGAACACACACACACACACACACACACACACACACACACACACACACACACCACTGGTAATTATATTTGAAGGCAATAAAATTAAATTTAAAAGTTTATATTGCTTTTTCTAATAATACTGAAGACCAAGCCAGGCCTTTTCACGTACATTATCTTATGAATCACACAACAATTGTATGAAATAGCTATAATCCTAGTTTACAGTTAAAACAAAACAAAAAAATAGTGAAAAGATACAAAGTTTCCGTTACAGAAGGTGAATAAGTCTTAGAATATTACTCGTATGCTGTAATAGTCTATGTACAGCATAGAGCCTATAGGTAACAATAGTGTACTGAATACTTCAAATTTGGTAAAAGGGTAGAGCTTATGTTAAATGTTATTTTCATAGTAATAATAATAATAATAATAATAACAGCAATAATAATAATAAAGATGGCAAGAGGAAACTTAGAGGTGATGTATATGTTTATAGCATAAATTGTGATGATGGTTTCATGGATGTATACTTGTCTCCAAACTCACCAGTTGGAGACATAAAATATATACAGCTTTTTGTATGTCAATCATGCCCTAACTAAACGTTTTCAAAAAAATTAAAGCAGAATTTCGGGGACTTTCATAAGAAGCAACAAAGCTGGGTTGTAAAATGTGGTACCACAACTTGAGATCCTGTTTCTTCTAGCTTTTAACTTTTTATAAGTCTATGATTCTACTCCTTAACTCAGAGAAAAAGAATTATGAAAACACCAGGCTAGGCCAAGTGTACATATTTTTGATCCAATTTAAATGAGGTAGCTTTTGGAGGGAACACAAAGCCAAGTTTAAGGAACAAATAGATAAGAAGAGAGCAAACATTAAAAATTCAATTAAAATATTTCACAAAAGGTTAAGCAAATACTAAGGGGAGGGACTGCAAGAGGAAAATTCAGGTTTGGAAGAGATGGGCTAGACTGCTCTCTGTAAAGTGTTATGGTTTTCTTAAATTAAATATATGGTTCTCCCAAATTAAAAGAAAAATAATTTAAACAAATGGAATAACAAGTTAATGTTACACTCGAATAAATCCAAGTTACACTCTTATACCTATTTTTTTATTTAAACTTAATATGCCAACCTTCCCCTATAAAGCAAAAATAAATGTATATAACATTCCATTTTTCTGCATGTTGAAGTTGTACTCCATTATGTCACCAAGTGGATATCATGAGCCATATGCATTTTACTGAAAAGTAACCTGCCGCTGAAAAAGGAAAAGAAGACTTTAAGGGTATTAACAACTTTTGCAGATACATTGAATAATTGCTTAGTTAAAGTAAAGCTTTGAAATCCAAGATTTTTTAAGATTAAGAAAAATATAATAGATGCCTAGTAACAAAATTCCCACATAGATGTAACTACTAATGTTTACAATCAAGAATAGAAAATCTCTTGAAGTTACATAGACTTGTAAATTCTCAACTCAGAGAAGGCATGTGAACACTTAGAATGCAATAAGCTTTGCGATGAGAAAGATTATGGCAACATTTTCTCCCAATTCCCTTATAAATGAATCCAGCACATTACTCACACTACATTTTACGAGAACACATTCAATAAAAAAATACAATGCTGCTTTTCTGCAAATATAAAATATATAAAACTTATCATTCTTATTGTCCTTGTGGTCAATTATAGTTTTACAAATAAAATATGACCTACACATAAAAATGTGAAAAATAATAGAAAAATGAAAATAATTTATGCAATAAAGAAACTGAAGTTGGAGAATGACAAGGACTAAAACATATTTACTCCCTTATTTAATATAATGTTAAAGCCTATAGACATTTATTGAAAAAATGTATGTGAAACTATTTCATTTAAGGTGGAACTGATTGTGGGTATTTGTCTAGAGAGAGTGAAAATTCAGCTGATGTAGGATGAAGAGGCAAGAGTCAATACAGCAGAAGCTACTTGTGAAAGAGGGTTTAGGTATTTCCATAGCACTCTAAGAAAATGGTACTCAAACTTTATTAAGAATCTTCAAGAAAACTGTTTCAAGTTCCTATGTCTGGACTACATCCACAGAGACTCTGATTCCAAAGGTAGAAACGATTCCCAGGAATTATCATTTTCAGAAGAACCAGCAGTGATTGTGATGAATATGATTGACAAATTATACTCTGGAAAACTAGTGGGCAGAAGCTATGGGATTATTTCCATACATAAAAAGCAAAACATTAACCAATAGTCTACCTGACATCTGTTCCCCATCAGAAATAAAAGTAGCCAACAAAACATTTTTTTTCTTATAGAATTAAAACTTTATTTCTAGGTCACCTTTCTCCTCAATCAGAATCTTCAATAATACCCCACAAAGTCGAGGCCTGCTAAAACATACATCCAATCACTTATGTTTACCAAACTCTACAGATTTTAAAGTGCTTTTAAACCAGACTTTGCTGGCTTGGAACTTCCTGTCTTTTGCATTTGAATTTGCACTTGCATTTATTTCACCATTCTCAATGAAAACTTGTTTAAGCATATTGGTGTGAAGGACATTTTCTGAAATTCCTGTTGTATTCATGTACTAAAAGAGTAGATAAATCATAGGTCTCCTTTCCAGTCAGCTTCCGAATTAACCACAGAGACTGGTTCATGTGATCAGGTACTAATTGCTCTTGCCTCTAACCATTTCACATAAACTGCTCTCAACCTCCAATGTTGTTAGTAATCCAATGATCCATTCTCAGTCTTCTTCCAACTTTATCAGTACTTGACACAGTTGGTCTTTCATTCCTCCTTGGAACACTTTTTTCACCCGACTTCTAGAAAACCCATTGCCCTGGTTTTACTCCAACCTGAATAACTCCTACTCTTTAGTCTCCTCTGAGGATTCCTTCTCATCTTTTCACATGGCAAGAGCCCAGTGCTCTGTCCTTAAAATTTTACTGTTCTCTATATATGCCCCCTCCCGTGGTGACCACTTGCACATATCCATCAGCAAAAACTGAATGCTCAGTTTTCAAAATATATACAAAATTTGAACACTTGACACGATGTCCGCTGCTATCACCCTTGCCTGTGATCTCTTACCTGCATTGTTACAGTAGTTTTTTTATTGGTTTTGCTGATTTTACCAGTGTTCCCTACCATCTTTTTCTCAACAAAGCAGGCGGAGATCAATGTAAAAGATACATCAGATCATTTCACTCCTCTACTCAAAATTGTACTCAATTAAAAGACAATGACTTTATTATGTCTTGCAAGGCCCCACATCATCTAGCTTTTCATGACTACCCTGATCTCATCTCCCATTGCTCTCGACCTTCCTTGCGCCATCCCAGCCACACTTACCTCCTTGCTGTTTGTTCTACCAAGCACGTACACCACAGAGCATTTGAGTGTGCTATTTCCTCTATCTGGAGAATTCTTCCAGCAGGTAGAATTGGGTTTTGCTCAGATGTCACCTTCTCAATGAGGTCGGTCCTAGCCACCCTTGTCAGAGATGCAATCTCCCCATCCCTGTTTAGTTTTTTCTCCATGTTATTTATCACAATCTGCACAATCACCACCACATATTTTATTAATTGTATTGCATTTCACTCCCCACTAGAATGAAAGTTTCATGAGGGCAGGGATTCTTGCCTGTGTTGTTCATTATAGTATCCTCAGCATCTAGGAGTCCAATAAATAATTGCTAAATAAGAGATTAAAGGAAAGAAAATTGAATTTTGAATGGGTAAAAATTATGGATTAAAATATTGCTGCATATATATCCAAAACTTCTCAAAACCACAGTTGAGACAGCTGTGTTTGGTGATGGATTATTGCAGATCAATTGGTTTTGTCTGTCATTGTAAAGGATATTTAAGGACACAAAGGAATGAGACTATATTACCTTTAAGATATAACCTTTAAAGATTTTCATAGTTAAAATTTAGCTACAAATTCACATGCCCCCAAACGAACACATTTTGATAGTACTAATTACCCATCTCTCATTCCTCTTATATACCACATGTTATTTTCTTCTTCTTCTATAGCAGATGTTTTAGCTGAATACATAATCTCTTAGCTGAAGAACCCAGTCTGCAGTTCCCAACCTCTTTTCCATTGATGCATTCCATGTGACTAAGGTCTTGAAAACAGGGTGTGCATGTGTGTGTGTGTCTGTGTGTGTGTGTTTATTTCACTAATCCTTAAAAGAAATGGACATACCCATACATTATTGTGTCCAAGGTTTCACTGAAGTAAAGATGTGTGGTAAGCCATCTTATCTCAACTATTGGCAGAATATAACACCTTAGGAAAGCACAATTGCAAGATGAAAGCACCTTGCCTCACCAATTCATTAAGCCATCAAATCTGTTACTTTCAACAGTTACAGGAAAGGGGAATGAAATAAATCTCTCTTGTTTAAGCCAATGTTTTAGAAGAGCAGCCTACACTGAATTCTAAATAATACACAACATTTTCATAGAAAAAGAATCCTTAAACTCTAAAAGAAATAACGATTCCAAATTAAAGGCAGGGAAATTGTGGCAATGATTCATTGATTTATTTAGAAGTGTAAGGTAGAAATCAATGACAACTCAAGCTAGAAACTTAAAAATACATCAAAGTAACTTGTATTAACTATTTAGTAAATGTAAACCACTGTGCTGGCATTGCACGTAGTCCCATTTCAATAAATAAATGACATTATGCCATTAATGTCAATAAATGACATTAAGTCATTAATGTCAATGAATGACATTAAGTCATTAATGTCAATAAATGACATTATGTCATTTAGTCATTACAGTAACTTCCAAAGGTAGGTGTTATTATACGCATTTTATAGGTGAAACTGATGGGGTTCAAGATGTTTAGATTTTTAAAGGAAGCACTGCAAGTAAGTGCTGAAACTAAAGGCCCAATTCTCTGAGCATTTCTTAAAGTGTATTTTCCCACTCTCTGTTCTTTAGATTGATACATGCTCTCCCTCCAGAGGTCTTTGAGAATTTAAAATGGAAGTAGTTGATTAACCACTTGACAAATATATCTCCACTCTTCCTGCTCCAGAATGGAGTTCTATAGAAGCAGTGTGATTCAAAACCCTGAGCAGTAGATGGAATAACTATCAAGTTGAAGTCTAATCCCCAATTTGGACTAGGATTTCCAGAGTAAGCTATTCAGTCTGAACCTGAACCTATTGGTCTAGTTCCTACTGTAAGACAACTTCATTAACAGGCTGCCTACATGAGCTACAAAAATATTGGCAAATAAGTAGACTTTAGTCAGAATCCTCACTCATCTGAGCAGTCTGAAGTCAAAAGTAAAACGCAAATCCAAAAAATACATACACAGTTCAGATTCAATAATTCCACAGATGTGGTTACAAAGCAGATTCAAAATTCTTTTTTTTTTCCTGGCTAGGAAGAAGAGAAGTTATTCAAGAAGTTTAACAAAACAACAAAGAAAATTAAACTTATAGAACCAGGACATTTATACGTGTACGTGTGTGTAAATGTGACTATAAATATACACATATATATATTTTTATATCTATACAAAACCTGGGGAATTTCTTGCACCGGAGTAAACTACAGTTGATCAGGCTGAAATCCACTCTAATTGATAATCAGTGCATCAAGTGTTCTGTTGCTTTCCAACCTCAGAGACAATTTGAGTACTCAGGACATTTTATCGCTTGAATCTGGATGCTTTCCACATTGGTAAGAGCTCTGTCTCACTCTGGAGAGTACTAATAAAGCACAGAAGACTTGACTTTTTATGTAGCTGTACCAGTCAACACCTTGGTTTGACATCCAATTTAGAATGGAATCTGTGGCCTTAACATTGGGCTATCTAAAGAGAAAGAATACTTTTCCCTTTGAACTCTTTAATTTATCTTTATGACACTTGTATCAAGGGAAGCATTTCCTTTCCTGGCCATTTTAAGAAAATTTTTATACCCTGTTGCTCCTCTTATCTCTCATGTCTTCTCTCTCCACTTTTCTTCCAACCTCTCTTTATATTCACAAGGATTTTGTTTTCCTATAGATCATACTAAATCAAGGAAACATTTTGGGACAAGCTAAGGGATACTGTACAAGAGTAGTAGATACTTATGATTTTCTTCTCCTTGCTGGAATGGTTAGATTATATGCATCATCTTCCAAAACCACTTTTAGTATTTATCCCAAGAGTTTGGAAAAGGCCACTTACTGCTTTATTTCTATGCAGTGCTGTGGCCCTACTTATTCTATATTGGGAAATCTTTAAGGTGATCATGGTCGTCTGTTAGATGTATATCAGACAAAACTATAGTACAGGATTTCCTATCGAAATCATTACGTGAGCTATAATATGTGTTTAGAGCAAATATAATTTGTTAGGGGAAATCATAAACATTCTCTGCAGATTAGTAAAGTATGTAAAAGGTTCCCAGAATTATTTGCACATTCGCAATTTTGTTTTATCTTGCTTTTTATATGCCTGTGTATAGGAAATGAAAAACAATTCCAAGTGTAATTTCCAAGGTGAAAAAAAAAAAAGTTTGTACAGGATGTACAAAATGGATCAAACATTTAATAAGCATTTTCCTCACATCTCTCAACATATTTAGATTTCTTGATACATTTAGTAGATGTGGCTGGATAGGATTCTTTCTTCAGAAAAAGTGTACATTGTGGGACATGTCCAGATAGATCTTAAGAATTCAGGTGTCTTACCATAAAGATGCAGTGTGGTCCATGGGAAAGAATACCTTGCGAGACAGTTAAAAAGATACAAAGTGCCTTGTAGATGGTATACCTTACAGGACAACTATTATTATTACTAGGTCTCTTATTCATTTTTTTTAAGTAGTTATAATCTATTTAGACCTCTGTGTAATTTAGCGATAGCCAAGTAACAAATCACCTCAAAAATGAGTGGCTGAAGATACCAATCATTTATTATTTCTCATGAGTTTATGGGCCAGCTGTGCAGCTCTGCTTACCCAGGCTGGGCTCAGCTGATCTCAGCTGGGCTTTCTCATGCATTTGCATTCAGCTGATAAGTTAGCTGGAGGCTTAATGCTCTAAGATGGCCTAACATGCGTGACTTGACTCTGTTCCACCATGGTGGTCACTCTCATGGCAAAAGCAAAGATCCAAGGGAATGAGTGGAAACTTCTATGGGTTTCTGGGGCCTCAACTCAGAATTGGCATACCCTCATTTCCACCATATGTTTTAGCCTAAGGAAGTCATAAATCTGGTCTACATTCAAGGAGTCTAGAAATGGATGTCACCTCTCTATGGGAAGAGTTACAAAATCAAATGGCAAATAACATGGATACAGGGAGAGGTGGACTGGTCGGATTGTTTTCTTTTTGCAATCAATCTACCAATGTATCTCTAACATCAGGCACTTAAAATTACACTAAAGTTTGTGAAATGTCCATGTTGTTTTGCATAGTTTTTTTTGTTTGTTTGTTTGTTGTTGTTTTTTTGCCACATATCAAGCAAGATTCCTTAAGCTTGAGAGCTCTAGATAGAAACACAGCTTTCCAGTTCAAGTCTAAAGTTCTCTTTCTTAAGGCTGATCCCTTTCTTCATGGAAAAAAACAATATGTTTCTGAAACTGTATCACTATAATTTAGCCTCCCTGTATAATCTACTATCCACTTTTTTGACCAAAATTCTCTGAAGTATTTCATTTGTTAGGTAGCTGTTAGCTACATTGTAGCTACTGGTTGCCTAAAAGTATTGGCAAACCAAAAATGTGTATGCTAGAGATGACATTTTAGAACTGAAACAGGAAGTTCAAAATATAGCATGGCCTTTTACATGGAAATATGTATGTTATCTTTTATATAATTGCTTACATTTTATTAATCTTGTCTTTCCAGTTGATGTGCATGAGTCCCCAGTGTCTGGACACACAAAAGGACATAAGAGCAAAGAGAAGCGGATCTCCTACAGTTTACTTTATCATGCAAGGGAGGCTGAGTCAAGGGACTCCATAATCCTTCAAGACTGAACTAAAATAATTTCCTTTGGATTCAAATCACTGAGTAAGGCCACTACATATGACTTGTGTGCAGTCACTTTGCAATGGTGTCTTTGATGATTTCTGCCTCTTCCGTATTTACCATGTCAGTGAAGGAGTGAAAAATTTGAATTTGAACCTGAGGTCTTCTCAGCAGAAGTAAATCTCAAGTGTGCTTCCTATTTCTAGATGTCTGCTGACTTCTATGGACGGAGAAACTGACAAGGCATGGTTATTCTTCACCAGCCAAAGAAACATGTTCCCAGCACTGGAAATTCCACACAACCGTTCTCTAATCTCTTTTCATAAAGCGTCAGTTTGGCAAAAGAGAACTCAGTGTTTCAACAACATCCATAACACTGATTGTAGGACCCTCAAACAAGAGATTTATCTCTTTATTCATAAAAAAATATTGAATTAATGCATTCATAAGGCTGACTCTGTATATATGCCATGTTATGAATGAAATCATTCTTGTCAAATTATTCAGAGGCATTTTGAGATTCAAAGAGAGTGAAACTTTTGCCCAAAGGTCAATGAAGCACATCAAGATATGATCCATAAGAAGGTAGTGAACTTCTATGAATTAAAGAATAACTGGGTATATTTTTTGTCCCATTTATTGACAAGATGATGATTTATGGGTTCAGTTCTCATACTGTCAGCAACCTTCATGGAAAGAGAAAAGGCTTGTTTCAGAGTTGCTGGCAGTATTGTTTTCACTATAATGTATATTGATGTAGAAAAGTCTTAAATCACAATGGTGAGTGAAACTTTTTTCTTCACAAAGTCATGAAGAATAAAAGCTGCCAAGCTCTTAAGGTGCTACACCATGCACAAAACACCAAGAGTTTCATCCAGACATGATTTTGCTTGGCAAAGAAATTTATACCATTTGAAAACCTTTGAATATTCCCAAAGAGATGCACAAAAATAGGAATTCTTCCTTAATGACATTAGTATGCACATGACAGATGAAAATTAGAAGCTGGCTTCACCCAGAGACAAGAGCAATCTCTTTCAATTGTTGCCAATTCTTCTACTACCTTCTTCCAAGTTACAAAAAATTGTCCATAATTCTCGAGTTTATGGCACTGCCTGACCAAGGCATTGCTTCATATTTTTCTTCTTGCTCTAGTTACAAACCATCCATTATTTCACCAAGTTCTTTCAGATCGTGACTCCCTTTGTTAAGGAATCTCCTGAGCAGCACTCTCAAGCAAGTTTTAATGTTGCAACAAATTCACGATTTTTTCCAAATTTCATGCATTTCAGATTGAAAAATTCTTCTCATGGAGAAGATGTGTATAAGTCAATACATTTTAAGGATGATAAAAACCATATCCTATACAAACACATTCATTGGTTTTCTTTTTCCATGGTCATGAATCTCACCTTATGTTTTCAGTGATAGAGTATGTGAGTTTCTTTCCTCTTTCTCTTTTTAGTACTTTCTAATTAAGTTGATAGAATACAAATAAAAGCAGATGTCCACAAGTATATCAGGATATGTTTTACTTAATTTCTATAAACAGAAATCCATTGTAAACATTATAGCATCATAACATGATAATTACCACTGTCCAAATACAGAGAAGCTTCTCCTAGCACTTTATGATTGTTTGCATGAAAAGTTGTCTCCATAGCATCATTTGATACTAAACTAATTTGTTTCAAAAAAATAATTTTCACTGTAACGAGAAAAACATCAGAAAAAGTAAAATATGTATAATTGAATGTGGCTCAAGAACCCCTAATTAAGAACCGTGGCCTAACACAGGCCTTTTATTATTTCATTATCTGATATTTTCAAATTTTTTTTAAAGCAAAAGGGCTACTCATTTTAATTAATTCCTCTGTCTAGATTCAGAGGAATAGAACACAGCCTCTATAAACTTTGGAGGAAAGAATAATCTTTTTATTTTAACCTGGCTTACATCCATATACAGGAAACTCTTAAGTCTTTTATTAACTAAAGAAAACTATTAGCTGGATCTTCCCAGAACACTGCTGTATACTAATAATTGATAATCATGATAATGACTATGTGGTTCACAAAATTTATACAAGGTCAGTGAATCATCAAAAACTCCTGAATCGTGCCCAATGTATTTTTAACTTGGAAACTCTCGGGATTTCAAATACTGCTGGCACTCCCTACCAACTAATGTCTTAACCAGCCAGGGCTGCTGAACTCTTTCTTCTCTAATGGGTACTTCTGGGAGAAAGTTCCTAGGAAGTATTTACTTCTTTTTTGCCATCCTGCAGAAAAGTATTCTGCAAGCATTTTGATCATGAAGCCGAACAAGGAACACATCTCATTTATCTATCCAAAACACACATGTGAATATGTATATAATTTAACTACATTACCCATAAAGCCATTCACATCATTAAGTGAAATGTACTATAATATTTTCTATTAAATGCTGGTCTACTACATTTTGTTAATGCTGGTCTAAATTTATTTCACCAATCAATAACAGGCTACAATTTACAGTTCAGATGATATCAGCCTGATCCCAAAAGAATATGTTTTATTTCCTCCCAGTAAGATGAATGGATTTACTTATTCAAATGTGTTTCCTCTGAAAATGAGGGGATTTTATTCTATTATTCTTTTTTGAAAATTTACAATTCTCATATACAGAAATATTCTACTATCCAGAACACACTATTCTTTAGATAACCAACCTAAACATAATAATTATCATTGCTAGGAACTTTGTATATTTAATTCTAATGTTTGCAATTAGCCTAACATATAGGATATATGATCCTTATTTTGTATTTGAGGAAACCGAGGCTCAAACAGGTGAAGAACCCTGCTGGATCTTCTTGCCAGTAAATGACAGTGCCAGGGCATGACCCCAGCACCTGAAGTGCCCATTGCTTTCTCTGCCCTGTCTCTGACACTGCCCTGTAAATTGGTCAGCTACCATTTTCATGGGCATTGCAAAATAGCTTTCTAGACCACAGTTTAAAGAATTAGGATGATGTCTCCTGTGTTTCTCTATTCATTTGTTCAAGATACTTCTAGTGAAAATTCTGTTAGGTATATTGATGACACATAAATGAAGAACACAAGGACCCTTCCACCAAGAAGTTAAAATCTTCTAATTAAGTCCCATGATAAAAGGACCAGGCAAGTGACCTGGGAGTACAGAGAAGGACTGACTTGTGGATTAGTCAGAATTCTGTAAAAATATTTTACTATGATCCACAGTAGAAGGAGTGATCTTTGGTCTTAGTCATAAAGGATACAAAGGACTTCCCGGGTGGGGGTGGGGGTGGGGGGAGAAACAAGATTATTTTAGGCTTATAGAAAGAGCTTGAGGCAAAGTATGGGAAGGAGGAGAGCATACTGTGTGTTTGAGGCTCAAAGCAGGTAGCCCAACAAGGCAAATGAATAAGATAAAGGAGGGGGAAAGTAATAATAGGAGATGAGTTTGGAAATTCAGGAATCAGCCTTGTTCTTGAAAGGACTGAATACCATAATCAAAAACTTGTATTGTATTCTGTTCTTTATTAAAATGTACATATACACATATATTTTTATATTTTATATATAAATATATATATACATATATTCACACACTTTCTTGTTCTATAAATTTCCCTTTAAAAAGTAGATTTTGACTCTATTTCTGTCAGTCTTTAATTAGTCACAAAAAGCACAGTCAAACAAATACAGCATGATTAAATTTGAGCTCTTATACAGAGTGGCTATATAAAGTCTGGAAACATAGGTGAATATATATAATGGTATAAACACATATGTAGGTTTCTTGATATTATAATACATAATGTGTTGAATAACATTATAGTAACATGTTTTCCAGGCTTTATGAATATGCAGTATTGTATAGCTCTACTCCATAGTTTTCTATGACTTGATAGCAATATAAAGATGTCACTGTCTAAACAACACGCTCATTCACAGTGGGAAGAATGCATGCTCTAGTCTGAAATTTGAAGTAAAAACCAAACAGCCTTTTAATTTCACATAAGCTCACAAACATAAGGCTCAAAGGAAACTATGTCATATCTCAGACTATCAATCTTGCTGATAAGAGGTGGAAACCAAGTTAAAATTCAGCCTCTCTTATCAAAGTTTTTAATTTAGTCTGTTATTTACCATAACTAGTCTGTTGTCTAATAACACTGATACAAATTAAGACCAAAATTAAACCTTTTATAAAACTCTATTCTTAAACTTTTCTGGTTTTACTATTACAAAATGGTCCCCAAACCATGCTTCCCATGGATATATTCAGAGTTAAATCCAAGTTCAGGTTTGCCAGCCAGGGCTTCATTCCATACTCACAAGAGGTCCGACAATTAAGTTTGTGAACTTGCCACCATGCACTTATATTGTCAGCACTGTACAAAGAGCTCGGTAAGGTTTCAAAACCTTGGTATATCAGTGTCTCACAGCTGTGTTTGTATTAGTGTATGGCGGTGTCTTGCTAAGTGGTGTTCGTTATTGTGGTTGCATGTTTTTGTGTGCCATCGCGAGAATAAGCTTGAATTAGAGCAATGAACAAACACTAAATTTATTGTGAAACTTGGCAAGAGTGGAAGAGAAATCAGGAACATGTTATTCCAAATTTATGGGGATAATGCCATGAAGAAAACAGCAGTGTATAAATGGATTAAATGCTTTTTTGCTGAGGGGAGAGAACACATCACTGATGAAGAGAGGTCAGGGCGGCCAGTAACCAGCAGAACTAACAAAAACATTGCAAAAATTCATCGAATGTGTATCAAAATTGTCAGCTGATTGTGAGAAGCATAGCAGACCAAGTAATCACCAATAGAGAAACAGGAAAATCTTAACTGAAAATCGTGGCATGAGAAGTGTGTGCAAAAATGGTCCCGAAGGAGCTCACTGATGAACAAAAGTAAAGGAGAGTTGAAGTTTGCCAAGACCTTTTGGAGAGGCAAGATGATGTTTTGGGCTGTGTTATCAGTGGTGATGAAACATGGGTGTACCAATAGGACCCTGAAACAAAGCATCAAAGTGCTCAATGGAAGTCAGCCAGTTCTCCATCACCAAAAAAGTTCCATCAGTCCAAATCAAGAGTCAAAATGATGTTGCTAACCTTTTTTGATATCAAAGGGATTATTCATTATGAATTTGTACCAACTGGACAAACAGTTAAAAACAAGTTTACTACTTGGAAGTACTGAAAAGGCTGCGTGAAAAAGTTATATGAAAACGACCTGAACTTTTCACCAACAATTCATGGCTCTTGCATCACGACAATGCACCAGCTCACACGGCACTGTCTGTGAGGGAGTTTTTAGCCAGTAAACAAATAACTGTATTGGAACACCCTCCCTACTCACCTGATCTGGCCCCCAATGACTTATTTCTTTACCTGAAGGTAAAGGAAATATTGAAAGGAATACATTTTGATGACATTCAGGACATCAAGGGTAATACAGCAACAGCTCTGAAGGCCATTCCAGAAAGAGTTCCAAAATTGCTTTGAAGGATGGACTAGGTGCTGGCGTTGGTGCATAGCTTCCCAAAGGGAGTACTTTGAAGGTGACTGTAGTGATATTCGGCAATGAGGTATGTAGCACTTTTTCTATGATGAGTTTGCAAACTTAATTGTCAGATCTTGTATCAGCGTACAAGTGAACAATGATGGCGCTGTAATGGGTATAATGATCAATCCCTTTCAATTTATAGACAAAGGAAATAATTCACTAACCAGGTATGAACTTTATGAAATCAGGCATTATTTGTTCAATGAAATTGTGCATCATATCCCTACCACCTAACACAATGTAAGTACATAGTTAACACTCTATACGTATCTATTGAATAAAGCACTAATTCAAACAGTATAATTTTCAGCTGGGATAATGTGTGAACATGTCTAAGACTTTCAAAGGGATGAAAGAGACAGACCAAGAAAGAGAGACAGATTAACTATGTGTGCTTTCATTTTTTCTTATTTCAGGAAACAAATGAATAATTTAAAACTAATGGATGCTCTACATATGGATGCTTACTATTGTGAAAAAATTTGAATTTGTAATATAAGAATCTGTTCTTTGCACCTGCATTAATTCTGTCTTTTTATCTTTGCTGCCCTCCTCTGGAATTTTTATATCACCTGATTCTCTTTTCCAATTTTATACTTGCCTTCAGAATTGAACTATGAAAGGAAATTCAAACTTTTTAATTTCTGTTTTGCAGTACCTGTTTATCCAATTTGATAGCACTGCCTGGGGAAATGGCAATGTAAACAATTGCAAATTCTCCTTATGTTTTACCCCATGGCACATTTGTGCTACTTTGTAGAACATTCAATGCCACCTTCTGAATAATCTAGGAAACTGCTTATTTTGAAATATTTTCTGTAAGAATACTATTTGACTTTTTATTCTACTATTAAGAAAACATTTCTCGCTTTGCATTTTTTATTTAATAATCACCTTCCTTTCCCTTAACCATTATGTTTCGCTCAGTGTTTTAATTATGACCAACAGCTTTAAAAAGAATTTAAGAACTGTACAACATTTATTCTCTAAATGTGAATTGTCAGGTATATCTTTCCGTATGTATTCTGATCAGCCCCAATATATTTCTCCATTCTACCTTATTAAATAGGCTAATACATCTAAAACACTTAGGACAGCGCTAGACAAATAGAGTGTGGGCTTCACGCTCCAGAAAAAAAATTCAATATAGTAACGATATCACTCAATTAATTCCCTGAGAGTAGACTATATTTCACTGTCCCATCACCCTTGTCACATAACTATCACAATTTTTTACGTCCCTTAGATTAGTGATTCTTAAACCTTAATTTGCATGAACACTACTTGCGGATCCTGTTACAATGTGGATTCTGATCTGAGAAGCACTGATATCCTGCATTTCTAACAAGTTCCCAGGTGTTACTAATCCTGCTGGTCCAACAGAACACTAAGGCCCTAGATTAGTGCTGTTTAATAGAAATATAATAAGAGCCACGTATGTAATAAACATTTTTCTAGTGGCTACATTTTTAAAAAGTGAAAAGAAATAGGTGAAGTTGATTTAAATTATATATTTTACCATATTAACCCACTCCCGTATTGTATGATGTATTATCCCATATCATACTGCATAACCAAATATTCTACTAAACCTATATATCCAGCATATTATGATTTCAATATGTAATCAACATAAGAAGTTACTGAGATATTTTACATCTTGTACATTCTCTGTCATTCAAAGCACAGACAACCAACCACCAGATGCATAACTACCCAGACAAATGACAATTAACCATGATGCATGAGCGAACCCAGTCAAGAGCAGAACTGACCAACTGAGCCCAACCTAAACTGCCAACCCACAGAATTGTGAGCTAACATTGTGGCTGTTGTTTTGAGCCACTGAAGTTTGGGGTGCAGTGATACCAAACTGATACAGAAAGGTATTTTTGTCATTTTTTATTGTTTGCTTTAATATGGGAGACATTGTGGTGTATTTGTCAATAAGAATAATGCAGAGGAAAAGAAAAAAATTATGATGAGAAAGGGGGAAATTTTAAGAGCAATGTTTTGAGTGAAAAAGTGAATGTGGAGTTCAGTGCATCGGCGGGGGTACTGCCTTATATAGGGACATGGACAAATCACACACGTAAAAGTAGGTGACAGAGTGCCATGGACACCGTAGGTGCTCACCATGTTTTAAATGGTAGTACTACCCTTGAGGACATTAATTTCAGACCTAGCATTTGAAATAAGCCTTTCTGGTTCCAAAACCATTTCTAAAAGCTGCCATAAATCTGTTCTTTGCTTTGTTTGGAATTCCTTTCTTCATTATCTCCATGCATCCAATCCCACCCATTCCTGGAATACAAGTGTGGCCTTTCCATGAAGTTTTCCCTCATTTCCCCAACTGGGATTAATCTTTTAGACCTCCAAGGTCCATAACAATAGTATCTCAGTGATTTCATATACAACTTACAAATTTATAACTTGTCGTATAATTATTTGGGATCATAACATCTCTTCCTTACTGAATTATAAACGATTGAATATAGAGTTTATATCTGGTTTATGTTTGAATTCCTGGAAGATCTACCTAGACATAGTGTATAATGTACAAATATGAGTGAATGAAAAGGTTAAGGTTATTAAGCATTATATTTAACATTGTGGCATACTGAGCCAATGGAGATAAATTTAAAGGTTGACACAGTTTAACAAATTATTCTGGGTGATTACTAATTGCTACCTTTAGACAATTAAAAAATACACTACTAATTGGTTTATGCACATGGATAGATTAGATAGTGCGGAATAGTTTCTCAGTAATTTCCTACAAATGACAACTGCATCTTAATTTCTAAACAGGGAATATTAAGTTCAGCAACCATCCTTTTGCAATCTTTTGTCGTTTTAAAGAGAGACTGTTGATCCTCTCTCTGATTCCTCACAGTTCGTTTAAATTATCTGAAAATTGCAGCAGCTGAATATAGAAAGCTATCTTTGTGGATGTTCGCCAATTGCAACATACAAAGGGATACACAAAAATGCTTAAAATAAACATGCAAAATAGTGAGTATGATACATCCCATATGCAAAATTGTTCTTCCTTCCTCAGTTTTGCAATAAAAATGTACTCCAAATCATTAAATTATTATAGAAATCAATCTCAAATAATTCTTCTAAGGCAAGAAAATAGAAAACATGTGTCACACAATAACTGGTATGTGATTTATCGTAGCGGCTTAAGTCATAGACATCTATAAACAATGCAAATGTCCTTCAGCTAGTGAGTGGATAAACAAGTTGTGATTTACCTGTAAATGGAATAGTATTCAGCAGTAAAAAGTAACAAACTACTGATACATCCAACAAAATGGATGAGTTTTGAAAGTATTACACAAAGTTAAAAAGCTGGACACAAAAGACATATACTATATAATTCCATTATATGACATTCTACAAACATCAAAGCAATGAGAACATAAAAGAGATCAGTGGTTTCTAGCAGCTGGAGATGGAAGGGGATTGATTGAAAAGGGGCATGAGGATACCTCCTGGAATGATCAAAATTTCACATCTTGATTGTGGTGGACATTAAACAACTATATACATTTGTCAATACTTATAAATGGACTTTTTGTACATAAATTTTGTCTCAATAAAAAAGAGAGAAAAAAATTAAAACCTTCAATATCCGACCCTGTTTACCCAGGGCTGGGTACCTACCTCTGCCATAGCCAAGTAAATGGTGTTGCATTTGTATGTGAGTAGAGGTTGCTGACCTTCCAGTTGTATCTGAAATTTCTTGGCCACAACTTATCCCTCGAGATGGACCAGGTATATCCTGATTTATCTCAAAGAAGAAGGTGTGATTTACATTACTTTTCCCCAAAACAAATGAAAGAAATTGTCACTACAACATACGTAACTGCTTAGAAAAACTAGGTATAAGAATAAAAGTTAGCAGAGAAACATTAAAGGTTGGTGGATGAGATTCTCAGAGAGAAATTATAAACAAAGTTAAGGATAGAATAAAACTTTCCTACCTTGGTTCTTTCATATTATCCTGAGTCAAAATAAATTCCACCTAGACTAATTTGAGGTGTGTGTTTGTGTGTGTGTGTGTGTCCACGTGCACACACCCACACCCACTCACACACACATTTCCTTGAAGGTTTTAGCAAAACAAAAATTTTAAAAGTCTATGCTTTCAATTCCTGTAAAAGTCCTGAAAATAAAAAGACTAGTTGACCCTAAAGAACCTGTCCTTGATTTTTTTCTTCCTCCCCATGTAGAGAAAAAGGTATAAAGTAGGCATCCAAGATAAGCTCTTACCCTTAAGTTGGCTGCGTCACACAGCAGGGTTCGGGGCAGGAAGTGGGAAGAAGGAGCTCTGAGTATTCTTGTTATGGTTCTCTAACGAAGATACTTCAGCTTGTGAATTACAAAAGCAGACACAGATTAGCTGCCTGGGTTCCTGTTAGAGTAGGTTCAGGCAGAACACATTTATCTTGAGACGAGATGGCTAGATGAGACTGCCAACAAATGCTGACACAGCAGAATTTATTGTGCACAGCCTTATTGTGAACTCCTTTTCACTAATACCCAATAGATTATTTATATATATATATATATATATATATATATATATATATATATATATATAATATATATTATGTATTATTTTATATATATATGTGTGTGTGTATATATATATATATATATATATATATATATATATATATATATCACTTGCCTGAAATGCTGATTTGTGCTTATAGATGCTTTGCCACATCCCAGAGTTAACTTCTAGTTCTCCATTAACACACCTTGGAGCTTTTTGCATCTTTGATGTATTTTTTCTTTTGAAAATATCTTATTATATGTTTTTCTTGTTGACTTCAATATAAATTAAAACCCTGAAATCAAAGAGTCTCCTTCCAGCTCTAAGATCCATGAATACAGAAAATAAACTCTATTAAAATAAATGTATTCCCTAAACAGGTATCTAAGTCAGCAGAAGTATTAAGAGTAAATTTTTCTGTGCTACATAAAAATGAACTTTCAAAAAGGTTTTAAAAATTCCAACTGTATGTGAAATACAATTTTATACAATCTTGAGAAAATGTTCACCTAAGGGAGGTTTACAGACATTTGATGTTTTATTCAGGTCATGCAAGCCATTTTTAATGATTGTCAAAACCAGTAAGTATATATCTGATTATATTTTGTAATATAATGCCTGTTTAATCACAAATTGCCTATTTGTGTTTCTTTTTCTTTTCTTTGGCGGCCCCTAATTTTAGCATAGACTAAGATGTAATCAGGAAAGGAACTCACCATATCAGAATTTATATCTAAAAGTCAGTCATAAGCAATAAACACAGCCATTCTTTGTCAATGTTATCAGATGTCCTAAAGTGACTTAAAGGTCTCTGACAACTTTATTTTGAACAAATAATGTATTAAGTAAGGGCATTTAACTCACATTTGGAAAATACTTCAAGTATATTATATTCCATTCTCTGAAATCAGGCATTGTGGTGTTTTACCTTTTTTTCTCTTTTGATATTTGTCACAATTTCATTATGTGCAATGTTAAAAACAGATTAAGTACCTGACATAAAAAAAGTAGTTTTAAAAAATTATGGTGCAGCCACAAAATACAGTATTGTAAAAGGATCCTTTAAGTCTATAATGATATGGATATTTGTTCATGATGAATTACAAAGTTAGACCTTAAGGCTGTATAGTAATATGTATAATAAAATACAATTTTAGGAGAAAAACAATGCATTGTTTGTACATGGGGGTAAAGGAATTCAAAGGAGGGATATTTAAAAGAACACACACTAAGTTGTTAACAGTGGCCATCATTCAGTTGCATTCTGGTTAAGAGTTTCTTCTTTTATTTACATTTTCTCATTTTTATAATGAACATGAAATATTTGTGTAATGAAAACAAATATCTAAAACTCATTAAAACCTCCAAGTCAGATTCTTGGGCAAAAGAAAATAACCAAAACCAACTTCTATTTAAAATAAATACAGGAAGCCATATTTTTAATCTGTAAGTGCTATATATGTGCTGAATGATTTATTAAGATTATGTTTTTCTGCAAAACTAAATGTAAAGTCAAGAATCTGGCACAACAAATACGCCGGTTGGAATTGAAAAAGTAGTTTAATGCCTTTTATCAGCATAATAGCATCCCTCCAAAAATTTTCTGTGTAGTTTTACAGGATTATTCACAGAATATCACCTATGAGTTGACTCTTGCCTCCTAATGACCCTGGAAGCTATCTGTGGATTAAAAATAAGGTACAACTCCTACTATGAAATACAAACTTATAAAGAAGCATGTAATTGTAATAATAAAAGCACTTGCTCAGTGCTTCACTATGTACCGTGAAATGTTCTAAATGTTTTACATGTAAAATCCATTTAATCATCAAGACACTATGATATAGTATTACCATTACCCCTTTTGAGATGAAAAAACTGAGGCACATAGAGGTTAAGTAATTTATCCAAATACAGTTCATCAGTGGCAAAGAAGGATCCAAATTTAGGTAGCCAGAGCCTGTGATTTTAACCACTATGATATACTAATTCTTAACAAAAAATTAATAGCATATTAACAGAAAATAATATCCACATGCATACATCATATGCATTTATCTTAGAAAATGATTTTGGCAGACTGTCTACAATTGCAGACTCCCATCAGGGAATCTCATGTGCTTGTTCTCAGAAGCTTCTGTGCTAGTTCCCAGAAGTTTCCTCTGCGCCCAGAGTCACCCAAGCCTCTCATGGGGCTTGCATGTTCCAAGGTTAGATAATCTCCTGCAAGGTTTCCATGTTTCCTATAATATCTGTGTGTCTTTTCCCTTTTCTATACTTTCTGACATACACTCCCCACACTGTGGCTTAATGGAATAATCTCAACAAACGGAATAACTGTAGGAAAGAAGTAGTCCCTCCAGTGTCTCTTCTGGAGAAGCTGCCATGAATTCTCTCATTGACTCTTTTTCCATATTTTCTGGTCTTTTCAGTGAACACAGAAGATGAGAAAAAATAAGGTCCCACTGTGACACTCAGCCCCTCATCTCCATGTAAGGGAAAGTCCTGAATTTAATTAACACTCCTGGTAACAGTCTAATTAATCGTACCTTTGGTTTCATATATTATAGTTCAAGACCAAGTCTAACTAATGATTGAAATTGTTAGCATGGTGAAATCTGTTCCTTATGAGACCTAGGCAGCAATAGCAACACTGATTTAAATAACAGGGCTACTTAAAAGGTTAATTAACAACACAATTTGTAAATATATGAATCCTTTTCTCATTAATTATCTTAACTTTTTTTAGTTTTGGGGCAAAAAATACACATTTAATAATCTACAGAAATTCAAAATAATTTTTTTGTTGTCCTTTGACCATTAATTAATGGTTTGTAATGTCCCAGCACCAAATTTTTATAGTATTATTTAGCTAATAGATTCTCATAAATATTCTATGTGTTCTGGACACAATAGCTGGAATGACAAACACCTGAGTCTCCATTCCCCTTATCAGTCTTAAATTTTGTGGTGATGTGTGTGTAGATTCTGTAGCTGGTACAAATAGGAGAATTGTGGAAATGCTCTACCAACTTCTCCCTGTTTCTACTTAACTGTGAATTTTCTATAACTAATTATTGATTCTGACCATGCTCCAATCACTAATTTCAACTAGGCTAGACCTGAATAAAAGTCTCAGAGTCAGAATTACTACTTTCCTGTAGGTGAAATACAAAATCTCTGAGAAACGACATACAGCCTAATTGTTTTTGCCTGTGTCCCTGGCCTCTTCTATGCTTTGAATTCCAGCCTCTTTCTCAAGGTTAGTATTCAAGGAAATACTTAGGTTTAAAGGTATGACAAGAAATCTTTATGCTGAAGCACATGTAGGTGATTGAGCTCCTAGACGATTCAGCCAATTTTTTGATAAAACAGAATACTTATATTTGAAAATCATGTGGAATAAATATAAAACAGATTAACTTTTTTAAAAGAAATGTGTTTTTTAAAGAATATTTGAAATTTTCTCAATGACAAATACTTTTTGATCTTTAGGGTGGGGGCAATAGTCATTACAAAGTAATCTTAGGTTAACCCACATTGCTGTGGTTCTCTCTACTGACTCAGTACTCCCCCAGTCTGAGTAATGATTACAGTTACATGATAACCCAAATTTTCCGCCTCCAAGTTGTGCATTTGTCCTAAGGCTGTTGCTAAACAACAAAATTGCCTCAGGTGACAATGCTCCTGTGCATGAAATTATTTTCAACAGCCTGAAGTATAACAATGTTTTATGTAACACGTTTAAGAAATGTGTCTTATCAGAAGGCACAGGACTCACCTTTTACCTTTGTTGCCAATCTGATCTGCCTGGTTTGAATTTTTGTGTAAAAAAAAAGCCTTTCATCATACTTGCTCTTTTTCCAGATACACAAATAAAATTGGTTTCTAAAGCATGAACACCTTAATCACCTTAATTTTTACTTATCCATTGAGTCGTGCCTAAGACATTTACCAGCTCTCCTGGATTATGATAAACTTTTGAAGAAATGCAGAGTCAAACTCTGCCAAAGAACATGAAGTGAACAATTACAAGACAGTTAACTAATTAAAAATGACTTTTTGTTTACTTCTGAAAGATACTAGTTTGATGCTTGACAATATTCAGATATGTAGGAGCACAATTTGGAAGAATCATCTGCTCTAGAATTACATGACGCCTTTCTTCAGAAGACTCAGAGCATTTTCAAGTGTAAGCCTGTCTAAAACAGAATAACAGTGGGACTAACAGTTGAGAATGAACAGAGGCCCATGGGCATGTCTGCTGTTCTCTTCATTATTCTTTGCAGGTAGGTGATTTACCTCAGGGACTTTTAAGGCTGAGCAGTGGAGAAGATACTAGGCAAGCATCATTGGAAATAATTCAGCTGAGTTTCTTCTGCTTCCCTTATGATTGGTGTCAATTAAACTATTTTAATCTGATCAATCTATCATGCATTTATTCAAATGTATACTAAGAAAATATCTATGATATCTGGTAACCTGGCAGTTTCATTAGTCAAAATTTTCCACAATGATTCCGCATGTCAATGCATGATAGTTAACATCATACTTCCATGAGATTTTGTAGAGGAAAGGAAGTTAGGTGAGAGAAAATTATGAAAGGAAATAAAAACAAATGTGAGCGAAAAGGGGGCTGTGTAATAAACCTGAGAAATTCAGGGGGGCCACATGGCAGGCCTTACAAAAACTCAGTAACCGAAAGTTACCACACAGGATGGTTTTATCATAAATTCCTAACTGGGCAGGTCATAGTGGGAAGCCACAGCCCAGGCCTATTACTTCCTTAGCAAAGGTCAGTCTTTGCTGTATGTGAGTCCTGACCATTGTTTTTATGCATCTAGGATAACATATCTTTGAAATGTCAGAGGAATTCTTTTGTAGACCCATCGAAGACCCAATTGCTGGCACCGCAGTACAAGACCACCAGAGCATAGACCACAAAACTCCTCATTGTTACCTTGTTGCACACATACCATCTCTATATGCTATAAAGGTTAAGTGCTAACTACCTGTAACCCACCAACGTTAAAAAAGCATGTGATTCTCCATTTTGCTTTTTATTCAAACCTAGAGACTTCACTGCTTTGCTTTCTCCCACCCCCTTCAGCTACCTACCACCAATGGATTTCATGTAACGCCCTTACATCTTTTCCTTAGATTCTAATGTATAAAATAAGCTGCAAAACTGCCATTCTCCAGAGCATTTTCTCAATCCATTAAGATTTTGCTTCCAAGCTTGTCCTCAAAATTTTGGCTCAAGTAAATTCTTACAAAACTTTTCTATAGGCTAGACATTCCTCCATCAACACAACAATACACAAATAAAAGCGAGATGAGTTAGAATGGAAACTCAATGTTTCATTGAGTTTACTACAACCTAGTAGTGATTATGAATTTGGAAATGTATAAGACAGATTTATCTGGTTTCCTGGATGATTTTCAGATTCAAACTCTGAATTGATTTGTTCTCTTTTTTTCCCATTTCTCCCTCTCTAGTCAATAGTTTTCATTACTGGCTACATTGTATAAAGTCTACATAGATTTTGAAAGTTATATGCAACAAAATGGCATATCAGGCTTCAGGAAGAAACACGTGAGGTATGGAAGTCATTTGAAACTTATGGAAAAATGTGGGCAAAGGAAAAAGAACAAAGATGTAACAGCAGACACTCTACCTGTGAGCAGTGAGCAAAGAGAACATACCGATTCAGGTAGGAAAATGGTGAGAAATTATATTAGGTAGCTATGAGACAACTTTTAGAGTAGCTGACACCCATATGGGGAATTAAACTTCATGCATAGTATTAGCTTTCTATTGCTGTTTTAATAAATAACCACAAATTCAGTGGCCTAAAACAATATCCATTTATGATCTCATACTTTTGTAGGTCAGAAATCCACATACAGTGTGACTCAACTGTATCTTCCACTTAGAGTCTCTAAGGCTGAAATCAAGGCATTCAAAAGGCTGTGTTCTTTTTTGGAGGCTCTGGGGATACACCTGTTTACAAGCTCAATCAGTTCATTGACTGAATCTACAATTGTAGATTGTAGACTGAGATCCCCATTCCTTGTTGGCTATCAGACAGTAGCCTGCCTTTGCTTCTAGAGTATGCCCACATTTCTTCCTATGCCTGCCATGTGGCCTCCTTCAACAATAGCAGGAGAAGACCTTCTCATACTTCAAATCTGTCTGACTCCCTGTTCTGCTACATTCCTCTAAGTAGAAAGTTCTCTCCTTTTAAAAGCTCATGTAATTAGAATGGACCAGATAATCCAGGATAATCTCCCCATTTTAAGGTTCGTAACCCTAATTCCATATGCAAGGTCCCTTTGCCATGTAATGTAACATATTCACAGGTTTCAGAGAGTTGGCCATGGACATCTTTGGATTGCCATCATTCTACCATAAGGACTGTCTCTGATTCCCTCGGCATCCTTCTCTCTCTCTCTCTGTCAGTGGCCTGCCCATTCAGGTTGCCCTTTCATGTTAGGACTAAATTGGAACACTACCCTAAAGCCACTGACATAAGGCTTCCTGAGTGACTGCTGAGGGTATTGAGGGCCCATCTGCTATACACTGAAGTGTGAGGAATTATGCTTCCCATAGGATAACTATTTCTAGGGAAGTCACCAGTGTAGGGTGATCTGTGTGCTAAGTGACCCGTGGTCTCCATTTAGCATAATATGAAGTGGTAACAGCTTGGTAAGGTATCACATTCCTTTACATCTTTACTAGCTTCATATCCTTTTTATCTTTTTTCTTTTTTGTATCCCCTCCACCCTAGGCTTCCATCTCCTTAAATAAAATATCAGCCCTTAAATCATGGCCTCAGGTCTTACTTACCAAAGAATACTGACTGAGACCATTTCCTTTACAATTGTCCCTTCAAAGAGGTGGACTGTATATTTATAAGGCAACATTTGATCTATTGGCCAAAACTGATTGGAGGGACCTTCAGAAAATACCTGTCTCCCAGAAATATAAATGTGGGCTAATAAACACAAATATCTCCTTGCTATTTCGGTCTCCTTCCAGTCACAACCGAGGTGACGTAGATAACCATATACATTGAGAAAGTTGGATTGCTAAGAGAGAAAAATAAATCATATTTACACAGAAGCAGAGATCAGAGACTATGAGATATCAGACAGATAGGCTGACCCCCCAGGCAAATGGAATTAATGCTTACCTTTGTTCCTGATGAATTTTCAGTTTCTGTTTTCAAGCCTTTATGATTAGATGTACTTGTAGCCTCACAAGAATTGCCTTCCCTTGAATTGAGCTAGTTTGCTTCTGCTACTTGTAATTAAGAAGAATATTCTAATTATTGTTGCTAGGTAATAAACCATCCCCAAGCCTAGTGTTATAAAACAACCATCTTCTGATACAGATTTGTGGTCAGGAATTTGGACAGTGCACACTGAGGGCCACAATCTGTTCTTCACAATACCTGGGGCCTCAGCTGGGAAGAACTGAAAGCTAGAAGTGAATCAACAGCTAGAGGCTCAAATCATCTTGAGATGTCACCACTCATATGTCTGGTGAAAGATGTTGACTATGCGATGGTGTTAGTCAGAACATCTAAGCATAGCCTTTCTATGTGGTCTCTCCATGTGGGCTAGTTGAGTTGCCTCACAGCATGGCTTGAACATTCCAAGTGAACCAGAAGTGCATGGCATTTTTATGAGCTAACCTCAGGAGTCACATAACATCACTTCTACTATGCTCTAAGGACTGAAGTAGTCACAAAGGTCCACCCAGTTTCCAGGAGAGGAGACACAGACCCCACCCCTCCATGGGGGGAATGCCAAAATCATATTGTAAGAATAACATGTGGGACGTGAGCTCTTGCTACAGACAATCCTGGAAAACACAGTGTGACACAGGAACTAACCCTAAGAGAGTTGGAGCCAGATTCTGGAGGTTGCAGTGATCAGTGGGAGGTTTGGGGTCCATCCTAGAGTCTGTGAAAAGTGATGATTTTAGAGCAGAGAAGTGAGATAGATATGGAGGACTGGAAGAAAATGGCTAGATAAAAAGGATGAGAATTGTCGTCTCTGGAGATTGTCCCATTGAATATGGCCAGGATTTTTGTTGTGCTTTGAAGGCACGCCAGACTGACACTATCATTATCTGTATCAAATGCTTCCCAGTGATTTTGTGTTACTCTACCAATGCCGCTTCATAATTTGAGCCTGCATTTCACAAGATGAGTGTGCAGAGTAAATCAGTAGGTATCAGGGTTTATGGAATCAATTTAAAACTTACATTGTTTTATTCTATTAGAAAGATGATTTTCATTGTTTATCATAACACTGACTGCACACAAAGAAAGTACTACTCCCTCACCCCCATTTAAGCTCTACATTAAAGGGTTTCTATACACAGGAAGTTTTGGCTTAAGTGGAAAATTTTTGAATGATACGTGACATTCTCACACACACACAGTCTGACTGTGATTTCATAATTGGAATTAATGCTTAAAAGCCAGTAAGGAAAGGCAATGGAGTAGATTATTAAAAAAGTTTTCATCAAAGAAAATACTCTTAAATCCTTCACTAGCAGCATTACCTTTTCTTTTTTCCAAAACGCTATTTATTTTTCACGCTATAGAAATACATATTTATCCATCACCAACCTGTAACATTGCATCTAAAGACTTTTTAAAAGAATCTAAATGAGTAACATGAATTAAAGATACAATGAAGAATTTTTTTGTATCCAAAAAATTTCCTAGTATATTTACTTCATCCATGTCAAAAGCTGTTTACCCAGCTTTCAATTTACTATAAATTACTCTGCTTAAGTTTCTCAACTGCCTTTGTTCATTTATTGCTTAAAAAGAAGGCATAAGGATAAACTCAGCCTATTTGTTTTTCAAGTATTCCTCTTAAAATATCACAGGGGATGATTCTGGACTAAAACAGAGGTCATAAGTACTGAATAGATTTTTCTATTCAGTACTTATATGAAAAGAGACCTATTGTTTCATGAAAAGATACTGGTGAAATGGGCTATGAGGAAGTAATATTTCATTTCCTAAAATAACTCTTTAATTTTCATAAGGGTTTCAGTTTTGCACCCATAATATGCTTCACACTGGGGAAATCTATTTCCATCAGATTGATCTCCATAGTCTTTACTTCCTAAGCTCAGGCAGTGAACATTTTCTCAGAGCAGGCACACGGGAGAATAGTATGCCCTATTTATTTCACACGTTTAAATATTATCTTTATCTTCCATGTGTTTTACATTTTTAAAGTCTGAGGAAGTATGTCTTCTTCATAAAGGTATAATAAGAAATTACTAAATGGTTGGTTTTAGTACAGCAAGGAATACCTAAGCTTGCTTCAATCTGGCTACCAATTGGCTATTTGCCATGCCTTTCCCATCTGACTGTTAAACGTTTTGATGACTTGGGCAAAAATTGCAAGTGTAGGTCAGGTTAATATATGTACTATCTTTAATAGTCACATTAGAGGATGTATGTATAACCCTTTGCTATGTTACCCAGAGTCAAAATATTTGATGCATCTCAAGCAGACTGTGACTGGACAATCACAATGCAGGAAATTAAATTGTAAATAAGAATACTGGTATTTTCTTCTTTTGCCATTATTGTTAAGACTCTATCTAGCATGTAACACATGGCCCCAAATTCTATGTCATTACTTGAGATTTCCATTTATAATCCCTCACAACTGTTGGACTTCCTGGGATTTTTTTAAATGGGGAAAACAAATAAACAAGCCATTGTTTGCAATACAAAAGCAGCATGATCTGTGGGAAAAGCATAGCTGGGTTCACCTAACTACTCTTCCTTGCTGGGTACTCTGAGGCAAACTGCTTATTCTTGCCAAGCCCCACTTTTCGCCACTAAAACAGGAGTATAATATAATCCCACACACACACAAACCATTGAAGAGTGAGTGTGGAAATTAAGACCTTCCCCACATTTAAAGTGGCAAGCACAGTGCCTGGATACTAACAGATATTCAATAAATGATACCTGTGATTATGACTATATTTACCATGAAGAGATTTTACTCATTCATTGCAAAAAACTTATGGATACCTACTTTCTGGGTGATGGGATAATACCCTTATAGAGCTTACATTGCAGAGAGCAAGACAGAAAATTAATAAATAAATAACCCAAAAGGTTGTTTTTCTGTCTTAAAAATGAGGTCTACGGCAGCAGTAAAACAACATGGTCTGCTTTCTGCTGTTGCTGCCTTTCCGCTCTCCGCCACATCAGACTAGAAGCTTATCCAATTTTTTAATCTGTAATGAGGCAGCATGTGTGAAGCTGTGGAAATAAATCACTCAGCACTGGTTCGTGACACAGAAACAACGGCGACCTCGACTCCAAGGCACACTCCAGGGCTGATGCATGAAACACACTAAAGGATTAGTCATGGGGATAAGAGGCAAACTGGAAACAGAGAAGCCACGTCCACCAGCCTGCCAGAAATGTGAGACAGATGCTTACCTAAGAACAGATGGAAGTAAGGCCCGGGTGTCCTTCACGTCCTCAGAGGTGTCTCTATTCCTCCACGTGTTTCTGCACGGCTTCATACGAACGGATAGCTAGAGGACAGAGATGAGTGGTGAGCAAGCGGTTTTATTTCCAGTTCCAATGAATTCAAATAGTGAAAACACTGTGATCCAATCGACATCTAATTTCTGAGGTCAAAAATGTTAACTCACAGTTTTCCAACATGTGTATTTTTGCCATGATACTTAGTGGTCACAAACAAACAGGAACAATATTTGGTCCTGATAAAGGTACACACCGGCGACCACATGATTTTTCTCCCATCACCACCTTCAGAACTCCGTGGGAGCCCTGTAGTCCACATCTTACAGACAGCTCCTCACTTTCTGGCCACATCCAGGTATCATTAAAATGTCCAGTGTGGTCCAATTTTATTCAAAGTGGGGTCTGTTCATATGTTCCTTTTCCACCTGCTTCCCTCAGGACAGGGGACCGGGAATGAGGGAAGAGGACAACGTTAGTCATACGAATGCTGGGATGATGGAGCACCTGAATGGCCCCTTCAGAGTCCCTGACGGGGACAGTGCAGTCGTTATCTGATCACTTCGCATCTTTCTTTAGCTTGGGTACATCTCCCCCCACTTAGAGCTAGGAACCTGCCGGCAGGACCCTCTAGATGGCGCAAACACACCTGGCCTCGTTGCCATACCAACCGTGGATCTACAGTTTACTTTACCATGAGCCCTCTCGCTCCACACATGTCTATTTTGCCAGTTACCACTTCTCTAGCTAATAGCAGGCGCTGATGTAAATCATGCTCCCACATTCCTGGAGACACATTAGGTTCTCTTGTGAGAACTCTCTCACCAAGCTCCACCCCAGTGGCTTCACAGAGACGCCGACTATGCGCGGGTAAAGCTTGTTCCTTCCCATCTGGAAGGGACAGGTCCGGTGCTGGTTTTTATAGGCGGCTTCATATCCCACATTGGATTCTCTTAGAGCTTCCCTGATTTGGGCCTGAATAGGAGTGGGGATCATATAGGCAACCTCTGCCAACCTCAACCCCTGCAAAGGGAAAAGTCAAAGCTCTCTCTAGTCCTAAGTATTCCTGTCCAGAAATCCTCCTCTTGGATGTCTAGAGATGGATAACAGTCACTGGACCAATTCTTCTCTTGTTTATAAGTCCTGCATCCATGCAGCGTGCAGCTAGCTCTTTCTAGAATATGGACATATTAGCATCTATTATCCTACCCTTGAGGCTTACCTGAGATTCCAAAACAGTAAGAAAATCCCATTCCATACCCTATTACATATTATTAAGCTTATGATTAAGAACTATGATCTAAATTGAGATACAAAACCAAGGATTCTAAAGGTGGAATTCTAATAGAAGAATTCATAAGACTTACCTGTTTTGTTTTGTTTTTTTCTTTAGAAAGGAATTTGAGTAAAAATCTGCTTGCATTCTACCTTTTTCCTCAGCAATGTGTTCCCATTTTTTTCCATCATTATTTGTAACATCAGAGTTTTAGCATAGGTTCATGGGGGGAAATACAGAAAGAAAACAGAGACAATGTTTGTGAATGAGAGACTGGGAAATTTTAGATGATAATATCACCTATTATTTTTAATTCTTCATGCCACTTTTTCCCCAAAGAAAATAAAATAGCAAGCAGCTGGTATATGCTGCTTCTTACTTTTCATGACATGACCTACATATTTCAATGGATGTGTGCTTGTAGGGGTATTTTGGAAACAATATGTGTGAATTTATCCTCAATAACCTTCTCAGAAGCAATATCATTCTATTCTGAGTATGGCAGCGTTTTCCCAGCTGAGCCTCCACTGGCTTTGAGATGCAGAGCCTGGCTGACTGCTGACTATTTGGGATGACACCCTCAGGCACTGATTTGCAAAAGTTGAAAAGCCTGGGGACAAGCGAACCTTCAAAGATTTGTGCTAGGTGCCTGGAGATTTTCATAATACATAAAGCTGAAGGATGAAAAGCATCAATGTCCGAGCATACTTGGCTGGGTCAGATCCCCACTAGAGAGGTCTGAATTTCTTAGAGGATTTTCCTACCAGTTTGTAGTTTTCTTAATCCTGCTAACCTTGAATCAGACAACATGTTTGCTTTATTAATGGTCTTCTTCCAATACACTTACGCTCTACATATGAGTTGGGTAAACTATAAATATCGTATCCCTATCTTGAGACAATGATCCTGCCTTCTGTGGGTAACTACAGTGTATTTAAAACAACAACAAAATAAAAACCACATTTTTGTACTTGAATATGCGATATGGACACTGGCTTGTTAAAACTTTTATTCCATTAACACCCCAGTGTGTGAACAATACTTTTCCACTTGCTTTATGAACT
The DNA here is from genome assembly GCF_057876585.1 of Rhinolophus sinicus. Lineage (NCBI taxonomy): Eukaryota > Metazoa > Chordata > Mammalia > Chiroptera > Rhinolophidae > Rhinolophus > Rhinolophus sinicus. The sequence continues at coordinate 58,612,634 of NC_142516.1, forward strand.
AGGCCTGAAATAAGGGAAACTGAACGTATGAAACATGCAGGAGCGGTAGCATGTGTTTTCATCGACAAGGAATAACATTAATTACAGGACTTAAATTACAACTAACTCCATGTTTAAGATCAAAAACCACTATGTATGTTGGGACAATGTTCAAGTCACCCGACTGTCCTCAGACCTCATCAAATATGAGGTGAAATGAGTGAAAATGAGGTCATAGTAAAAATCACTACCTAAATCTTACTCTTTACTTTCCTAACTGCACACCCTTGACTCTCCCCATCACCCTCTTTTTCTACTTTTCCCTTTAATAGCTTCAATATTTTTTCAGAGTAGGCTTGTTTTCCCCCTCCGTGTAGCAAAACATAAGGTCACTGAGAACCCCCAAGGTTGACATTTTATAGGTTCAACCACATGGAGAAAGATTAGACCAACTACCTCTTGAACCAAGGTATAAAATCTCAAAGGACAGACTTACTGGGCCAGTTAGAGTAGCAACCAATCCCTGAGCCAGTCAATTGTAGTCAGGGAACCAGCCACATTGTACATAGGTTGCTTCCATCTCTGCGGCAGCCTGAGGATTATGAGATGTGGATACCGTTTCAATAAAAGTAGAACTCCCCTGATAAGAAAATAAGGGCTTAAGTTTTCATTCTTTCATTCATTTTACAGATTTTGGAATACAACCATTACTAACAATAGTTCTTGTCTAATAAAGCTGATGTGTTATGGCAGAAAATAAAAAGAAACAAAAACTTAGTAAAATAATAGCTACCATGAATACTTTTTTAAAAATCATTCACAATGATAAACACTTTATATGCATTATCTTCTCTAATTTTCATAAAACATACAGCTGAAGAAAACCAGCCTCAGCCCAGCAGTGTAATTCCCAAATCACACAGCTAAGAAAGCACAGATTGGAGATTTTGAGAGCGGTCCACCTGATCTCAAAATCTATACCCCTCTACACTCTAAATGCTATTGTGATAGGAGAAACACACAGGGACATGTAACAGTGACTCCCATGGTCAAGGAAAGATTCTCAGTGGAGCTAAAGTATAAAGTAGAAACTTAAGGATAAATACACGTTAGGTAACTGAAGTGGTATATACTAGATAAAAATAAACAAACAAAAAGATGGGAGTGAAACGGTCACAACTGAGGAAATGAAAGACCTAAAGGACGAACGAAAGATACCAAAAGAAAGGGGACAGTGTTATCACGACAAAAGCTACAGAATTCATCCACATTGGTGTATGTATCAATAGTTCATTCATTTTTATCACTGAATAGTATTTCATTATTTCATTATGGATGTACTACTATTTGTTTGTCCATTTGCCTGTTGATGGGCATTTGGATTATTTCCAGTTTACAAATAAATCCACTATGAACACTTGCATGTTCATTTGTCATTGTATAAACATATCTTTTATTTTTCTTTCAATAAACACCTAGGAATTGAATGGCTGAATCATATGATAGTATATGCTTAAGTTTATAAGAAACTGCCAAAATGTTTTCCAGAGTAGTTGTACCATTTTTTATTCCTACCGTAAGTGTACGCAAGTTGAAGTTCCTCCATATCTATTTTGATGAAGAGTTTTTTCAAGTAATTTTGTCATTTTATACGGGGTTGACTATTCTCTTATTATTGAATTTTAATAGTTTTCTTTTTTTAATATTCTGTAATTCAAGTCTTTTATCAGACAAATGATTTACAAATATTTCTCCTAGTTTGTGATTTTTCATTCTCTTACCAGTTTCTTTAAGAAGTTCTTAATTTTGATAAAATATAATTTAACAATGTTTTCTTTGGTGAATCATGCTTCTGGTATCATACCTAAAAGTTCTTTGCCTAAATGTAAGGTCAGAAAAATTTTCTTCTGGGTTTTATTTTAGAAGTTTTACAGTTTTAAGTTTTACATTTAGATCTATGATCCATTTGGGGTTAATTTTTGAATCATATGGAAGTTCAAAGGACCCAGAACAGCCAAAACAACTTTGAAAAAGAAGAACAAAGTCAAAGTACTACCTGATTCCAAGAGTTATGATACAGCTACAGTAACCAAAAAGTGTGACATTGGTCTAAAGACAGGCAAATATATTGATAGAATAGACTAAAGAGTCCAGAAACAGACTCATTCATATACATTATAAAAAATGCTTTAAATTAGATCAAAGGGCTTTTAAGAAGGAAATGTCATCATTTTTTTAAAAATGAATATTTTGTTATTCCAGTTATTTTCAAGCTTGTTTTTAGTCAGGGAATGCTTTACTCAAGGGAAATCTTAAGCAGAATTAAAAACAAATAACTCTATTTGAAGCTAGAGTGAAGGGCCAAAAACCACATTAGCTTACCACTCTCCATCCCCATCTTTCTATACTTCACATGGACATCGACCATTGAGGTCCCTAGAGTATTTCAGGAAGACTTCAATTTGCACTAGAACCTTTTTGTGAATGCAGAAGGATCTCTCTAGGGTAAGTAGTAGAATTGTGGATCATCGGTACTCATATTTTCAGCTTTACTAGATAGATGTATTAGTTTCCTAGGGCGGCCATAACAAAATCCATCAAACTGGGTGGCTTAAACAATAGAAATTTAATTTCTCTGTCCAGTGGCTAAAAGTCTGAAATCAAGGTTTGGTAGAGCCATACTCTCTCGAGAACCTACATAAGAGTACCCTTTCTTGCCTCTTTCAGTATCTGGTAACCCTAGACGTTCCTGGTGGTAGCATAAGTCCAATCTCTACCTCCATTTTTACTTGGTTTTCTTCCAGTGTCTTCATATGGCCATATTTTTGCAAGTACATTAGTCATGTTGGATGAGGGGCCCACCTTAATCTAATGTGACAGTATCTTAAATTAACTAATTACATTTGCAATAACCCTATTTCCAAATATGATCACATTGTGAGGTACTGGGTGTAAAGACCTCAACATATCTTTTTGGGGGGTGGACACAATTCAACCCATAACACTAAATATTTCCAAATTGTGCTTTAAATTGGTCGCACCAATGTTCACTTGTAGTAACCACATATTAGAATTCAGTTGTTTCACAGCATAAACATTATTTGATTTTATAATTATGTATATTTTATGGCTAATAAAATGGTACTACTCTGTTGCATTCTCTTGATTACTAATGAAACTGAACATTTTTTATATGAATAATGGACATCCTAGTTTCCTCTTTTGTGAATTGCTTGTTCGTGTCCTTTGTCTATTTTTCCATTGGGCTGTTGGCATTTTTTATTGATTTGTAGGAGGTCTTCATAGTTTTGGGATATTACTGGCAACAAACTAAATGTCTGCTGTGTTTTACATATTTAACAATTAAAACTTAATATTTAAGGCAATTGACTTACTCTAGTAATTTTAACAAGGTAGGAATGGTAAATTGGGGATGGAGGAGTAATACATAGCATTTGTCAACTATGGTGGGAGCATGAGAATGGAATTGGTTTACCATTATATTTGCATACAACCTTCTCCACACTGATTAATTCTTTTTATTCCCTAGGGGAAAATGCCACTTCCAGGTAAGCAGAAAATCTTCAGAAGATGTTTGGTACCTTAGCAGAGGACCCAGAGGGATTTTCCATGACTGAAAACAAGATTAAAAGGGGGACCAAGACAAGGCTCAATAATTAGTTTCAACAATTTCCTCTATTCTTTAAATAGGGCTAATAAACGACCTGAGTGTTAACATGCTGAGAAATAGCATATATGTTTAAAAGAAACACTGAAACCATTTAAGGAACCACTTGAAGGAAATCACCAATAAGAAATCTGAATTTTGGCAATAGATAAAAGCCAGCTTACCTTTAGAGTTCATTCTCTTTGCAAGCATTTAGGAACATGACTAGATGAGAGAATACAAAGATCTGTAAGAGTAAAAGGTGGTTATCTTCACTTTGTGCTCAAGAGGATTTTGGAGATAATGACTTTTTAAAGTATAACTTGGTATAACTTGTCCATTCATAAAAGTAGTGATATATATATGTATGTGTATATATATAATGTATATATATCATGTATACATGATATATATACACATATATATGTATAATATATATATATATGATGTATATATATTATATATACGATATATACATATATCATATATCATATATATGTCATATATATGATATACATATATATTCTAATTTAAAATTGAAAAAAGTATATGAAAAGTCACACTTATAGTCGAGTACATTTCTTTCCAATTTTTTTGGTTTTAAAGTTTTGTTTGCCTATTTATTTGGTTAACAGGTACATTAGTCAGGGTAGGCTGTAGGTTATGCTGCAGTAAAAAATTACCTCTGGTATCTAAGTATCTTAATATAACAAAGGCTTATTTCTAATTAACTCTGAATGTTTAATAAAAGAGTACTTTGCTCTACCCCACATGGTCTTCAGCTGATGGAAGCTCACTATCAAAAATGTGGTTTCAGAGCTTTCAGCAGAAAAGCAGAAACAGAAAATGACACACTGGCTTTTCTGCTCACATTTCATGGACAAGAGCTATCAATGACCCAATATAAGTGCAAGGGGTCTGGCAGAAGTAGTCCCCTTATGCCCAGGAAGAAATGAGAACTGGATATTGGTAAGCATTATAATGTCCACCAGAGGTAATATGCTTTTTACTTTATTTTATTTTATTTATATGTTTTTGGAGTGGGGTGTGTGTGTGTGTGTGTGTGTGTGTGTGTGTGTGTGTGTGTTTGGTTTGGTAACAATTTCTGAGGAATTTGACCTTATATTTTTTTATCTTACACAACTCCAACTTGTCTCAGAATCGTTGGGAATTTCCATGTATAATGTTATGTTGGCACTTTTTAATCTAAGCATATTACTTACTAAATTCCTTTCTGGAAAGGATCAGCTTAATATACTAGCAACATAACTGACAGATAGGAGCAGAATGCATCCCTGGAAGGTAGTAGGCAGGGAGCACTCCGTGACCATGACCTCTGTGAGCTTACCTCTTACAGAATGCCACTCCCAACATTCCAACAAAACAGGACTTTCTCATCCTGCAAGATTAGAAAGTAAAGTATTTTAATTTATTAGGAATTTGAACTTTATTTCTCCTCCACTAATGAGGTCCTTTGCATTTCATTTTACTTTTCAATAATTATATAGCTCTTTTTCCTTTCTTATAAAGAAGCAATTAATTAACCACAAGAAAAGTTTAGATAATCCAAAAGATATATGAGGTGGAAAAAGTCATTTTCAAGTTTAATAATGTAAAATGTGCATTTTCACACTTTTAGAAGGAAAAAAGGAATTAGGCTAAAACCAAATTTTAAGTGAATCTGATTTTTGATGTTCTATAAAATTTGTGAACTGTTGCTTTGACTTTTGTAAATGGAGAAGTTCGATAGAAATTCAGACTTTTATCACTGGACAGAGTGGTCACTGCACATAGTATCCGGTAAGTGATATTTCAGTTTAATTACAATCTCTGTTTTTATTTGAGGAGGGAGAAAATATAATGTGTTAATCATACACCTATAGGTTTTCTCACCTGAAAATTTAAAATATCCTTAGTTCAAACTAATTGTATTTGACTTAATGGCCCAATTCTAATATCATCTTGACCACATCTTGGAACTCACTCGAAGAAATGATTGTTTCGTTCTCCTGTCAATTCATAGCCATTTGTTAACCAACTGATTTAATAAGAACATTCTTACTTCTTTTTAGTTAATCGGGTGGTTGATGTTCTCATCTAATTGATTTTTAACTACCTGGGAGCAGAAAGTATGGTTTATTTCACGCTTTAAAAAAGCCCTGTATTAGTTCCCTATGGCTGCTGTAACAAATAACCACAAACGTGGTGGCTTAAACCATCCGAAATCTATTAATTCAAAATTCTGGAGGCCAGAAGTCTGAAATCAGTTTCACTAAGACAAAACTGAAGTGTCAGCAGGGCTGCACTTCTGTACTGGCTCTAGGAAACGATTTGTTCCTTGACCCTTCAAGCTTGTGGTGGTGGCTGTCCTCATTCCTGGATTTGTGGCCACATCACTCCAATCCTGCCCCTGTGGTAACATCGCCTCATTCTCTTCTCTGTGTGTCTAATCTGCCGCTGCCTCTCTCTTTTAAGGATTCTCATGATGACATTTAGGATCCATCCAGATAATCCAAGATGATCTCTCCATCTCAAGATTCTCATCACATCTGTAAAAGGCCCTCTTTCCAAATAAGGTAGCATGTACAGGTCCCAGGGGTTAGGACACGGACATATCTTTGGGAACTACAGCAGCCTACTACGGATTGCAGCCCTTGCCCATCTTGGAGCACAGTGCTTCAAACATAATAGGTACTCAGGAACATCTTGAGAGCAGTATCTTTCTGTTCTCTGTCTCTCTGGTTGTAATGTCTCTCATCTTTTCTTCTAGATTATTTCCTCTTCTGTGAACTGACTTCTTTGCGCACCATCAAAGCCAACCAAAAGTGGCAGTCTTCATCCTAGGGACGACAGTGGTACCTCGGTTTTCAAACATAATCCATTCCAGAAGACCGTTTGAGTTCTGAAACGTTCAAAAACAACCAACAGCTAGGCCTCAGGATCTTGCACTCAGTGGAAGCCGCGTGCCATGTTCGACTTCCGAGGCGTGTTCGAAAACCAAAGCATTTACTTCCGGGTTTCCGGTGTTCATAAACCGAAATGTTCATCAACAGAGACGTTCGAAAACCGAGGTACTACTGTACATAATTTTCCACTTCAGTTCTCCACCAATTACTAATTCATTCTTTCAATGGCTTTATTTCAAAATTCATGAGACATGAATTTTGTGTCTAGTATTCACTAATTGTACAGGCAGCTGAGGCAAGAAGAACGATCTCAAAATTACAGATTTTGCAGCCTAAGAAAGTGGGGCTGGTGGGAGAGATAACTGGTACCTTCATAATGGTGGAGATGTATGATAGACCCTTCTCAAACCTTTTGGATGCAATACTAACTTCAGTCTCTAGGCTTGCTAATCAGAGTTTTTGGACCTAGATTAGAGGAAATTTACTGAATCACACCCCTTTACTTTGTTTGCTACACACCATTTTCAGAAATCTGGGAACTCTTTCTTTTCTGGTCACACTTTGCTGGGCATCACAAGGAGTTCCTATGGGCTCAGGGCAAGACATCTGATTTCTAACCCCAGTTTAATCCCTATCTCTCTATATAATGTCTTTGGCAAGATACATTCCTTCTCCTTCTAATTTTCTAAGCTTCAGTAGGGGAACATTGTATTTCAATGTATCATTCTCCACTAACTTAACCAACTTTAAATTAATGTAAAAATACACTTTTAATGAGTAATTTAGAAGTAATATATATTTCTACATGAATGCATTTTATTGTCTCTCCAAAGTAAATCATATGATGCATTGTGAAATCCAATAATAGAAACAGAAACAAGATTTAAAAAGACAGAGAAAATCTATTTTGTTGCTGCCAACAGGCTGGAAGTCCCCTTTAAGAAATATTTTAAAATTAAGATAGCAGCTGGAAGTAATTAGATATTCCAAAATACTTCAACATTCCTTATAGACTGTCATTTATAGGAGATTTTTAATCATGTATTTAAAAAAAGAAACAAAGAGTGGGCCTATCAGCAAAGGATTTTTGGAAAAATTGCTTTCTTATTTCTAAGCAAAGCAGAGATTATAGATACTTGGCTCTAGGCAAGCCTTTTTCTTCTGAATCTTCAAGAAAAGTATCTCTGATTTGTGCCTGCTGCTCCCCCCTCTCTACGCTATTTTCATAGGGGTATAGGCAGAAAATGGAAGGGCATTAATTTCACATATATTAAACCAGCAATTAAGTAAAAAACGTTTATGGAATTTCCTCTTAACATTTTATACATTTTTGGTCTGCTAGTTTATAGTTTGATCTTTTTAAAACTTCTGTTTTCCCAAGAGACTCATAAGTCTCTTCCTTTAAATGCTTCTATCATTTTTGTTTAATTCCTCTCAAAAATTCCCAGGACATTCTTTCGCTCCTTTAAAGCAGAGACAACAATTTTAGGGAAGTTGGTTAGATTCCTGTGGGTCAGAGTTATCCTGGCCACTCAACACAGGATGTCTGCTACCTAATTGAGGTGGTGCCTCGTCTGAGGTCTGTGTTACTTTAATGTCTCTGTTTGCCTACATCTAAATTGAGCATAAAATATATGTCACATGAAACTTAATGATTGCTAATTAAGCATGCTCACTTCCTCACATGAAATACAGTACTTACAATTAAACTATGACATTTATATGTTAGTTATAAATATACTTTATGAAGAAAGCCCCATAAATTCTTTGAGAAAATAAATTTTTCCTGACAATATTTTCACTTTTCTTTCCAATTGAGAAGCTTCACCAACAAAGACTGATATAAGAATAAGACAAAAAAAGACTATAGTTTAAAAATTCTGGAGGCTGCACAGGAACAGGACCCTTGACTGGGAAAATGATGACTGTCCTCCAGTCCTCCCCCTGCAGCCACACATCTCAGTCTGCCCTTTGGCTGTCTCCAAGGCCCCCTAAGTCACTATCCCTCTGCTGGAGCCCAAGAGATTCTCTGCTTATGCACTTTGTTTGCACTTGGAAAAAAAAAAAAAAAAAGAAAGAAAAGTGGTGCCTTCAAATTGAGCATCCACAGATCCACGGGAAGAAGGCAGTGTATGTGTTATGTGAGCAACCAACACCATCCTGCCACAAAGGAGAAACCGACAAGGTAGCTGAGGGTTCAAAGCCAAGGGAGCAGAAGACCAAGAGGAGCACAACATGCAAAAGTGGAGAGTTGTTCTGATTAAGTCCAAGTACTACATCACTACACGCTCCTCAAACTGGATACAAAACAAGAGTACCTGATACATCCTTCTGAAGCAACAAGTTTATTGCAAGATTTGGAAGAACCAACTATTTTAATAAGAACCATCTTCCTCTAAAAGAGCAGGAGAGGAGAGAAAGGTCCCAGGAAAAACAGTCCAGTCTCTGAAGTCTCACCCAGGTAGGGGCCAAGTAGTGGACCTGCAGCAAGGGCAGCCTCTCCTCTTGTCCCCCAGGGGGCTATAGGCCGTCCTCCAAGCTCACCAGCAATTTTGGGTACGATGTTTCTGAAGGCCACGGTGATGCCAAGTACCCTCCTGATATGAATCCCATGCAGAGGACACCATGGCAGTTTGTACACCTCCATCATCCACTGGACCAAGTCCTCTTACCCAAGGCGCCTTGTACACACAAGTGTACTTTTTGCACTACTGACAGCTGCAGTTTCTGTCCTGCCTCTCGCCGATCTCCCCCACCATGTGGCTGGGCTCCTTGGACTTCAGCATCTGCGAGTTCAGCATTTAAAATGCAGGGAGTCTGGCTTGACCTCCCCGGAGTCTGGTTATAGCCCTGCCTTAGCTGTCACAATCTAAGTGGGCTTCACTTTATTGAGTTTGGACAGCCCCTTTTCGGACAGCCTAAGGCAGAGCTTTCTTAGGCAGTTGCAGTATCTCCTAGCCATCCGTGCCTGATTTCCTCTGTGGTTCCACTGCTGCTGCTGCTGTTGTGGATACTGGGGTTGTGGCTGGTGAGGGAGACCCCAGAGCTACTCTGGGGGGCTGTACTAAGGGTGGGGTTCCTCCACCACAGCTTGAGTCTGGGACTGGCGGTCCTGGGCTTCGGGCTGGCTGGCAGAGCAGCAGACTCTTTGGCCTTCTGACTCATGGTTGTTAGGCTGCTGCTCTGCCTGTTGGAAACTAGAGCACTCTGGCTGAACCTGAGCTGGGCAGGACTGCGGTCAGGGGAATCGAAGGGCCTTACCTGGATGGTGCAACACTAGAATTTGAGCCTTTTTGTGTTGAGGATCAGATACATGGCCATGACATTGGTGAATGTCTTGTTAGTCAATGCATCCTGGATCTGGTCCCACTGAAAGCCAAGGTTCACCATCTCCTTTGTTACCCAGGGTCTGTGTCATCACGGGGTGACTCACTATAGGGCCTGAGTTCCTCCTTCTGACCCACGTTTAGCTCCGGGTCCGGCATGATGTCTATTAAATTTCCTCTATCCTAGGGTTTGAAGGTTATCAGGTTTTTTTGGAAGTTTTCCATTTCAAGGATAAAAAGAATGGTATGGCGTACTTCCCCTGTAGTACCTGCTGACTCAGCTGCCTTCAGGTGCTTCCCTTGAAAGGGAGGGTCCCAGGGACCACCCCATACAGCATCACTCCCAGCCTCCAAATATACACTGCAGGACCACCATACTCGTGGCCCAGGAAGAGTTCTAGGGCAGCATAGAAGGGGTTGCCACAGATTATGCTTAGTTTACTGGCACTGAACTGGGTACTGAATCCAAAGTCTGCAATTCTGGCATTCATTTTACTGTTGAACAGCACGTTCTGTGGCTTCAGCTCCCTGTGAGCAATGCCTCTCTGGTGGCAGTGGTGCACGGCTGGTACCAGCTGCCGGAAGACACCTCTGGCCTCTTTCTCTTTCATATGGCCATGGGTCTTCAGGTATTCCAGCATGTTCCCTCTGCTCATGTGTTGGATTATGAGGAAGAATGGTTCCTTGTTGTCAATCACCTCATATAATTGCACTATATTGGGATGCTGCAAAGCTTTCAAGCAGCTGACTTCTCATAGGAGAAGCCTGTGGAGGTTGGCGAAGCCCTGCTGTTTTACAATTTTGACAGCCATCCTGCCACAGTGGGAATGTGCTGACCCAACTTCACCTTGGCATAGGTGCCCTCGCCAGTGGTGTTCAGGAGCTTGTAATGGCCACTAAGGGGCTCCCAGTTAGCAGAGATGGCTACAAGGTCATGTGACACGGTGACCCAGCTAACTACACTCACTGATGACACTAACTATGCTCACTATGCTTACTAACTATGCTAATAAATAACATCTATACTAACTATGCTGACTAAATATACTAACTATATATATATATATATACACAATATTATTAACTATACTAATAAACAATAACTATACTAACTATGCTGACCAAATACACTATGTCAACAGTATTACTGTGCTAATAAACAACAACTATACTAACTATGCAGCTAAATATAACTATATCAACAATGCTAACTATACTAAGTGTACTAACAATGCTAATAAAAAAAAATACTAACTAAAAATTTTTAGAGAAAAATAATGAAAAAAATTAGAAAACAAAAAATTGAGAATATTAAAATAAAAGAAAGAAAAAAGAACAAAAGAAAAATGGGGAAAGAGAGCAAAGAAAAAAGAGAAAGGAAAATAATAAGAAAACAAAAAGTGAGAAAATTAAAATTAAAAAATTAGAAAAAAAGAAAGATGGGAAAAGAGAGCAAATAAAAAAATAAGAAAAAAGAAAATAATAATAAAAAAGAAAAAATGAGAAAAAGAAAACAAAGTGTAGAGGAAAAATAAAAAGGAGAAAACAAACTAAGAGGTCCAAGTCCAATAGGTCACCACAAATCAGCTTCCTGGGCTTATACGGACAAAAACCTCAGTTTAGTCAAGGCTATATAGGAATATAGGAATTTTTTTTGTAGTTACATCACACTGGTGCTTTATGAGGTCAGGTGTGTGTGTGTGTGTAAAATATATCTACAAGCAATTGTTCTTAAAACCCATCTTCTGCTTATTAATACCATGGGTTAGCCAAGTAGTACCCCCAGAAAATAATTTCAGGTGCGTATTCATTTTGGATACTTTAAGGTTTTGTTTGTTTGTTTGTTTTTAAAACATGGAACCTTGTTAAAAGTGAAAAAAAGGAAAGTGGTAATAAAAGAAAAATATTGGGGGGATCACTTCATAGATTATATTAATGCCTAATCTCTGTGCTGTACACCTAAACAAATAAAAATAATATTGAATGTCAACTATAATTATATATGTGTGTGTGTGTGTGTGTGTGTGTGTGTGTGTGTGTACACATATACACACACACACACTGTGTTTCCCTGAAAATAAGACCTGGCTAGACAATAAGCTCTAATGCATCTTTTGGAGAAAAAATTAATATAAGACCCAGTCTTATTTTACTATAAGACCTGATAATATAATATAATATAATATAATATAATATATACCAGGTGTTATATTAATTTTTGCTCCAAAAGACGTATTAGAGCTAATGGTCCAGCTAGGTCTTATTTTCGGGGAAACAGGGTATGTTATATATATTATATATATGTACCCTGATGATATATATATATCATCACAGGATGTCAAGTACAGCATAGGGGATATAGTCAATGGTATTATAATAGCTATGTATGATGTTAGATTGGTAGGAGACTTGGTGGGGTTATTACTTTGTGAGAGGTGTAGACGTCTAACCATTATGTTGTTTTGTACACTAAAACTAATAAACAATAAATAAATAATGGTACTGGACAAAAAAGAAAAAAAAGAATTCTGACTAAGTGGAAGAAGGTCTGGATTAGGCAACATATATATTTATATGATATATATATATATATATATGTATGTGTTTTTTTCTGTTCTGAAAATTCCAAGTATCTAAATTTACCCTTTTCAAAGCTGGTTAGGTTGCTGTTAGTGAATCACACATGCATTTAATGACTAATAATCCATGGCATTCAAAAATGTGCTTTTGTGCAAGTGTGACTAGGGATGTCTCACTGTTAATCTACATCAGGCTGGGATCTATGTACAGTAATTACAATAGTTCAGTTCACACCCATATTTCCATTGTGTCCCACTACAATATCCCCTTTCTCCACAAAGAAAATGAAACTAGACTACCTTTTTACACCATACACAATAAATTCAAAATGGATTAAAGATTTAAATGTAAGACCCAAAACCATAAAACTCCTAGAAGAAAATATAGGAAGTAGATTCTTTGGCATTTCTCTTAGTAATAATTTTTGGATATGTCTCTTCAGGCAGGGGAAACAAAAGAAAAAAAGTAAACAAATGGGATTACATCAAACTGAAAAGTTTTGCACAACAAAGGAAACCATCCATGAAATGAAAAGACACTTTACCAAATGGGAGAAGATAGTCACCAATGATATATCCAATAAGTAGTTAATATCCAAAATATGTAATGAATTCGTACAATTTAACACCAAAAGACAACCCAATTAAAAAAATGAACAGAGGACCTAAATAGATACTTCTCAAAAGAGAACATACAGATGGCTGGTAGACATATGGAAGGATGCTCACCATCACTAATCATCAGAGAAATGCAAATAAAAACCACAATGAGATATCACTTCATACTTGTCAGAGTGGCTGCATCAATAAATCAACAAACAAGTATTGGGGAAGATGTGGAGAAAAGGGAACCCTCGTGCACTGCTGGGATTTGAAATCTGATCAGACACTATTGAAAACAGTATGCAGGTTCCTCAAAAAGTAAAAATAGAACTACCATAAGACCCAGCAGTCCCACTTCTGGATATTTACCTGAAGAAATTCAAAACATTAATTTGGAAAGTTATATACATCCCTATGTTCATTGCAGCATTGTTTACAATAGCCAAGCTATGAAATGACTAGATAAGAAGATGTGGCAAATACATATATATGTGTATGTGTGTGTGTGTGTGTATGTTTATATATATATATATATATACACATATGTATGTGTGTATATATATATATATATACACATATATATATAATGGAATATATATAATGGAATATTACTCAGGCATAAAATAGAATGAAATCTTAACATTTGGGACAACATGGATGGGCCTAGAGGGTATTATACTAAGTGAAGTAAGTCAGACAGACAAAGACAAACAGCAACTGATTTCACTTATATGTGAAATCTAAAAACCAAAATAAACAGAAAATAAAAAATAAATTCATAGATACAGAGAACAGACTGATGGTTGCCAGATGGGAGGGAGGTTGGGGGTTGGATAAAAAAGTGAAGGAATATAGGAAAAAAATGATTTTGTTTCTCCTCAAAAATAAAAGAAATTAAGGGAAGGAAAATATGATATAAAATGCTTTCCAAATATGATATCAAATAAAGCCTAAAAACCCTCTCTGCTCCTTTTATTCGTTCTTCCACTCGGCCAAACAATGATCTTTGTACTGTCTCCATAGTTTTGCCTTTTCTAGAATATTATGATTGCAATAATACAGTATGTAGCCTTTTCAGATTGGCTTCTTTCACTTAGTAATATGCATTTCAGTTTCCTCCATGTCTTTTCATGGTTTGAGAGTTTTGTGGGTAGTGTGTGTGTGTGTGTGTGTGTGTGTGTGTGTGTTAGCACTGCATAGTATTAGACTGGATATACCAAAGTTTATTTATCTGTTTACCTACTAAAGGACATTTTGATTATTTCCAAGTTTGGGGAATTGTGCATAAAGCTGCTATAAACATCAGTGTGCAGGTTTTTGTGTGCACATAGGTTTACAACTCCTTTGAGTAAATACCAAGGAGCACAATTACTGTATCATATGGTAAGAGTATGTTCAGTTTTGTAAGAAACTGCCAAATATCTTATTAATTGGCTGTACCATTTTGCATTCCCACCACATGCTTACCAGCATTGGATGTTGTCAGTGTTCTGGATTTTGGACATTGTAATAAGTTTGTAGTGGTATCTCATTGTTTTAATTTGCGTTTCCCTGATGACATATGCTGTGAAACATCTTTTTCATATGCTTATTTGCCATCTGTAAATCTTCTTTGGTGAGGTGTCTCTTAAAATCTTTGGCCCATTTTTTAATTGGGTTGTTTTCTTATTGTTGAGTTTTAAAAGTTCTTTGCATATTTTGGATAATATTCCTTTATCACATATGCAAACATTTTCTCCCAGTCTATGGCTCATTTCTCATTCTCTTGGTATTTTTTATTGTGGATCAGAATTTTTTAATCTTAATCAAGTCCAGTTTATCAATCATTTCTTTCATGAACCATGTCTTTGGTTTAGTATCTAAAAAGTCATCATCCTGCCCAAGGTCATTTATGTTTTCCCGTATGTCATTATCTTCTAGTTTTATAGCTTTGTGTTTTACATTTACATTCATAGGTCTATGAACAATTTTGCTTTCATTGAAGAGTGCAAAGTTTGCGTATAGATTTTTTTTTCCATGTGAATTCCTGTTGTTTTAGGACCATTTGTTGAAAAGACTATCTTTGCTCCATTGCATTATTTTGCTCCTTTGTCAATGATCAATTGATTATATTTATATGGACCTATTTCTTGGCTATTATTTTCTATTGATCTCTTATCTATTATTTCATTAATACCATACTGTCTTGATTACTGTAGCTTTATAGAATCTTAAAATCAGGTAGTGCCAATCCTCCAACTTTGCTCTTCCCCTTCAATATTGCGTTGGCTATACTTGGTCTTTTAAATTTCTACATAAAATTTTAGGGTCAGTTTGTCAATATGCACAAAATAACTTAGAGCGATTTTGGTTGGGATTGTATTGAATTGATTGATCACAGTAGGGAAGAACTGACATCTTCACAATATTGAGTTTTCTTATTCATGAACATGGACTATCCATTTATTTAGTTCTTTGATTACATTTATTAGAATGTTGTAGTTTTCTTCATATAGATCTTGCACATATTTTGTTAGATTTATAACCTATGTATTTCACTTTTTTGGGTGCTAATGTAAATGGTAATGTGTTTTTAATTTCAAATTCCATATATTGTTAATTCTTTGGATTATCTGCACAGATGATGTCAGCCGTGAGCAATGATAATTTCATATCTTCCTTCCTAATCTGTACACCTTTTGTTTTCTTTTCTTGTCTTATTGCATTAGTTAGGACTGGACTGATTTTAATTTAATCAAATAACTCAATCTTTTTCCTTAAAATATCTACATATAAGGTAAAGGAAGAGAAAAATGTGAGAATGACAGAGATTCAAATTTAATAGACTATGGCAAAAATAGCATCTTTCTTTTAAAAATTATATGCATTCTAGCATATGTATGTGTTTGCTTACGTTTGTAGCTGACACCAGTTTGTGAAGTAAAGAAACAATTTGAGATCAGAACTCTGACCCTGTGAGATCACTCTGAGTCCAGAAGCAGTTTTCTCAATTAGGCAGGTGGGAGAAATCATTCTAAAAGGAATGAAAGATAAATGACTCATATCATGCAAATGCCAATGAGACTACCAACCAAATATATTCATTTAAACTGGAAAATAAGTTCATAAGCAATCAGTTAATCTGTCAGCTGTACAAAACATCTCCTCCCTAATATGTGAGAGCAATAAATGAATGTAGGAAGTTCATTACAGAATGTAGAATTAGAGAAAAGGGAGTTTGGAATGGTCTATCGCCTAATACCTGCCCAGGAATGTATTGAGTGAGATTCGGCCCTTAATAGAATCTTATTATGATTTAATTACTATGACTGTGAGTAAACTAATTTCCCTTCTCTTATCATCCTTTCTATGACTTTTAACATAGTTTTTATCAGTTAATACTTGGAATATTTGATGAATTGCTTGCTGCCTTTTTCAAAGGCATTCAAGTCAAATGTAAAATTCAAATTATTAGTGACATTAATGAATTGACTTGTTGGTTTTGTGGTTTATTTGGGGGGGCTTCCCCACACATCAAGTGACATGTTAAGCAGGATTTTCCCCTAAAGGGCAATTTTATGGGTCTGATGGATAGGTAATGCAGGTGTGTAGAAATTTCAAAACTAATTGAAATATAATAAATGTTCCACTGCTCTGCCCTGGAGCCATAGAACAGCAGGTAACATATCTTTGCTTTTCTTTATTCCTTTTTTCAACATGTTCTTTAGCAATAGAGAAATCTCTTCATTTCCTGTGTATTTACAGTTTGGCATTTTTAAATTTTCTCTTATTCATTTCCAAATCCTATTAAAATTGCCAGTTTTATTTTAACCTGTTAAAAATATTGGTTTGTGGTTATAGCTTTATATAGTCACTAGTTCCCAACATAGATAAGGATTGTATATAAACACCAGTCCTAAGCAGAAATATTTCTATACCACCAGTCAATAACCCCCGTGTGCATTACCAGACCTGACTATAACTAGGTGATGAATGGAAATTAAAACTCTAGGTTTTCTAATTAATTGTCTGAGTACCCATTGTGATGAGCATTCTGTTTAGCAATTCTAGAAAATCTGTGCTCTCAAGATGGTTATTAACTCTGAAAAGACAAGATATCCACACATGAAAAGGTGCTGAATAGGAGAGTTAAATAGCCTATTAAAAAAAAAAAAAAAAAACAGAAGAGATGTTCCCAGGCATTACACGTTAATATGATACAGACAATAAATACAATGAAATTCAGATAAATTCAGGGCAAGCTGTAAGTAAACTCAATCAGAGGATGTTCCATTGCTGATCAGACTTGAAGGATAGGCAAGAGTCAAAAAGAACAGAAGATAAGGGTGAATGTGTAGATGGATAAAGAAACTAATGGAGGGGGACAGAAATGTTGTAAATAAACATGCTGTATTAGAAGCGTGACTTTATCAGTCGAACTAGTTATGGAGCTCAAAGTCAGAATGCTCTATCTAATAAATATCTAATGGCACACCTGAACACATCATCCTTGGTGTACCTGGGTATTATTTTAATAACATTATAATGAAGCATTCCATATTGCTCAATGTTTTGTTTTATAGGTTTGTTCTTCAACTCAACTGAGACTTCCCAGAGGCAGGGGTTGTTTTCTTTCTCTTCATTACCACTAGCCTTTAGTACATTACTTGGTACATGAAAGTCACTAACTAGACACTCATTAGATGCATGAAAAAAGGCAAAATAAAGACTGATAGATTTTCCTATTAGTATAGAACATAATTTGCCATTAACGACAGAGTGTACATTCTCAGTAAGAAAGGCAAGGATTTCTGAAGAGTCTCTGGTTTCAAAGGCAATACTACATGGCTTTCCACTAAAGTTGGGATCAATTGAATCACACCTTTGAAAATGTTGAGTTAAACAAAGTTAAATGGGCTTATTTTTAGGTAGTCAGTCATTCAGTGATATTCATTGAATAGCCACGATGCACTGGGCACAGTTCTAGGCAAAGTCAACTAAAGATAAAAATCTCTGCTTTCATGGAGCCTATATTCAAGCAGAGGGAAACAACAACAAAAAATTAAGTAAAAGTTTTAATGTTAATGGTATTTTGAAAAAATGGCCCAAATTGTTTATCTCTTCCTCTGTCCACATCCCTTGCTGTGTAACATTATACTGAAGTCACACTCTGATGCTGTGCTTGATCATGTGATCTGCTTTGGCCAATAGGAGATTAACGAATGGATTTAAGCACATTGAAAGGCTTGCTGTCTTTTGCTTCTCTGTGACTGTCAGGAGACTATGCTGCTGCTAGTTTGCTGAGGATCAGGGATACATGCTGCAGAGCCCAGATGCTCCAGTCATCTCACCGGGGCCCTCCTAGATTAGCCAACATCCAGGAGACTCAAGAGACATGTAAACAAGCCTTGCCCATAGCAGTAGAGCTTCTTAGATGACCCACAGTTGGCCATACACACCGGCATGAACTCAGGGCAGATTAGATAAGTGATATACATTTGAAGCTAAGTAAATATTTATGATTATATGTCATGAGAATTTGAGGTTTTTTGATCATGCAACATTATTGTGGTAATGACAATTACTGTGATAGGGAAATAAAAAGCTGAAAAGGCCAGTAGGGAGTGTCAGGAAGGGATAGTATTAAATAAGGTAATCAAGGAAAGCTTCACTAAAAAGATGATATTTCAGAAAAGACAGAGGAGGTAAGAGAAGGACTCATGTAGGTCTCCGGGAGGAAAGAAGGAGCGCTCAGGCAGAGGGAACAATGTATGCAAAGAGAGACCCTGGTGTGGTGTGGCTGAGGAATCACAAGAAGGCCAGTATAGCCAGAGACCAGAGAGTGAAAGAGAGACGTGGGTGATGAGGCCGGGGAGTAACGGGAGCAGGACAGACCCAATTCTGTAGAGCTTCAGGAATTTTCAAAGCCTTGGTATACTAATAATCTTTGTGAGTTTCCAAAAAGATTTAGAATTCCGCAATTCCTCAAATGTATTTGATGATCCAACACTCTTCCCACCCCCCAGAGTATCTCAAAGCCCTAGAGCTCTGCAGAACCCACCTGTGGGTAGTTTTAATCTTAAGGTCCCAGGCAAGGCTGAGATAGAATGGTCTGAGGCAGGCTGAAACGAGCACCCTGACAACATTCCAGAAGATCCAGGCGCTTGGGTGAAGTCTGTTCCAAATCACGCCCCTGCTAGCTATGCGATTTGACATGCAGCAGATATATTAGCTTTTTTCATTAGAAAAGTTTCATATGTGGCATATTACATCATCACATAAATGTTCCAAATGAAATAAAATTCGACCAAGAAAAAAAAATTGGACAGTGTGTGAAAATGCACAGAAGTTATAAATCACTAAAGCCTTCCAAGCTTTCCATTAATAAAAAAACAAGGGTAGGTTTTCCAGATGTTCCTAATCCACATTTGGATGGCGAGCCAATACTTTAACCTGTCTCAGCAAAGAACATCTCATTTCTAAATAAAAGAAAGAAATGGAATTGCTGTGATGATTTTAAAGATGGATTAACATTTAAGTGACTTACATAAAAATGCACGTGGCTATTGATTTGTTACAGGAAGAATCATCTCAATCCAAGGCCCCTGATGCCAGAGAGGTTTGCTGTTTCTGTTGAATTTAAGACCATATATAGATGAGACAAGATTTTTCAATCACAATGTATTATTTGGTTCCAAACTCCCCTCTTCCCCTTCTTCATTACATATTTTCACCCCTACTAGTTCCAAGTATAGCTACTTCTGAGAGTAAGAAAAAAAATTAAAGGTGAGAATGTGTAGCATCTCCACTGAGACAGAATCCACTGTGTATTGTATTTACTTTTAAAAATCTCATGGCCATCAGCAAAACTATTTGATCAGTTATGCCTTCTACATTTCCCTCTGTCATACTGTATATGAAATCATATGAGTAGAAACATCTTGAAATACTGCAAATTAATCATTTTTTGTAAGAAAACATGTACCTTAAATAGCATTATCACATACATTCAAAAAAAATTCACTATGTAAGTGCAAACTACTTGTCTGCAGACTGAGAAGAGGCAAATTTTCCTTCGCTCTCCTTAAAGATCCATATTCCTTCCCTCCATGACAAATCACACTCCTCTAGTTCTTTCGCTGTAGGCTAGAAGGGACACTTTCCCCCCTGCTTCTAGTCCACAGAGCTACTGGCAGGGAAGACTTACCAACGTCTGTAAATGCCAGAAAGCAGTGTGTACAGGAGAGCCAAAGCAAGACCCTCAGATTCGCCTGTGGTAGAAACCGGCTGATGGCCTCGTTCCCGGCAGGGGTTATACGTCCTGCTAGGATGGAACCACTTCACACAATAGCATGGCACTGCATCCAGCATCCTTCCAGAGGGTGGGATGGGATTATCTTCTTAATCAAGTAATAGATATTTACTGCTTACCTGAGAAACCCTGTCTGCTAGATACTCAGAGATACCCACAGTGTGACACCAATCCCGGCCACAAGGCAAATACACTATAGTGAGGGGAGGAAGATAGCATGAATTCCTATGTAAAAAACAATGATTAACTGTTCAAAATAAATTGAGTGGTTCAGATACCAACATTACAGAAGTTCAGTAGAGTAAGATTTATTACTTTGGGATGAGTCAGGCCATAAGGGAAAACTTCAGAGATGAGGAAACCTATTATTTCAGCCTTGTAAGCTTAAATTCAGTTAGGTAGGTTGAGAGACATGGAGATGGATATAAGCAAGGCTTTCAATTTTTTTTTTTTTGTGGTTCGGTGGTGGGTGTGGGGGAACATATATTCCTTCAAAAAAGAAAACTGTATTAAGTGTATCAGGCATTATCTTAGGTGGAAAGATAGTAACAAAACAAGATTAGAATGCCAATTTCCCTGGATCTACTATTCTAAAGGAAAAAGCAACAGACAAGTGATGAACAAACATTAAGAATGACATCAAACTGTGGTAAGTATTATAAAGAAAATCGAAGAGGATGTTGGCACAGGGAAGGGATGGCTGCTATCACCAAGATGGTCAGAGAAGGCCTTTCTGAGGAGGTGGCATCTGCAGAGAATGTATAGGGCAGGATTTCCTCACCTCTGGGTTGTAGAACTCTTGAGGTAGGTCCTGGGAAATCTTGAAAAGACTGACGGGGGCAAAAGAGGGGGGAGAAAAAAACCCTTTTCCATTGAGATTGTTTTTGGAGACTTATAGTGCACATTAGTGTATTAAGATGCTTGAAAGTCCTATGGTAAAGAGAACCTACCTGAATGTAGTGCTTCCCCAATATGCTTGAACATGATGGTGTTTTTTTGGTGGTGTATATCTGAGTGTGGAAGTTGGGGGAGTGGAGGGGCAGGTTGTTACATAATAACATTTCCACTACTGGTTCTCAAAATGCTACTAAATGCCAAACGAAGGAGTTTCAAGACTCCCACAGATTAAAACCTGATTGGGGCTTCACCTAGTTGTGCCACATGGCAGCCTGTTTGGAGTTTTATTTATAGTAAACAGGAAACTGTTTTCTTTTTTTAACAGGAAATTCACAAGGTAAAAGTATGTGTTTTGATAGTATTACCTTGACAGTGATAATGCTGAATGGGTTTCACAAAGGAAAATAGAGAACTAGGGAGACTATTCAGGAAACTATTATTCTAGTCTAAGTAAGAAAGCTTGAATCAAGAAATAGCAAAAGAAAGAAAAAGGGGAAGACTTGAAAAATTAGGAAGGAAGGCTTTGCCAAGCAAGTGGATACCTCATTTGGAACACAAGAGACACTAATTAGTGAGTTGGAAGCAGTGGGTTGGTACTGGGTGGGTAGATCAGAAATAACAGAAAAAAATTAAATAACATTTTACAAGCACAGAAAAGATAGGCAAGGATAGAAAGATGAAATGACAATAAGGGTTGAAACAAAGTTGAGGTTATGATATGAAAGGCCTAGAGTGGAAGGCTTAGCAGTTTACTATTCATTTTATAGGCAAGCTAAAGGGTCTTCTTAATAGGAGCCATTTTGAAGTATGTGTTAGAAAGTTTCATTAGGTACTAGCATGTAGGATGAAATGAAGATAGGACGAGACGTGCCAGGTTAATTTCAAAAGCCTGTTGAAAGATAAGCAGTATTGAAAAGAAAATGCAGCGTGGGAATAGGAAAGAGGAAGAAACAGCTAATGCTGTTCACAGGTAGACTATGGAAAGGACCACGTGGGTCGCAAGTGTTGATAAGGAAAGAAGAGTGGAGCACAATGGCACCTTTATCAAAACTGGGAAGGTAGGTTAAACAATTAAAGTTAAGGGTGGAGGCAGCAGGTACCTGGGAGCAGATTTTCAATTCAATCTGGAACATGCTGAGTTTGACTGTCTGGTGGCTTCTTCAGGAGAGATGTTCTGCAGCCCCATCTGAAGCTGAAGGGAGATTTCAGGCCTACAGGGAAAGACTAGAGAGGATTAGTTTAGCATAGAGGTTAAGAGTGACTAATAGACTCTGCTCTGCTTCCGCACTCACCATACGACTCTGAAAGTTATTTCTTTCTGTGATGCGGTTTCCTCATCCTCAACATGGGGATAATAATAGTACCAGTATCATAACTTTTCTGCAAGGGTTAAATAAATTAGTATACGTGAGGTGCTTAAAACAGTATCAGGCACACAGTGCTTCTAGGACCAGAAGTATGCTATTATTTTTACTATTTTAAGTCTTGTTATTCAATGACATAGATAAGGGACATTTTAAGTAACGAACCAAAGCAATAATCTTCAAATTACTCTTTCTATGCTCAGCATTTAATTACACAAGCCTTTTTAGTCTTCATCCTTCATGAGAATGAGTAAGTGATGCATATCGCTACGGAGTTTATATTTTGATTTTTAAATTCAAGCTCAGAAGAATAGCATATTAAAGATATGACACACTAATATTGTTACCTTGTGCACAAAAAAAGCGTTATTTTCTTTGTAACAGTTGATTAATTAGACCATTATAGTAACATATAGATCAGACCTAGATGTTGAAGTAATTTTTAAGACAATTCAAGACTCCATTAAATTGGGATAGACTTGGAGATTCAAAGGGATGAGCGGAGAAAAAGCCACTTTGTTCCTGAAGATTCTATTTCAAACTGTTCCCATTACTGATGATCTTCATGAGACTCAGCTCAGACTCCTTAGGGTTAGAGCTAGGAAATTTTTAAAGAAATATGGTCTCCAAAAATATATGATTATGGGAATTTTAACCATTTTTAATAGAAAGGCCTATTTATTTAACATGAGAATGTTCACGATTTATGTTCCAATAAAACTGAAAAGATTATTAATGCAGTTTAATACAGCTGGTTGGGAACTGCTCCTTTAAAAGCTTATGCCAGGTAATCCAGCCTGTCTCTCAGAGTGGCCCTTCACAAAAGACAGGATTATCTCGTCAGTACATCCTGTTATATTGCACAGTGAGGATGCTTCACCAATCCAGCTGATGATAGTTTTCTGGAAGCAGTTAATACCCTGAAGAAGCGTGCTAACAGGAGAATAGCACAGTTTCTCTTTCAAAAGGGAAAACGGTTGGTTCATGTGTCTTAAATGCATAAGCCTCAAAAATAAAATTGCAAGGGTGACATTTTAGTGTCTGAAAAATATTTTTAATGTGTCTTTTAAAGGCACATTCAGTTATTTTATTGAACTTGTCCTAATAGTAGCCAATAACATCTGTTTAAAATTTTGATGAAACATAACTGTTCTATCTCATGTACAAGTACATACAGATTAGATTTATGCCTTTAAAGGTTTAAATCAGAGATACATAGAAGAATTTTTTTAATATTTCAATTTTGTTATCGAAGGTATGTAGGGTATACATCTTTTAGCAACTATAACCAGGTCATATAAATATATAAGGATTTAAGCACATGATTATGTTCAATTGTTGATCACAAGTTGTTGTTTTTTTTTGTGTTTTTTTTTGTGCTTCTGTATGTCTTTATTTATTTATTTTTTTTGCTAAGATTGTTTCTTTCCTCTTAAATGATACTGTGAATCGAAAAAGATGTTTTCCTTTAAATTCATAAAGATGTTTCATGTTTAATGTTTGAAACACCTGGAGCTAAAAGAAAGTTGTCACAGCATAACATTTATAACTATATTTTATATGAAAGAACGCATAATCTCTATCTTCAGTTTTATAAAAATCTCCCTGCAAAATTGAATGGACGATTCTTTTCAGAATCTTTCAAAGAAGCTGAACAGGAAGCTGATACCCTTACAAGTATTGGGCACTGGGTGGGTTAATTTGGTAGAGGAAGTAGTTGAGTCTGAAGGGGAAACTGGGCTTCCCAGCCCTCTCCTCCTTGACATGAAGTCCACAGTGACAGCACAAAGCAGCATGGAAGGAGTACTCTCCACATTTGTTTTAGTGGAGGAGATGACCTCTGTATAAACATCAACTATGAAGGCTGAGCATTCATAGAAACAAAACCTCGTGAAATAAACCTAACACAAGATGAGATGCATTCATGGTTCAGCGAGAGTCTCAACTCCTTGAGAGCATAACCATAAAAGGTTTATTTTCCCAATAATTGTTAACAAATATACATTCTTTGTTCATTAAGACCATATCTTTTTCTATCTTGATAGTGAGCTTAGTCAGATTATTCATTTTAGGTCATTACAAGAGTCCCTCTTTCCTGCTCTGACTCCCTGAAGTTGGAACAGAATGAAAGAGCACTGACGCCTTGTGTGGTTGCGAGCTGAGGCTACAGCACTCTCCCGACGGCTGCTGAGGCCACAGGCTGGGTGTGGACACCCTGTGCTGCCTCCTCCCAGTATCTGCTCATTTGATTATAAAATTCTGAGATTATTCATGCTTATTATTCACATGATCCTAAAGTGGCCCAGCAGAAATTGAGACTGGGAGGTAAGCCCAACAATCGAAACATCTGTAGAGCCAAGATTAGAAATCTCATCCCAATTTCTCACTTTGTGGCTTACCTAAGAAATGAAACCCAAGTACTCTTCTGAGCAATAGGACTTTAATTTCCCAGAACCCTTGAGAAAGTCACATTGATGTAAAAATCTCAAGCTAACTTGAAATAGTTTGAAACAACTGTTTACAATTTAGTAAGTGGGGGACAGACAACATGGGCGAGAAATATAAAATAGAAACAACAAATATAAACAGGCCACAAATAAGAAAACAGCTTATTATTTTCATATTTAACATATATAACATTTTTCCTTGATGGTTCATTTCCCACATGTAAGCTTAATAAAGCAAGAAACATTTTCTGTCTTTGCCCTCTGTATTTGTATCCCCCAGCACTTACAGTAATGCCTGGAACATTGAAGGCTCTCAGTAAATAATTATTGAATCAATTAATCAATTAATGAATAATTATAGCCATAGTTTAAAAAGGGTATGGGCAAGTGATACAAGTAAGAGGACCAACACAGGCTTTCAAGGCAACTGATTAAAGCACCGAGTAAGGAAGGCATCTATGATAAATATTAAAGACTCCCATTTGTCTCCTATAGAAGTAGTATGTCTCCATCATTCCTGCATTAGAGTATTTATGACATTGCTTTAACGTTTTGTTCACAGGTTTGTCTGCCCCATCAGACCACCATGGCTGCTTGTCTCCTGCCTCACACTGTGTCTGACACAGAGAGTTCAAAAAACATTTGATGAATGAAGGAACAAATAATAGGTAACTGGATAGCAAACATGATTCCAGATTCTTTACTAATTGATATGTCAGGAATCCCTTCAGTTATTCTGTGGAAAAGAATTACAGGGAGATATCCTTCTCAAGGGTTTTCAAGTCCTTTGGACGACTTTGGTTGATTATTGCATTCTTTAAATGTAGTGAACTGGTTTCTTCCTTTAAAGTTCCAGCGATGACCACATGATGGCGCAAGTGTTGCGCCAAAAATACCTAAACAGCCAGGCAGTGTGGATTCCCTTGGTCCCCCCAGTGCCTCCCTCTCTTCTCTTCCTGCCCCCCCCTCTGGCGTGTTTACCCTCAGGTCCTCCTTACCATCTAGTCAAGCTTCATACATACAATACTTGCCAAGAAGCTGTCAGACCGGAACTGGGTCCTGCCCACCTGAAGCTGGTATTTTCTTTGTTCTCTGACAGGCCAAATTCTGTATATTCCTCTTATCTGAAAAAAATATCTAAGAACATTTTGAATGCTGTTTAAAGCTGTGCATTCTTAGTTTGAGGTATAGGTCTTTTTATTTTGCACTTGATTGGCCCTTGCAAGTGATCTGTTCCTTCCTAAACAAAATAGCCAACAGAGCAAATTATGTCCAGGTAAGTTATGAGAATCCCCCCAACTAAGGAAACTGAGATCTAAGGCTTTGCCAACATATACCAAAGAAGTATACTCGTATCAGGCATATGGATACTTATATTTAAAGTAGATTGGAAAAAAACTGAGAGAACAAAAATAAATAACCTACTTGCTAAGAACTAAAAGTGAGTTCAGAAAACAGGTAATTAATGTGGTTTTCAAAAACGAAAGTGATAAAGTTTTCATTAAATTAAATGAAGATCTTTTTCATTTGAGACAAATATTATATATGGTGAAATGCTCCAAGATTTATGTTTATTATAAACAATTTTATTGAGATACAGTTTACATTTAATAAATATGTGCACTTAATAGTCCAGTGAATTTTGGCAAATGTATATGCACTAAGGTAAACACCACCACAATCAAGATACAGACTTTTCCAATGCCGGGGATGGTTCCTTCAGTCCCTCTCAGATCAATCCCTCCCCTCACTGGTCTTTTATAACCTGAACACAATTTTGCCTGACCTTGACTTTCATATAAATGGACTCATAAAATATAAATACTCTTCCTGAGTCTGGATTCTTCTGCAGTTTTTGTTTTGTTTTGATGTTCACCTATGCTACAGAGTGTATTAGCAGTTTATTCTTTTTCATTGCTAAATAGCGTTTGACTATATAAATATAACACAATTTTTTATTCTTTCCATTTTTAGACATTTGTTTCCAGTTTGAGGTCTCTGCTATGAACATCCTTACACAAGTTTTTTTTTTTTTAATTAAAGGTTATTGGGGTGACAATTGTTAGTAAAGTTACATAGATTTCAGCTTACACAAGTTTTTTTTTTTTTAAATTTAAGGTTATTGGGGTGACAATTGTTAGTAAAGTTACATAGATTTCAGCTTACACAAGTATTTTTGTGGATGTATGCTTCCATTTCTTTTGGTTAATAACTAGGATTGGAATTGCTGGGTCATAAAGCAGGTGTATATGTTTGAAGTTATAAAAAACTGCCAAAGTTTTCTGAAGTGGTTGTATTAGTTTCTTAGGACTGCCAAAACAAAAGTTTCCCCAACTGGATGGATTAAAACAACGGACATGTAGTCTTTCACAGTTCAGGAGTCCAGAACTCCTGCAATCAGGTAGTATGACATCAAGGTGTTATCATGACCAGTCTCCCTCTGAAGCTCTAGGGAAGAATCCTTCCTTGTCTCTTGCAATTTCTGGTGGTTGCTGGCAATCCTTGGCTTGCGGCAGCATAATTCTAATCTCTACCTTTACTTTCGCATGGCTTCTTCCCCATATGCCTCCTGTTCTCTGTGTTTCAAGTTCCCTCTTCTTACAGGGACATCTGTCATTGGGTTTAAGGCCCATCCTAATCCACTATGACCTCATTTTAATTTAAATACACCTGCAAAGACCTTATTTCCAAATAAGATGACATCCTGAGGTTCCAGGTGGACATGAATTTGGGGGTACATGATTCAACCCAGTACAGTGGTTGGTTGAACCATGTTACACTTCCCACCAGCGTGTATGGGAGTTATAGTTGCTCTGCATCTTTGACAATCCTGAGCATTGTCAGTTTTTTAAGTATTGTCAGCTTAGCTGTTCTTGTATGTGTATTGTGATATCTCATTTTGGTTTTAATTTGCAATTCCATAACCACTTGATGTCGAACATCTTTTCACATGCTTACTGGTCATTGAGAAATCTTCCGTTGCCAAGTCACCTAAGATATTTTCCCATTTAAAAATTGGGTTGTCCTTTTTTAATTGAGTTGTAGGAGTTATTCATATAATTTGGATATCAATCATGTATCAGATATGTGTATTGCAAATATTTTCTCCCAGTCTGTAGCTTTATTTTCCATATTCTACAGTACCTTTTGATGAATGGAAGTTTAATTCTCCTAATTCCCAATTTTCAACTTTTTATGTTATGGTTAGCACTTTTGTGCCCTCCCCTGAGAAATCTACTCTAATTCAAGGTTGTGAAGATGTTACAGTTTCCTCCAGAAGCTTTGTGGTTTTAGCTTATATGTTGAGGTTGTTCACTTTTTCCCCCACATTCATCTAGTTGTTCTGGCTCCATTATTGAGATGACACTTCTTACTCCATTAAACAACTTTGCCCAAAAATTAATTAACCATGTATGTTGTGCTGAAAATTAATTGATGGTACATGTTCTGTTCCAATGATCTATTGCCTAGTCTTGCTACATTGTTTTAATTACTGCAGTTTTATAGTAAGTCTTGAAATCAGGTAGTGTGAGTCTTCCAACTTTGTTCCTCTTTAGGATAGTTTTGGCTATTTCAGGTATATTTCATTTCTATATATATTTCAGAATTAGCTTTTTAATTCTCCTCCCCCCAAAAAAAAAAAACCACTGGGCTTGAACTCAGTATGCTGTAACTAGCCTTTTTAATATTTAATTTGTAAAATCCATTTCTTCTTCAGAAAACCTCATTTTCTAATCTTTTAAGTTTTCACCAAATTGCCTTGTCTTTGAAAAATATGTATAACAGTCTTAAGCCAGATAAGATTTTATTTTGAAAATCTTGGAAATCATCCAATCCATTTTAAGCTCCTCTTCCTTGAAAAAAAAATTAAAAAAAAAAACAACAAAAAACTTTGCAATAATTCAAGCCTGGGAAAGAGGTTTTCTGACATTAGAAAAAATATACATACTTATGATAACTAAAACCATAACTTCAAAAATGTTTTAGAAGCTTTATTTAAAAACAAAACATTAATTCCCGTTTAATTTAACTGTTAACTTCTAAATACTTCCCCATAGACTAGATTTATTTTTTAAAAAATGAAAAAATACTATCTAGTTATTTCAATTCAGCATATTCAAATTAGTGAAGGTTAAAGACAAATTAATTTTTTTACATGTTTGTCATTTCACTATCCACTCTAGTTATACATTCGCAATGTATATATATGACAGAATATTTGAAAAATAAACCACACAGAAGAAAACACCTGGCATATTTTCCTTTTCAAATACTTTCTGTATTCTCAGTCATGTTTGTGTGTCCTTCCACATGAAACATTTCAGTGTTCAGGAAATAAAAACTTGAAAACAAAGTCTTAATTGTTGTCCTAGCCCTACATTTCTTTCAGGTATCTTATTCCACAACAGAGACACATTTTGAACAAAGCAATTCAACTGCCAGACTTCCCAGATATTACTATTCACTTGATCCCAACCTCTCACAATTTTTCAGTGAATGAAATATCTGGATTGTAACATCATTTTTTAAAAATCTTTTCAAATCCAAAGTGATGAAAGCTGCAAAACTAAGGAATTATTGTCTATACCATCACAATGATTCAAAGAAACCTGTAGCTCTCACCGGATCGTTTGCAAGTTAGTCCACCTATGGAAGGTGCCTTCTGCTGGGATTGTCAAGGAGCAGAGAACTACAGCTTGCATCTTCCTCACTAACTAAAGTATTTGTGATTTCTGTATTCCTTCCATCGTAAGATGTCTTTTTCCCCTCAGTATAATATTTCCTGAAATTAGGATGCATTGGAAACTCTGTGTAAAAATGTAACATGGTGACCAGTGTTTCTTCCCCTAATCGGAGTAATCTATAACGAAGTTGACTATAATTAAATCAATAGAACAAAGCTTGCAAAACTAGATTTGTTTGGAGAACAGCATAAAAACTATTTATAAAGAAATTAATTTAATGAATTACAAAAAATCCATGTCATGAATGCGTCACAGTTAAGGATTACATTTATAAGTGATTAATGACAAATAAAATTGTTTATATCATTACATTAATGGGAAAAATAAAGAAAACAAAACATATGCACCATTTAAGCTCAGACTAGGGCACTATTTTATCCTAGTTAAGAAGGCAGGATTTAACATCCCTGGGTTCAAGTCCTTCCTCGGCCTTTTATTTCCCGTATGACATTGAGAAAGTTCACTAATCACATTGAGCCTAGGTTTCCTCATCAAAAAAGGTTGAAAATGACAAAATCCATAGGGTTGTGAAAATTAAATGAATGAGAAGCCCTTAGAAGAATCCCTGGCGTAGATTACACTCTCACTGAAAGTATTTATGCCTTTACAGGAAAATAAAATAATTCAGGGCAAAAACCAAAAGATAATTTATGAGAACCATCTTTACTTCTTCATAAAGATTTTTGTATTTCCTAATTTTTTAGAGTGAACATATTTTATTTCAATAAGCAGGGAAATAAATTAAAAATCAAAACAACATATATTAATATTAAAGCTTATAGGGCAATTACAAATAACAAGAAATCAATCACTGCTATCAGGTCCAAAGGCGAGCTTCAGGAGTGGTAGGCCAGCTATTGGAAATGGAGGTGTTTACAGGCCAATCTTGTATCAGTCCTAATATGTTAAGGCTATCTATCAGCAATGCCGTGGGCACCATTCAAAGCACCTGGGCAGCTGAAAACGTCAAGAAGGACAGGCATCACTGTTAGAATCTTCTATACAGAGTTTTGAGAAAGCACAACATAATACAAAAAAGTGATGGGTCCATACTTTCTGCAGCCGAGAGACGATGTTTTTTAATTTTACAAGTATTTATAAGTGCATGAGCCTAGCATTTCCTAACATGTGCATTCCAATCAGGGAGAGGGGAATAAATCTATTTCTTGTGCTGGTAGTTAATATTTTCACTTAAGATCCCATGAAAAGAAATATTCTTAAGCATATCAAGATGAAAGTGAAAGTCATAATAAAAAATTATTAGAAAGGTATAATGAATCATTGTAATGCTAAATCCCATACTGTGGCATTTAGGAAATGCAAAAGGTACCAGGCTTAACAATCTTTAGCTGTTTACATATATTGTGGTTGTATCACTCCTAATAATGTAAAGGCCTGTTAAATGTATACATAATGAATATAACACTGCAATTTTATATACTTAGAATTACTCCCATGAGTGAATATGTTTCTTGGGATTAAGATTGTCTTAATATTTTTTTTCTTTTTAGTGTCAAACAGTGATTTCTGTATATGCAGCAGGTATGAATTTGCAACCTCATATCTAGGTAACAGAAATAGCATACTTTAGCTTTTAAATTAACTTAAATTTGACTCCAAGCACCCATCCCAGAAAGCTATCAGGAAATCCAACGTCAATCGGTATTGGGTCTTTCTTTCTTCTGCTCTGAGGCCAAACACTGCAGCAAAGCTTGGGAGTTTTGCTTGGCGTGGGGCACGGGGAGAAAGTGAGCACCAGTCATCTGGAAACATTGGCAGCTGCTCAGATGCTGAAACTCAGGCTCCCACGGTCATCAGTGCTTCTGTGTCATTGATGGGGCCTGTGAACTTTTGCCCAGTATGGGAATCGCAATGCCAGCAGGCCACTTTCCCCTTCAGGCCCCTCTCTGATGTCTTCCTGTCACAATCCCTCAGGCTAGAAGGAATTGGCTTTGGGCTTCCATATCCTTGACAGGATTTTACCCCAATGTGGGGTATAGAATAAAATTCATAAAATAAAACTTTAATCAGGGAAAGATGAAAAGAACATAGACAATTTTTGCCACTCTCAGTAAATCCTGACTTTCCATTGCCTGGTTGAGATACCAAAACTTCCTTATTTAATGACTGAGGCTAAATATTAACTCTTTCCTTACATATAACTAAAATAAAATTATTAAATCTTCTGTACTCCCTTTGCCCCAGCACACACACCTCACTTGGTTAAGGCAGGGATTCACCTGAAGACACCAAGGAAATAACATACACAGAAAGTAAAGAGGAGTAGAACACTCATTTTCCTAAGGGTTGATCCATCTATCATGATTTCTCTCCTACAACCTCTGCCAGGACAAGTTAAATAATTGGCAGAGCCATGGCAAAATGAAAATGCAGGGTCCCTTTTTCAAAAATCATTAAAAGTTTCAAGAGGTAACAACAGAGCATTAAAGCAAGCATGGCCTTTCTAAATGTGAAGCCCTCTGTGCCTGCACAGGTCACATGCCCGCTTAATTCAGGTCCTCATCACCTTGCTTGTTATTCAACAACCTCCTAAGTTACATTTTTTTCTTTAGATTTACCCCCTTCAGAATCGTCCGATAAACACCCCCCCCCCATATAAAAGTTCCTAATGCAGACAACTGGTTCTGTCACATCCCTGTTTAAACCCTTCAATAAATCCCCTACAAGATAATGTCCAGGTTATACACATGAACTTCAGGGTACTCCTCCATCTGGCCTCTAATTGACTGGTTATCTCCATCTCTTCCCACACCCTGCTTCACACGCTATGTTCACCTCAGTGTCAAAATTCAATTCCTTTTAGGTATCATGGATTCAATCTTCAAATATCCAGAGAAAAAAGGTAAGACAACACGGGTCCATGCTATACATGGACCCTTCATTTGATGGTGATAGTTGTCTTTCCTTTCAGAAGACATGTAACTACCATACATGTTAATTTGTGAGCACAGGAAAGCTCAAGAAACAGAAAATCAAATGGTGTTTGAAGTATGCTTGAGATTTGTAGACACTATCAATGGCATTATTTCTAATCCTATTAGAGTACAAATTCTCAAGTGTCCTAAGATTTAGAGATTTCATCATTCTTATGTCCTTTATTTGTTTGTTGGTCCATTGAGCAAACCTTTATTGCACACTTGTGTGTGCTGGGCACTTTGCTAGATGCTGAAGCTACAAAGATGAACCAGAAAAAAATAAAATATAACCCCTTTTTACAAGGAGATAGTAGTTTAAAGGAGATGAAGGAGACAAATCAGTTAACAAAGTAATTACAATAAATATAATGTGGCTATCATTTACTGGGCCTCTACTATGAGTCAAGTACAGCATTAGGTATTTCATATATGTTATTGCTAATCCTCACAAAAGTTGGGCATTCCGAGTCCTAATGACAAGTGGAAAACTTGGAGCTCCAAGGGCATACACAGCATGACATAGTAGGTCATGCACTAGGGCTTAAATCCGAATTGGTTTGATTCCAAAGCTCTGTTCTTTATACTCTGTTACAATGCTGTGCTTCATATATATTGAGAATGCTTCTCTAAAGCTGGTATGTATCAAGAGAAGTGACCAGCAAACCCTATTCCAAGTAATCTAATAAGCTAGACGGAAGAAGATACGAAGTGATTGGCTTCGTGGACAGGAGTGAAGAGTGAAGGAATGGCACGCCAAAGGAAGAACACATTGTCAGACTCCAAAGAATGTCATATTCTTGGAATTGCAAGTAGTCTGGGAGGAAAGAACCATGTGTGGAACTGTGACACACGGAGCCAAGAAGTTAGGCAAAGAGCCATATCATAAGGGCTTTTCAGGCCACTTAAAGAACTTGAGCTTTGTTCCGTAGGTGATGAGAGGTCACTGAGATGTCAGTGGGAAATGACACATCAAGTCTAAATTTTGTAAAGACATTCTGTTACCATTTGGAGAATAGATTAAAGGAGAAAGAACAGTGGTCTAGGCAAATAATGAAGTTAGCCTGAACAAAGTCAGTGGGAAGGAGAATAAACAGAGGAAGCTCATTTTAAGAGATATGTAACAAGAAGAGAGTTGGTGTCCAATTAAATCCTGATTTTTGTGATGTGTGAAAAAGGAATTCTAACGTAAATATTTGAGATTACAAGGATTTCAAACTTAAATATTTGAGTGAATGGTTTTTTCGACCCAATTACTCCCTCACATCTACAACCCTAAATGACTGGACTTTTGAAATTTTATCTTGTTATAATTTTCCATTTAAGAAATAGTGATTGCCTTATCATTTTATTTTCTTCCTGATTGAAGCAAACCTTCATCTTCTGTTTTATGAAGTACGTTATTTTGTTGTTGTTTCTTTATTAATCAAAGACCTGTTTGAGTTCGACAATAATTTATACGCATGTTTTCTTTTCTTTTCAATTATTCTCTTCCAGGATAAATGTTCTACAGCTTATCCATACGGAAAGTCTTTATGTTGTTATACAAGGTCTGACACAACTTGTTTCAACAATGTTGCTAACCTATTTTGATATCAGAGGGATTATTCATTATGAATGTGTACCAACTGGACAAACAGTTAACCAAGTTGACTATTTGGAAATGCTGAAAAGGCTGAGTGAAAAAGTTAGACAACCTGCACTTTTAGCCAACAATTCATGGTTCTTGCATCATGACAATGCACCAGCTCACAGGGCACTGTCTATGAGGGAGTTTTTAGTCAGTAAGCAAATACCTATATTGGAACACCTTCCCCACTCACCTGATCTGGCCCCCAATGACTTCTTTCTTTACCAGAAGATAAAGGAAATATTGAAAAGAAGATATTTTGATGACATTCAGGACATAAAGGGTAATACAACGACAGCTCTGATGGCCACTCCAGAAAGAGAGTTCCAAAATTGCTTTGAAGGGTAGACTAGGCACTGGTGTCATAGGTGCATAGCTTCCCAGGAGGAGTACTTCGAAGGTGACCATAGTGATATTCAGCAATAAGGTACGTAGCACTTTTTCTAAGACAAGTTCACAAACTTAATTGTCTGAACTCGTAGATCTCTACAGTGTACGCAGCATTTCCATGAACATTTTCAGTGTGATCCCCTTTGAGACAGCTGGGGAAGATTTGCATTCTTATATTAAAAGGAAAATGAAACTTTCAGAGAGTTTGTGTCATTCCTGTTCAAATAGGGAGAGCACCAAGGTGGCCGGTTTTCTGGAAACAAGTTCATTGGCTTCTATGACTCCTCCCTCTCCCAGCCAGATCTGAATTTTATTGACCAGAAACAAAGTCACTGACATGTGCATTATAACTAAGCATGAGAATTTCTTTTTCAAAAAATAAGGGTCCAACAAATTTCAGGATCTGGAGAAGCTAAGGCTCAAGCCAGTTTCTATTAAATAAGGATTTATCTGGTCACTTGAATTTCCTACTCACCCTCCTGAGACATTATGTGTGGTTGGATTCAAGCAGTTTGCACAATGCAGTGATTCTGCTAATTGCTCCTCTGCTTACTATAAGCACAATTGGCTACATTGGTTGGAAAGCCAACCCAGGGAATAGATTATGAAATTGGTATTGAAGCGTTGGCAGTGTACTGGCTGATCAGGATACTGAAAGAAACGCTAAAACACAAAGCACAGCTTGTTTTGTTTGGTTTGGTTTTTTTAACAGTAATTTCCAGTGGCAGAGACAGATGTTTCTTGAAGTGGCAAGAGATTTGCAAAGCAGAATGTTATAGCACTTACTGTAATTGCTTTATTAATATTGTATGTGTTTATGGCTTCTATCTTTTGGCTTGTGGCACCTCTTACTTTAAATGATTTTGGGTTTCCTGATGACTGGCAGTTAATCTTTACTTCAGAGATCCTTTGAGCCACATACCCAGCTTTGCTCCTGTATAGTGAAATATTTCATGTGAAGTTGCATTTGTGTTTGCTTTTATTTCACTGAAATGCCCAGGGGGCACTGGAAAACCATCAGACACAGCGGTCCTATACATGCAAAGGAACTCCTCCTTTGCTGAGAAATGAACACCCAGCTACATGCCCATCCCAGTAACAGAAATGACTTATTATACCCATAGCCAAGTCCCAGAACTTAATGTCAACTGCAGTATTATGAGAAGGAACCAAGAGATTCTAACCTGGGATCTTGAAAAGACTGGATCCATTTGGAGAAGTCAAGTTTGCAATGGGCATATCCTAAATAACCTCTTTTTTGGTGCTTGGTATATTTTGCTTTGAAAAGTAGCAATCATATTTTAATTTTTCTCCAATGTGTTACTAAAAAGAGGGAAGAAGAAACGAGTAATGAAATAAACCAACAAATGAACATTAAATTTAGAGTTGATATTTTGTGCGGTTTGTTAGTTTGGCCCTCACTGTGGTTCCCAGGTGTCCTGCATATTCTCTCCTGGGCTCTTATTCTTCAGTATGGCTGCTCACTGGGCTTTCCTGGGGGAGGAGGAAAAGGGGCTTCTTTCAGGGAGTTTCAGTCTGAGTTTCGAAGTAGACACCATTATTGTTGTAATTTGCTTCAGAATAGCGTCTAATGAGAGCCTGTGGGTGCAGTGCAGGCCCCATCAGCCAAAGCCCACGAGAGATGTGTGGGAAAAGCAGCAAAGCTACTGGCCAATCCTGATCCGAGTCATTTCTGACTGTTGAAACTTCCTTCTGAAACCAACCAGCAGTGAACGGCTGAGCCAGGCATTATGTATTCAGCGCTTTGCACTGGGTTGTGACACTCAAATTTCGTTGTGCAAATATAACTGAAGGCCTCCATACTTCACTCTTGAAAAAGAAGCATCTTTCTTTAATTCATGTCTCTAGGAGAAAGCCTACTCAATATTTAATTTTAATCGAATATGTCACATTTTTTTTCATGCCAAGAAATCACCCTCTAGTTATGCATCATTCATTGTAGTGGGCAAGACGTACATCAGGTTGAGAGGAAATGCTGCTGAGAGGTGCAGTGTAGCAGCCAGCAGGCTGGCCTTCCCAGGGATGTCTGGATTAAGGCATTTTTAAATCCATCACCATAGACTATTTATATAGAGACAAATTATTTGACAGAAAAAAATAAAAATACTAAAATGGCATAAAACCATGTAGATTTTTGCATACTCCCTGTACAAGAAGCATAAATAAGTGCAGCTTAGAGTTAAGCACTGACAACCTTTCTGTATGACAGACTTTTCATCTGTGTCAGTGGCCCTTCTTTAAGAGTGCGTGAAATGGCTTTTAGAACAAAGAGGAAGAAACAGAACAGCATATATTTCCAAGATGCTCCATTATTGTTGCTTCTAGTTTGCAAATATTAAGAAATTGAGTCAACATTGGTTTAATTCTCACGGTCAAAAAATATCAAATGATAAAGAATTACTGGATTCTACATTCAACCATTGACAACACTAGGGTCACCTCTTGTTTTTATCTTCAATAATCAACATTCCCCACTCCAAAATCTAATCTAATTTCTCTCCTTAAAATAGACTTAAATGCCACTCTGCTAATACAAATAATAAACAGAGGGGATAAGTATCTATAGAAGTTACATTTCAGGTACTTAAGCTAATAACATCTTGCAGGTAAACAGATTATTCATAAAGGCCAGGTTAACATATAATATTATTAAAATACTGCCATTCCCTCAAGCTGTTCAACTGCACAACCAATCTGACACATTAACATACTGCATAGCGAAAAGGCTGCACTTGCTACATTTTCCCCAGATTTTGTTTCATTTAAAATATTGTGTACAAAAAAAGTCATATTCAAGATATTGCTTATCCACAACATCCTTGAAATGCTTTGACAGGTATGAGACTTTTTTCTTTTTTTTTTTAAATTAACTGAGCCATGTATACATGCATTTGCTCCCCTGCAATGCCTTTTTTTTTTTTTGTACCACTTCCCAGCATTTAATTTTACTTTTCCTTATGTTTAGTTCTTACACTGTGTGTTTTTTGCTGTGTGCAATTTTCCAAATGTATACTACTGACCAGAAGTTACCAAATCTTACCTGTACTTACAACTGACTGACACTTTCCTGGTCCACAGTTAAATTATTTTTCATTAAAAAAAAAGGAAGGAAGGAAGGAAGGAAGGAAGGAAGGAAGGGAGGGAGGGAGGGAGGGAGGGAGGGAGGGAGGGAGGGAGGGAGGGAGGGAGGGAGGAAGGAAGGAAGGAGGGAAGGGAAAGAGAAAGAAAGAAACTCACGGATATTTTCCCTCTAATTTCTCATTTTTTTCAATTCCAAGATGTGCAATTCTCAAGAATATTATGTTCCCTGGGCTGATCAGTATTCCCTTTCAATAAAACCACAGGACATAGCTGCTGGGCACAGAAACTAAATGTCATGAATTCAGTGCCCTGTTACTTGGCAGGAAACTCTGGCTGCAAGCTTTTTATGTAATGTTTTTTTTCACCTTCACTCCCTTATTGTGCTTTTTTTCAACAAAAGTTAGGCAGTAATAACTAGTACATTTACACACCACAGTTAATGATTGTAATAGTATAAGGTAAGAGGATAAATACTTATTAACACAAAAAAGTACAGTATAACCCTACAATGAATAGAAAAAAATTATTTCAGCAGTTAATGAAAACATGGATACATTTGACAGAAATACTTAAGGGAAGAAAATCACTTGCATGCCTCCTGGGGGCAAATTAACTGGGTGTGTATGTGTTTAATCCTTTCAAGACTGTAAAGTATAATTGTTATAAACTGCCAACCTCCTTGCCTCCTACCCAAGTCTGACTGGGCACCCCCCAGTTCTATCTTACCTTTGGTAGCTAATTTGAGTTTCTCTTCCCAAGATGCACCACAATGTCTGCAGGAAAGGAGGTTAATAATGCCTTCCGAGGAAATTCTAGATTCTGTTCCCTGGGGTTAATTGTTGATCGAATAATGGACAATCAGAGAGGTAGCCATTTAGATGAAGAAGAAGGGGGTGGGGGATGAGGCTGTGGATAAAATAAGGAAACAAAAGACACTTTCAGAAAACATTCTATAGGTTATATAAACTCATTTTTTATTATTAATAATTTTATATCGTTTGATACTGCACTCTTTATTAACTTGCAGGCCTAGTCTCATTAAATAATGTATATATAAATGGGCTTTCCATGAGCATCTGTTCCTTGCTAATCTAGCCACTGACAAAGAGCTTTCCCTGGAATATATGGAATATATACCCTCAAGGAGAAGGCACTCAGTCACATACAAGGAGCTAATCTATCAAACCTCAGGGAGTAAAACAATCTTAGTTAAATACATTAGGAAGTAATTTAATAAGATTAGTAAATGAGCAGGCTAGCACTAGGATCTGACACTTTCTGATGAGAAATGTCATGAGAGTGAAGAAATTCTCCTGAGACAATTAACTTATAAAGGAAATTCATTTTATAGTTCTAGCAATTTGAGATGAATCACTTAACTGTTCTGGCCCTCAGCTAAATCACAGCATTATAAAAGAATGAGGTTGGGCAAGGTGGCAACGCTGGAATTATTTGATTTAGGTTACATTTAAAATTTGGAAAAAAAAAGGAAAAAAGACTTCAGAAGATGAAGACATAGATCATCTTACAGTTTTTCATAATATGGACTTCAGTAAGTTATGGGTAAAAATATGTGGGATTCTAATGCCAGAGAATCTACAACTTTCCCCAAGAAAGGATGGGAGACACTCAAATTTTCAAGCAATCACAGAGAGGAAGGAAAGAGAAATGATTTTAAGGAACAGTGTCACTTGGAAGTAGACACGAACAGAATTTGGACAGCAAAAGGTTTACTAGGGGGGAAGCGTCATCTGCTAAAATAGTTCTCCAGATAATCCACCAAAAGATAACAGTTTATTCAGGAAGAAAAAAAGAAAACGGAACTGTGAAGACACGCGGGCCTGCACACACAGGGGCCAGTCCTCCTGGCTCAGAAAAAGAGAGGGGCTCAGCCCAACATGCCTCCCTCCTATATTGGCCTCCCTCCCCCTGGAGGTTACCACAGAGTTCAACAGGAAGTTAAGACTAGAGAGTCATCAAGGGGCCCAACTCCACCCGCAGTCCTCCCACCTCCATGGTTAAGCATCCCAAGGTGTCAGTTTACTTTCCACAGAAGGGTGGTGATGTTTGGGAAAGATAGAAGGAGAAGGAGGCAGGTTTGGGTAAGGAAAGCCATTAGACGACAGTGCAGATCTGAAAGGAAAGCAGGGAGGGGGCAGGATAGAGCAGGGGCGCCTGGGACAAACTCTGGACTAACCCAATAGATGATTGCTAATTAGACACATCCTGCAACGGCCAGGTCCTAGAATCCCTTTCACATGCTCAGACATTGGCCTGTCCTTCCCCAAAAGTCTGTGTCCTTAGGCCAAAGCTGAGGAGGTGATATCTCATTGTGGTTTTAATTCGAAGTTCCCTGATGATTAGTGATGTTGAACACTTTTTCATGTCCCTAGGGGTTGGACACGTGCATTTCTTCTTTGGAATAGGACAGCTATTATCACAAAAATCAAAAGACGGCAAGTTTTGGTGAGGATGTGAGAGAGAACTGTTGATGGGAATATAAACTGGTGTAGCTACTATAAAAATAGTGAGTAGCCTCAAAAAATTAAAAATAGAACTACCATGTGATCCAGCAATCCCACTTCTGGGTATGTATATCCAAGGGAATTGAAATATGATCTCAAAGAGCTATCTGCTCTCCCATGTTCATTGTAGCATTATTCACAATAGCCATGGAAACGACTTGAATATCCATCAATGGACAGTGTAAACTATTTTGTAATTTAATAAAATTTTAGTCCTCTACTTTTCTAGTATCATATATAAGCACATTGCTGATCTAGTCAGTGCCAATGGCTTCAGTTCAAATGATTTTCTTTCTGTTTTTTCCAACACTTTAATGAGTTTATTTGAATATCTTAAGAAAACACTGCAGGTTATCATTATATCTATGTAAGTTTAATTGATGAGTAAACTGAAATGAATGCTTTTACAATGATATTATTAACATATTTTTCTAGTTCAGCAACATATGCGTAAGTATGGAAAAATTTTATAATTTGAAATAAAGACAAATGAGTGGAGATGATAAAGCTAGTACTATGATTGGAGCAATAAAGAAAAAAAGAAGGAAGATTTGTCATAAATATTATATTAAATGGAAACTAAAATTTGTTGGGGCAAAATGAAATAAAATGGTGTTATGTAAAATAAGAAAAACTAAGACATATGACTCTGTGCAGTTGTAAAAATCTATACAGAGTGGATGTTTTACTGAAGGTGCTTTTGGATGAAATTAACATTTAAATCAGTGCACGGAGTAAAGACTATGGCCCTGCATAATGTGGGTGACCTTCATCCAATCAGTTAAAGGGCTTGAATAGAACAAAAGTCTGACTTCCTCCAAGCAAGGAGGACTTTTCCCGCAGATGGCCTTTGGACTTGAGCCACCACATCCGCTCTTTCCTGAGTCTCCAGCCTGCTAACCCACTCTGCAGATTTTAGGCTTGCCAGTCTTCACAATCAAAAGAGCCAATTCCTTAAATGAATCTCTATGTACACATCCTATTGGTGGTGTTTTTCTGGATAACCCTGATTAAAGCACACTGACTCTCACAGCGCACCCAAGCAGGTAAGCCCATTGCCTAGCTTCATCATTCGTTCTTTCCTATGGTCAGAGCAGGGAAGCTGAGAACTCCTAGGTTCTAATTTCCTTCCTTTGGATCTCCCTTCTGCAGACTGTTTCTGAGATGCCCTCTAGAAACTGAGGTCCTCAGAGATTGTGGAATTGGGCCTTCATGGAAAGCAGAGTTAATACTTGGAAAGCACAGAGTTGAATGGGCAGAACCTTACCTGTTAATGTTCTATCTTCGATCCTCTTCCTGGCTCTGCATTGATGTTGAAAGACAAGAAAAGAACAATAGTCTACCACTTAATTCTCACTCCTTTCTAGGCAAGCTGCAGATAGTCATTATTCATGAATAATATGATTTTCTGGATTGAATTAATTAAGATCAGTTTTCCACCCCTGTTATTAATTTTTAAAGTGGATAAAAATAATTCCCCATTGTTTCTTCTCTGAAATCTTAAGAAACAAAGGTTTCCTGCATGAAGTCTTCAGTAGATATTTCCACCGGCAGCCTTTTCCAGTTCTTCAGATCTTTAGAAACACCTATGCTCCACTCAATAGGACACTGTTCCTTGAGCACAGACAGGATAACATCTGATCAGAGGCTTTCAGAGGCTTAGCACTGCCCCCCAGGTGATGAATATATTTATTACCTTGATTGTGATTATGATTTTACAAGTGTATGTATATGCTCAAACCTATCAAATTGTATACATTAAATATGAGCAATTTGGGGATATCAATCACACCTCCACAGAGCTATTAAAAAATTGTTGGTGGGATCATTTATATCATTATGTATATATGTCTGTTTTATCTACCCATGTTAGCCAGACATTTAAGAGATTCATGCTAGTTAAGATCTGATTCTTAAGATTTTAAGCAGGAAAATTCAAGCACTGTATCATTTCCTTCCTTTGATTTCTTCACTTCCTTTGTTAATGCTAGCAAGTCACCTTTGCCCGGTATCCCTAAGCCTTTCCATCCATGGGATGATGCTTCAGCAGAGTTAACAGCTCCTGTTTCATAGTTTCCTTCTATATCAATAGCTTCTCCAAAGTCTCCTAACCACAAACAACTGACATTTCAAGCTCTGCTTCACACTTACCTACTCTTCTTTCAGTGAAAAACAAATTTCTATTCAGAGAATTCCCTCCACACATCTTAGTATCTCTGGCATTATCATTTATGGCTTAACTCTATCCATGATTGATCTTATAGGCCAAATGACTCCCATATTGAAGAATTCCCTTCAAAGTTTGAACAAAAATAAGTTCCAAGAAATCTATCTCCAGGTGAGAAGAAGGGACTCTAAAAATGTCCCATTGACTGCATTCTTCAAAAATGCCAAAGTCACAAAAGACAAAGAAATCTGGGGAACTGTTTCAAACTAAAGGACACTAAAGAAACACGATACATAAATACAATAAGTCAGCTATTTGTAAAGGACACTTCTGGGTAAGTAAATTGACAAAGTTGAAATAGAGATGGTAGAAAGATGAAAGTAGAGTATGTTAAATTTACTCAAGTTGATAACTGTACTGTGGATTTGTAAGGGAATATTTTTTCTCTTAGGAAATGCACACTAACATATTTAGAAGCAAAAGGTCATGATGCATGAAACTGTATTTCAAAAGCTTGGGACTAAGAATAATGTTTATATAGCTAGAAAGAGAGCAAATAGGACAAATTATAAATAATAAGTAAATCTGGGTAACGGTGAGTATTAGGGCATGCTTTACTATTCTTGTAACTTTTCTAAAAGTTTCAAATTGTTTCATAATTAATGGTTTTAAGAAATGGCCCATTGCTCAGTCCTACTGAGTTTTAAATCTCCTGAGATAAACAGACTTTGATGTCCACAGCCGTCGCCATCAAACCCAACTCCTCAAAGTGAGAAATTTCAACTTTAAATAGTTGTATTATATGAGGTTCTGTCTCAGACAAAAACACTGGAATCTTCTTATTATAACTGTGCTACTAACATTGCCAATGTGAGTTTTCAAATATATTGGAGGGGGAAAAAAACACTAAGGAAATAAAAATGCACACTACATATAAAAATACAAAAATTAAAAGACCCACATAAATGTTATGATTTCAAACCCTTGGCCTGTAACATACCAGCTGCGTAACTTGGGAAATCTCATTTTACTTCTTTCTTTTGCAGTTTCTTTATCTGGAAAAGTAGAGAGAAAAATCCCTGGTCACATGAGAGATAGCAGTTATGATTAAGAACACTAATGGAACCATTAGGAGCTTTACTGCACCTGAAATGTCTTTATTTAGAAAATTTCATTTTTTTCTGAGTATATCTGACATAGCTCCTACCTCAATTATCCACCAGACCCAGTCCTACAGGCCTACAGATTGGTTCTCCTTGCCAACATGGGGTGTTCCATTCCTTGTATTTCGGCAGGTTTCCATCATTGCCCTGAAATGCAGATCAGCTCAGGACCAACATCAAGGCAGATCCCACCCCACCTTAGCCTTCTCATAATGATCCTCCAGAGAGACATTTCATCTCAGGCTTTCCTCTTCCTTTGAGACCCCCTCGCAGGGTTGGGTTAGCAGATTTCACTTAAATTCTATTTTTCATCAAAGCCTTTCTACATTGGGATAAACCTGCCCTATTTTGCTTTACCTGCCTCATGTTGACTTCTGGTACTCCACCCGTGTTTTTCATTTCTTCTCTGAAAAATTATTTTGTAATTGTCATTTTCTACTAACAGAAACAGTCTGTTGCTAGCCTTCTACAGATGAGAAACAAATATTCAGGCACAGGTATGCATTACTCGACACTCTGGGTGTACACCAGTAAATACCCAGAAAGAAATCTATGGTTGCATGAAGAGTATGAATTGTATTTGTAAATTGCAGACTGCTAAATCTGGGGATGAAGGATGTGCTTCACCAGAATCTTCATTGAGGAGATGGAAATTCCCAATTTGGAAGCTTAGGACAATAAAACATAAAGTTCTATCATGTAGCCACATGTTAAATATTACTGAATGATTTTTATTAAAAAGGAAAGAATACACAGGTTTCGGCACTTGGCA
This sequence comes from Rhinolophus sinicus, assembly GCF_057876585.1. Lineage (NCBI taxonomy): Eukaryota > Metazoa > Chordata > Mammalia > Chiroptera > Rhinolophidae > Rhinolophus > Rhinolophus sinicus. The sequence goes on from NC_142516.1 coordinate 58,657,120, forward strand.
TACATACTTGCAAATGCATATCAAAATACAGGCATCGTTTTAGAGAAGTTTCTTTTTAAGCATTTTTTTTTTTGGTCTCAAATCCATTTTTTGCTTTTACTTCTAAGAAATCCTACATAAGGTTAGCATTTTAGGGTTTCATATAATAAAATACATTGAGAAAAAAGAAAAAAACGTTTCAAATCATAACATAGCCGGAAAACAATATGATAACCAATATTTCTGCTCTCTGCCTCCCTTCCCCAGAAGAGACAATAATTGATCACCTTTATTTCCAGGGAGTCAGATGGGGATTTCAAAAATAGAGCATTAGGAATGGAAACATGTATATCAGACCTTGGAAAGGACCTAAGGGGTAAATTAATTTCACACTCTCTTTTATATAATAAGAAACTGAGGCCCACAGAAGGTTTGTCTAGGACAGGGGTGTCAAAACTTTTTCAACGTTTTTTACCAAGGGCCATATGTGGTAAAATACACAAACAGCCGGGCCACTCACTTGAGGTGAAGTACGTATTGCCTCACCTGGTTTATTTAAGTAAACTAAATACATTTTTGGAATTTGCTGCGGGCCAATTAACAATGGATTGCGGACCGCAGTTGGCCCGCAGGCCGCAGTTTGGACACCCCTGGTCTAGGACTTCCTGGCCCCGCAAACTTCACCCATTCATCAGCCTTGTCTCTGACATCCTTTCCTCAAGGCCTCTTCAGGGCTTTCGAGACAGGCTGCTTTAAGAATAACATCTTGAAGTACTTATTTCCAATCTAGTTGTTTTCCTTCTGCTACATTAGATTCTTTTCAACTCTAATGGAAAAAGCCCATTCTTGTCCACTGATATGGAATTTGATAGCATTTGCATCTAAGAGTCCTTCTGTATTCCTTTTACCTCCATTCATCCAACATTATTAAACCACTACTAAATCAGAGGAACTATGAAAGACACTGAGGAGAATAAGAAGAGGTAGTTCCTGCCAGAAAGAACTCAGAATGTTGCTTGAGTTATTTCTACTGTCATTAGTGAGTTTGCAATCCTCTTGGTTTTTCTAACTTTTTTTTCTATTTAACATGGACCTGACCTAGTTAATATTAGGTGATATTTGTCTACAGGAATACTGATATTGTCTGCCCATCTATCCATCAGTTCATTCTTCCCTCTGTCCATCCAACTATTTATCCCATCATTCTGTTGCCTAGGGCAGCAAATTGTCGGATTTATTAGTTGGCCTAGCATAGGCATGTTTAATTTTATCACCAATTTCTCATAATAAATGGTCTTTTGTCCATAGGGTAAATAGTTTTGAGTTATGTAAAATGAAAATCTGGCATACAGTTGATTTTATTCTTTTTCCCTCAGGGATGATAATTTTGTTAAGGTGCTTTCTCTGTCATTTTTTTTTTAAAGCTATAAAATGACATTTAAAAATAGTACCATACAATCAAATCTTCTCAAAATACCAGGAAAGAATCAGTAAACCTTTAGAAACTTGAGTCTTCATGTCCTTAATGGTTAGTCTCTTAATTAACAGCTTAGAGATCCCTCCTGCTGTCAAAATAATTATGCCATCTTTTCACTTAATTTTTATATGACCTCAAAGGACTCCCAGTTGTTTTCCTTCTTGGAGATTCACTTTACTTCCCACATTACTTTTCTCATAAAGTGTTTCAATACACATTTTGAGTGAAAAGAAGGACTGTTTTCTTTGTTAAAATACAAGAGCCTTCTTGACAGGGAGGGGCTCTGAAAGAAAGGGAGCAGCCTTGTTAAAACTTTGAGCTGTGCTCGAACACATCCTAAAATGATTAAATTGTCTGTTCCGGTTATAAATTATAAGCTGGGTAGTTTAAAGCCAACTCCCATTGACTAATAAAATGAAACGTATTGGGGGAGGCCAGATACCAGTTTTCTGTGAACTGCTTCTTTATGAATTGCAGTGCAAAATGTTCAGTACAAGTGACAGTAAACAAAAGTTAGATTAAAAGAACACCTGGAGGGTATGTGATTCATAAGAATTATGGAATCTGTTTCTGACTCCAGATAAAGACTACTAATAAATTATATGCACATCAAATGTAGCTGCTGATACAGTAATAAATATTGATGTAAAACAAAACTCAGAATATTTTCTTTTGCAACCTGAAACTTACAGGCCAGCCTGGCAGCTCTCTGTTCTTGAGTTTTAAAGAAGGGAAACCACTTTATCCTTCTAGATTAAACAACAACAACGGGAAGCTCTGTGTCTATCTAATAAGAAGACACTACAGTTCACATGAGAGAAATGGATTCTTGGGAAGTCAAGATTTTATACAATACTAAGTCCCCCAAAAGATCAAATAATTGGTGCCACAAAAGAAACTATCACATAATAACAGCAGTAAAAGATGAGCAGAGATGCTTGCATTCTTTTATGTAAACCACAACATATGTCTACTTCCACTTTCCTTCACAAAATAATACTATCTGATCTTTTATTGCCACCTGATTATTTACATTCGTGCTCTTTGCTTTCCTCCCCAAAGTACTCCCATTTTGAAAACTCGGATGAAAAAACTAACCTTTTGTGATTGGCTTTGATTTTCACTATCTGCTGAAAATCTGGAAAGTGGTATGTAATAAAAGGACCCCCCATTTTGGAAAGTGGAAAACTGATCCAATATCTACCTAGAGTTAGCCGAGAGACCAGGGGAGTTCATTCATTGTCTCTGCACCTCTCTGTTTTCATTTACGACATGAGCATATTGTCTTGGATGACCTGCACAACCCCTCCTAATTGAGTACAACTTTTTAAGCTCCAGTTTTGCACTTCCAAGGCTCATTAAAAATTACCTCAAGAACGTAAAAATAAGAGAGACATGCCCAAGTCCCATCCCTAGGTTTTCTAATCTAATTTATCTGGGGTGGGGCCTGGCCATGCATATTTTTAAAAGGCTCCCAAACGATTCTAATGTGCAGCCAGGGTAACCACCACTCCATGAAAACCTGCACAGCACTTGCTCAGTACCTCTGAAACCCTACATAGTAGTCTGAATCATTCAATTCTTTTTACTGCTAGCTTCGGTTTTCCTTCCTAGAATGTAAATGTCTTTTCCCGTGTTGATCACTGACTTTACCACTGCTCTATGGCAGATTCTGGAAAAATTTTTGATGACTGAACCTTTCCACTTATTGTATATATTCTTGCGTTGCAAAATATTTATAGTTTTTGATTTTATAAACCCTAACTCAGGTTAGGTTTGTTTGGGTTTCAATCTTATATTAAAACCATCACCATTTATTGTAGGTAGTCTATTAATGAGATTTCTGTGAGCTCCGTGAGAGTGGGGGCCATCACTATTCACGTTTGTATCCCTACCACCTCGTACTTAGTCGGACACGTGGAAGCATTGAATAAATCATTGTTGAATGCATAATTTAATGAAGGGATGAGTACTTGAATAAATGCATGCAACATTATATCAGTGCATTGTCTAGTTCATGGATAATGACCATACAGTCATCTGTATGTTGAGATGGGGTGTGTATGTGTGTACATGTGTACAAGTGTGCACGCACATGGGTGTATGTGCATGCTGGGGCTGTGTGTGTGTGCTTCGGATGCACAATCACTGTGAGCATTCTTAAGAGGATCCAGAACTTGCTGAGTATTCCAAAGGATCCCTCGGCACCTCTTGGTTCGGCACAGCTGGTAGCTCTGCTCTCCATAGCTAGAGTCCTGGGAAGCATGGTATTAATACTGAGTGAACAGATGGTGTAGGGTGTGTTACTTAAGACAGTTTTGCCAGGAGGTAAATTTATGCTTTATAAATGTACTTCAAAACTATGCTATTTGATTTAATCACTTAATGCAAAGACAGCTGCATACTATATTTGCCTTAACTGCAGTTATATGGGTTATCTGCCAATCTGTTAATTATAGTATTTTAAAAGGCTTCGGGAAAAAAACAGTAATTATACAGATTGGGGTGGGGGGAGGAACATTTCTGAAGCCTAAATTCAGACATTCATTTCCAGCTAACACAAACTTATTGGAGATTTAGAAAACCTGCTATGAAAGTGGGAGTAGATGTGATGGTTTTCCTTTGAAAGGGGCTTATGTTTGTTCTCATTCTGCATTAGTTACCATGGTTAACTGCTGGGAAGATGAGGGTGGAGTGACGTTCCAACTGGACAGAGCTCCAGCCCACTCTCTGAGGTCTCTGAGCAACTGCTCGACTCCTCAAAATTAAAAAGAGGAGGAGGAAGATAAGAAGGAGGAGGAAAGGGAGGAAGAGGAGGTTCTACTTTAAACATGATTTTGTCCTTGACTTCTCATATTTTTCACAATCTGCTTGATCTCTGAGCTCTCTATACCTGTTTTCTCTGTGAAACAGTTATAGCAATGATTAAGCAGATTTAATTAATACTCTATCAAGGAAGAGGAATATTTTAAACTTAGTCTGGCAGCTTCTTCTTCTTGCCAAGGACTAGATGCCACATATTTGTGGAAGTCTGGCCCACTTTCCTATTCCCTGGGAATTCATGTCCAATGAATTTTGCTGTCATTTTGAAATCGAGATTTCCTCTCTGTAGGCACCTGTACCAGGATAAAAAGATTAAATGGAACCCAGGCTGTAAATCAAAGAATTCTGGAAAGAGCATTACAGATTATCTGGTCCACCTCTCTCATGACAGATGTAGAAAGTGGGGACCCAAATCGTTCATTGATTCATCTTCCCAAATTAGTTAAGATAAAATGGGAACTTTGACCAGGGACCCTGTTCCATCAGTTTAGGCCCTTTTTACCCATCATGCTGCCTATGGAGGCTATAACATGACAAGAAGTAAACAGAAAGAACAAAGAGTTTATTTTCCTGTGCTATTCCAATACACAGCTGACTAGCGCTGCCTCTGGGCAAAATGTGAAGCCAGTAGTAATAACAATTGTTATCCTAATTGGATGCCTAGGGCCTCCGCATTTCACAGCTTCCAGTGTCACAGACACTGAGAACAGCCCTTACAGAATTTTTGAATTTTGCACCCAGCCTGAGTGCTGCCTGCTACGTGCTAGGCACTGTATCAAGTACTTTCTGAGCATTATGTCAATTAAAACTGCTACCAACCTATCAGGCAAACATCATCTCATACACTTCACAGAGAGGGAAACTCACTCTCAGAGACTGAGTTTTCTGCCTAGTCACACAGCTGATTTCTAGCAGAGTCTCCTATGCAGACTTGGGCTGACTGGACCAAAAGGTATTGCCTTCCCAGGAAAGCATCCTTTTTCCAAAATGGACTAAAAATATTTCCTCTAGTTGTCTGAGGTCCTATTACTGAGTCTGCTCTCCCTAAACTAGCATGCATGGTCTTGTGACTTCCTACTCCCACCTGACCAATGTCTCATCTTCAAAGCCAGGCTTCCTGCAATGTTTAGTAAACTTCTGCTGATAAACTGACCTGCGCTTAGGCCATGCCATCAAAGCAGCCACTTAGGTCTCATCTCCTTTGCAGGAGAGAGGGAGAGAGATAGAGATAGAGATAGAGATAGAGATAGAGATAGAGATAGAGATAGAGATAGAGATAGAGATAGAGATAGAGATAGATAGAGATAGATAGAGAGAGACAGAGAGAGACAGAGAGACAGAGAGAGACAGAGAGACAGAGAGAGAGAGAGACAGACAGACAGACAGACAGACAGAGACAGACAGAGACAGAGACAGAGACACAGAGAACAATTCTTTGTGGTATAGCATAGCTTGCAAGGAAATTCTGCCACTAGCCCAATTACCCATTTCTGTTGTTCCAAAGAATGCACTATTCCTAGGAGATATGTTGACTCTGGGGAATTCCAGCTGTTTACAGATTCACAGCCCCACACAGAAAACCTAGGTGTCTCCTGGCATCCTCATTCAACCCGCACTGCATCAGCAATCCTTTATCTTAGATACTGCAATTTAAAGGAAAAAGAAAAATCTCCTACTGTCATCAAAGTTATAATCTGTGTCTGCATCTGCCATTATCCTTGTTGCTGGAGTGATATCTGAAACAAGGGAGCAAAACCAACTTTATTCAGTCATCTACCAAACGGAAGCCCTCTCTTTAAAAAACACTTGTGTTTTTATTTACATTTTAATTCAATTTCTTTAAAATGTAATAAGTATGTTTTAATACAGAAACACCAAAACCACTCAAAAATAGCCAGCTGATCTTTGCCCAGAAAAGCAAAGGCAATTCAATAGAAAATGGGTAGTCTTTTCAACAAATGGAGCTGGAACAATTGGACGTTCTTACACAAATTTCTGAATTTAAACACAGACCTTACATCTTTCACAAAAAATTAAGACTAGAAAAAATTAAGAATAGAATTACCATATGACCCAGCAATCCCTCTCCTGAGTATCTACCCAAAAAATCTGAAAACATTTATCTATAAAGACATACGTGCTCCAATGTTCATTGCAGCGTTATTTACGGTGGCCAAGACATGGAAACAACCAAAATGTCCTGCGATAGATGAATGGATAAAGTATATCCATTCTAAAGTATAGATGTGGTATATATACACAATGGAATACTATTCGGTAGTAAGAAAAGATGAAACAGTACCATTTGTGACAACATGGATGCATCTTGAGATTATAATGCGAAGCGAAATAAGTCAGACAGAAAAAGTTGAGAACCATATGATTTCACTGATATGTGGTATATAAAACTGAAAACAAAAGAACAAGACAAACAAATGAAGGAACAGAAACTCATAGACATAGACAATAGTTTAGGGGTTACCAGAGGGTAAGGGGGGAGGGGAGCTCTCGAAGAGGGTAAACGGGGGTATAATGTATGGTGATGGAAAAAAACCTGACTCTGGGTGGTGAACACACAATGTAAGATATAGACAATGTATTACAGAATTGTACACCTGAAATCTATGTAACTTTACTAACAATTGTCACCCCAGTAAACTTTAATTGAAAAAAAAGAAAAAAAGAGAAAAAAAAAAAACTCAAAATGGACCATAATCCTAAATGAAAAATGCAAAACTATAAAACTCCTAGACAATAACATAGGAAAACTTCTAAGTAACTTTGAGTTTGGAAAGGAGTTTTTAGATGCAACATCAAAAATATGAGAAATGTAAGGAAAAAGATTAATGAGTTGGACTTTATTAAAATTAAAAACTTCTACAATCTGAAAGATATTGTTCAGTGAATGAAAGACAAGGCACAGACTGGGAGAAAATATTTTCAACACACATATCTGATAAGTGAATGGTATTCAAAATAGACAAAGAACCCATAAAATTCAACAATAAGAAGACATATAAACCAATTTAAAAATGGGAAAAATATCTGAATAGACATCTCACCAAAGAAGATATACAGATGGACAATATTTATATGAAAGTACTCTCAACATTATATTTCATGAGGGAAATTGCAAGTTAAAACAACGAGATACTACTACACACGTATTAGAATGGATAAAACCCAAAACACTAGTGCATTCTTAGGTATTTACTCAATTGAGTTGAAAACTTACATCCACATAAAAACCTGCAAATGTGTGTTAGGAAGTTTTATTCATAATTGTCAAAACCTGGAAGAAATCAAGAAGCCCCTCAATATGTGAATGGGTTAACAAACAGGTACATTATATAATGGAATGTTCTTCAGTTATACAAGAATTAAGGTACTAAGACCCCAAAACCATGAAGGAATCTATTCTTTAGATAGATGGGAAACAATATGACATTCCCAGAAAGGCAATAACATGGAAACAGTTACAAAAGCAGTGGTTGCAAGGGAGGCAGGGAGAGATGACGAGATGAAGCACAGGGGATTTTTCAGGAGGATGAAACTATTTTTATAACAGTGTAATGGTAGAAACAGCCTAATGCCTTTGTCAAAACCCTTGAACTGTCCAACACAAAGAGTGAACCTTAATGTAAACTATGGACTTTAGTTACTAATAATGTGCCAATATTGGTTCATTAATTATAGCAAATATGTCACACCAATACAAGATATCAATAACAGGGACAATGGTATTAGGTTGGGGGGAGGCATATATGGGAACTCTGTACTACCCACCGTGTTTCCCCCAAAATAAGGCTGGGTCTTATATTAATTTTTGCTCCAAAAGATGCATTAGGACTTATTATGTTCAGGGGATGTCATCCTGAAAAATCATGCTAGGGCTTATTTTCCAGTTAGGTCTTATTTTCAGGGAAACATGGTACTCAAATTTTTTTTAAAAAATTGAAAATATCAGTTTTATTTTGAGAGGCCAAAGCTTTGGGCTGTGATGCTATCATTCATGAGCTGCTTTGGAAACTCCTTAAGACTACCTTAAGAGGCTGTGCTGCATCTTTTTGAATGTTTTCACATGTTAGCTAGCATTTTTTTTCTTAAGAGTTTCTGAAACAATCAGAAGTCATTAAAAGGTAACATACGTGGAATCTTTTGTTTATAAACATTTGATTTAAAAAAAAACAAAAATAAATATGTTTATGGCATAACCTAGTTGTAAAAGTTGGATTCTAAAAAGGTTATGAGCAATGACTATATTATTAGCATATTGCATAATTTCCCAAGACAACTATATGGAAAATTGCCTTCATTTAAATGTCCAAATACTGAATTTAATAAAATCTTTCAGCTATATTAACCCATTCTCCTATGCATACATTTAAGAAGGAAAAAGTGGTTAAGAGAGGTGAGGGGCTGGGAAACAGGAACTTGACAGAAGAGAGACTGTTTCAAGAGAAGAAATGCATGGGATAGCAGTGGAAGCAAGGAAACAGGAAGTAATACCTGTTTATTTGTAAGGCAGTTTAGTCCCGGTGAAATAAATAGTGTTAGAACTTGGTTAAAATTAAATTTATACTATGCATGCTAACATTGCTTTCTTATAGATTACAAATGCTATTCCGCTAATGATAGGAAAATAAATTACATGTATAAAACAATTTTGGGGTGATCATCTCTAATTCTTAGTATGGCCTGAGGGCCAAGTTTACATATCCTTTGTTCACAAATCTCCTCTTTTTCATAGATTCTGCTAACATAGAGCCACACCTTCTGTACTTTCTATTGCCCTAGAGTACCTCTTAAGTATTCACACGGAAAACGTTCAGATAAGTGATTTAGAAGTGGATTAATCAGACAAAAGGTGTTCATTACCCTGTGCATGCCCATGGCTGTCCAAAGCACAAGCTAGGGCAGAGAGTTTCCCATGCAGCGTCTGAGTAACTTAAGCTCTCTTTGCCCAGGAATAGTAGAAAGGATGCCACTGAGCAGAACAACAATCTTTTTTGAAGAATGAAAATGGCATTGAGCCACATAGGTGTTGGGGCATTTGGTTTTGTGTGGCTTAAGATTCCAACAAAGTGCCTTATCATAATTGAATCCTACTGGATTCTTGTGGATATGATATATAATAATAATAATTCTGAGTTCTCTACACACTATAGAGAGCTAGGCATACTATTAACACATTGATTGGGCACTATCTGCCTTTTTCTTTCTTTCTTTTTTTTTTTTCTGACTTATTTTCCCAACTAAATAGTGAATTTCTTAAAGTCAGGAAATATGTTTCTTCTATTTTTGGCTCATAACACTTACCACATTCTCTTAAATGAAGAAATGCTTAATTAATTTTTTAAGAATTAATTTAATTAGATTTCATTTAAATCTAAGTAAATAAATTCAAAAGCACATGTGGTACAGGTTGTAAAATTTGTTGTGCTTCTCTTTTTCCTTTTTAAAAGTATTATTCTTATCCTAAACTTCATTTCAAAACTGTATTTTAAAAGAAACAGAACTTCTTTTCTCTTTTTATTTTCTCCAAGGTTTTTACAAGTCCTCTCATATTAATATCATGTGTTATTCACTGTACTCTTTACATACAGGCTCAGGTATGCATGAAGATAGCTATTATAATACATAATTATGTGGGGTTTTAGAACGTCTACATACTCTGTCTAAATCAGGGGTGTCCAAACTGCGGCCCGTGGCCCACAATCCATTTTTAATTGGCCCGCAGCAAATTTCAAAAATATATTTAGTTTACTTAAATAAACCAGGTGAAGCAATATGTACTTCACCTCGAGTGAGTGGCCCAACTGTGTATTTTAATGCATATGGCCCTTGGTAAAAAAAAACGTTGAAAAAAGTTTGGACACCCTGGTCTAAATGAACACTTAGGTGTACTTTTTAATTTCAGCATTAATTCATATTTTGACATGTATCTAGAAATAAAACATTAAATCTGACAAAGACATAAAACAAACTTTTCATAGAACTGATGCCTTTCCACAACACAACTCACACATAAATTTTTGAAAATTAAATCCTACTTGTAGGCTTTCAACTTCTGGCCATGTTAAAGTAACTGGTATTGGACTTGCCATTCTGCAAGTAAAGGAAAAATAACCTATAAACTGGACAAAATAGAAGAGACAGCTCTATTCACTGCCTGTAGTGGAAAACAGGCAGTACAAGAGTGTGATCCAGGAGGAAAAGCAATTGTGATAATTCCTACACTCACCGTGATGACAATAGCTTTAAGATTTTTCATATGGACTGTAGTGTGGGGAAACAGAAATCAAGCAGAGCACAGACAACAAAAACAAGACACTGGAGAGGCGAGGACAACTTGAGTTTTCAGGTAGATTACGAGAGAGATGGGAGCTATGCAGAAAATGTCTCCAGAAATCGGCATAGGTGTCCTCTTGAATCTGTTTCTGAATATAACAATGGACATGCATGGGATGAAACTCCACAGGGAAGCCCACTGGAGCCTTGTAAAATGAAGAGTTTCCAGGGCTCATACATGGCTTGGAGGCAAGCTAAAGTCAGCCAGAGTGTAGAGTCCTTGTTGCAAATCCAGGGTATTTGGTATTAACCCTAAAAAAAAATTGTGTTAATAACAAAGTTTGACTAGCTGTAGAGTAAAAGCAACTCTAGACTAGCTCTAATAGTGCTTAAAAGCAAGACTCTAAGGGATCAAGCTGATGTATAAGCTACTTAACTACTTGTCAGAATCAACTTCACCCCTATTTTTAAAAAGGCAACAAATACAAATCCATTTATGTGTAAAAATAATCTATATCAAACTTCTAGAAATGAAAATCACATTGTTGAGACATCCAGCATATAATCAAAATTTACTAAACATGCAAATAAGCAAAAGAATATAGCCATTATCCAGGGGGGAAACAAAATTCAGTCAACAGATATATGCAGAAACAAAAATAATGGTAGAATTAGCAATGACATTAAATTAATTTTTATAAATCTACTCAAAATTTAAAAGAAAATTTAACATCATAAAGAAAGAAAAGAGAGATATTAAAATATTACTTCTAGAATTGAAAAAAATATCTGAGATTTAAAAAATTCACCGGACATGGTTAATGACAGACGCTACAAAAGAAAAGACCATTAAAATTGAAGGCATATCAACAGAAACCAACAAACTGAAGCACAAACAGTAAAATAAAATGAGACAACGAACTGAGACTGAAGGACCTGTGGTATAATATTAAGTAGTCTAATGTACATACAACTGGAGTTCCAGAAGAAGGTTGGTGTTAAGAATATTTTAGTAATAATGACCTTTTTTTTCCCCAAATTTGGTGAAATCTATAAACTTAACACATGCCAAGCAGATAAACCAAAAGAAAACTACATCAAGGCAAACCACTATCAACTTGCACAAAAACAGTCATAAAGAGAAATTCTTCCTTTTTTTATTAAAGTTTATTGGAGTGACAATTGTTAGTAAAGCCACATAGATTTCAGATGTACAATTCTGTAATACATTATCTATATCTCACACTGTATGTTCACCACCCAGAGTCAGTTTTCTTTCCATCACCATATATTAGACCCCGTTTAACCTCTTCGAGAGCCCCCCTGCCCCTTACCCTCCGGTAACCACAAACTATTGTCTATGTCTATGAGTTTTTGTTCCTTCATTTGTTTGTCTTGTTCTTTTGTTATTTTCATTTTTATATACCACTCAACAACAAAAACAAACAAACAACCCAATTGAAAAATGGGCAGAGGACTTGAAGAGACATTTCTCCAAAGAAGACATACAAATGGCAAATAGACATATGAAAAAATGCTCAACATCACTAATCATCAGAGAAATGCAAATAAAAACCACAATGAGATATCACCTCACCCCAGTCAGAATGGCTATCATCAACAAGACAAATAGTAACAAGTGTTGGAGAGGCTGTGGAGAAAAAGGAACCCTCATACACTGTTGGTGGGAATGCAGACTGGTGCAGCCGTTATGGAAGGCAGTGTGGAGGTTCCTCAAAAAATTAAGAATAGAATTACCATATGACCCTGCAATCTCTTTCCTGGGTATCTACCCAAAAAGTCTGAAAACATTTATCCATAAAGACATGTGTGCTCCAATGTTCATTGAAGCTTTATTTACAGTGGCCAAGACATGGAAACAACCAAAATGTCTTTCAACAGATGAATGGATAAAGTATATCCATTCTAAAGTATAGATGTGGTATATATACACTATGGAATACTATCCAGCGGTAAGAAAAAATGAAATAGTATCATTTGTGACAACATGGATGGATATTGAGATTATAATGCTAAGAGAAATAAGTCAGAAAAAGTAGAGAACCATTGATTTCATAAAGAGAAATTCTTAAATGCAACTAGAGAAAAAGTGGACACACTACATATTGGGCAATAAAGATGAAAATAGTTACAAGTTTCTTGACAAAAAATATACAAGTCAGATGTATTAGTCTGTTATAGCTGTCATGACAAAATACCACAGACTATGTGTCTTAAACAATATAAATTTATTTCTTCACAGTTCTGGAGTCTAGAAGTCCAAGATCAAGTTGTTGGCAGGTTGGTTTCTTCTGAGGCCTCTTGCCATGGCTTGTAGATGGCCATCCTCTTCCAGTGTGTTGACAAGGTCTTCTGTTTATATGCCTGTGTCTGAATTTCCTCTTCTTACAAGGATACAAGTCATATTGGATTAGGGTCGATCCATATGATCTCATTTTCCTTTAAGCACCTCTTTAAAAGGCCCTGTCTCTAAATACAATGGCATTCTGAGGTGCTGGGAGTGAGGACTTCAACATATGAATTTTGGGAGACCACAGTTTAGCTCACAGCACCGAATAACAAAATGATGTCTTTGAAAGGGTAAATGAAAATTAAAACTTTTAATCTATAATTGTAAAAATCAGTAAAAATATTAAAAAATAAAGGGAAAATAAGCATGTTTCATGCAAATGAAACCTAAGAAAATTCATTACCAGTAGGACTGTGTTACTAGAAGTTATTCAAGCATAAAGAAAAAATACCACTTAGAAATTCAGATACACAAAATTAAGGACTTCTGCTTCTGGCAAAGATGGAGTAGCAGATCACATCTATCCTCCCACATGAAACTACATACATGATGTGGACAAAATATATGAAGTAATGATTTGTAGGACACAGTATATTAGGTAACAACAATCAATGACCCTGAGAGGTAGAAATCAAATGAAGTGAGTTTCCAGGCTGTAATTCAGGGAACGGGAACCCAGGCAAGGTCCAGTGGAGCTAGTGAGTTAAGAAGATAGAGGTTAGAGTCTAAGGAGACGAAGGTGGTTGGAATTATCATGGCAGAATACCTGAGAGGAGAGGGCTACCCAGAGAGAAAGCTCTGGAATCTGAAGAGAGTTATCTTCAAGTATTTATCTGAGTTCTGATCAGTGTATGTGTGTGAGAAAACTACTTGAAGTTGTGGAAAGAACCACTTAAAAGAATTAAGGTAATAATTCCTGAGACTCACTCAAAGATTGGAAGAATTCTTATTCGCACCAGCCGTATGGAAACCCTCATGAATCATGAGGCATTGGGTCCAGTACACAAAAAGAGTAATTAGCTCTGAACTGAGCATTGTTCCATTATCACCTAACAAATCTTTAAAATCATGACCTGAAAGAATCTAATTGTTTCCAAATAAATAAACTGTTTCTCAGACAAAACTCACAAATATCTATAGAAATAGAAAAAATATCCAGCACCTCACAAAGTTAAATTCATAATTTATGATATCCAACCAAAATTACCAGGCACACAAAAAGATAGGAAAACTTGACCTATAATGAGATTAATCAATCAGCAAAAACAGCCCAGAACTAACATAAAGAAGAGTTTTAAAATATTAAAAGAGCAGTAGTAAACTGAGGGACAAATACAAGCATCTATTATTAATGGCCTAAGTGGAGTTCTTGAAGGAGAGAAAAGAAAGGGTGAGTGAGAAAAAAATTTTTGAAGAAATATGGCTAAAACATTATTTAAATTTGATTAAAACAATAAATGTATAGATCCATGAATCCCCAGTACAAGAAACATGAAAAAATCTGCTCAATACCAGTGGTAAAGAAAAAGGTTAACAAGCAGTAGGAGAAAAAAGCACATTCTGTACACAGGAACAAAGTACAGATGATAACTGATATTTCATTAGAAACCATGCAAATGAGAAAAGAGTGGAACAACATTTTAAAATACTGAAAGAAAAAAAATTTGCAAACTTACAATTCTTTGCTCAGTACAAATATCTTTCAAAAGAGAAGGCAAAATAAACATTCTAAAAAAAGTAACAAAAGCTATATTAATTATCAGCAAACCCACATTACTAGACATGTTAAAGAAGTCCTTCAAACAGGAGGAAAGTGATACTAGATAGAAACATGGATCTAAAAAAGGACTGAAGATCAATGAAAAGGGTAACTACATGAATAAATGTACAAATGTATACTTATATTTAGTTCTTATATATTTATAACTTATAATTATATATTTACAATTATACATATATAAATATATGAGGTTTATTTCTATTTATTTAAATCACTTCAAAAGATAATTGATTGCTTAACACAGATAATAATGCAGTGTGGGGTTTATAGCATATATAAAAGTAAATTATATGAGAATGCTAGCACAAAGGTCAGGAGGGGAGAAATAGTATTATATTATTACAGTTTTGATACTAAAATTAAAGCAGTATTATATAACATAATTTCAAGATAGAGTAAAATAAGTTAAAGATGATACTATAACTCACTAAGATAACAAAACAGAGAGTTATAGTGTACAAATAACAAGGAAATAAAATATAATTGTAAGAAATATTTAACCAGTACCAAAGGAGCTATAAACAAACAAACAAACACACAAACAAACAAGTGGAAAAAGACCAGATGGGACAAATAGAAGGCATAGCAAGATTATGGATTGAAAAATCAAATCAATGGTCTATATACCTAATTTAAAGGAAGGGATTGTCAGACTGATATAAAATTAATACCCAACTATATGCTGTCTACAAGTTAATACACTTCAAATAAAAAAGACAATTAGGTTAAAATGAACAGGATAAAGAAAAATATAATGCTAGTAGTAATCAAAAGAAATTGGAGTGGCTATATTAATATCAGACACAGTAGATTTCAGAGCAAAGAATATCACAGAGATTAGGAGTTTCGTTTAATAATGACACGAGGTTAATTCATCAAGAGGATATAGCAATCTTTAATGTTCTTAGACCTAATAATATAGCTTCAACATACATGAAGTAAAAACTTAATAGATCTACAAAAAAGTAGACAAATCCACAATGTCAGTAAGAGACTGCGATACCATTCTCTCAAAAATTAACAAAACATGTAAACAGAACATCAGCAAGGAAACAGAAGGTCTGAAAAACATTGTTAAGCAACTTGATGTAATTGACATATATAGACTATTCCACCAAGTGAGAATGGAATGCTTGTAATTTATAGTTAACAGACTTTCCACAAAGGAAACTCCAGGCCAAGAAGTCTTCACTGATAAATTATGTTAAACATATAAGGAAGAAACAATACCAATTCTACATAAACTCTTTCAGAAACTTGAAAAGGAGAGAATATCCTCCAATTTATTTTATGAGGACCACATTACTCTGATATCAAAACTCTGACATCAAAATATGAAGACAATACAAGAAAAGAAAGTTATAGACTGATATTCCGCATGGACATAGAGGCAAAGATTCTAAACGAAATTTCAGCAAGTTGAATCGAACAATATATAATAAGCATAATATGTTATAACAGAGTTGGCTTTACTCCAGGAATTCAAGGTTGGTTGAACATTAGAAAACAAATAAAAGTACTTCACCATATTAATAATCTTAATAATAATGATCAATTCAATGTACACAGAAAAATCATTTGTCAAAATCAAGATACCTGATAAATATTCCCAGCAAACTAGGGGGTAAAAGGAACTTCCTCAACCTAATTCAGAGCATAAACAAAAATTTACAGCCAATTTCATACTAAATAGTGAAAATTAGACACTTTGGAACAAGACAAGGATATAAGCTTTCACTGTGCCTATTTAATATATTACACTGGACAGAAAATAAGACATAAAAAAAGAAATAAATTTATCCAGATTGGAAAGGAAACAGATGACATGATTTCTATACAGAAATCTAATGAAATCTACAAAGAAGCTACTAGAACTAATAAGTGATTTAGTAAGTTTGCAGGATACAAGATCAATACACAAAATCAATTTTACTTCTATATACCACCAACAAACAACCAGAAATTGAAATTAGAAAATACCAATTTCTATATCAAAAATATAGGAAAGATAAATACAACAAAAGATGCAAAAGATTTGTACCTTGAAAATTACAAAACAACAAAAAATTGCTTAGAGAAATCAAGGAGACCTAAATAAAGAAAAAAATCTGCTTTGTTCATGGGTAAAAAACTCAGTGTGGTCCTGGTGTCAATCACCCCAAATTGATTTATATATTCAACAAAATTTCATTGAAAATCTCCAAAGGCTTATTTTGTAGAAAATCAAAGCTTGATACTAAAATGCATATGGAAATGAAAAGTGCCCAGAATAGCTAAAAATCATTTTGAAAATTAAGAACAAAATTGGAGGAGTAATGCTACCAAATTTCAAGGCTTAATTTAAATCAGCTAGAATAGTCAAGACAGTGTGATATTAATGTACAGATAAAAAAATAGATCAATACTACAGAAATAAAATTACACATATATGGACAACTGATTTTCCACAAAGGTTCAAAGATAACTCTATGAAGAAAGGATAGTCTTTTCAACAAAGCTGCTGGATCAATCAAATACCCATATTCCAAAACTGAACTGGGATACATACCTCACACAATGTATAAAAATTAGCTCAAAATAAATCATAGACCTAAATATAAACTAAAACCTATTAAACATTTAGAAAATAATATAGAAAGAAAAAATCTTTGTGACTTTGAGTTCGGCAAAGACTTTTAAATATACACCAAATGCATGATACATAAAAGAATGTACTAATAATTGAACATCAAAATTAAAACTTCTACTCTATGAAAGACACTGGGAAGAGAATGAAGAGAAATATCACAGGAGAAAAAATTTAGTTTTACATATATATATATATATATATATATATGCAAGGACTTCCATCCAAAAATATATATAGAATATACAGAAAGAAAGAACTCTCAAAATCAATAATGAGAAAACCAAACAAGCCATTTTTAAAAAAATGATCAAAAGCTATCTGACAGACACTTCACCTAAGAAGACATACAAATAGTAAATAAGCACATGAGGAGTTGCTTAACATGATTATTCATTAGGGAAATGCAAAGTGAAATGGCAAAGTTAAACCACTACACACCTATTAGAATGACTACAATAGCTGTGTAGTGACTGACCATGTCAAGTGTTGGTGAGGACATGAAGAAACTGAAACTCATATTTGATAGTGGGAATATAAAGTGTTACAGTTTGGAAGTTTCTTATAAAGGTACATATGTACTTCCCTTATGTCCCAGAAGTTCTACTCGTAAGTTTTAACCAAGATAAATAAAAATGTTATATGCACACAAAACTTTTTCATGAATCTTCCTAGCATCTTTATAGCGTAATAGTTGAAAACTTGAAAGTGATATCTATCATAGTGATAAGAAACAACAAACTGTGGCTATCCCAAGGACGGAGTACTACTCAGAAATGAACTACTGATCCATACACACAGACGATCTCACAAACAGCCCGAGTGAAAGAAGCCAATACATAGTTTATCTGCTTTTATTCATATGAGATTTTAATAAAGAAAAACTAATCTGTACTGACAAAAAACAGGTCAGTGGTTGCCTATGACTAGGTATGGTCACTGGGGGGAGGGGAACTTGACTGAAAACAGACACAATTGAACTTTTGGGGATACTGGAAATAACTGATACATAGATTTGTCAGAATATTAAGATGTATTGAATCTGGTATATTTTACTGAATATAAATTATGCCTTATTAAGGATGAGTTTGGCTATAGTTTGTCTGTCTCCCCAAAATATCCTAACCAGAGAACACCTATTTAATAGTAAGATCTACATTATTTTTTATACTTAATGTAGGTCAATTTGTCCTTTACTTCAAAAAAAAAAGGAATCAATGGGCATCAAAGAAAGGAAAAAAAGTTTGTAGAGATGTGCCAGCTTGCTTTCAAAACAATCATTTATATAACTGAGATTAAAATGTAACTGGACTTTTCAGCTGAAGCAGATAAAGATCTAGAATGTTGAAACTTGTTTAGCTGCTCTATAAAATATCTGCAGTATCACTGGCACTTATTAGGCGTGAATAGTGGCGCAATCCTCCTGTTTAAAGACTTTAGAACAGTTGCATTCTGAGCTTTAATGATGTGGCTGAGGGACATGAGAGTCTGTAGGTGCAAGAAGGCTTGTGGGGGTCCATGCAATTGTCCCCATTAGTAATGATGACCCTTTAATTATGCTGGTACTTTGCAACCCTGATTTAGTCCAGTTTATCACCTCTGTCCGCTTTGATTTTCACTTTGCCCTATTTAAACTGAGACCTTAAATCAATTATTTAACGAGCTGATCTTTAGTTTTCTCATCTGTAAAATGGAGATCGTTGTTCCCATCACACAAGTGTTTGATGTGTTTAATTTTATGATGCATCTGAGTGAATCAAGTCATCATGAACTCTGAGTCGGAAATGGTTGAGTAGGAAATCAGAGTCTTGTGCAAAAAGCTAATGAGTTGGAGGCCATCTCCCAGAAATAATGCTATAGATAACAGAGGACTGAACTACTACACTAGGCCACACTAGAAGGCGATTGATTGACTGTTGCTCTCCAGAACAAGCTGGCCCTCAAATCCAACAGAGGGAATTTGGTGAAGTAGTACAAGTTGGAATGTTAGTTGAACTAGATTAAACATTGGGTTAACTAAGGTCATCCTCTTTCCAGCTTAATGTTATTAAGTATCTCATTTAAGCATAATACTATCCATAGAAAGAAAGAAAAGAACCCCTGTCCCCCTCCCAATAAAACTTCCTCAGTAAAAGCTGCCAAATTGGTCAATATTCATGCGATAAACAGGAGTTCTGATAGGTTTCCATTTCTGAAAAAAAAATCATTTTACAAATGCAAGTCTTCCTCTCTCAAATACCAATGTTCTGCTTTCCAGTCTAAGGATTTCTCTTGTGTTCTAAGTAGATAAATGTGACATATTTGAGTTATGTTGGAGTTTTTTTTTAAAAAAAAAAAGTGTTAGAATCCACTGTGGCTCTCTCTGAAGGAGTCTCTTTTTAAAATATTATTACTGGGTTGCTTTGATAGAGCACACTGTCTCTTTAAGATGTGTCCTTGTATTTCCCTGAGAAGGGCCAATGTAAACTGAACCATTGCATGAGTAATAATAGACTTACACACCAGGGAGAAAGTTAAACTGAGCCAGGATGATTTTTGTCTAAAAAGCTCTTATTGCAAAGCCTTTCCAGGAAGTTGCTTGTCAACCCCTAGGCCACATTCAGAGTTAAATCCCTTGCAAATCTCCAAAGTGAATTTGTGCAGGAGGGGCAGAGTGCCCAAACTATTTGCGGGAGTTACAAAAGGAAATTTTGGTGACAACATACAGGCCATTTAGAGACCATCACCTAGGCCAGTAATTGATGACACTGTCTTTGAGAAACTGCAGTTCGTTTGCAATAATCTCAAACTTTGTTTAAAAATTCTCCACCAAAATAATTCAGCTCACTTTAATTGGAAAAAAGAAAAAATGTGTGTCATGGAGCACTTTTGTGAGGAGAGTGGAAACTTTAACAAAAATTAGCAAATACCAGTGTTAAAATTTATTTATCTTAGAATTTCAACAGCAAACATTTCTTAATCTAGAAACTCTTAGTTCCCATAAGGAAGAGGTAAGAGTTCCCAGCATAGTGGTTAGAGTTTGGATATATCCAACAGATGCTAATTTTTGTTAAACAAATTGAGTATCTGCTGTATGCTCAGCATTGTTTTGGGAAATAAATATTCAAAAGCATAGGTGAAGGATCTAACCATGTCTAATCAAGTTTTCTAAGGAAAGCTCCTATTTCTTCAAAATGTTTCTGTATAGGATTCTATTCTTCAGCAAGTAAAATGACCACTTCTTTATGTATGTATATAGAAGAATTTAATTCTAAGTATTTTCAGGCCAAAGATCCCAGTTAATTTCACTTTTTTTTCTGTAGAGGAAATTTTATGAACAAAATGCTAAAGAGTGCAATGACAATCACTGATAGAGCTGGAAGCAGAAACAAGAAAAATGATTTTACTTCTATCAGTGATGTATTACAACATCACCTTTCTTCATTGGATATAACACAAAATAAGCACTCATAAATCCATTTCAACATAAGTCAAAGAAAAATTTCAATCAAATCTTTCATTTCACCAGCTTTTGTTAGAGGGAAGATAAAGTAACTGAAAAAAATTATTTTAAAAAGTCATTTTTCTCTTCTAAATTCTAGCAATTATATGTAATAACATCAATGAAAAGCCAGGCTTCTAAATATCAAGTATTTCATGTGGCTATTATTTTATATTCTTCATATAGAATTTCTTCTTCAGAATACAAAGAGCTAGGCTTTATGACTTTTATATTTTCTCACTTTAAGTTAAATTTGTAGCAGTGGGACATTTTTTCTTAAGAGCTGACTTAAGAATTAATTGATTTAGTGCTTGGTATTAATTTTTTCCATAACCACAGAAAAGCCTGTGGCTATACCTTTCAAAAATGCTTTTGACCTCAGCATTTACTTCCAAAAAGAACTTATTTGAGTCGAAACAAAAATAATACAATCACACCCTCAAATTTGGAAAAGGGTGTATGTCACATTCTACTGCTTTGCATCTCAGGTACGTTTCTGAGAAAATATAATGGTCCAATATTTTAGAAATGAGAAACAGCCCTTTTTCTGAAGAGTCCATTTAGCCACTCAGAATGAAAAGGATGGGCTGGGGACAGAATTTGGGGAGGGGACATGGGGGGTGGAGGGGGGGGGCAAAAGGGTAGGTGGGTAACGTAGAACAAAGTCGAAGTGCATGGACTCTACTGCCCTCTAGTGGTTGGCCTCCAGAAAAAAGTAAACTGTTTCATGGACGTCTTGACTATCTAGTGGGTGTATTTTCCCTTTGAGAATTTAAATTAAATTGACATTTCCTAAAGTATCAAGAAAAGCCACAATTTACTTCACCATTCATAATTATCACGTGGTCCTTTTTCAGGTCGGTGAGGAAGCACAAGAAACCCAGAATCAGCATTATTAAAGGCATTGCTGAAAAGTCCCGTCCCCATCACCCCAATGCAACAGTTTAGTTTTATAACCCTATTTTCCCCAGTTGCCTCCATTTCTCGTGAACATCTTTCTTTTTACACCTTGAAGTTCAAACGGCAAGCTAAATCTGGCCCAGAGGTGTCACTGTTGCACTGAATGTGCCCATATGAACTGGCACTAGCTATAGAAAACTAAAGGGTTGGTGCCCTTGGGGTTAGCCGCACATCTTAATGTGGGTGTAAGGGTATTTCATCAGTTGCATTTATTTATTGTGTCTCAAACACTGTAGGCGAATCCTTAATTTATTTATTGCTTGAACTTTTTAAAAACTTACACTGAACCATCTTCATAGTGTTCATTGCTAATCTAAATTTAATTAATTTGTAATACACTTCCATGCATTGAATGTCTTTTATAATCACAGTTTCCCAATTGACTATACATGCACAAATACTTTTTAAACTGCACAAATTACTAAATTAGCACAAAATGGCTCTGTCTTATAACCTGATATTGCAATCACTATTACATGAACAGAGACATTTAATCAAGCTTATGTGGGGGACTTGTATCAATAGTAACTGCAATAGTAATAAAATATAATTTGGTGTTTATGGAACTGTCCCAAGACTTAGTAGCTGGCATGACAATAAACTGATAGGAGGATCTGCCCTATATCACTATCGGAAAGAGCAGATAAATCTTAAATCAACTCCAACTCACAGATACAATTTAAGGAACAGTGAACTTCAATACTTGCTGAGCAAGTTCTTATCGGCAGCTTCCTCCTCTGTCAAAGAAAAGAGTTGAATCTAACAGATCTTTCAGGTGGCTTCCTGCTGGAAATTTCTATATATTGATGACTCTGAACTCTTAATGGTTTAATGCCTGAACTTTTGCGAGTACAGCTCAATAAATTAATGATAATAATCATCTATTATTCATGCATCTCCTTTACCCCAACTTCAAGTGTACAAGAGTAATGCTTGGCTAACTTCCTTCAATTAAACTAACATGATAAGATACTATTATTATAAATTATTTAAGGATTAAATTCTTTTAAAACCATCACTTTCAAATACTTGTGTTAAATTAAAAGAGTCACTCATTACCAGACAGCCTGAGTTTTAGTCCCAGTTTTACGATAGATTATTGGTAACTTTGAAGATGACTGATATATCTATATTAATGGATTACATTCCTTCCAAATTTAAAAATTTTAATCTTATTTAAAATTAAGACTTTTCAGACTTCTTATTTAATATTGACTTTGAAATGATACCATGCCAAAACCCATAGTAGATGATCAAAGTTTGGTCAAATTTAACAAGCGAGAGAGATGGTAGATCCCTGGAATACTAAAATAGACCCATGTACAAGAACTTTCCCAGTGAGAACAGCCAACTTGGAAACATATTTGATCATTAAAGGACTGGCTTGTACTCTACACACTAATCTTCCAATATCAACTAAATTATTTTGCTACAACTCAGTGTGTATGCCAAAAGCTGACCCAGTATTTCCCTCTCCTGGTCTGTATTTCCTGAATGGTGGGTGATTCACAGAGGGCTTCCTTTCCACCACTCACAGCTAAGTTAATTCCTTAAAAATAACAAACGCACCCTCTTTAACTTCCTTGCTTTCAACTCCTGTCCACTTCCTTTAGGGAAAACAAAACAAAACAACTTTCTCCCTCAAGAAGAAAATAAACGTGTTACGGCCTGCCACATGTTATATCTGTTACATTTTATGGGGGTACAAAACTGAATGATGCCCAATCCTTCTGTCCAGAATTTCAAAATTTATTGGAAAGAGAATATATATCTAAATAACTTCATCAGATTAAAATTTGTCATGGTAGAGGTGTGTTTCCTAAAAATACATTCCTCGGAAATTGAGTCTCACTAGATGTTTTTGGTCAATTGGGTTTGGAAAACAATATTCTATATTCAGTGAAGATTTACAATACATTGCTATACTTAACTATTCTGATAACTATGACATGAAACAAATATCTTTAAATGTGTTTAAGCAATGTTCCAACATTTTTTGGACCAGAAATGAGTTTTCTTTTTAATAAGTTATACATAACATTTGAAAAATGCTGTGCCAGAGATAAAATTTTACAAGCATAAGAAGAAAGATGAGTTATGATTAATAACAGTAACTATTTTCTGAGTTTTCTAGGTACTTTCCATGACAAGCACTTTAACAAGTATTAGCTCATTAAATAGAAAACTTTGTGAAGAATAAAAGATTTGTGGTAGGTCTTGAAGGGTGAAAAATCCAGGGATATGCTGAAGAAATGGTCATTCCAGGAAAAGGTAAGTATAAATAGAAATGTGGAGGCCATTATAGGTCAATCATGTTTGGAAAATTATAAAAAGAATAGTAGGACGAGGGCTTCATTGGAACAAAACTGGGGAATGAGATCTGGGGCCAAGTTGAGGATGCCTCAAATACTCAGCAAAGTATGGACTTATTTTTCTATGCAGTGGAAAGTCTAAGACACATTTGAGCAGAGAAAAACAGTATTGTCACTGATACACGTAGATCAAAGAAAACAGAAGGCACACCTTAGGATTAATAAAGAATCAGTACTTTTCACTCCTACAGCTCTTGAACATGCCTATTGGTTTTCTTCAAAATCTCCACAAAAGTATATTACCATGTTTCCCCGAAAATAAGACCTAGCCAGACAATCAGCTCTAATGCATCGTTGGGGGCAAAAATTAATATAAGAGCCACTACTATATCACATTATATTATATTATTACATCATAATATATTTATATCATATCATATCATATCATATCATATCATATCATATCATATATCATAGAGATCCGGTCTTATATTATAGTAAAATAAGACTGGGTTTACATTAATTTTTGCTCCAAAAGATGCATTAGAGGTGATTGTCCAGCGGGGTGTTATTTTTGGGGAAACACAGTATACTCATCCTCCTCTTCTAATGAAGCTGAGTTTTCCTCAACCACTATCATCCAACACATCTCAAATACTAGTTTTTCCATGTAACTTACTTTTAATGTTAATAGAATATACAACATTAGTAGTGTTTAATCTTTTTAAGTGAGAACTATAAATACTTTAACCAACTTTGTGGGTTGAATATTTGTGGATAAGCGAACACATCTTTTGAGCATCAGAGAGGAGCGGCCAGTGAAATGGCAGAGGACCCCCTCCAGTCAGGAAAGATGCACACTCCATGGCAAGCACCAAAGGAAGATGTTCTGATCAGTGGACAAGCATGGAGTGTCATGGCAATCTGTACTCCTAATCCAAACAAGCAGCACAAAAGCAGACACATTAAGATAAATCAGAGGTGTCTCTCATTCAGAGCATGGGCAAAAGACAACAATGATAAGTAGGGCAGACTGTACTTAAAAATGTAAAGCATGTACTATCTGGGCATTAGGTGAGATCCGGTGTTTTGCACAGAAGTAACCTCCCTGGGTAGGAAACTAACAAAGGCCTGCAGATGACCAGAACAGACAATCGAGGCCAAGGACAAGGACCAGAACAGTAGAAGATCTTAGTAGGAGAGATGTGGAGCATAACGGAAGTGGGGCTTTGAAACAGGTAAGACTGGTAACTAAGATAACCATTTTGACCTGCAGACTGTAGAAAAGGTGGGGGAAATCTTCCCTGTCTTGTCTCTCTCTGCTTAGGACATACCCTGAGCTACATGGCTAGACATCTGGCAGTGGTCACCTAACACTGTCTTGGAAAGGAGGGCACTGCTGAGCTATCTCGGCAGTTCAAGGGAGGAAGATTCTGACTCTGACAAACCAGTCTGGATCCAGAGTCCCACCACTGCCTGAGCAGTGCTAAAATACGTCCTAAGTTCTATCTTCAAACACCACCCTCATCATCCTCTACTATTCCCAAGTAAAATTTTGAAACGCAAGCCACTGGGGAGCTGGAAACATTATCTGTACGGGGACTTAAATGCCTGCATGTGGGAAACAGAAGTGTCGTGGTTCTCGCTGCTGTGCCTCTTACACAACTTCTCAACTGGCAGTGAAATGCGACCCGCCCCTTAACCAGGGAGGAAGCTTTAGGCTCCGTGTCACCAAACCCACCCGTGTTATTCAATGCCCCCTCCTCCAGTTGGTGGACTTACAGTGACTAGTTCTACAGATGGTGTGCTGTCCACAGGTGATGGGTGGCGCAGGGGGCAGAGTCAGGGTCCCTTGTACTACTGGCCAATTGCAAGTGAGCTGGCAACTGGGGCCATCATTCAAGGACAACATGGCACTTAGTCCTCCTCCCCTCAACTTTCCAGTCCTTACATTAGAGGATTCTTCCCTCTTCCCACTTTAAGGCCTTTTATTCCTTCCATGCCTTCTTTCACTCCTCCCTCACCAGCCTTATTTTGATGTATTTTGGGGAGTGACAACACTATGATAGGCACCTAAATTTTTTCTTCTAACCTTTTTTTGCCAGCAGCTACTTTTGAGAGTTTGCTTATATTTCTTTGCAGATTTGGGAGGGGGAAAATGGCCTTTTGATTAGGAGACAGAGGAAAAAACAGACAGAGAGAGAGAAATGGGGAGAGGAAGAGAGAGACGCAATGAATAGAAAACACACATACTCATTTCCAGACACAATCTACACGCTTTCCACAGGCTTGTGCCTTACTCTGCTCATGCTCACATAGGCCCACCTTGCCTTCCCTACACATTTTCCAAAGCAGATAGCATTTTTTTTTTTTTTTCTTCCTTAAAAAAAAGAAGTAACAGGCTCCAAATGGAAACATCTGCCCTAGCAAACCAAGACTTAATTGCAACTTCAACCTCTCCCAGAAAACTGAACTTTAAACAATCAATCTGCAATTTCCTGATTAACTAGTGAGGTAATCTGCATGATGAAATACCTGCTCCCCAACACCCCCTCCAAAGATGTGGAAATAATCCTTTCTTTGCTTTTGCTAATGAGACTTTCTTGCCCCACCCTTCTTCTGCCTATAAAACCCTTCCTTTTGTACAATTTCTCCCACTATTTCTCTACTTGATGGATGGGTTACTATGCAATTCATGAACCGCTCAATAAACCAATTAGATCTTCAAATTGACTCCATTGAATTTTCGTTCGTTAACTGCTTGCTACCCTTTATTTATGTGATGAAGCCAGGTAGTGGGATGATTTTGCCAAGAAAAGTGGTCAGAGTTAGAAATTAAATCTGTTTCCTAGGGGTTACTCAGAGCTCCCCTCCATGACCGTCAAGGAGTGTATTGAGTTTCTGGGTTGTTCAGCAGTCCTCAGTCAGCCTAATATGCATGGCACAAGTGACCATTCCGGTTTGAAGGTGGAAGAAAGAAATAGTGTGAGGAAAGTAGGGGAGAGGGTGTAATTTTTTAATCCCTTCTTTAAGAGTGGAAGTTTAGGAAATAATAAAGGCCAATCAAAAGATTTTCAAGAAGGTTTAATGAGCAAAACAACTAAGATTTCATAAATAAAATATCTATTTACACATGAGGAATATCGACAATAATATTATAATAACTATGTATGGTGCCAGGTGGGTATCAGACTTAATGGGGGGATCACTTCATACATTATATAAATGTCTAACCACTATGCTGTACACCTGAAACTAGCATAAAATAATATTGAATATCAACTGTAATTGAAAAATTAAAAAAAGAAAAATAGTTACACTGCTTTTATACTTCTTGGTTGCCAAACTCTGCTTCTTTGAATATGGCCCATTTATCTTTAGGCTACATATAAATGATGCTTTACAACTTTAGATTGCAAGTCTACTGTATAATATGTATTGGGAACTTGGAGAGGGCCCACAAGAAAGCAAAAACAGATAGAAAAGTTGGTAAGTAATGGGTAGAAAAGGCTTAGTGATCAGGATGTCATGTTTAGCTATGGAAGATCAGGGCATGGGTAGGGAAAAAGCAAGACTTAAACACTCCCATAGACATTGTTTTCTTCACTTATCAAGAAGGAGTTGTAAGCATCAATTCTAGGTGAAATACTAGGAAAATTCTCAGAATGACTTGTGGTCCTTTAGCCTTTGTAGTAAATCAATGGGTTGGAACTGAGATCTTCCCCTGTTACAATCAGTTTGTCCCTTCCTTTTTATTTACCTTTCTCAATTTAGCCTTAGGCAATTAACTCTCTAGTCCACTCATCTTAACCAGGGTCCTTAAGGTTGTGCGTGACCCTTCTTGAGGAAATACTTTCCATCACTGCTACTTCCCACTTCTTTCAATCCAAGATCACACCCTTTTATTTCCAGAAATTTAGCTCTTATCTTTTTCTCTTGAGGAAAGGAATCTTTTTTCCTGCAGTACTGAACAAGAGTGACAACGATAATCACATGGACAGAAAGCAGGTCAATATTGCAAGGGAACTACTATAACGGGATGTAAAGAATGCACAGCTTCCCTAAAGGGAGAGAGTTGTCTGGAGCAGGGAGAAGGAAGGTTGAGAAAGATCCCACAGAGGATGTCCTTACAGTCACTGAACCTCTAATCAATCATCTATTTCTAGGAAACCTTCATTGTCTAAAGAGTGAATGAAGAATGCAGAATATATATATATATATATATATATATATATATATATATATATATATATACACATATATATATATATACATATATATATATATATATATATATATATATATATATATATAAATTTCCTGGACCAAATAGTACTCTGGTTATCAACTCTTATTTATTAAAAATAAAATCCACAGCCCTGGCAGTTCAATTTTTTGTTAATAGTTTATTTTGATTATTCCATGTTTCCCTGAAAATAAGATCTTGCCAGACAATCGGCTCTAATGTGTCTTTTGGAGCAAAAATCAATATAAGACCTGGTCTTAGATTAGATTAGATATAAGATTGGGTCTTATATTACATAAGACCAGATTATATTATATTATATTATATTATATTATATTATACACAGTCATAGTAAAATAAGACCGGGTCTTATATTATTTTTTGCTCCAAAAGACGCATTAGAGCTAACTGTCTGGCAAGGTCTTATTTTTGGGGAAATATGGTACTTCAAGCCAAATCTACACTACAGACATATCTGGGATACTGCAACAACTTACTTTATAATGCAATCCAGAAAACGAATTTCATCTGAAATATCTAGATTTTGGCTTTACTTCACATCTCCATCTCATGACACTTGCCATGATGCTTCCGAGAGGACTTCAGATGGTTCACAGACTAAAGGACAAAGGAAATATTGTTTCCCTTGCATGGTATCAAGTACCATTTGATGGACTATTTTGATTATTAATATCACGTAAGGTAAAAAGTCGAGGAGAAAAAACAGGCCTAAGTGTTAAGTTTTATGAAGATTTATTGTTTGCCCAATAGATGCTGCACCCAGTTTGATACGTTGTGGGAAGTGGGTTTGAAAAAAAAAAGATACTTCCTTTTTTATAATAAAGACTCTCTTGGGGAGCAACTCCAAATGATTAAGAATTCACATCCCAGAAAGGTTAGAACCATATTGCCAGCATCTACCTAGATACCATGTGTTCTCCTGGAAACCATCCACTGGGCCTAACTTGTGGGGATGTCTGCAGAAACAAGAAGCAGTTGTATCCTGCCCTTCATGCCCTCGAGACCTTGTCCATTTTTTTCTACTTTCTCAGAGAGTGAAAAATATCCAGGACTTTTCACCCTTCTCTTAGTCTCCTTTTCTCAAAGTTGAACAAAAAGTTTGAAAAGAAAGAAGATCTAAACTAATATTGTCCCCTATCGGCATTATTCTCAGTTTCTTTTTCCTTCATCTGTCTAACTCTGTCCCAAAATGATTCTATCATTCATTTATAGTCACTTATGAAGCTCTTAATTATATGCAACATGTGAAGTTTCACAAATTCTTCCTTTTGTTCCCAAATTAGACTTGTAATTGACTCTACTCTTTTGTTTTCCATTGACTCTGAGAAAGTCCATATTTAGCTTGCATATACAAGGGTACACATTTTATCAGAATAGGCTTAAGGATAATGATCTTCCCCCTACCTCTGAACTTTTTCTTTCATCCTCCCTTTTTGCTACTTTCTCTCCATCACCCACCTCTTAATTGCTGAGCAAAATTCTTATGCTAATATTATTTTCAGTATAGCAACAGAGCATATAATGTAGACGAAATAAAACAACATAGTGTCACCAACTCTTATAAAATGGGTATGTTCAAGATAGTGATGATAAAAATGGTGGCAATACACTTGGGACTGAATGTGAGTTTACTCTTTAATGGATCAATTGTGAATATTATTTTAAAATTATACACCTCAAAATAAAAAAACATAGTTCACACTTTTGGAAAAGATTGGATATGTTATTCACTAATAAAGCACTGGATCAGTAGAAAGATTTCATTAATAGGGCTATATAACAGGAAAATATGATTGACTATATGGTCAGACAGTATTGATCAATTTGATAATGTTTAATCAAAATAGCCATAAATGTGTGGTTTAACTAATATACAATAACAATGATCTATATTTTAAAACTTTCATATCTATTATATAACTTGACTTTCAAAAATGTGGGGGAAGACATTATCCCCATGAAGAAATATATTTAGAGAAACTAAATATCTGGCCGTAGTAAAGGAGAGATTTATTGCTTCAATCCCTTTTTACTTCCTCCTTCAAATTTGGAACATTTTCAATAATCCCATTCAAATTCCTTAGTAGTTAAATTTCTAGTCTCTCCAGTATTCAGAATCACCATATAGAAAGTTAAGGTGCTTTTAATAATTTTTTCTTTTTTTCATTTGAAAGTTGAACAATAGGAAAGCTCTCTAAGTAGCAACATATGATGAGCACAACACACACACATATACACAAAATGATCCATGGTCATAAGGGCACATTTACCAAAGATTTTCACATGTTAGGACTTTCCATCACAACTTTCGCAGGAGTGTATCTATCTGCAAGTGATCAATAATGCACTGGTAGTTATAAAACCCATCCATTCTTTGGGATCTCAATTCTTTAAATGTTTAAGGATGATTCTTGGCCCTTTGCTAGTTTCCAATATTTGGGTCATTGAAAAGTATGATTTCTTTTATACATATCCATGAAATATTTTATTAGCAAGTGGGGATTAAGAGTGATTCATAAGGTGACGCCATCCAATAAACAAACCTACAATTAGGCTTACATGTTCTAGTTGTCTTCTCTCCAGTTCAAAGAGCATCACCATTCATTACACCCAAAGAAAAGCAAATAGAATTTTCTATCCTCCCAACCCTAACTGAAATCTTCAAATGAATGAACTTTCAGAGCCAGGTCTTCAAGGACCTTGAAGCTTATTTTATTGTCAAATGTGAGCATCACTTCACAGAAATCCTCTTTAAAAGTAAATTCCCTTTCCTTGATTCCTTAGGAAAAAATGTTTTTAGTTTTTAAACAACCAACCACTAGTAGTACTTACAATCTCTCCTCCATTTCCCCAACTTATTTAGTATGAATCACTTGAGAAATAATATGTAATATGGAAGAAAGGAGTTCTGCCAGACAGCCTAATCTCACCAACTTCCTTCCAGAAGATTGTTTAATCTACCAAGCTAATTTCTTCTTTGTTCCCTACCTTCTGAAGAGGGAATGCATTTAAAAAGGAAGATGAAAATAAAATTTATTTATCCTAATATGAGTGATGGATATTATCCAATTTCCCATTTACCTTTAAAATTAGATACTTGGTTTACTGTGTAATGGATGGGGCTTAGATTGATGATAAAAACACTCATTAGGTTTAGTAACTCCCATCCCAAACACATCTTATTTAAAAATTAAGGAGTGGCACATTCACTTCACCAACCAAGACTGCAGTTCTCCATCTCCTGGGATCCTTTTTGCTTTTGCTTTCCATTCTAGTAGAAATTATGAGGAAATCTCTAGAATGAGAAAGAGGGTATTTTACACGTTTACTTTTAAAGTCAGGACATAAATTAATAGTAGGGCTAGCCCACTCTACTCCAGATGACCCCCACAATTCCACTATATGTACCATCATAGCTGTTAAGTTACAATGACTTTGGAAATATTATAACAATATTTCTACCATTTATCCAGTACCACCAAGTGCAGATACTTAATCTCATTTGATACTAATAGAGCGGTGAGGAAGATGTTCTCAATCCCGTTTTACAGTCAAGGAGGTAGAGGATCAGAGAGGTCAGCTGCCTTCCAGTCAGGAAGCAAGCCAGAGTATGAACCCAAGCCCTGAGACTCAGAAGCCCATGTTCTTTATACTATATTTCAGATAAATCTAGAGTTCTTTCAGCATAAGACATCAGCTATGACTTACATTCATGCAAGGCAGTCAAAATATGTGTTGAGACACTGATGACTTTATTGCATAAATACCTGTAATGCACAGAAAGGAAAAGCTTTAGAAAAAAATCAATTACTGAATAGAATATTGTTAGTCAGGTCCTTACAAATAAATGTAAATGGATGGGATAAAAATAATTCCTAGTTATAGTTATCCAAATAGCAATAAAAATTGCAAATGTAAATTTTAAACATGTAAGCCCTTTACTTATTAACCCTGAAATAAAACAGTAAAAGATAAAAAATTTATATATGCTTCTTACCTTTAAAAAAAAAAAAAATCACATAAAAAATAAAAAATAAAAAAGAGCCACCATCCTTTATTGTAAAATGAACACCTGGCACCAGATCTTCTATTTTGATGGGAACTATTTCTGAAAAAGAATTATTTTACTTATCCTTTGTTTTTACAATGTAACAAATATAAACCTAAGGAAAATAAATTGCATATAATAAATATTATCAAAACATTTAAAAATCATTCTCAAGCTAAAACTAAAAGTTGCTCATTGTGCTTTAACAGCACATATATCCAACTGCAAAAAACAAAGTTCATAAAAATTCACATTTCTTAAATGAAGAGAACTTATACTAAGTTTTAAAAAATTCAGTGATATTTGTTTTCTGGTCACGATGGAGGAGTAGGTGAACACTGGGCTTGAATCTTCTCACAACCACATTGAAATTACAATTAAACTACAGAACAACCATCATTGAGAATTGCTTCAAGTCTAGCTGAACAGAAGTCCTACAACTAATGACATACAGAAGACATGTCTAGACTGGTAGGAGGGAGAGAGATGTGGAATGTGTGTGTGGCAGTTAAAAATCGGGAGGGATATCTCGACTGCAGAGATCCCCCACTCATAAGCAAGGAATCCCAGCCCCAGACTGGGCTCCCCAGCTCAGGGTCCCAGTGCTGGGACAAGTCCCCACAACTTCTTGCTTTGAAAACTAGTGGAGACTGTAGCTGAGTGAGATGGAGGGCTGCTGAAGTCCCAGTTGCTTCTCATAAAGAGCATGTGCATGAACTTACTTGTTGACGACTAACTTGTTCTGAACTCCAGTGCTGGGGCAGGGACATACTGGGGGAACTCAACTGTCTGGCTTCAAGGAGAGGGCTGGAGGGGCAGCTTTCTCCAAGATAATAGTGCTGGCAGAATCAATTATTTCTGCATGCCTCCTGGCTTGCAGCAACAGAAATGCAACATATCTGAGTCTCCAACAACCTGGTTAACACCTTTCACTGTGTGCTGCAGATACCCTGAGACCTCACCGAGTCCAACTTGAGGAACCACCCAAACTGCTTCCAATGGCTCTTCCATACAAATGGCCTTGGCTCATGATGCGGACTTTCCTAAAATCTTTCAACGGCTCACAAACCCTGAACAAGCAGCATCTGGCCTTGGTGAGCACCTTAACTCTTCCTGAGCAGACCCAAGTCTGACACTAGCAGCAGTCAGTCTTGGCTCATCGTTTGTCCTTTCCCAGGCACCTGCAAGCCAGGCACAGATGGCTGCCATTTACGGATTGCTTTGTGGCTCATGCTAGGTGGCCTGTGCCAGGGCACAGGCTGTGGCTAAACTTGACCTCCAGTGGGGCCCCTCCCAGGAGGCCACAGAACTGGCACACCTGGTGACTGGCTCTGGACCCAAGCTGGAGCACCACCCAGCTGACTCCATGAACAACACACCCAAGGGCTGACTGGGTAGGCACTAGAGCCCTGATCAAATAAATCATGCTCTGTAGGCTCAGTGACTGCACACCTCTTCCACTATAGTCATGGTCAGTCCTCATAACCAATCGGCCTGAAGGTCAATTTCTCCCATTGACATGCAAACAGCAACCAAGGGTCCACTACATCAGGAGGGCACACACAGCTCACACAACGGACACACCTGGAGCACCTGGCTCGGGTGACCAGGAAAACTGTGCAATTGAGCCCCACAGCACACCTACTACATAAGACCAAGAGACATAGCAGCCCTACATAGAAACAAACATAAGGAGGCACCTAAATAGGAAGACAAAGAAACATGTCCCAAACAAAACAACAGAACAAAGCTCCAGGAAAATAATTAAACAAAATGGAGACAAGTAATCTACCAGACACAGAGTTCCAAACACTGGTTATAAGGATGCTCAAAAATCTCAGGGAGAACTTCAACAAAGAAATAGGAAACATAAACATGGAGCTAGAAAACACAAAAAAGAACTGATCAGAAATGAAGAATACAGTAACTAAAGATTAGAGAGACTCAACAGATTAGATGAAGCAGAAGATACAATCAGTGATTTAAAAGATAAAGTAGAAAACATCCAACCAAAACAAAACAAAAAATCCAAAAAAAATGAGGATAGTTTAAGGGGTTTCTACGATAACATCAAGTCTACCAACATTTGCATCATTGGGGTATCAAGAGAAAAGAAAACTAGGAACTGAAAAGGTGAAGAAATAATGATCGAAAACTAACCTGGTGAAGAAAATAGACAAGTCCAGGAAGTGCATAGAGTCCCAAACAAGATGAACCCAAAGAAGTCCACACCAAGACATTTCATAATTAAAATACCAGAGAGAATCTTAAAAGCAGCAAGAGAAAGGCAGTTAGTTACCTACAAGGGAGCTTCCATAAGGCTGTCAGCTGATTTCTCAACAAACTTTGCAAGCCAGAAGTACTGGTAGGATATATTCAAAGTCATGAAAAGCAAGGAGCTATAACGAAGATTACCCAACAAAACTATCATTAAGAATTGAAAGAGAAAGAGCTAGAAAAAGAAAACAAACAAACAACAGCAAAAAAACTAAAGGCGTTCATCACCACCAAAACAGCATTTCAAGAAATGTTAAGAGGAAGAGAAAGGTAAAAAAAATGAGTAAAAATATGGCAATAACTATGTATCTATCAACAATTACTTGCTATGGAAGTGGATTAAATGTCCCAATGAAAAGATATGGTGGTTGAATGGGTAAGAAAATAAGACCCTCACATATGTTGCCTATAAGAGACTTATTTCAGATCAAGAGTCACACACAGATTCTAAGTAAAAAACAGAAAAAGATATTTCATAAAAGGCAGGGGAAAAAAAAGTTGGGGTAACAATTCTTATACCAGATAAAATAGACTTTAAAGGAAAGCCTACAATAAGAGACAAGGACCCAGGAATGTCACTTCTGGGCATTTGTTTGAAGAAACCCAAAATGCTACTTTGAAGGGATATATACATCCTTGTGTTCATTGCAGCATTATTTACAACAGCCGAGGTATTGAGGCAACCTGGGTGCCCATTAATGGATAAATGGATAAAGAAGAGAAGGTCCACATATACAATGGAATATTAGCCAGCCATTATTTGTTTTTCTGACTTAACACCACTCAGCACCATTCCCTCTAGGTGTTAAGTCAGAGAAACACAAATGCCATATAATTTCACTTACATGTGGAATCTAAAGAACAAAACAAACAAACAAAACAGAAACAAACTGATAGAGAATATTTTGATGGTTGCCAGCTGGGAGGGGGGTTGAGGGAGTGGGTGAAAAAGGGGAAGGGATTAAGAAGTACAAATTGGTAGTTACAAAATAATCATGAAGCTATGAAGTGTAGCATATAGTCAATATTGTCATAACTATGTATGGTGTCAGGTGAGAACTAGATTTATTGGGGTGATTGCTTCATAAGTTATATTAATGTCTAATCACTATGTTGTACATGTGAAACTAATATAATATTGTATGTCAACTGTAATTGAAAAATTAAAAAAGTAAAACAAATTCAGGTACATCTCTGAAATATGTATAGCAAAAACATATTTCTACATGCTAATTATAGGAACATTTTTTACAGTAGCTATTTCTTAAAGCGTTGAACAAGTTTATAAATACCTGAGCAATAACTGGTCTAGTTTGTACGTAGAGTGAGAAATCAAATTAACTTATTTAGCATTCTATTAATTTATCTTTTTAACTAATGTGTAAAAATTAAAAAGTAAGTAAAAATGTAAACTTAAGTACTTCCTGATCGGTTTAAGAATAATCTTTTTCTAATGGGGCAGGCATATATTTTAATAGTCACAGAAAAAAAACAAAGACCATGATTGTAACAATGACTTCCTTTAAAAATCAGGTAAATATTTAATTATTTCATCGAACTTACAGAATTATGGTTTCTTCCGTAAAAAGTACATTAGGCTGCGTGTGCTACCTTATGCAAACTTGTCTGAGGCCAGTGAATGAACATATTTTATACTCCGCTGAGAGATTTTTATCAGTACACTGAAAGCAGCAGGGTGCATAATTAGGTATGCCTGCCATCTGCATAGCCTCCTCCAGGTGCAAGAGGCATTAGCTTTATTTAATATTACCACAACATTAATTTTACTCCATTAATTTATGTCATTTGTCCTTTATTTCAAACTCAGATTGCCAAAACTAAAGCATCGAAGGTGATGACCCAATTCTGGTTTTAGTGAAAGCCTTATAAACAAAATCTTAAACAACCTCATTAACTAAGAACACTTTTAAGAACAGAAATTGACTGGCTTGCACTCAGATTTTTAAAAAGGAAGTCAATAAATAAAACCTTTCTGATTTTGGTGTAGTAAGGGTTTTTCCAAAAAAAAACCAGTATATCCTGAGACCATTGTTTTAGGTGGCATTGACAAGGCACTAGAAAATGCTGAATCACATAATAAAAAAGATGCTTTATTTTATTCCCTTTGAGTCCAGGGATAAGTCTACACTGAGTCATTAACACCATTCTAACATTTGCCGTTCATTCTCCCTTTCTAATGAGGAGAGCAGGAGTCGAGTTCTGATCCTGGTTAGGCAATAGTATCCTGATAGAATTTAATAACATGGCTGCTGCTCCTAGTTACTTTATACTTCTGGCAAATGATATTGTTTTTCCATTTAAAATAGTGAGGTATAATCCCTCTTTTAAGCATATTTAAGTTAAAAGTTCATGTACTTTAAAGAAAAAATTTTAATAATAGTAGAGCAATGTGAGGATATGGAAAACATCACGAATGTTGTATGCAAAACAACTGAAATTTTGGTATAAATTGATTTGACCTAACTTCACAAGAAAAAGACATGATCATACAAAAATGAAAATTGAAGGCTATTAAATAAAACTATTGAATTTACATTACTCTATGTCTTCTAGGATATAACATGGACAACTACTATCATTTCTTGATAGCTTATCCTATACACGGTATCAATGGCTTATATACAGATATCTCCCTTAATTTTCCAAAGCAAGGCGAATTTGTCAGTTTTACTGAATGGAATAAGGTATGTTTAGGTTAATGAAATTTAGGGAAGTGGAGCATTGAATGCCAAATATTTCAAGGTAAACTCAAGTGAAAAATCTTAGTATCTAGTACACTGACAACAAAAGAAGAAAAAGTATGCTTTCCAAGGATTACTGTATCTGTTTCTGAAAATACGCACATACAGAGGAGGAGAGTGGGGGAGCTATGAAGAAAGGATCAAGTATTTGCAAATGACACAACCTTCTGAAAAAATGTCCAGGTTAAATGAACAGATACAAGCTCCCTCTTCAAAGCCGTCTAAAGTGACCTTTTGATAGTACTTTTGGAAACCTCAAGAAACATTTCCAGTGAGAGAACTCTGAGACCATAACCACAGACTTTCCCTCCTTCTTGACAGAATTATTTTTAAGGGTCTACTACTGAACTTCAGTACTAGACTGATAAATACATTTCTTAGACAAATAATGTAACGTAATTATTTTATAATTTACATCAAAATAGACAATATGGAATGCCTGTATTCTGAAGGGAAAGAGAAGCTGCAATGTGAAGTATACAAAAATTACTTTATGAACATTTGCTATGATTTGTTTTCATGTTCTTTCATTTAGAAATTTTCTTCCTGCCAACATTTTTTTTTTCCCTCTTGAGGTAACAGAGGCCAATCTCACCCTTTAGAAAGGGGTAAAGTTGAACATTAATTCCTAGTAGACAAAGTTGAGGACCATCTTTCCACAAATCAAATGCATTCCAGAATACTCGTCACTGACATGAAACAACACACCAGGGCTGCTGAAAGCAGGTGATGATAGTTTTGACATTCCCACACCTCTACCAAAAAAAAAAAAGAAAAGGAAAAGAAAGAAAAGCCTATTGACTCCTCCCTGCAGGCATCCTTTCAACTTCCCCATTCTCTGACAAGAGATCTGAAGAAAGGCTCTAAATCATTGTGTGGCAGTCATTCTCAGACAATGCAGATCCAAGGCCGCTTAGTACAGTAGTGTATCTCAAAGCCAGGAAGAGCTTCCTTTGCTTCTTCAAATCAATCAAAATCTGCTTTATCAAGATTCTCAAAAACGAAACAAACAAAAAAACCCTCTCCTTTTGCTGTCTTATCTTTCATGAATTTTAATCTTTTAATGCTTCCAATTCAATCTTGTTCTAATGCATAAATTCTAACTTGCTACACACGTCATTGCTACTCCTGCTGTTACATATCAGCCAGAGCTGAAGTTAAAACAGTTTATTACCATCATCATCCTTTTGAAGGAGTCACAAAGAACATCAGAAGTGTGTGGTCTTCTCCAGTGTGATTTAATAGTACAGTCAATTATAGTGCACCAATTATGGTCAATCCACAGTCTTGAGTTGTACATGACATTAAAATTATAATGCTTATCTATTCAAACTCTTTACTCAAACATCTCCTTTCTTTAGCACATAGAACTCTTACATTTCCAGGAAAAAAAGAAGAAAAAAAAAATATATATATATATGAAGCATACATTATACATTTCAGGCACTTCTCTCCAAGGGTGATGAATCTATATTCCTTTCCTCTCAATCTTTTTTCCCCTCCCTTCATGTTCTCTAATTTTGTTAATTAATAGCAATTCAGGAGGAGAGCTTTTCCCAAGTGTTTTTATATCCCTACAATAGCATTCCCACTGTTTGTTTTGTGCATTAAGTATGAAGGCTGCAGCTAGCTACCTAAACAAGGTAATAGT
The DNA here is from genome assembly GCF_057876585.1 of Rhinolophus sinicus. Taxonomy (NCBI): domain Eukaryota; kingdom Metazoa; phylum Chordata; class Mammalia; order Chiroptera; family Rhinolophidae; genus Rhinolophus; species Rhinolophus sinicus. Next base: position 58,696,165 of record NC_142516.1, read on the forward strand.
ATGAAATGAATCATTACTGTATTTTAATCATTCATATGTTCAACAAACATGTATAGAGCCACACATAATAATAGCTAAGGATTTAAAAAGTTAAGATACTGTATTAGTTTCCCAGGGCTTCATAACAAAATGCCACAAACTAGATGGCTTATAGCAACACAAATTCATTCTTTCATAGTTCTGTAGTTCTGGAGGCCAGAAGAAATCAAGGTAGAAACAGGACCACATTCCATCTAAAGATCTTAGATAAAAATCCTTCCTTGCTTCTACCAGCTTCTGGTGTCCCCTTAAGTTCTTTGGTGTTTGTTTTTGTTTTGTTTTCTTTCCTTCGTCTTTACATGGCCTCCTTTTAAGGATTTAGGGCCCACCATAGTCTAGTATGACCTCAACTCAGCTTAACTATTACATCTGCAAAGACCCTATTTCCATAGGTCATGTTCAGAGGTTCTTGGTGGACATGAATTTTGGGGGGATGCTATTCAGGCTAGTACTGGTATCCATCCAGCTGTTCTTCTTGGGGTATTGCCACATATTTACTCCAACTGTAATTTGGTTGGTTAACTTCCACAAAAATCTCTTGTTGGTTAAAACTTGCACAAGAGGGTAGCGCAGCTTCCAGTAGCCTACTTGGCATATCCTCACGACGGACCATTAAGTGAAGACTAAGAAGCCAGATGTGTCACTGGGATACTAAAATAAATTATGTTCCATCAAGTACCTGGGTTTACAGTGAGCGGTGAAGGACAGTATTGCCCGAATTGTCACAATGTGTAGTTTTGTTCATTTATTTCACGTAACCAAGAATCACAGAATTCTTATATTTTAGAATGAGATACAAGATTTGAGATAAAATAACCTATCATTTTACAGAGGTGATGAACCAGAGGGAATGCACATGTTCATTAGCTAATTAGGGGCAGAACCAGTAGAACAAAGGCTCTCCAATTCCTTATTCAGTTTTCAAATTAGACATTTCATATTTGTTAATATAAACAATTTTCATTAAGATTTTCCATCTGAACAGACTTCAGCTCTTGACAAACCTAAAGAGCAAGTTAAAATATCACTGCATTAATGGCATCTCTGAAAAATGTATACAGGCAGGACACTTCATTTTCTACAATGCTGTTTATCTTCCTCTGTTCCACGAGTAGTCTACACGAATCTTTAGCATTAGTAAAAATTCTGGATGTAAAAAATATTGAGCTTTTCCTAACAATGTCCAAAGTTCCTGTAATTGTAACTATGGACACCATATGTTCAATTAAACATAAAACAATTTTAAATTATAAATCTTGAACAATGTAATAAAGCTTTTCCCCAGAAGAAAAAACAAACAAAAATATACGTCTGCTTCTTTATTCGTGCACCATGAAACTTCTTATTTATTCACTTCAAATCTGCATTTACACAAAAGCGGTGTAATAAAATATCTGTACACTACTTCTGTTACAAATATAGATAATATTTAAAGTGACTTTATATATTCTAATGTAGGAGTTTCACGCTCTAAAATGGGAATGAACACATGATAATTCCTCACCAGTTGTCTCAATAAACAGCTCCATCTGTTTCCCTTAGTCTTAAACTATTGTATTATAAGATGTTAATATAAGGCAATGAAATGAAGTTATGTTAATCCCCTTAATTTTTCTATCAATTTTCTAGTGGCATACAACCAAAATAATTACTAACACATTGCTTTTTTCTCTGTCATTAAGATTAATACTAACTGAAAACCAATTGTACAGCGCGCTAACACATTTTTAGTGTTGTATCAGTTAAAACCAGCACTAAAGATTCTGAGAGGTTTCTATGTTTCTCCATGGTTAGCACGGCTGCTTTCTAGAGAAACAACAGTCAATGAGCGCAGCATCGTCATTTTACTTATAGAAACATGGAAATATTTTGTAACAGGTCAAAAATGAAAATGAACATCGAGATGTGCATTCAACATTTTCTTTGCAAAGGTAGAGACATTGCTTTAGATATTTGCTCTTTATTCAATCTTAGACTATCATTTTAGGAGGAAAATACATATATATGTATATTTGCAACTACATATATTTGCAAATACATATATATAAAATTGCAACTCCCCACCTTTAATATATATTAAAGGTGGGGAGTTGCAATTTTTTTATAATATTCAAAATTTTAAAAACAGTATTTTTAAAGATTTTCAACAGAATTTTTTTTTTTTTTTTTTTTTTTGCTTTTTTGTTAGAAATAGGGAAGAGAAGGTAGACTGAGAAAAGAAGGTGTTTTTATAAAACTCGAGGTTTTTATCTTTTATTTTATATTTTCATTTTTCACCCTAGTGTACCGAAGCCATTTCTCTTAGGTTAGCTTCGGAATTATTTTTTTCTTCCTCTACTAACCAGTTTAGCACATAATAACTTTTGCCCCATGATAAAATGTCAGCTATCTTCATGAGGACAGACTGGATTTAAGTCCTACTGTTGAGTTTATGTTCACAATACACAAGGAGAAAGGAAAAAATGATGCTAGGTTGTAAGAAAATCATTTCCATATGAGAGAAACAAATTTAAATGATAACTTTTCCCTACAGTTTTGAAGAGCACGATGAACACAGCATGGGAAAAGTGATCAAAAAGACCAGTTCCATTCTCTTTACAGTGTGGGATGTAAGTGAGGGGTTGAGTTGGCTCAATTCTGGCTGCCACTTCAGGAAAGAACCATCAAAGTGACAGTGCCTTTTGTCCGCTTGAGGATGGCAACGGCTTCTTCATGGGTCACCCCTTCTAGACTCTGCCCATTGACGGCAATGATCTGATCACCCCTCTTTAAACGCCCATCTTCGGAGGCTGCTCCCTGAAATCATAAAGTAGGCTTGTTTACTTCTCAAAAACTACTGCCTCACAGCTATACAACAGAAAAGAACTGAACAAGAATTTAAATTGCTATGTATGCACACACACATTACTCTCAATGCTCCATGGGTGAGCTACAGCCATTAAGCAATGGTGAACATACACAAAGGAGGCCTTTCTCCCAAATGGTTTGAGCACTGAAATTCTTATCTGAGAGAGAATTTAGCAGTCGATAGATGAGTTGGATGTTTTTTTTTGGCTGTTCGGCACAGCAGGTAGGAACTCAAATTAATAAACACTATTTGGGAATTTGCCTAGTAGGGATGATTTCAAAGAATCCAGTATTTTTTTTGTTTGTTTTTTTCCTTTAAAGAAGACCTATAGGAAGAAAATAATGGATTAGGTAGGAACAAAAGCAGTTTCACAGGAGAGGGCATGAGGGCCGTGGAACCCAAAGGTATGCAGAAGCATACAGCCCACATGCAGTTGACTAGGGCAGGACAAGGCACACATCCTCCTAATTTTACTTCTATTTCTTTCTGTGGTTTTAAAAAGGCAGCTCAAGCTTGTTGGTTCTTTACTTCCCAAGGGTAGATGGAGTCTTCCGTATTTTTCACGGGCCTTAAACGATTAAGATTAAACACAGACATTGCTGTTTAAAAAAGAACCCCATCTTAAAGCATGCTTATGGTAGGCAATTATGCAATTAAATATAAGATTAAAATATGGGAAAGTTAATGAGGAATCCATAATGATGAAATTCTTAAAATATGTTCTAACTAGCATGCCTTAAATAAATTGTTCCAAGGCTGAAGAAAAGGACTGCATGACTCTTCTATTCACTGGCAAATGCTGTTTGTATTTTTGGACATACCAATGGCTGTTGAAAATCTCATAAATTAAGCTTATAGCTTGATTGCTATAGATTTAGCACTTTAAATTGGTTAAAAATAATATATTTTTTCAAAACAATAAAATGAAACTGCCCTTGGTAGGCACTTTACAGGACCATAGCACCAATCTCAAGCCCTTGTATCAAATCTTTTAATAGGTTTTATGTAAGTTTTATTGCTTTGCACTGTAAAATTTTGAGATTCTGGATTTTCTCCTACAGGAAATTTTGTCCAATTTTGTAGCTGCTCCTGAAAAAATGTCTTAAGAACATATTAACAATAATTATATGGGTTTAAATTATGTTAATAGCTTCACCAGTGTTGCAATAACTTCATCGTATTCTAAACATTCTTAACATAGAACAGGTTACTATATAATTACAACTATATACTACTGGTTTTCCTCTTTTTTTTTTTTTTTTTTTTTTTTTTTAATTGAATCCCTTAAGTGCAAATGCTGATTTACTGTAGGTGATAGAGCGTCTGGATACTCTTCACTTTTTTTCAGTTATTATTTTTCTATTTTATTCAATGAAATTAAACTGCAAAATAAATGTCCTATTAATCTGCCTATGTTTTATGTACTTTTCCGTGCCTGTTCTATATTTCACAACAACAATGCAAAGAAAAAGAAATGCCAGCACTTTACAGCATACATATTTAAAATGTCCCATTTTCAAAAGATATTCAATCATATGCAACTTGTGTTCAATGGGGAAAAACGGCATTACTGTCTAACTGTAAAGTCCATTAATATTTTCATGCATATTGTCAAGAATTCCCATGAAATTTCAACTTGAGCCTATTTTCCTTTAAACACAACTAAACCTCAAATTGGACAAAAATATTTAATGACCTGTTCCTACAGAGACTTCCAAAAGAAAATGATCAACTGTTAACCAGTTGGCGTTACCTCAGGCCATAAACTAATAAGCCAGCTGCTGACCACTATTAATGAATGTTCAGGGGGGGAGAGGGTGGTTAAAATTTGCAAGCTTACCTTCGCAAACACTGTTTTAATATAAATGGGTAAGTCTCCATGAGGGCTGCCATATCCTCCCACTATACTGAAGCCTAAGCCATCTGGTCCTCGGTCTAGTGTAATAGACTTACACTGTGGAGGTCTACAGTGAAAGGAAGGAAAAAAGAGTTTTTGGATTAAAAAACAGGTTTTATTGTGCTTCTGTAAGTTATGGATTACCTGACATCCACTTAGCACTAGCATCATTCTTTGTGTTACTGCTAGTATGTTATGGGTATTTAGGGGATGCTTAAATGGTCAGTCATTGTATACTGTACTCAGCATTTCAAATTTACATAAACTAATGAAATTCTATGTAAAACCCAAATTCTATTACTCATTTACAGTTCTCCCACACTAACATATTCACAGCATGTTTTCATCGCAAGGAGAAGCTCCTTCTTTTCCCAGTTTATTTAAAGTGAAAGGGTTAAAGTGCAGACGACCATGACGGAATAAGTCATAAACATCAGTATTCCCAAACTCAGAGAGAAAATCGAGTATAAACAATGTAAAAGCAGCATCAAATTATTCAAAAAGTTCTAATATGCTCCTCCCTTCTCCTCTATGTTCTAATTATTTTCTACTCAAGTGCTGACTAACTGAATTTTTTAAAATCAAAAGATGACTTATCACATGAATACGCAATGGTGGCATTTTTCAAAGGGCAAATCTGACTTGTTCCATGTCACACAGGATAGTGATATCAAGAGTTTAAAACGTACGCCCCCCAAAATCTCAAGAGATGAAAATGTGGGATGGGCAGTGATGCCTATCTATCTTTAATAAACTAAATCCATGCCATAATTATTTAACAGCTTAGAAACACTTAGTTTTCCTAGTTCATACCTCATCACCTATTATTTCACCTTTATCTGAGTCACAGGGACATACAAACCCTAAGACATGAGCGTACCCTAAATCGTCCTGAAATATACTGCTTGTTGTCAACCCAGTGAAAGAAAGGCTGGAATTGGCAGCGTCCTGCTGATGCCCTGTGACCACACTCACATCTCCTCCAGCAACCACCTGTGCACAGGAGAAAGACAAAGAGAAAACACATACTCATGTGGCTAGGGAGACATCAATAATTCTTCTTCAAAAAGAGCACTCGGATTAAAACATGTATTTTACTGTCCATTTAATCATTTCTGTTAACATAATATACAACTAAAGAAAATTTCACATGGTCCAGAGGCCTCTTTAATTGACAGTACAAATATTCTACTGATTCAATTTTACCAAATTTTCTGATGCTTTTCAAACACGCTCTCTTAGGCAATTAATTTTTAAAGATCTTTAGAATATAAGCCAGTCACTCACATCACTTAAAATTCTAACAATTGATCATTTACTACTAAAATCGTGTATTTTTTTCCCTTAGATAAATAGCGTGAAACAATAAATGCATCAGAATAAATGTGGCAGAATGTGTTTTCTTACAGACTTTCTTGGAACTCTCAATGCAATCATTTATGTGCAAATGAAATATTAAATAATAGCAGGATATTTAAGCATTTTTACTGCTTTAACATCAAAGCTCATGTGTCCTCAAGCTACCCATATTCTGAATAGTGCGTGGGATAAAAATCCTACCTGCATCTCAACGGAGCCAGAGGCATTTTTCAGTAAGTTAACTGCTTGGGTGTGAGTCATCCCCTCAGTGGACGTGCCACAGATAGTAACAATCCTATCCCCAACCTGCAAGGGAAAGAACCATCTGCTAAGGCAGCCATGGAGAGAGTGACACTGACACCTGAACAACCATTTCCTTCTCTGCCTTGCACATCACAATATACTGTTATCAGCAATGGAAATCTACCCAAGGAAACCATTTATGCCAAGAAGCAGCAACCATAAAAAGAAGCTGCACATTGAAGATTGAGCTCTATAGCCTTTAGGAGAAAGGGGAAAATCATTCTTCCCTTATCTTCATTTTTCTTTGGTAAGACATTGCTTCCAATTAAATGAATACAATATCTGATGTCATTTGGAAACCAGAATTTCTCTGGACATCATTATTATACACATTAGATGTGACTCTATGACAGGGATGTGCAAACGGTGGTCCAAAGGCTAAGTCTCTGGCTCACTGATGATTTTGGTTAATAAAATTTGCTTGGAAGACAGCTATGCTTATTTACTGGCTTTCACTGCACAGAGTTGAGTAGCTGTAACAGAAACCTGTATGACCCACAAAGCCTAAAATATTCACAATTTGGTTCATCACCGAAAAGTTTTCTGACCCCTATGCTACGTGTAACAATCAACTTTTAAGTGTTGGTCATAAATTTAAATATCATAGGAGATTGAACCATTCCCAATTTAGAGACTATTTTAACTAAGAGGTGGTTATATTTCGAGACCCCCTCATGTGTCAATTGACACATGAGGCCATACAAGATATTACTTTACACTTTAAATGGAATATTCACATGATTTTGCAACTGAACAGCTAGCATAAAGTTCTACATTTGGATAATCCCTCAACTTTGAAGAAAGTTTTGTATAGTTTTCAACAATTTAAGTCACATTTATATTGAACTTCTGCAAAATTGATAAACTAATCCAACATAAATGATAAATTTTGAATTTAATAAAGTTAAATAGGCATCTAAACCAATGAAATGTGTAAGGAAAAAATTTTCACCTCATACTGGTATTCATAAACACTTTCTGTTATCTTTTAACTTTTTCCACAGAGTTTCAAACAGGTAAAAAATATTACGAAACAACAGTAAACAACAGTAGGGGGGAGGGAGGTGGTAGATGAGGGTAAAAGGGATCAAATATATGGTGATGAAAGGAGAACTGACCTCTGGGAGGTGAACACACAATGTGATATATAGAGGATGTATTATAGAATTGTATACCAGAAACCTACGTAACTTTACTAACAATTGTCACCCCAATAAACTTTAATTAAAAATAAATAAACACACAACAGTAAATCTTCCCATTTAATTTACTTGCAAATTTGCATGCAATAGCAAATTCTACTCTCTTTTAATTTTCTTCATCTTTCATTCAAAGCAAGTCCTGCTGTGACTGGGTTACCTGGTTGAAAAGCAGATATACATTTAAAATTGCCTGCAATAGGTGGCCAGATTCAGAGGGATTATCAAAACTCTTGCCAAATTTGCTAGGGATACCAGGGCTATTAGTAAAACTTACTCTGAGTTTCTGGGTCTGAGCTGCAACACCATTCGGGTGCATCATTGCAATAAATATAGGAACATCACCAAGTGGGCTGCCCACTCCTCCAGCAATGCTGATTCCCAGTGAGTCACCAGGCCCCTGTCATGGAAGAGAGAATATTTTGGTCAATGTGATATTTTTAATTGACTTTTGGTTCCTTTGGCACAATATTCTATAGTTTACTCCGATTCTCTAGGTGTGAGGGTGGAAAGTGAACCTCAAGAAAATCGCATTACTTTACGTGACAAAGGTCCTTAGTGAGATTTAGGAAAATAAGCGTCTGTTCAGGAAGTAAAAGAAATCGCACATAGTAAGTGAAAATTGTGTTGTGGGGCTGACGAAAAGAAGTTAAACTGATGAAGTGAAAAGGGCACCATATCTGGAATCAGAGACTTGCGTTCAAAGCCAGGAACCCACACTTACAAACTCTGGGACCTGGACCAAGTCTGCTCCTCTCAGTGAATCACTAGATCGTCACTGACAAAGTGGAAAGGACACTACCTCTCACAAAGGGCTGCAGGAAACATTCAATGAGACAGTGATGGATAGCACAGAGTGTCTCATGAATGTTCAGCACATGGTAAAGGCTCAATACATCATAGTTGCTTTTATTTCTCTCTTGGGCATGGCTGTCAAGGAAATCTGTTTCAGGAGAACAGGGAATATCTGTTGAAGGCAAAGGCCCACTTATGAGACGTATGAGAAGTGAGAGCTGGGCATTCTACTGTATGGAGTGAGCTGCTGCCATGTTTGGCAATACAAAATATGCCAACACTGATTTTTCAAACAAGGTACTACCGTCAGGAAATTCAGCAAAGACTGCATTGTGCTATTTCGACTGTGTAGAATACGTAATTTTTCAGATGGTACTACTGAAAAAGTAAGACAGCTACCAGGAAAATACACATACAGATGCCTCTGAAGTCTAGAAAGCTTGCATTGTTTTCTTCCCCCCCAAGTTACCTTTTTTATTTCAAGTGTTCTTAATCCCTGTATTTCAGATGCCACTATAAAGGTAAAAAGGGGATAATATGGTTATTAAGGCATTTTTTTTATGTCCATTTAGATTTTAGTCAATGTCTAGAGCCTGATGGGACTAAGTGAGACACTCTTTTTTTTTTTTTAAAGGGTTTTCAAAGTTGCTAGAACACGTGATTAAATTTGTCTCACATAGAACTCTTTATTTCTCCAGTTGGAAAAATGCACACACCATCCCATTTCTCCCCTCTTATTTTAAGCATTGATTATATAACTGTATAATCTACTTTGCGTGAATCAAGGACAGAATGTGTTTTGGATAGAAAGACAAATGTGCACAGCTGAGAAGAATAAAGTCAAGGGTGCGTTAAAAAAAAAAAAATCATGGTCTTAAGTGCCTAAATTTCTAGACTATTAGTCATATTGCAAACAGAGAATGCCATATGGTGAGTTTCTTAAATTTGAACAACTTTCAACGAATGCTTCAAGCCAAAAAACCCTCTGTATCATGACTTCATGTAATTAAAACACAGGAAAATCACATTAATTTTCTCAATCAAAATTTTTGCAATCCTCATAGACAAAGAAGGCTTCACTTAATGACATCTTCTGATTTATTGGTGCTACGTTAAATGCAGAAAGGAAGTAAAAATCAACTACACTAACTGGCTTAGTAAGAAACAAACTACAGACTCCTGATTCTAATGTTTCGTAGGTCTTGTAGGGTAAACAGCAAAAAGGAAAAGCTGCCATGTTGTTCAGAATTTTTGCCAATGCACATCTTTGCACCTGTATTAGGATATGGAATAATTTTGGAGGAAAGAGAGCTCAGAAGTAAATTTAAAAAGGAAAGGAAATCTGTGTTAATGGCCAAAATTTAAACCAGTAAATCATGTTTAAAATATCAAACCATTCTTACATGCATTCTTTGAGCTAGTTTCCAGTGACTCAGATGTACTGGATCCAGAAAGTGGAAAAGTGAACGATGACAGGCTGCCTTCACTCATCTACAAATATATAACAATTATTTTAGAAAGTTTGGAACTAATAATGGCCCCTCTGTAGCATTTATTTCAGAATTCAATTCTTTTAATCTAGAGAGAAATACCTGTTAAGTAACACTGGCATTTGATAATTTGATGGACAATTAAAACGGTTTCTACTGATTTTTTTCTTTTGAAGAAAGAATTTGCCTAGTGACCTAAATCAATTGAAGCTAAAAGGATGAATGAAACTGATTCCAACCTACCTAAACTTCTAGTGGAGTTTCATAATCTCATTCAAGCTAATCTTCTCTAAATTTAAACCGATGTCATACATAGATGGAGACTTAAAATCCGCAGAATTAGGGCCAGTCAACATGAAACATGAAACTGACGGTAGTCATTAAGGGGTAAGGGGTCTTTAAGCACAGATTGATGACAACGTGGCTTCTATCATCGGAAGACAAGACTGAGGCGAGGGACCTGCCAACGGACGTGAACTACATAACACCGTACACATGGTGGCGAGCATCTGCAGTTCACCTATAAGGGATTTTTTTATAACCAACATGAATATTGATTGATAAGTGTTTGTTATAAAATACTTCAAAAATACATTATCTTGGTAGGCATTCATATATTAATCGGTTATCTTTTGAGATTATGGAAAAAATAATCATGTCAGGAAAGAAATGAGGTTCCTTAGAATACTTGCAAACTACTCAAGAGCTATACAGTGGTACCTCGGTTTCCCCATAGAAACTAATGCAAAATGGACTAATCTGTTCCAGACCTTTAAAATCAACCCCGAAAATGGCAAATTAAGCATGAATTTTACTATCTAATGATACCATGAATCCATAAAATTTACAGCATTCGTAAACCAGAATGTTTGTCAACAGAGACGTTCGAAAACTGAGGTACCACTGTACTTTGCTTACCTGTCCAGTTTCAGCTCTCGCTCTTCCGTTTCAATCTCCACACCCCCCTCTCCCAAGCTGCCAGAGGGCTAGGCTGTGTCCATGACTCTGATGGACCTACAGCCAAAGCCAACTTTGAGTTCCCTTTGGCATGTGGACTGCATCACCCCCATGAATCCCACAGCTATGTACCTGGCTACTTTGAGAAGGCCGCCTCTCTGAATGGAAGGAACCAGCTTTGATTCTTCCGACTTCCAAGGTCACAGTACCTAGGGAACACTGGGGGAGCGGTTGTTTTATGGAAATGTTTCAATAAAATGCTACAGCAATCTTTAGAAGCATATTTTACTCTTCAGGACTTAGTTTTTGAAAGGCATGTTTCTTTTGGAATTTCCATAGGCAAGGATAGCTCCAATGCTTTGTAGAAAGAGGCTTTTCTAAAACATTAAAACTAGTCAAAATGACAACAAAAAGCACCTGCAACAACCAAGTGTCTGTCTTATGACCTCATACTTTTACATGGAGATTTTTTTTTTTTTTTCTGCCAAGGTAATGAGAAATTAAGAACTGAGCAATTATCTCAGGAAACACTGATTTAGATTGGCCAAATGAACTAAATAATTCTGGTCTAAAAACAAAACCAATAAAATAACTTGTTTTGCTCTTAATAGTAGAGGTACTCGGACAATTGGGTAAACTCTCTATATTTACACTGTACCTACATATACCTATTCTATGATACTTAAATAAGCCATACTGCTATAAACACAAAACAAGAATTAAAGACAATTTCCCTGTGGCCCTTTACAGCAAGTGCATTTCATCACAGGCATGCAAAAATGCTGTATATAGTCTCATGTGGAAAGAGGTGTTTGCGATCCTGGGTTTTTGCAGTCAGAAACACTGGTTTAAATTAGGCTATGTGAGCTTAGTAGATGTCTACTTTGATAAGTCTTTTATGCTGCACTTTTAAAATGGAGCCCATTATAGGTTGCTGTGATAAGATAATCCACATATAATACTTATGACAGTGTCTAATGCAAAACAGTATTTACATAAATATTGGGCACTGATATTATTACACTGCTTCTGAAAGGGTTTTCAAGGGATGTGTTCCTCTTAAACACGTTAATCATGGATCAAAAAAGTTTTGAAAAGTCAAAACTTTACCTAGAATATCCATAAGTGGTTTTTGTTTGTTTGTTTGTTTGTTTTGGGGGACCAGGAACTTATCGAAACCTTCTTGAATCTATTTATATTTCCAGCTTACATAACTGGAGAGCTTAACAAATTCCATATATTAAGTATTCACTGTGTAAAGTCATAACTCTTTCATCTACCTACAACATATCCCTTTTAAACTTCAAGGATATCTATTAAAATTTTTTAAAGATAATTTTTGTTATAAAAGCAATTCATCCTCAAAAGAAAATTTTGTAAAATAAAGTAAAAAAAGAAAGAAAACAAAGGATTCCATAGTTCTAATAATTACCTCATACTGTTAAGACTTACAAGATTTTATTTTATAGTTGTTTCTACACTGTACATACAATTTTGTCTCCCATTCTCTGCTGATGTGTCTTCATATTAATTAATAATTATCCTGAACATGATTTTACAGATACATTTGCCATGCACCTTTGCTGTATTTACCAAACTTTGCATGGTTATGCCAACTGTATTGCTTCCAGTTTTTCTATTATTACAAATACCACTGCAATGAACCTTATGTGCATGAAGTTTTTTGTGTATTGAAGATTATCACTGAAATATGGTCTTTTTCTTATATCTTATTTGGGAAAACATTTTAAATACAGAATAGTCAGTACTTATTTTACTGTGATAGCTTGATGTTAAATTCTCTTTCTTCTATACGATGGCACATACTTATTTTTGGCAATTGATTTTTACCTTTAGCAAAGCAGCAACAGCTTCCTGTGTGGCATTACGGACGTCTTCTCCATTCACCATTAATATCTGGTCTCCCTGCATCAGTCTTCCATCAGCATCTGCAATTCCTCCTTTGACAATGTCTGACACAAAAACTCCAGTGTCATTTCTGCAAACATAGTTTTGAATTTCAATATTATACTTTTCTCAACTGTAACGTAATGCTTAAGGAAAAGCTAACATTTTTAAACTGAAAATTTTACTTCTAATTTTATGACTTTAAAAGTTTTGTTTTCAAAACAATACTATGGCAGCATTAGAAATAATTTTGGAGATAAATAGCTTATGCCATAATATTTCATAGATCAAACATGTCTTTCATAAGCATATTCGTTCAACAATTATATGCTGTGTGTAGAAGAGGCTACTATCATAATCACTTTATGGCTCACACAGCTACTGAATGGCAAACATGGGACTTACGAGTCCGTGTAAGGGTGCTAAATCTATTGTTCTTGCTGTACCATAATGAAGCCTTAAACAGCTATTAACCTGTAGCCATACAAATATGTTGCTATTATCATCAACATCAACATTATTGAAAATGAGTAACAAATGTATATCTCAAACTGAAACCATTTGTTACCCAAAACTTAAGTACCACTGCTGTGATATCTTTTAAATCAAATCATTATGTATCTAACTTTCGTATAAGACAGATTTATCAAAATGAACAAATACTAATTTTATTCCAGTCTTTCACTCCCCAAACCATAAATAAACCAGTAACTTCTTGTTAAGATAAAGATAACTGTAAGTAGAAATGTTTAGTGAAAGCTGATTACCTCACTGTTCTTGTCAAGGTCATGACCTCAAACAAGCCATTTCACTGTCTGCTCCTCTGCTTTCCCATATATCTGTTCATATTACTTATATATAAATATTTAAATAAATTAGGTACTGAATTTATGTATATCACCAATCTACCACCCCAGTGTCTCACTTTATGCTTTCTGTTCCCTTTTGATGGCAAACTCTTGTTCATGCTGATCCTTCTCCCTAGAATATCCTCTACCTCCTTTAACAGACCAAGTATCACTTATCACTTTTAGCTTCAGCTCAGGTACCTCTTTTTAAAGAAGTTTTCCTATCTACTTTACTTAAATAGTGTCACTTTGTCCCATTCTCCTCTGCTTCCATGGATTCTTCCACAATACGTTTCTGTCCCTCATGAGAATTTAAGATTCCTTTGTTGCAAGAATATATTTAATTCTCATTTACCAAACTGTGAGTTTTCTGAGGTCAGGAACTATGTCTTATTTAACTCTATTCCCCAGAACCTAAGGTATCTCCAGGCACACAGCAGATACTTAAAAATACCAAATGGCTTTTTGTCTAGTACCTTCGAAATCCTCCAAAATACTGACTGAAAATTTTCAAAACAAATCTCTTTTGATGTTCCTCTGTGAGTGGGCTGGCAATAGCTACCTATAGAACATTAGCAGTTGATAACGAATCTACAACTACTACTACTCTTTAGAAGAATTTAAATTCAAACCTCTCCAAAAGGTCACTGGGGTTGCCCTCTTCGGTCTTACCTTTTACCAACAATACTTAATCCCAGGCCTTTTCCCGGCTTCTTCTGCAGCTCAATAGTGAGGGTGTCACACACGTCCTCCTCTTTGTATGGGGCCTCATCTCTGTAGAGCGTCAGGCGCACTCTTTGTGGTGTTTGTCTCAGGACATTTATTGCTTCATCATGTGTGGCCTTTCTCAAGTCAATTCCATTCACCTTTACAGAAATGGGACACAGACTGTGAGGAATCAGGTGAGCTAAGGAAAGTGAAGAAAAGTGGGGTGAGGGGGAGGAGTTGGAGGAAAGTGAGAGGGGAGGGGAAGGAAAGAGGGAGAAAAGGAAAAAGAAACACACAAACTCACAAAGACCACCCTCACCAGAGTAGTCTTTTTTCTGTTTACTGTAAAGGTCAAATACACATCATTCTTTACCTCTAAAATCTGATCTCCAGCCCAGAGTCTTCCATCTTTACATGCTGCTCCTTCTTCATAAACTTCGTGGATAATAATGGCACCCTAAGGACCCAGACAAAATACACCCATGCTTTATCCCATTTTCCCTAGGAATGGTGAACAGCAATGGAGTCAGAACACTATACTTTTACGGACAGCGATAAGGTTTATACACTCACTGGATCCATATGTGAGTCATATATCAAAATTCAAAGAAAAGTGTAACAACTTTCTAAAAGGCTCAAAGAAGCTCATACTTCTTTCCAATGATTGAAAAGCTTTAAGAAAAAAATTGTAAAATATATAAATCTCACACACATATATAATAGATATACATTACCTTTCCTACCCATATGAAATGATTAGATTTTAAAAGCATTTTTGACATTTAGAAAATTTTGCCTATAAATTATCCAATTTTTCAGACTCCTTTCAATCTGGGTCTAACCCAACTACATCTAGTCTGTAAAAAGGAAATTAAAATACGGCAAGGACTGGTGAACTGATAGAATATTTTGAACCTAAAGGTCTCAATCACAAGTGTAACAGAATTTTGAGTCATCACTGACTTACTCAAAATGAAAATCCCAATACCCAATTAAATATTTGCCTTACCAATTAAAATAACATGAATGACACATTTTGGAAGCCTTTATGTTTCATTTACTAAAACTAACAGAAATATCTCCAACAAAGATCTCTCAGGGATCACTGAAGGGGCTGCCTGTGTCTCTGAAGCATCTCTGGGTGTGTCCTCACCAGCAGGGTGTCGGATCCCCCAACAATGCTCAGGCCCAGCCCCGTTCGCCCTTTGGAAATCTCAATTGTTGTTTCACAGCCTGGGATAATGGGGCAGGTTGCAGGATCAGAAGCAAAGATCGCTGGTGTTGATGATCTGCTTGTACCTAAAAGTATGTTAAAAATGAAATACAAATTAAAAAATGATAGAAGGCATATACAATAAACTCATCACACTGGTTGCCTTTGGGAGATGGGGCGGGGAGATGGACTCAACTGTGGACAAAGAAGTCTTGAACTTCACCTTCACCTTTTAGTTACCTTTTCAACTACCAAACAAGTATGATTAACTCACCAGTGTTAATTTAGGGTGGTAGGCACAAAGTTACCTGTTAAATTATTTTCTGTACTGCCGTATTCTGTATTTTTTAAGTTGCCAGACATACTATGTTTAAAGGAATGAAAGCAGAAAGTTGAGTTGAACTTCTAGTTTCATTTTGATATTCTACATTTCACTGGAGCCAAACAAACTTCTTACAAAATCATGATCTGTAAAGCTCAAAACTTAGTTGTGTGGTGGGATCTAAAACATATTCAGGGAAGACCGCAATACACAAAAAATATCAACAATTTTGGTGATGGCACCTGCCTCTCGGGACTTTTTATGTTTTTGTCTTGGTTTTCCTTTTTTTCTTATCTTAAAGCATCCTTCTTATGTAATCAAATCTGAGCATTATGCAACTGGACTTCATATCTGAGTTTACAAGATGTCAAGTGAGACTCACTTGCAGGTTTTTTCCTTGATGTTTTATAAATTCAGATATAACATATTGGTACATATGTGCTCAGAATTGAATAGAAAATAATAGATTATGAGACAAGGTAAACATAAGTTCACACCTTGTTTTATTAGAGTCTTCATATCATATGTTTTATGATATACCAAAAAACATACAGCAAATAGCGTATTTTGGAAAAGCTGAGACACTTAGTAAAGTAGCTTTAGACATGATGGTCTCTGCTTAGAAAATCAGAGACAGACTATTTTTTTGCTCCTGAAATGGTAAGAGCAGGTGTATGAGATTTTCTTTTATGCTACATTTTCATTTAGCATTTCATATTTTTACAGACAATGCTATTTAAGGATCAATATAACATTGGAAATGAAAAAATTTCCATACAATTTTTTTTAACAATTCAGTGAACTACCCAGTCTTTCTAAATAAAAAAATCACTTTCATCAGATATGCAGTAGTTTAAGACTTTGTCCAACTGTATTACAAATGTTTTAAACTGCTGTTTCCTTAAAAACCTGTCAAAAGAACTGAATGTTGCAGTTTGGATGCCAAAAGAGATTTCTTTTTTCCCCCAGAAGAAAAGCCAGTATGTTTAAGTACTTTTTTTTTTTAATGTTCAAAAGCTTAAAACGTATTGTTTTATTTAACACCAGTCTAATTTTTCTCAAAAAGTAACCTGAAGGAGTCATTTGCATCAAGGTACTAGAATGGCATTTTAATGATACATGGAAGTGTTATCCCATGGTCCACATTTTATTTACTTTGATAGGATCTACTATTACACCCAAATGACAGAACTCAGATCAACTACTTTATATTGCGATGTATATTATTGCGATGACTGACATTTTTAAGAGTTTTTTTTTGTAGTGTCAAGCAGTGTTGTTTCCACTGGTGAAGTGGTATCACTGTATTCAATTTCCATTGTATCCATTTAGTATATTGAGCCTCACAGAAGTTAAATTACTTGCTCAGTATAAAACAGGAATGTACAAAATGATGTTTCTAACTCATTAATCAGATACCTGGAATCATAGGTACCCCTAGCAAAAGATCCTTGGAGAGGAAAGAGTACACTCTCTTACTTTAGAGATGCAGAAGTTGAGGCCCAGAGAGGGTGAATGATTTCCTCAGGCCCTAAGGCCGATCAATATACAGCACACAGGTCATCTGCCCAGTGGTCACTACTCCTTCTCTTTACACCATCTTTTCACCAAGGAGTGCCTTCACTATGGCTTTTCAAACACTGAGCTCCAGGCAGGCAGCTACCTCCCAAGTAGAGACCTGCTGCTGAGTCTGAGTGTGCCAGACACGCAGGATGTGCTCTTACTTCGGATGGGCTCCGGTTCCGGGGAGCCAGATGGTGGGACCATTGGAGACTGGGAGCTGTTCTTCTTTTCTCCACTGGCTGTACCTGCTGCTGAATCAAGAGCCTGGGAATCTGGATTCGCAGCATGAATGGTAAGCTTCACTGTTGTTTTTGCTGTTTTCAAAAGGCTAATAAACTGTCAGGGGGTTGGTGTGGAGGGGAAACAAAATTTAAAGGCAAATTAACAGACTTACACAAATAAGTCTCTACTACAGTTGGAAAATAAAACTATCTATGGTTTAGAGAAGAATCAGAGGCAAATTCTTTCTTTCTCAGGACTTGAGGGGTCAAGAAAGGATGGCTGTAGTTTCTTTCTACGATCTCCAATTGCCTGATATTAAGGCAAAAGTTAATTTCTACTATAAGCCTAGTTTTGTCCTTATTCTTCCTCATATAAATATTGGGTTTTCAACTTTTTACACTTCCAATTAGTGTCGTCCAATTCTCTGGATCTCTACAACCTTAGAAGATATATGGGGTATCTTACCTACTTCCTGATTCTACAGAGAATCTAAAGCAGCTTATACATTTTTAATAGAATGGAAAACACTTATGTTAAAAGCAGGATAAGGAAAACTATTCAACAGAAGAATCAAGTTAAATGGAAAGTAAGAATGTAGACATATGAGTTGAAGTATCCAATCTATACAATTATTAAAAATTTATGAAAAAAACTGATTTAAGCTTCTTGCTGACAAGTGTAGAAATGGAAACATTTACACACTAAATCTCATAAGCTCACCTTTTTTTCTAGCACTGATGTATGAAAGGCCTGAAATGACACTCCTAAGTATTATGATCACTTTTGAGGAGGAGGAAACTCAGGTACAAAGAACTGTTAACCCCATTAAAAGTTACACATTTAATAACTGAGTCCTAAAATCTGCTTAGTAAACGATACACAGTACATAGTGGATATTTATGGCAGCAAACATTCATAAAAAAGTATTACTTTGGTCTTAACACTAAGTTAATCTTTGTTTAGAAGTTTCATTTTCCTAAGGGAAAATGGAAATAATATTTATGAAAAATGCCCACTGAACACTGAATTTACCAGGCAACAGAAAATAGCTCAACATCACCTTGATTAGATAATAGAAAATAAAAATTGAAGAACTTCCAAATAATCCCTTCTCTTCCTTAGAAGAGATATCTGTGTAATTATAGTGACATAGCTCTAATTCCCTACCATCGATCTCCCTCTCTCTCTCTCTCTCTCTCTCTCTCTCTCTCTCTCTCTCTCTCTCTCACACACACACACACACACACTCACTCACACGCATACGCACACTGACACTTTAGCCATGGCCAAGGATGATTCACAGTACCATTTGCTTTCTTTGGAAAACTTACCTTTTCAACAGGATAGCCAACAACAACTTCATCGTCAACAGCCAAGATCTGATCTCCAACTTTGAGGCGTCCATCCTATATGGAAACATGGAAGATTTTGAGTGATTATGCAGAAATAACTTCCTTCTCCTCCACATCTGACAGGGAGAGGGGTAAAGCCTCACCTTGGCTGCTACCCCGTGCTCTGTTAGACTCTTTATGACGACACCATTGAGTGTATCTTCTTCACTAATAGCAATGCCCAAACCCCCTTGATCCTAGAGAAATAAAAACGAGAACACTCAGAAAATCCGAAAGAGATTACATTTATCCAAATGGAAAGATATAAGGCCATAACTTCTGAATGTCATCTTCTACCCAAGGGCTAGAAAAACACGACTGTTCTAATGTCCACTATTAGACAATTTTTTTCAGCAAACTTTCAAATTTTGTTTGATGGAATTTGATGGAATAAATTCTCCATCAAATATTCAAATATTTTCACTCCTCCCATGTATCTATCTCTAGTATCTTTAGCATATACCAAGGGTGCCAAAAAAATGAAAATGTATACAAGTGGACACTTTGGTCAATGTTGCTCAAGCAGTAGTTCGCCGTAACCAGAAGTGTCTGGGTGCTGATGGTAACCACTTTGAGCACCTCTTGTAATTGCAGAAGTCAAACACGACTTGTATTCATCTTTTATTATCGGTATATATTGAGTATTACAATTTTAATACAGTTTTCCTTTCTTAAAATGTGTATACATTTTTTGGCACCTTCTGTATATCCAGTTAATATCTCTACCAACTTTAGCAACATAGCCAGAGAACAAAAGTGCATTCAATAATCCCATGAACACACAACATCTGAGAATGTAGCTGTGTGTAACTGCCTGCGGCATTCAAAATCAAAGCGCCTCCTGCTTCCTTTTCTGGACTACAGTTTAGGAATAACAACCAAGATTGGCCCCTCCACCCCTTTTGGCGCCCTTCTTCCTGCAGCAGACAGACTGAAGTTACTGCTGCATGCTCTGTCCTTTCTGGGGCTGAATACACTGAGGTCTTTCTCCAGAGACTTGTGTTTTGATCTGGTGCAGAGTGAAAATGCTCTCAACTCTGAGCCCAAGGACCTGCCCTGAAAATCTGCCAAGTCTAGAGAGCTACACCTACTTTGTTTATATTTTCCACATTTTCTTTTATCAAAACCAAATGTTCAGTAATACTGACTTTTACCTTTCTTTAACGTTTACATTCATAATATTAAAATAGGGTTTTGAACATTTTCGTTCTGGTTACAGATAGCAACCTTTTCCATTATAGTTCCCATCTAGGGAAATGTAAAGCAAGAGAAAAAAGGGAATCTAATCTCGTCATGGCTCTTCTGAAACATTTACATGAGAGTCAAGCTTGCCATCGGGCAGTTAGGATCATGATCATGACATTGATGTTAAAGATGATCAGCATTGTGGCTTTTCTGAGGTAGATTGTTAATGCTTGACGACTTTCAGACTTCACTGTGCATCTCTATACCACCACTCTTTCCAGGCAATCAGGTATGTGTGTAAGACAAAACTGTACTTTTAGGGGGAGTAGAGCTTGGTTCTAATTGACTTTCTGTCTAACTTTAACATCTCTAAACCTCAATTTTCTTACCTTAAAAAAAGGAATAATAATACTTGCCCAACAACGAGGTTGCTATAAGAATCAAGTGTAATAAGAAAGAGCTTGAAAGCTTCATGCATTATACAAAGGTGTTATTAGACATACATTTCTTCCACTAATAACTCCACAGGATATAATCAAATCTACTAAACCTCGACCCCTGATCTAGTAGCCAAAGAATCAGGCTTAATGAATAGAAGGTGAGTGTACTACCAAACTCACAAAATACCATTGTCAATGCCAAATGTAAATAATTTAGTTATCCTCTATTTGGGAATTTCCGCACTAATGGTCTTTCCTATTATTACAAAGAAACATTTGTTCAAATAAGTAATACTATACATCAACATTGATTGCATGTACTCAATTCTGAGATTTGATTCTATTATTGTCTATTCACTTAACTGTAGTCAGGAAAGTACTTTACTAGTACAGTGGGCATTGGCTGGTTGTTTACTTAACATCCATTCTCATCTTTCTCCTTTATACAAACTCATAGATTTTTGTTAGAATCTATCTAGTCCCCTCCCACTGCTGCCTCAAACAACACACATTCTCTCTCTCTCTCTCTCTCTCGCTCGCTCTCTCGCTCTGTCTCTCTCTCTCTGCCTATATTTTGGCTGGTGGTATTCAAATATGTTCACAAACTCTTTGATATTCCTCCAATCAGGAAGGGGATCCTGAGTGTGGCCTAGACTTGGTGACTTGATTGTAATAAACAGAACAAAGCAGAAGTTATGGTGTGTAATTTCACAAGTAGAGCAATAAAAGCATAAGAGCTTCCTCCTTGCTTTCTCTTGGATCATTAGCATTGAGGGAACCCAGCTGCCATGTCATGTGGTTACCCAAACAGCCCCATAGACAGGAAATAAAAAGCCTTTTGCCAACAGCCATTTGAGTAAATCATCTTGGATGTGAATTCTCCTGACCCATTCAGGCCTTCAGATGACTGCCGCCCTGGCTGGCAGTTTGTAGGCAACTGCATAAGGGAGTCTGAACCAGACCACCCAGCTTAACTGCTCCCAAATTCCTAAACCACAGAAACTGTGAGATAATAATTGTCTCTTGTTTTAAACTGCTAAGTTTTGTGGTAATTTGTTAGGTACCAATGAAAAAGTAGGTACAAAGATAAAGGATGAATGATGTAAGTCAACTGCACAATTCTATTCCATGGCTGTAGTCCCCAGCTCAGAAGTAGGCATGTGATGGGAACTGGTTCAATTAAGAAGAACCTCAGGACTTTGGTTCAGAATTCTGGGACAGTTACTGATTGGCAGCCATTCTAAAGCCATGAGGATGACCAGCTTTGGGATAAAGCTGATACTGTGAAGGGAGAGGGAAAGAACTGGCTCTTGATGATACTGTTGAGCCACAAGATCAACTATCCTTGAAAACTGTTGACCAGCTACTTGAGCCCATAAATACCCTTCTCTGATTAAGCCTGAGGAGTTAATTATTCATTCATTCACTCATTCACTTATTCATTCTTATTTGCAACAGGCAGAATCCTAAAAGGAACAATAATGAACACATCTGTGTTCATAATATGCCCCAATACCACTTATAATACTATAAAAATAAATATATACACATCTGAGTTATTGGTATCAGAAATGCAGGATGACATGTAAGTAATGATAATAGGGTGTGAGTGTGCAATTTCTTTTCTATCTGCTCAACTTTCCACCTCATTTCTACCATAGTATATATACTCCTTAATAGAAAAAAGATCTGAGAAACATCTTTCGGAGCTAGTCATTAAAATACCACAATACAGGGAATGTGAAACAAGAAAATAGATTTATAAAGGAACAGTTGTATAATTAAACAGCTAGAAAAACATAAAAAAGAATTAAAAGTGGGACTAAGCTAAACAAACTACTATCATTATCAGAATTATTTTGAATAGGAAGATTCCCTACAATTCAGAAGAAAAACTCTTAATTGTATTTGAAGACTTTCACTATATAAAATTGAATGGCTATGAAACGGCTCTGGCTCTCTAACAATCATGTCAGATTGTGACCTGCTTTGATGCATATGTACATCAAAATGTGCCAAGGGCAAAACGTGCTAAAAATAAATCTGTAATCAAAATATTTTGTCTGTTGAATTGAAGTAGTATTTCAGTTAGCCACTGAGGGTTCAGATTATATATGTTATAAACTTTTTTGTACTTATATTTTCCCACTTAAAAAATGGATTAAAAAACAATAATTGACCAGTTAAGACAGTTTCTACGAAGTCAAAACAGTATGATACATGACCTGTCACTTTAGTTCCCATTTTTAAACAGTACAACAACCATTCTCTCCTTCCTGAGTCTCCTGATTGCTAACATCTTTTCCCTTGTGCATACTCTGCAGGTAGAGCATTCATTCATTCTTCCCCACACACACTTATTATGAACTATGGTGTGCAATACTATATAGGATAATGGGACAAAGTCTAAGAGTTACTTCTCTAACAAGTGTGTGATTTACATGTATAGAAAATATACCCACATAAAAGTTTACTGCAAGATACATGTCCTTGGGCTGTACACGGTTAAATGACAAATATAATAAATGAAGACATTAATAGTAACTATTACGTACACCAGAATATTGAAGAAATATTTCAAAATAAATAGAGATGAGACTAAACTAGGTCTTGAGTTATGTAGGATTTAGATAAGCTTCAAGAAAGCAGGACATCCCCAGTGATATAAGCAAAGGCAAGGGGGGATGAATACTCAAAATAATCTCCATGGGCTCTTGTTTCATGTCAGTTTGAATAAAGTAGATGATTCATAAAAGGAACATACTGTATTTTGCCATGTATAATGCACACTTTTTCACCCAAATTTTTGAGGGAAAACTATGGATGTGCATTATACATGGATAGTACTAATTCTGTATATTAATGTTTTTAATTATTTTACTTATGCTTCTGAGATAAAAGCGTAACTATAAAAATCAATAATGATATCTGTATGCAAAATAATACCCCGGAATACAATACTCGGTTTTGTTGAACCTATGATGAACTTGCAACAGAAGTAATTTTGGCCAACGATTCAACAAAATGAAATGAAGAGTGACACATTGTTGTCCACAGAGTAAGTGACTCTGACTTGATTAAGACAGGTGCTACCGACCTTATTACCACAGCGTGAACAGCGCAACATTGCTCTTCGTACGCTTTAGGTGGGAGATAGCAAACCTAGCTGGTATTTTTACAAGGATTATTGGAAAATCCCTTGGCAACTTAAAACAAAAGACTTCTTTCCCTGAAAGTTTGGGCGAAAAACATAGGTGCGCATTATACATGGGTGTGCATTATACATGGCAAAATATGGCATTAGGAGTTTTAGAAAGGTAAATCGGGTCCAATCACAAACTGAAATGGAATGGAAATGGGACGTGGAAGTAGAAGAGCAGAGTTTAAATTCTAGCCCTACCATTTGGAGTTATGGAAGCTACTAAAAGTGGGGAAAGTAACAGCAATCTCAGAGGGTTGCTAGTAGTTAAGTGACACAAAACCCACATGTGACTTGACCAATTAAATTATTTTTTCAAATAATCATAATTTTAAAAGATACAAGATAATACAAATGATAAAAGGTTTCAAATGAGATTGAATGTTATAAAGCTGGTTAATTCTCCCTTCTTTGTCCTCTTGCGTTTTGTTCCCAGAGTAACTAATAACAGGATTCAGAGCATACAGACTTATAGAATGATGTGTCACTTAACAAGTCATTTTGAGCAATGGCTTCGTCAAAAAGTTTTCAAGGACACGTTCTGTGGGAACACTCAGGACCTTCTGGTAGAAAATATTAATGAAAGTAATAACTTGCACTATGCTAAGTACTTTATATAAATTATTTCATTTAATCCTTACAAAAATATCTCTAACTTAAAGGTATTATGATTTCCCCCATCTTATAGACAAATAAACTGCAGCCTAGAGAAGTTAAGTGGCTCAGAAAGGCCACCTAAAATCATGGTTGACAACCTCTTCTGTCAGCTGATTTTAAGATTCTTGAATATTCCCCTTAGTGACTTTGGTTTTCATCAATAAATACATTTCAGTTACCTAAGCTTTAGATTTGTTTGAAATCTGCACATAAACAAAGCTTTCCATGGGCAATGAAATCTGAAGTTCTTCAAGTTCTCGGATTCCTCCATAGCAAAGAGAAGTGCATATAATAGATGCCTGCTGAATAAATCAACAGGAGGCTAAAGGCAGGGAACAGCTTTTCTTTCTTTCTTTCTTTTCTTTTATTTTATATAGGATGAAGGAAACTTGTGCTGGCTTAAACAACTGCCCCGCCAAAAGAAACACTTATGCAGGAAGCCCCATTTATAGACAAGGAAATAGGATTAAGTGACCAAGTAATTCATTGAAGATAATTGAGGATGTGAGAAGGGCTTCTGACAGATAAAACCAGCTTCTGTCTGCCCCCATTGCTGAAGGCCAGGCCAAGGAATTTATCTGGTTTGAAAAATGGAAGTCCTTGAAAAATTCTGAGTAGGATTAGGATGATGTAAACATCTATGGGACAACTTCATTAGGGAGCATAAGGCGGGGAGACAAGGCATCAGAAAATGCCACTGCCACAAAGCTGTCAGACATTCTTACTCTTATTCAAATGATCCTTTGCTAATAAGCACAGGTAGCTTATTATTTTCTAATAGTAATAATAATAATAATAATAATAATGAAAACAACAGGCAATACTTACATATGTGTGCAGGTACTGGACTATATATACATGCGTATGTAATTTTCACAATATGTATTCCTCACTACAACTCTCTGAGGTAAGTACTATTATTATCTCCATTTAGTAGAGGGGAAACTAGGCACAGACTAATAACCCTGCCCAGGGTCACAGCCAACAGCCTGTAAGAGGCAAAGCCAGGCCTTTGACTCAAAGGTCTGTCTTTAAGTCTCTGAGCTCCACCACTGCAGCGTCTCTGAGCACCACTCTGCTCCTTATCCATCTGCCCAAGAAGTTCATTCCCCCAACATTTCTGGGCATGCAATATATCCTAGGGTGTGTGAT
Source organism: Rhinolophus sinicus (assembly GCF_057876585.1). Classification (NCBI taxonomy): domain Eukaryota; kingdom Metazoa; phylum Chordata; class Mammalia; order Chiroptera; family Rhinolophidae; genus Rhinolophus; species Rhinolophus sinicus. The sequence continues at coordinate 58,721,860 of NC_142516.1, forward strand.
ACCCTAGGTCAATAAATTAGATCAATGCCATTAAAGGATATACGTAAAACAAATTATCTTATTTGGGACTTTTTAAAGATAAACATAAACCTGGAATGAAAAAAAGCATTCATTATAATGAATCCGGCATATATTTACATGTTCCATAATTAATAAATTATAGGGAAATGTTAATAATTGGATGGTTAAATAATGTAAACTCAAACTTCAAGATTTAGGAGGAAAAGGAAACTCAACCCCAAAATTAGCAGGGGAAAGAGAAAGGTATCATTTCTTGAAGCATAAGGACTTCTTGGTAGAAAAGGCAAAAGACTTGACTTCTATTCTTTTCCCTCTACCTGAAACATGAATTTGCCCACAAGGACTTATCTTAAATGAATATGCAGGATTATCTACTGTTAAAAAAAAGAGTAAACAAATCAATAGTTATAGTATTTTTCCCCCTAAATGCAACAAAGTCTGACCATGCGCCAGGCATTATACCAACCACTTTATAAACAACTCATTTAATCTTTACAATTACTTACATCAAAGATCATATTGTCTCCAATTTACAGGTGAGAAAACTGAGGTAAAGGAAGATCACACAATGTGTCAAGTATGCACCTGATGAAACAAGGATTCAACCCAGACTGCCTCTGCAGCCCAGCCCTCTAAGCACCAGGCTGCTCGCCTCACAGCTGGAGAGTGAGCCATGGACCAATCTTCTTTCCATCTGCAGCATTTCATGTACATACCTTGCTATCCCCCCACCCCACCTCTTTCCTTCTTCTTCTCCCTGAGCATTTCATTGCTCTTTTCTACTTCTATTCTTGCTCATTCACTGTCCACCTGCAGTCCAGCATGAACCTGTGGCATCTGAAAACACTTACAGGTTTCTATTCAGCAAACCACCTCTTTAAAAGGGTCATTTGAACCTGAGGTTCAGATCTTTTCAAAAGCAAATACCTCCTTGATGTTTATCCGGGAAATTTCTAGTTATTTGAGCATTCAATTTTACGAAGGAAAAAAACTGCAACTTCTGTCTCTTTATTCTTTTTATTTCCCCCATAGTAGGTCCTTGGTAAATAAATCAAAGGGGAGACTGGAATTTCATACCTCGATACCCATAAAGGCAGGAAAAGCTTGTTCCCTGCTAAAATACCAATCTGCGCAGAGGTTCTCACACTTCAGCGTGCACTGGAATCACTGAGAAGCCTTATTAAAACACAGACTGCAGGCCCTCCCCCACAGTTACTCATTCAGTAGGTCTGGTTGGGCCCAAACATCTGCATTTCTAACAAGATTCCAGGTAATGCTGCCTGTGGTTGCTGGTCTGGAGACCACACTTTTGAGAACCAGTGAATTAGAACACTGATGTGAAGGTACTCACATCATTTCACTTCAGTTCAAAGCAGATTTACCTTGGGAAGCTCCAGATGTTGCACATTTTTAAATGAACTGAGGTCCACAGCTGCAGCGGAAGTAGTAACACTTGGTTCAGCCTGACAGAGGGAAAGAAATGGCAAAATAGGCAACTGAGTGTTATGCAGTTTTGTTTGTTTAAATATAAGGGCCACTTAATCAAAATTATTTCATGTATTGTAATTCATTATTACTATTTTAACATTTTATGACATTTATGCACAGTACATGCTTTTCAAAATACTAACAAGGTGTGGTCAGACAGCAATTATTTTAGAGCACAGAGAGACAAAGGGATTCTTACAAACTGCCTAGATTTACTCTATAATGAAACCTAGAGCAACCCAGCTACCAAACAGTGAAACTCACTGACACATTGAACACCAGCAGAGGTACCATTCACTATTCTATATTGCGTTAGTCATCAAGTGAATTTAGGAGCCATTAAATGTTTTATCTGAAAATTATTAAAATACCCTGTTTTCTTAAGGGACATATTTGGTACAACTCATGTGAAACTAAAATTTTCCCCTTTATAATCTTGAAAAACCACTTGATTAATTTTACCATTATGAGCAACAACTCAGTTCACCAAAATGAGGCAATGATTAATAGATCTATCTAATGTACAGATAAGCCCAATGTTTATAAACTCATTTAGGAAATAGTGTTTCCGTTTCTATACTTTCTCCCACTGATAATCATCATGGCACCTCTAATTGTAAGCTTTTCACTCTCTATTTCCTCCTTCTATTCATCCTAAACACTTATCCAAAAAACAGAACTCCCACCAAAAAATTCTCAGTTGTTGGTCACTCTCTAGTCACTGCCTTCTCTTTTCTAATTTCTTCTCCATCACTTGCTTTCTCAAAAATCACCGATAATCTCCTAACCACGAAGTCCAATGGACTCGATGCATCTTACTTAACCTCTTTGCAGCACTCAAGGTTGTAGCATATACCCTTCTTCTTGAAATGTGCTGTTCTCAGCTGCTATGCAACATGCCTGCCGGGTCCTGCATCGTCTCTGACCACTCTGTGTTAGCCTTCCGCCTTATTGTGCATATTACGTAATTCTGACCTTGGCCGCCTTCTTCTCTCTTAATGTTCTCTGTGGACAAGAGCCTTGGCTTCCATGACTAACAAATACCATTTCATCTCTAATCTCTACACCAAATGTTCAGTGTATACCTCTACTTCATTCTTAAGCTGCCTCAAATAGATCTGTTCTATTTTTACAAATATCTGTTCCTCCTTTAATTTTTTTTTTTCTATTTTGACAAAAGTCAGCTATCCATCAAATCACCAAGTCAGACATCTGGAAGCCTTGTACATCTCATCTGTCTCATTCACCAGCCTATTCCTAGTCCAAAGAACAGTAACTGGTACAAGGCAGATAACCAATAAAATATTTGCAGGGTAAATAAATTCTCAACTACTCATTTTTACTCCAAGAGTTCATTTACTAGGGGAGGAAGTAATGTCAGTTTGGGTCCTAAACATCTGATGTAACCATTTCCTTTTTTTTTTCCTAATTAGTACAGGACTTCTTATCTTTTTCCTGAACTATTCTGATAATTTTCTTACTCCCCTTAACTTCTTTTTGTTGCAACCTCTGATTTTTCTCTGCACTGTTTTCAGAGAAGCTTTTAAAAATACAATTATATTCTTTTAGTTTCCAGCAACCCAGCCTCACAGACAAAGTCTTCATCATTTTCCCATGATCTGATCCTACATACCTCCTATCTCCGTGACCCTTTGCTCACCAACTCTGCATTCCCTGCCTCCCACTGCTCAGTATGCTCTGTAGTTTTCAATTCCCTGCATTGGCCAGAATCTCCACGCCGTTTCTTAATCCATGCCCTCTGCTTACAACGTTTCTGTCCCCAAGTCTTCTAATTTCAACATACATTTAGTGTGTAACCTCCTCTATAAAGTCTTCTCACTCTCTCTCCAGAGACAGAACGGATACCTGCTCCTCTACGTCCATTATTACCTATGCACGCCCTACTATTAGCCTTCCTGTAAGTGGTGTGCTTCTTACATGAGTGCTTGTTTTAGGCTATCAATTCTGTGGGGGCCAAGGCTATGACTTATTTATTTTTGGTAGTCCTATAAGGATTCTATAATTGTTTGCTGGATTAGTAAGTGGTATATCAAACAAACTGTCCCAGAGAAACAAACACAAGCTACATACCTCCTTATTTTGAAGATTCCCTGAGGTAGAAGGTGACGGTTCTACTGTATTTCCAGGACATACGGCCATCTGACTCACCGCATCCTTATTCCTAAGAGAAAATGCATTGACCTATCCAATCGTATCAAGTAAAAGAATGCAAATAATATGAACCATTATTCATATTATTTGCATTCTTTTACTTGAAGATTCAGAAGGATTACTAGAGAAAATTCTGTAACCCCAAAGACCTGGAACTGTAACAGTCACATGTTGATAAATGTTTTATTTTCATTCAAAAGAACTCAGAATTGAAAGGCTAAGGAAAAGTATTTAGTAAAGTGGAAAAAGAAAGTGCTCACCTGATAAAAATTATTTTCACTTTAGAAGGGGCACATTTAATGATTGATGAAGCATTCTGATGACTTCTTCCATATAAAATTTGACCATTGATCTATAAGAAATAAATATCGTTAATTGAGCCTGGAATGTTAATTATATACATTTTTATCATGCTATCTAACGAAAAGCACATCTTCTTCCTTTAAAATATTCCATATATTTTTCCTTCCCAGAACATGAACCTGACTTTGATGGTGAGTTAAGAAAAGTTCATGATAAAAAGACAACATTAAAACGATGTCAAATAGTCTGACCTCCATGGACTAAAAGAGACACCACTTGGACTTATTGTAGGAGAGTAGAGTGAATTTCCTGGCTGGCACGGGGCTTCTGTTGGGCTTTGTGCAAAGAAAGAGCTCTCTGGAAGTCCTTGGGACCTGCTCAGAACATAATGGAGAATCCCCTGTCATATTTTCTAGTTAGTCTTAAAGCTCAAGCCCTGGGCATAGGCCACTGGGAAAGGCAATGCCAGTAGACTCAGGATCTGGGCAGCAGAGTGTGCCTGTGCAGCACAGTGTCTCATGGAAACTGCCAGTCATCTATAGTCCTGTCACCATTGCTGACTGAAGCTTCCTAGCCAACGGAGAAACACAGCAAGTACTAGGAAGATGATTAAGGCAACATAAAAACATGTGGATACAGCTTACAGGAGGCAGGGACAAACAAAACAAGCAAATACAATTCTAAACACTATAAACTATGACCCACAGATTTATTTTGTTTGGCAGGCTGAGTTACTGTTTTTGTTACTTAGTCTTAACCTTTACCCCAATGCACCCAACATCTGTCACTTCCACCATTAGGGTTTCAATTTCCAGAACGTTCAGTGGGTCAGTCTAATTACTAGGGAGTGATTGGTCATTTGGCTTTTCAAAAGCTTCTAATAAAAATGCAGCACACACAAAAAAATGGTTTTGAAGTGTGATCTTTATTACTGTCTTGGGGCAAAAATTGTTTCTGGTGCTACACAGTCATGACCTTTTAATGGAAGTTAATGGGAACATGGACTCTACTGAGTAGCGATTTGGTTGAAAGCCAAATTTGCTGCAATGCATCGATTTTATTAGGCAAACGATAGTTTTCTCCGTTACCCTATGAAGCCCAGGTGGATTTTCTGGAAACTGATGATTCCACTGCACCGATTCAGTGAAAGTAAATTCAGTATTTTTACACAAGAACTTACCTCTAAAAGCTCATCTGCAATCTGCAATCGGCCATCTCTCCCAGCTGCTCCATTTGGATCAATCCCCACTATAAAGACACTCATCCTGGATCGGTCTTTATTCCCAGCAAGACTTAGACCCAAACCACTGCGACCTTTTTCCAGTTCAATCATATGCAGCTCACCGGTTAGGGTTCCATAACGGTCTCTGACATTTTCTACACACAACAACATCATTATCATAAAGAGTTAATTCACAGCCAAATGCTTTACTATAGAAGGCTGTTTAGGATAGCCTCAAAAGGGCATTATTTGTACCAAAATAATCCTTGGCAGTTAAAAAGCTAAATAGACTGGCCACCTGGGCATCAAGACTGGTTCCTAGAATACCCAAACTTTGAGGAATTCCTTCACACCCAGGATGCAGAGAATGCAGTGTCTGATTCATTGGTTTACCTGGGGCAATCATTCCCAAGAGGGATTCACATTAATACACTGTGATTAAAACAGAAATTTAACTAATCATGTGCAAGGGAGAAAAGAACATCCTGAGTATTCATCTTTACCAGTCAGTGGAAGCTTTTCTCCGACACGAAAATCCACACTGTGTGTCACATCATGTTGGGCAGTTGCTTGGCCCATGTCCAGAATAAAGGAAGTGGGTTTGCTTGCTACATAGAGCCATCAGGCCAGGACAAAGTGATGTACCTGACCTAGCTTTCAGGCACGAGTCCTAAGCAGATGAGACCATTCATATCTCCCATCCCACAGGTTCAAAACATAGACTTTATTCTTTAATTGGGGAAGGGAAAGCCAAATGTAGGTGCCCCAGGCCACAGGCCCAGTTGAGCCATCAGCCAGTAGCAACAGCAACTGCCAGGCATGTTGAGTGAGCCGTCTCAGAGGCCCAGTCCCAGGGAGCCCAGCCAACGAGAGTACCTTGATAAATTAATAATAAACTATCTTCTGAAGCCATTAAGTTTTGGTGTAGCTTGTGACATGACAATAGGTAACTGAAATATTTTCTCCTCAGAGTATGTTTTGGCTACCATGATGGATTAGCAACATACTCTAATTTCATTGAAAATAGACCGAGAATTGTAAAGTTTACAAATCATCTCAGAAAACATTACTGACTGAGGTCATGTATTTCTTAACTGAATCAATTTCATACACAGTGATTTCCTGAATCCTTTTAGAATCTAGCAACACAACTTTTACATTCTGTATTTCCTAAAAGCATCTGCCATAGCTTTCTTAAATGAAATAATTATATTTTTAAAATGAAACTTTTTAATCACTGACCCATTTATAACTTTTGGCTGAATTTTTAATATTTCCTTGTAAAACAGTTTATTTCCTTAGAAAACAAGAGACACCCAAGTGATCCTACTAACAGCTGCCTTTGAATGCTTCCTGTGGATCACGAATTGTGCTTAGCATTCCTCAGACAGTATCCATTTTAATGTCATCAACAAGGTAAGAACTGCATTTTAAAAAGAGGGAGAAATCACCAGGCTAAAACTTAAAGGTGGTTAAACAACTTACCAAATGCCCCAAGTTTTCATCTCGACCATTATATTACCTTACCATTCTAGTATAGAAAATACCAAAATTCAAGGCATAATATCAACAACCAGATTTTTACACTGAGGAATCTGAAGTCTAGAGAGGAGTGATGACTTTTTCAAGACCACAGGCTGCTGATCCAGTACTGGCTTCTGAGACTGCTCTGCCCTCCTTAATTCTCATACAAACGGCAAAGTGGGCTTTAACAGGAATGCAGACTTGAAGGAAAGGAGGAAAATGACTTCATGCCTCCAGAATGTGTGCAGTATTCAAGGAAAACAAACAGTTTTTTTTTTGGTTTTTTTTTACCACACAATATTTATAACTAACGCTGAAACATCCTTATTCATCCAGGGCATAAGCCTTGAGAAACGCAGAGGTATTTTAATACCTCTTTATAATCAAATGCATTACGAAAAGACAACTTACTCCAACTATAACCAAACTCATCCTCTTTGTCCACATCTTCTGAGATTTTGCTTGCCGATGACTGCGCACAATCACCGCTCATTTCTGCAAATGCCGATGGAGGGGGTGGCGGCACATTGCACAACAGAGCCTTTTCCGGCTCTGAGTCTGACTGACTGGGTGCCTGTGGGAACAAGAAGAATGCAGTGGGTATGTGCAGTCTCAGGAAGGAAAAAATTAAGGAAAAGAAATAGAGAATAATGTCAAAAACAAAAACAAAAAAAACTGGCTTTAAAATATCTCACATGTAAATAAGGAAAAAATATGTATATGGTAGACAGGATTCAGGTAAAGTTCAGAAAAACAAAGTGGTATGTTCAGAGCACAATTCATTAAACGGTTATTTGGTATTTTAAGGTGAAGATTATTCCATTTGAAGGCTTAAATAACTGAAGACGAAAAAAAAATTGTACAAACTTCCCCTCTTGGAAAAAAATTTTTTTTTCATTCACAACTTATAAATATGCAGGGGTCTGTGTAAGATTTTGGGGATCTACAAAAGTCTTCCAAGAAACTAGAAAAATAAATAACAAAGTTAATCTATCAATCAAAAAACTTCAAAGCTTGTTAGTGAGACTAATGCTTTTTTTTTATTGCTACCTGAATCCTCTCTTCAAATGATTTTCTCAACAAATCCATGAAAATGAGCATTACACATGCAGCTTCATCTACCGGGAGCCAGCTTGTTAGCATGGGAGCTCAGACTCAGATCTGAGAAGCTGGTTTTAAAGGACAATGCTATACTAACCCTTGCAAAGACAGCTCACAAGGTGAATGAGAAAATGAGAGAATACTTCATATAAACACCAAATGTGGTATACTTGTTGCCATATATGTTCTATTCCAAGAAAAATGGACTTGGTATCATCCAGTTCTTCTATTACAGATTACTGAACAGAATATTAGAGTTTGAAGGACCTTAAATCACTGAGTTCATTTTATTCATTTTGCAGATTAATACCTGAGGCCACGGGAAGTGAGATATTTTGTTCAAAAATTACATTGTGGTACTAGACTTCCTTTTGCTCAATTCTTAATCCAATCCAATGCACTTTCCTTTATGCCAGGGGTGTCCAAACTGCGGCCCGCGGGCCAACTGCAGCCCGCAATCCATTTTTAATTGGCCCGCAGCAAATTCCAAAAATATATTTAGTTTACTTAAATAAACCAGGTGAGGCAATACGTACTTCTCCTCAAGGGAGTGGCCCGACTGTGCATTTTACCTCATATGGCCCTTGGTAAAAAATGCTGAAAAATATTTGGACACCCCTGCTTTATACCATGTGTGTCCTCCAGTTTTCATAGTAAAACAGTACCTAATTCAACGGTCAGACATACCCAGCTAAAGTTCTAACCCTGGCATGACACTGTCCCGATGCCTTGAACATACATTTTCATATCCTTTATGTTACCTTTTTTCTACACAAATATCCCTCTGATATACTTTGTTTATGTGTATATCTAGAAAAAAGACTGTGATTAAAAAAACGAACCTCTTATAGAACACACTAAATGATAGGCATGCACAAACACTTAGGAATTATTAACTGGTGTCAAGAATCAGAATACCACAAAATATACCTGATACTAAAACTATATGGCACTGAATGTGATCTTTGATGATTCAAAAAGCACTGAAAGATTCTAAACTACCCAAATGATCATAATAAACATGAATTGCTATTTTTCGGGCAAAGCACAAGAAAGCTGATTGATAGGGACTTACGGGAGATTGATTTTCAAAGGTACAGGCTGTGGTGTATTAAAATGTTCGGTTTATACACCACTGTCCAAACAGACAAAAACTACTAGTGCAAACAACACTCTGATTATCTTCCCAAATGCTGTGCCACAAAACTCTCAAACTAACAATGTACAAATAAAAATAAACGACAACAACAACAACAAAACCCCTCATTTGATCCAATCAAGGTTAATTAAGCATACTAAGTTGGGGGGAATTTAGAATTTTTTTGATTAAAACAAACAAAAAAAATGCTTCTCTGTAACAATGGAAAATGTTAGCAAGCATGAATTAAGCCCATTTCATTCTTTAAAAAGGACGTCTAATTTAAACTTTCCATAATTTTAATAAATTTATGGATGCAAATTTCATAGATGTTACTTGCTGTGTAACTTTTCTGAGCTGTTATTTTCTTTAAAAACAAACAAACAAATCCTGCTTGTCTATAAAACTAGTACAAGCTGGTATTTACTAAAAGGACAATGAGGAGTTCAATTTCACTGCTCCTTGAAACCCCCATTCGCATTGGGGTCACATGAATTAGCTTATTGCTGACACTTCTTAAATCTGTTAATGGTAATATAACTCTTTACAAAGATTGTTTAGTTTTCATTGGCAAAATGCAAAGTGCACTTGAGATCACTCCATGCCATGTTTGCACACAAGTATAACGTACACATACAGCACACTGTAACACACCCACTTACTTATGAAAATTTCACGCTAAGACAAACCTTAAATGGTGTGGGAGCAAAAGGGTTAGTTGGGGAACAACGGAAGATAATTCTACTTGAATTCTGTAATTCCTATAGTAATAGAAAACATATTCCTTCAGATATAGCATCTTTGGTTATCCACGTTACAATAACATGAAAAATTCAATGAATATTCATAAAATGCATCCCTGAAAGAAACTGTTGACAGCTCTCTTCCTTTTCATGATCAAATTATAGCACAGTTCTTGTAAGTTTTTGTTTCAATTTTGGATTTATAATTTCATCAGAATATGAAAATATCCAAGTATAGATTTACAAGTGTTGAAACTGTTACATGTTTCTGATTACATGGATGCACTGTATGAATATGCAGGTACACAATTATTTGCAGATTGATTAACTCACAGGAGGGTTTTTAGGACCACCTTGTATAATTCTGAGAAGGATTTAAACCAATACAAGGTTTTGAAGTAATTATGTGTGACAGCAGCTCATACATTTAGCAACTAACACAAATTTAAATATCAGAAAATTCATCTCACACCAAAATAAAGAAAAGGCATGGACTCACAATTCTCCCTTACTCTTCAGAAGGGCCATCTAACTTCATCTATAAAAATTAATAGGCTCTGGCAAGAAAATGTGCTGAAGAAAGGATCTGCACGCCCACTCCACACACACAGTTTTGTTTTGTTTTCTCCCTGCCCTAATTTAGTAAGCAGTGAACTGGGACAAAGACACAGTAGTAACAAAGAACAAAACATTTGCAAAAGGCAATGGCAAGACAATGGGCATTATCCAACCTTGTCAGCGTTGAACTGCAGAGAATCAGCAAATGGGTTAGTGCTGCTGAAGTTGTACTTAGGGTAAAGGTTGTGCGGCAAGGAAGGCAAAGGGGATTTCTAAAAGGAAACATAAGAGGCGCTGAGCGCAAAGAAATGTATTCAAAACAACTCAGTTTTAAGAACAAAGTACTTACTGATTTAAATAACTGTGAAACTAGATCTATCAGGTCTGGTAATTAATAACAACATCTATTAGATCTCATTATATCTGGTAATTAACAACATCTATTAAACAATATGGAACTAAAGGTTTACTTCCAAGTGAACGGAATCTAAATCTGGTCCCAAACAACATAGGAAACCAGTCTGTCAAATGCATCCCAAATTTATTTTCACTGAATGTTCACTATCACAGACAGAGGCACATATACGTATTTTGCCCACTTTACATATTAATACATGGTCCACACATTTTAGTAAACATGCTTCAAAATTAAAACCACAAAAGTTTTTCTAATGTACACTTAAAACCAAATTATGCTTTTTTGTGAAACAAAAAAACAACAACAGTCTTATCTGTTCCAGAATGCAAATTAAACATTTGTCTGCTGGTTCGCTGGTAACCTTCATTAGTCCTTTATCTTGTTTCCCAGTAAGGAAAGTTGTCAAACTTTGACTAAATATTAAGGTTAAGATCAATAGTGTTTTTTAATTAAAAAATAAAATCAGTAAGTTTTAAAGAAATGAATCACTGTCCAGTGGTATTCTCTATTTCTGCCCACTTTCTGTGGAGGCAGGAACATTGATATATATATTTTTAAGTTTCCTATAAAAGTTCCCACATTACTGGGGAATTTATGAGGCTTTGGATAATACCTGAATTCCTGCCTTAGAGTGTTTCTCATAGGTTTTGTGGCTTGCCTGTGATATACTGAGCTAGTGCGATTGGATTTGGATATACTTATTAAAGGTAGATGACTGCCAGATAGAATTTACCATTTTCATAGTTTAAGGGGGTAAAAAAAAGAAAATTAATTTCCTTAGCTCAATAAATTCTTCTCCTTCTCTTCATACCCGCTTATCTTTCTTTTGTTGACTGTATCTTTCAGGGGAAATTGCAGACATTTAAAATTCATTTGGCTCCAATGAAATGTTTGTGTTACTTCTCTCTATAAAAAAAGCTCTACTGGCAAGCATCAAGAGTACGGAGAGGTTGTCATACGACACTACCCTGTATGGGAGAACACTCTGGAAAGACTCTCTCTTCACTCAGTATGCCTGTACTAACGCTTATGCCACATTACCCTTTCAATCTGCTCTTCTTGCAATGTTTTTCCTACAGAGGGAAGACGGGAAAAAGAAATGGGCACAATGACATTTCTGCTCATCTCAACTTTCATTCTGCTTTTTAGTTTAAAATGTCAACTGCTGCTTCACAAAAGAGAAGATCACAAATGCTAAGGAATGTGACCATTTATTAAGGTGGAAGAAATGACTAGGCAGAGATTAAAAACATATCCTACGCAAAATCCCTCAATGCTATGGAAGGTGGAGATTATGTCTAATTTTGATACATGGAATTTTTACATTTTGCCTTTCCTGTATATGTCTGTAGAATAATATAAAACAAAACCACAACAGCAAAAAAACAGAGTATTTAAAGAGAGCTCTAGTTTTTTGTTTTGCTTTTTTTTTTTTTTTTTTTTAATTTGCAGCTCTTATAGGATTAGAATTTGGCCCTGAGAGTAGAGTATGAAAGTACAGCATGAGCACAGTCGTAGATCACTCTATTATTAAGGAAAGATTTATAGAAACAGACTATATTTCTTATTAAAAAATCAATGACGAAACTTCTGTTTATAGTCCCAGAGGCTGATAAAAATAGAAATGTTATTAACTAAGCAGCAGCATAGGGAAGACAAAAACATTCTCTGGCCCATATCAATGGAGCCCACCCTTTACTATGGCAATGCAGTCAGACTGAATTCTATGAAGCTTCATACTGGTGAAATTATCAAGGCTAGTTCTGGGAAGTTCTGACACTTGAAAGTCTAAGAGCCAAAGAGACTAACTGGCTTTTTAGCCTATGTACAAGGTTTTCCTGAAGCTTTATTACATGCACAAATAAAACATTGACCATTAAGAGGCTCTTATGTATTTGTGATTTTTTTTCCCCTTTAGATTATGGGAGACTAGATTTCTTTCTATAGGGAAGTAAATCATGGAATAAAAAGTTTATCTCATTTTAAATGCAAAATGAATTCTAATTTCCAAAAGCAAAATATACATGTAGAGAAAGAAAAATAAATTTCCTCTACCTGTCACAGGCTCTCAGCTGGATCTCTGTAATAAACAAATTAACAAGAGAAAAGTATACCTGTTGATTTAAAGTTTATGTGACAGAGAGCCTTCATAAGGAAATACGAAGAAATGGTTAAACCTGAGTGGTTTTATACTAGGTTGGATGAAGAGTGGGTAGTCCTGGAAAACACGATAGGACAAAAGAATATGAGCCAAGTATAGTGAACTGAGGGGAATTCAGCAAAGCCTGTTCATTCAGATTCCTCTCAGCATCCCTCCATCTTTGGAGATAAGGATGCTCCTTTTCTACAAGTGTAGGGAGGGCTCTTCTCACATGAGGATCTGAAGACCTGCTTCAGGGGAGACAGGGAGATAGGAGTCCTTGCAGCACCTGTCTTTTCTCAAATCCCTTTAGCTTACAATATGCAATATGCCAGGGTGCCATATTTTGGGGTAGCGTGTTCTGAACCCTGTCACATATAACATGAGGACACATGTCATTCTAAGGAAGATTTATCCTAGAATAATTGCTATAAAACCAGGCATAATTATACCTCAGATAATAGGAATATTTTCCAGGTGCAGGAAAAAACATCTTACCAGCTCATTAGAAAATGTGACTGGCATGGAAAGAAATGTTTGTAGTTTAAGGTTTTAAAAAGTAATATTGAGAATCCCACCCAGCAGTTTATAGTATTGTCCTAAATGATATAAAAGTTGGAAATTAAAAATAAAACAAAACAAAAAAAGGAATAAAACACTCCCACACAAAAAATAGCTTCAACTTAAGTTAAACAGCCATTTACCGACATTATCATGCTGCGCCTATGTTTAACACAACAAATGGAAACAAATGTAGAAAAATTTATAGTTATTTAAACAAACTGGATAGCATTTGAAAAGAATGCAGTATGAGGCAGCCCTACCATTTGGCAGATTTTCTCCTCTGAATAATTATTACCTAACAATAAACAACTGAATGATTAAAAACTGCAGATGTGAATGAAGATAACTGCTTGCAGGAAGAACTACTAAATTCATTTCTTACAGTAAACCCAGAGCAGAGCTACACCTGTCTTGACAACAAAAGGAAGGCCCAATAGGATAAATCTAGTCACTTTTATTCCATGGCATACAATATTGACAAGTTACTTTTACTGAGCTCATCTACAGAACTGTTGGCTACTTTCTTTCCATCATTTGGGCATCGATATCTAAATTTTAAAAATTAAAATTAAATGTATTTTAAGTAGAAAATTACATATTGCAAGGTTTAGGTATTCTTTGACCTTCCCTCACATATGTTGCCACTTTCCCTTTAAAGACAACCAACCCTCAATGCTAATAAGCAGGTATTTCAAACAGAATCAGTATGTTAGGAGTGAGTGAACCTCTCTATAAGCTTCAGGACATCTCGGAAATTCCTGGAATGGTATCAAACTTTTCAGAGAATGCATATATTTCTGAAGAACTTTCAAAGGGGTATGTGGCCCAAATATATTTAAGAACTGCTGCACATTTAAAAAAAATGATCTATCTATCTATCTATGTATCTATCTATGTATCTATCTATGTATCTATCTATCTATCTATAAAATGTATTTATTTATTTACTAAGCAATAAAGAAGGTATAGAAAAAAAAGTTTAAAACTCTTGGCATGATTCTCATGCTCAGCAACATTAGGGCATACTTGTATCAAACACACAAAGCCTCATGTAGTATCTTCTCCATCCAAAACGTCCCCTAATTGCATACATACTTTCTGAAATATTTTTAAAGCCATTTTCCTTGTGATAACTGATGATAAGTTGGGTTAGTAGGTTGCTGTCCACCAGGGACTAATCAGCATCTGGGGCCGGGAAACAGCACTTACAAAATCACTGGTATAGAAGTATATAGCTGAAACCAAATCCATTGTGAGAAATTTAACGTTCAGTGGGACAAATACATTAAAGGTCATTCACAAGTGATCATGGGATTGCATGAAGCTTTCTAGAGAGCTGGAAAAGCTTTCTAGAGAATTTATAAAGAAAATGGAATCTGGCTTCTAAGGGACTCCACTAGAGGTCAATCTGAAAGGCTACACAACACTCCTCTTAACTTACACACTTTGTGACTGTAATGAACATTAAGAAGGGATTTCCAGGACAACTCAATTAAACAACAACAACAAAACAAACCAAAAAACAAACTTTTAACAGATCTCCTGAAATTCCAATACTTGAGCTCTTGCTCCTAGAGACAACTTGGCCCTGGAGACATCAGACTCCGAATTGGACACTGTATGATGCCTACCTTGCCCTCTGTGTTCGCTTACCCTTGGTCTGTTTATAATGCTCTGTACCATAAAGACTACAGGGTTGCCTGCTCTCCGAATGGCTTCCACAGCTTGTTCATGGCTTGCATCTCTGAGGTCCATTCCATCCACCTGCAATGGAAGGCCTCAGCTTAACATTTCAAGAATCTATAGAACAACAGAACAATTTGTGGATCTGCAGTTCTGAGGCTCCTGGAAAATGTTTCAGAATCACAAATAAGGCTACTTGTGAGGCTCCACAACTTTTAATCTGTCCAGCAGATGTGGGGTCCCTTATTGTGGACACAGATGTCTGTCTCCAATAATGGCTGAAATAATAATTAATTAGAACGAAGAGTCTGCCTTTGCTTTCCTTACGCTGCTCAGTTGTTCCTTTAATAAGTCAGCATTATTAAAGAAATAATATAAGGGAACTGCCTAGTAGCACTGTCTTCATCATGACAATCACTGTACAATTGTTTTTCCAATTCACTACAGAGTGACTTAGGAAGTGGGTGGGTGATGTTTTGTGTATTTCTCTCTAGACAGGAAAGCATGAAGTTAAAAACAAAATTCTGACATTCAGAAATATCAGGTTATGGTAAGGTTAGTTTTGCAAAAGACTCTTTGGAGTAGACATGACAGGAGCTGCAAGTCAAGAAATTATGTTCATTTGTTAGTAATTTTTATACAACTAGTTTAGAAATGAAAGTTATTTTGTAACCTTTTATCGACCATGGCTTGCCTGGGTGATGATTAGCTCAGTTTATGCACTATATGAATAGGAAGGAAAATAGTTTTAAAGGCCAAATGCTAATCCTGTCAGAAAACCATAGGATACTATTATTTCCAATTATCACAATATGGCATATACAACAAAATAGCAAAATTAGAGTGGAAACAATTCTGGAAAAGAAAATTATTAGATCTCTGCATAGAACACTATAACCCTTTAAAAGAATTATATATACATTTAATTGAAAAACCTCCCTCAGGTTGATACTTAGATGAAGTAAGAACATCTCTTTCAGTGCACATTAAAAAAGGCTTCTAACTTTTTGTAGAATAAAAGTTAGTATTCATGTTTACTATATATTCCATTAGTAGGTAATTTTAATAGAACATTAAATATCTTTGCTCGAGTCCAAAGGACTATATACTCTGAATGAAATCATTTGCAAGTCTCTACTCATCTAGTCTACAGACATTTTCAGAAGCTCTTAGCAGAGACATGCTTTAGAATCCACAGGATTAGAGGTCTAAGGCTTTTATATTTATGAGAAAAACCCCTGCACATAATAGCACTCAACAAAACACTGCTAAACAGCAAACAATATTTTACAACACACACAAAAAAATCTTTTTAAATTTGAAAAGGATGTTTTAACATTCTTAATACATTTACACATTTTGGAGCAAACTATAATCAATCCTTTCTAGAAATAGTTATAAAGATTTCTTACTTTCTTTACCTAGGTCAAAGGTATTTTAATAGTGAAGTATCCATAAAACAAAATTCCTTGTGGTAATCTAAAAATGCAAACTTTAGGTAGTATTCTAACTAAAAAATTGTACTTTAAAAAGGGGTTGAGATTTCATCTAAAGAAAGATAACAATGTAGGAAGAGAGAAAAAAACCCATCATTCTTCCTTATAAATGGTCAGAGAAAAAAATACACAGTTCTTGGTTTCTCTGAAATCTAAATCTTCTTCCTTCTTCAGCTCTCAGTAAAAATCAATCAGTAAAGGAATAAGTAAATAGATCCCCAAAATGCTTATTTTACAATTGTGGTTAAGTTAAAGCCTTCTTGTACACAATTAAGGCTTTTTAATGTGCAAGTTATATGGATTTAGAAAATGAGAGACAATCACTTGTGTAAAGTGAATATAATGGTCATTATAGTAATAAAGCCATTGGTTTCCATTTGGAAGTTGTCTATTTTGGTCTACTCTATAAATCCTGACAATTCAGAAAATCTGGGTCAGGTACCCCTTCCTCTACCCTCTTAACTGAAACTATGTTGATTCTGATCAAATAATTTATGACACTGCTCTGAAGTGACTCAATTACTTGTCAAGTCTGTGCAACTTGACAGGCAGACATGGTTCCTTGTTTACTGTGGGATGCCCAGAGCCTGTGATAGCACCTGGAATGCAACAGCTGTTCCAGGAATATTTGCTAAGTAAATGAGTCAGTGCCTCATGAGAGAAGTCTATTTAATATATTAAACTTTGATGTGAATTAAGGAATTAGGTACAATTTGACCAAATGCTTCTCACGTATATAACAAAATACATATATGTGTGTATACATATGCATGTGTGTACACACACACACACACACACACACACACACCCTCAGTGATGAATGGGCACGCCAGTGAGAAGGAGGAAAATCTGAGCTGGGAGTGGGGGCATTTGTATAAAAAGTAATCAGGGTCTTACCATAAAAGGTGTTACAAAAAGACTCACTTGGAAAAAATCTCATTCAAAAAAGCTTACGATGAAATGATACTGATAAAGTATTTCTTGAAATAAAATCTCATTACAGAACTTAATTATGATGTATGTATTTTACATGTATACATATTTTTAAAGAATTCAATTATTTCCCTGAGAACTTGGCTTTGTTTTTTTAACCAGAGTTTAATTATTTTATCTCAGGGTCAATGGTTTTAAAAATGGTTGGTTATACCTTCAAACATCAGTCTCTAGCAATATCAAGATATGTAATCGGTCACCATATATCAAAGAGAACAATTATGGATGAATAGAAACAAATAAGAAAGAAATGCTTTAACCACAAACACATTTTACGCTAATGCTGGGTTGGGTAACCAGTGTAAAGTTGATGATTCCCTTGGTAAAGTTTATGGGACAGGTGAAGAATTTTAGCACATAAAGCTCACTGGAGGGTACCTCTACTATTCTATCTCCAGGTTTCAAGGTTCCATTTTTGCCAGCTGGGCTATCTTCAAGAACATGTTTGATGAAAATGCCCCTCATCACTTCACCATTGCTTAGACGACTGCCCATCCCTCGTCCACCAACAATGCTGATGCCCAGGGATTTGCTTGGTTCTCTCCAAAGTTCAACCCTATAAAAAAATAAACAAAATGTTAAACTCATATACGAAAACATAAGGGAAAAGCTCATGACACTGGATTTGGTAATCATTTTTTAGATATGACACCAAAAGCACAGACAATAACCACAAAATAACCAAACTGAACTTCAACAAAATTAAAAACTTTTATTCATTAAAAGATACTATCAGTAGAGTAAAATGATAATCCACAGAATGGGACAAAATATTTGCAAATTACATATATGATAAGGGATTAGTATCTGGAATATAGAGAGAACCCCTAAAACTCAACCACAAAAAATAACCCATTTTAAAAAGGGCAAAGGAGTTGAATAGACATTTTTCTAAAGAAGATACACAAATGGCCCATAAGCGCAGGAAAAGGATAATACCACTAATCATTGGGGAACTACAAATCAAAACCATAATGAGATATCACGCCCACTAGGATAGCACTATCAAAAAAATAAAATAAAATACAACAGAAAATAAGTGGTGGCAAGGAGACATTAGAGAAACTGTGAAGTATGAGCCCTTGTGCACTGTTGACAGCAATCTAAAATGCAGCCGCTATGGAAAAAAGTACAGGAGTTCCTCAAAAAATTAAAAATAGAATTACCATATGATCCACCAATTCCATTTCTGGGTATAGACCCAAAAGAATTCAAAGTATGGTCTTGAAGAGATGTTAATATTTGCACTGTCATATTCATATAAATATTATTCACAATAACCAAAAGCTAGAAGCAACCAAGTGTCCATCTGCAGATAAAGGAATATTATGGAATATCATTCAGCCTTAAAAAGGAACATTATGCTAAGTGACATAAGCCAGGCAAGTGAAATAAAGGACAAACACTATATGATTCCACCTACACGATGTACCTGGAATAGTCATATTCATAGAGACAGAAAGTAGAATGGTGGTTGCTAGAAGATAGGGAAGAGGATGGTTAAATGTGAACGGACTTAATGTCACTGATCTGCACACTTAAAATTGGTTCCAATGGTTAAAAAAAATATTTTTAAATTTAATGGAATAAAATATCTTTATGTATGTTAATTTTTGCAAATACTATTTGCTGAATTTATTAAAGTTTTATCAGTAGTAAAAGAAGATCGTTTTAAACACTTTTCCGATGATATGTTTTATAAGGTCTGATAATACTGATGTATTTCTGAAGCTGATTTGTTAAAAGTAAATAATGGACTCACCCTTCTGGCCGAGGCACAGACCAGTCTAAAAGTACCATTTTTCAGGAACTCTAATAGTGCAGATATTAAGTAATCAAGTTCAGCTACCCTTGAACTGACAGTTCTCAGCTTAGCAACACAATCGAGAGAAAGAACATCCCTGCCCATGCCATGCCAGAAGATTATGTCTGTAGGACTCTGTCTTCCCAAGGTGGAGCTGGAAACTAACAGTTGGGGCATAAAGGGCAGTGGCTGACAAGATCCTACATGATCTGATCCCACCACCATCTCCAGAAAAGCTTCTTCCATGGCTCTCCACTTTCCTCTCTCCACTCCAGCAACCACATCGTCTTCGTACTGTTTCTAAATTTCAACAGACATGTTCTCCTGCCTGGGGGCCTTGCACTTGCTCCTGCTTCTGTTTTAAATGCAATTCTTCTACCCACATAAGAAAGCCATGAATTCATATCCAGTAACTGCAAATAGTTGTAAGAGCTACGAATGAATTGAAAGTACCTGCCCTGTGAGAAGGTTGGGACAGTCATATAAAAATAAGGTGATGGACGGTGAGGTGTTTGGCTAAGACGAGTGAGCAGCTCAGGGTCTCAGAAGGAAACAGAGACACCAAGCAGAGAGCTCTAAGATACAATAGTGAGTCTGCAATCTGCTCCATGTTGAAGGAAGGAGGACCGTGGAGGACATCAAACAGGAGAAAAGAGTATGGTCCAAACATGTCCTCAACCTTGACTTTACAGGTGCTTCCAGCAGAGAGGAAAGGTACGGACTCCTGTGAAATGAGGAAGGTCCCAGTAAGAAAATGCTGTGGGTAAAAGCAGCACCTCACAGCTAGATTGAGAAGACAGGCAACTGGTCAGATAAAGTCAGATGATGAGACACATCTTTTCTTTGGGGAGCACGTTTTTCTTTATTAGAAATCTATAATCCTAGGGACTCTACCTGTGTAGTTTAAAAGGATCGCACCATGATCTCTGATCTCATAAAATTTGTGTAAATAGTTTAAACTACTTAAAATCCTATTTATCATTTTCTTTCACTCAAGGAATTCTGTGAAAGACAAAAACCAACAGCCTTTCTTGTTTCTTACAGCAGTTCCTCGGGTAAAATGGCAAAGTAAAGAAGTTAGTAAAGCTAGTCATTGTATTTAATATTTAAGAATCAGGACTACATGGGTGGGACTCCTTATCTCTTCTCTTAAAAAGGAAGAAATAAAATAAAATAAGAATGAAATGTCTCCTAGGGTTCTTTGTGGTCAGTGTAAATTAAAAAGTGATTCAAAACACTAATTCAAAAGATATACACATCCTTATACTCACTGAAGCATTATTTACAATAGCCAAGATATGGAAGCAACCTAAGTGTCCATCGATAGACAACTGAATAAAGAAAATGTGGTACATACATGCAATGGAACATTTAATATTCCATAGGAATATTACTCGGCCATAAAAAACAATGAAATATTATAATTTGCGACAACATGGATGGACCTAGAGAGTATTATTTTGAGTTAAATAAGTCAGACAGAGAAAGACAAATACTGTGTGATCTCACTTATATGTGGAATCTAAAGAACAAACTAAATGCGCAAACAAAACAGAAACAGACTCATAGATACAGAGAACAAACTGACGATTGCTAGATGGATGAAGGGTGGGGCTGGGTGAAAAAGTGAAGGGATTAAAAAGTAAAAATTGGTAGTTATAAAATAGTCATGGGGATGTAAAGTATAGCATAAGGAATACAGTCAATAATATTGTAATAATTATATATGGCGTCAGGTGGGTGCAACAGTTATTTGGGGGATCACTTAATAAATGATATAAATGTAAGTTACCATTATGTAAGAGAATTCATTCTTGTTTTATTTCTTCCTTTTTAGGAGAAGAGATAAGGAGTCCCACCCATGTATTCCGGATTCTTAAATATTAAATACAATGACTAGCTTTACTAACTTCTTTACTGAAACTAATAAAATATTGAATGGCCACTGTAATTGAAATATAAAAGAAAAATTGAAAAAAAGAAAGTCATATGAAGGAAAAAGGAAATAAAGTGATTCTTTTAATTTCTTTACTAATAAAAATAAAAGCAGCAGCAAACACTTATTATGGTCTTCTCATGTGCTCAGCATTATTCCCTGAGTCCCACTGACTCCCATCTAATTCTCATATCATTTCTATGAAGTGGATACTATTACTAGCCCCATTTTACAAAGAAGGGAAGAGGCGCCGAGAGATTAAACAACCTTTGGATAATAGTACCATATGCTCACACAGGGTTTGGCACAGATAGCAAAGTGTTTTCAAATATACTCCCTAGAAGAAAGGCTGTAACTGCTTAAAACTTTGGAGAAGATAACCAAAGACAGACGGCCAAAATGATCCCAGTGCTGAGGAATCAGACTCATTATTCACTGAATAGAACACAGCAAACATTATGTGGAAAGAAGAAGACCTACAAAAGAAAAATTTCATAGAACATATTCGGAGTCAGTTTAACGCAGAAACGGCAGCCTTTCTTGAGACCAATTTATAGGTTTAAAAAGAACGCAATTCAGAAAAGCTAAAGTAAAACAGAGCTCTGAGGCCAGGCTGCCTGAGCTCTGAACAGAGTCCTGGGTTCAAGTCCTGCGCTTTTGCTACTTAACTGTGTGACCCTCTGCAACTTATTTAATCTCTTGCTTTCCTCATCTTCGAAATGAAGCCAATAAAATCTCTACGCCTGAGAGATGGCTGTGATGATTAAAGCTAATGAATACATGTAAAGTGAAAAACAAAGCTCTGGGATATAGTAAACAACCGATAAATCTTTTATTACTCTTATTTTGATTATTATGATTACTAAAGTAATGTGATTAAGGAAGATATAAAATTCAATCCATATGACAAATGAACAAATTTGAATCCTACCTCTTCAATCCTGTTACACCTTTACATTGTTTATTAAGACAAGGTACCATTTTCTACCCATCAGATGGACAAAAAACTTTTTTTAAAAAATGATCATATGATGGGGCAATAAGGATGTAGCAGGAAAGGGAATGCTCATATTATGGAAAAAGAAGGAAAAAATGGCATATGCACTTTATGAAGCAAGTTAACAATTTCTAATAAAGTAAATCATACATTTGAATCTATAAGCCAGCAGTTCCAATTCTGGGTATATACCCAAATTCTCATATGTAAGTAAGGAAATGAATATATTTACTGCACAGAATTATTATAATAGTGAATAACTGTTAGCTGTTCAACATCAATCTGGGAATAAACTATGGTATATTCATATACTGAAATGCACTGCAACAACTAAATTGAATGAATTAGATCTTTAAGTATCAACATGATAGATCTCCTAAACATTGGATTGAGAGAAAAGTAAGTAAGCTGGAAAATGATACATACAGTTTGATGCTAACTCTGTAAATGAAGGTCACAGTGCAAAATAAGAGTAACACAGCTTATTTACAATTTTAAAATTTACACTTTGCTAAAATTTCCATACAAACAAAAATTTTTTGACTGTAAGAATGAATGCCCAAAGTTATAAAGCATATTCATAACACTTGCCCCGGTTATTTTGGTAAGCTTTCTCATAATATATTCTGTGAGCATAATGCTCCATGAACTTTGCCCCAGAAGTCCCTTAGTACTTCTTTTTCTTTATTTAATTCAAGTTTATTGGGGTGATAATTATTAGTAAAGTTACATAGATTTCAGGTGTACAATTCTGTAATAGAAGAGTGCAGAGCACCTTCTTTAAGACTTATGGAAGCTCCAGACATATTCTCTCTATAAGGCAGTTAACCACTTTTAGAGACATCTCTTAGGGTGATATGAGTTAAAATTTAGGATAAAAATGTAAAAATCATCCAGTCCATAAATTACACTTAATTCTTTCTTATAAGACAACTGCATAATGATTCGTGTGTGCAATACTTTCTATTTGCTTAGCTGTTAGTGATGATAACTGACAATGCTCACTCACCAACTGAATGCTCACTCTGTACCAGGCACTATGCTCAGAATTTCACATGCATTTTCACACTGAATTCTCCCCAAAATTTAAAAGGTTCTATTATTAATCCTATTTTAAAGATGAAGTAACTGAGACCTAGCAAAGATTAACCAACTTGTCTTAGCAAAGTGTCCAAGTTAGAATTCAAATAGGGCTCTTGTTGACTCCAAACAGTGCCTTTTAAACTATTTCTGGCCAAACTGTTTTTTTTCCTGTGATGACTATTCTCCAACAAAATTCAAGTTTATCACTATGGTTACCAACTACAAACTAGTTTCATCAAATTTACTTTTGCCTCCATCCTCAAAAAAATCAGAAACTTAACCTTTTTATATCTCTGCCCTAGATCTAGCACTTATATTCTGTTCTGAATATGGGAGATAATGTGGAGAGATTTTGATTTCTTTAAGCAGGCTAAACAGCTTTTTTAAAGAATTCAAATTAAAGTTATTTTATTTACTTATTTTGCTTAATTTTGATTTAGTTCAGTAATTTAAAAAAATGTTTATTAAATGTATCGTGGTAACCTTGTTTAGTAAAATTATATAGGTCTCAAGTGTACAATTCTATAATCCATCATCTATGTATTGCATTATGTGTTCTCCACCCAGAGTCAGTTCTCCTTGCATCACCATATATTGGATCCCACTCCCCTTCCTTTTAGATGGCTGGAAACACGTACTGTTTTTTTGTGAAAGCAACATAACAACTTTTCTATACTTTGAATAACTCAACCTAAAAAATGTTTAAATGTGATGGCTGCCACCTCAAGTTCATTTGTGAGCAAGGAAAATCATCAAACTGTATTATAATGCTAACGAGTAGAAACTGTTCTCTCTTGAGCATTTTATTTATTCGCTGTAGAATAAATATTAAATGTTTACTAAGTGCAAGGCACAACTACGATGGTCACCTTTAGATCTGTTTAGAGGGAATGCCCAATGATTACTTACATTTTACACTTAATACAAAATATCTTCTAGTTTTCTTTATTTTGTGGGTCTCTAATATTGCCTCCCTAAGTACATTACAGATTCCTAGAAGGGAGGATTTATGTCTTATACTTCCCTGTTGTTTACAAAATCATCTCCTTCTTCTCGGGGTCCATAATCAGGACTCAATAAATATCTATTAAACTGAATTTGATTTTACTTAACATAAACACAGAAGTATACTTTAATGATGTATAGTGATATATCTGAGCATATTTAGGAAAATCATCTTTTCTATTACATATGAGATTAGTTCTAACAGAGCATGGATTAGAATAACTGCAGTCTGTGATAACAAGATGCTTACTAATGTGCATGCACACACACATATATGCGTTTTGAATATATATGTTTGAATATATAGTGTCTACAAATTCCAGAGAAATTTAAATTAATTATTTGATTGTTTACCTAAGATCAAACTCCACAGAAAATAGTACCCATTCCAACTACCTATGCATAATTTCCTCTAGTTAATTTTATTTAGTCCCTACTATATGCCAAATCCTTGTACACATGTTAGTTTTAACCCTGTATGATACATATTATCCTTTCCACTACATACACATGAAGAAATGGAGGGTAAGGGAATATTAAACAACTTGCCCAATGTCACAGTTGCATGCTGGAACCCAGTATTTGAAACCAGTACCTCCTTATCTTTAAACACTGAGGAGGCAGAAGACCTAAACAGTCCTTACCGCCTGGGCTGATTCCAGTTGCTGTAGGCTGCATTCTGAAGTTCACTTTCTTCTCCCTCCCCTTCTTCTCGCTCTGGTAATTCTGGAATGTCTCTGTAAAAGAGTTATACAGTGAGAACCCCAACATCCTAGTAAAACCATGGAAAACTGTCTGATGTATACTTTATTACTGGGTTGGCTAAAAAGGCAGAACTGCTTGCTATTATCACCAGACTTGGCCAATAAATACATAACATTGTACATTAAGGGGAAAAGAACACCTGATCAAATAAAATAAAAACCTTACATCAGTCATTCTACCATAACTTAGTCTGAAGACGCAACTAAACAATAAGAGTCCTGTCTAGTCTCTTTTCTGATGAAACATGAGAGGATATAGGAATGAAATGAGAAGGGGATAAGTAGCAGAATTTTAAAGAAAAACTAGTCCACAAGTATTTCTTAAATACCTACCATGCACAAGAAGGTAGAAGCACCATGTGTGTTATAAGCTTGCGCAGCCCTGATTGATCTGTGCCCTAAAAGCACTTATCATTAGGTATATGCCAGGAGTTTATCATCTCTGCTCCCTAAGGATGGAGCAACGCTTTCCTGACAACTTATGAAGAAAGATGGAAATACTTGTGATCCAGCGTCAGCTCATTTGGAGGGGCCAGACACAGAACACCCCTCACAGGAAGCAGTTTACAATGTACCTCTGTTCAAGGTCCCTTACAATGTCTGTAGGAGTTCCGATTTTGCCAAATGTCAGGCATGTAATAAAATGTGTCCAGTCAAGTAACACGTAAGGGCAATAGAGGATGGTTAAATCAATTATGGGGAGTCCTTATGCTATTAGTAAAAACTGGATTTAAGAAAAATGTTCACACATTCATTTAAAGTAGAGAAGACTATAAAAATTCTGATTCAAAAATGATTTTCAGTTTATTTTTATAGAAAGTGAAAAATCTAAAGAAAGTACATGCTCAAATTTTATCCATTCTCCATTGACAGAAATACTGAACTCTGTCAAATTAGACAATCTTTAGACTTTGAGATCAGAAGTCATTAATCCAAGACTCCATCTCTGTTGAAATGTGTTTCACAACATTTCTGGCAAGTAAAAGTCCAAGCTTTCTTTGAACATCTCATTCTTTCTCTGATCTGAATGTTACGTTTTTAAAACATTTTTATTAATTTATTTCAGTGACACTGGTTAATTAATAAAATTATATAGGTTTCAAGTATATAATGCTATAATACATCAACTTTATAATGCATTGTGTGTTCACAATTCAAAGTCAAATCTCCTTCCATCACCATATATTTGAATCCCTTTATCCTTTTCCACCTTCCCCTCATTCCCCTTTCTCTCTGGTAATCACCATACTGTTGTCTGTCTATGAGTTTTTGTTTGTTTGTCTTGTTTGTTTGATTGTTGCTTTCAGTTTTATATCCCACATGTGAGTGAAATCATGGTGGCACATATATACAATGGGATACTAATTGGCCATAAGAAAAGGTTAAATACTACCATTTGTGACAACATGTATGGATCTTGAGAATATCATCCTAAGTGAAATAAGTCAAATAGAAAGTCATGAATGTTACAAATTTGTGTTCGACTGTTAAAAGGAAATCTACCTGCCTATAGGTCCTGCCCATTGGCTGTGTGTCTGAATTCCCCTCCTGTGCAAGGTTGTGCAAGAGGCTGGGGTTCTGAGATCCGTGGCCTGACAGTGGGACGGGACTGCTGGGAACAGAGTCACAAAAGGGGGGATTTAAAAAAAGATGTTAAGAAGCTGACTGAGAACAAGACAGTCTGAGTGAAGCTGTTATCTGGAAGATATGAGGAGGAAATGTGAAGACTAGTCCTAACCCTCTGGAAATACAACTGGAGAGACTATGATAGAAAAAGCAGGTATGGCAGACAGACAAGAACAGTTAAATAAGCCCTGAAATATTCAGTGACAGCCATGGGTGTGGGGGAGGTTCTCACCCCTGTGAGCTATTCAGAAACACTCTCAGACATAGTGCATCATATGCTCATGCCTCTTTAGCTACAAGACCTATATCCTGAATCCTTTGATACAAAAGCACCACTCTCTTCAAGTGATTCTCTAATATTGAATCCTTCCACTAACCCAGATATGCTCTTATAAATGTGCTTATTATTCTTTATCCATCTTAGAGTGTGGTTTATGGGACTCAAGTGTCATGTGTTCCAAAGAGCAGAATGGACCGATTCTCTTCCTCCTGTACTCACCCAGCCAAAAATGAATTGACGTCTTTGCATCCATGTTTGTTAAATACCAATGAAATTTCTGTCAACTATAATGACTTCCTTTTCATCTGCATTTAAGTGCCAGAAATTGGCACAAGGTCACATAGTAAAGTAGAAGTGAGATTTTAATTGAGGCCATTTTACTACAAAACCTGAGCTCTTAACCTCCATGCTATGCTACCCATATTTTTATCCTGGGCTTGTGCAATTCTTTCTTTGGATCCAGTGGTTAAAAAACAAGGAGTCTGACTGCTTACATTCTGATCTCGGCTCTGTTAGTTATTAACTATGGAACTTGGACGAGTTCCTTAACCTCTCTCAGTGCAGATTCCTCCTCTGCAAAATATAGATCATTTTGTTTTGAGCACCTTTATAGTAATAGCAAATATACTTTTTCTGCCGTGAAGCCACTAGTCACAACACAGCCAAGGTCATTCTCCTTTCCATGTTGGGGGAGTAGCAGGGCACAGTGCTAAAAGTGGCTCTTTCTCTCTAATACATCGTGAGTGTATTTAAGGCCTTAGAGCTTAAAACAAATATGGCATTACCTTGGCATATTCTTTAATTAAGCCATTTGAAATGATATTTCAGAGGGCTATTGAAACAACTGCTTTTACCATTCTGACAGAAAGCACCAGGAAACTATAACCAATTAATGTGATTAACCCTGAGATGGATATTCTAGAGTGGAGTGTGCTTGAGCTTTGTACAGGGTGAATACTTCTTTTCCCATAAAATTCACGAGAGCCCAAGGGCCACAACACTTCTTTCCTTTACTAAACACATAACATACCTTTCCCTTCCTTGACACTTTCTGTATTACTGTGGTCATGTGCAATTTGCAGAGGAAACAATAATGGCATATTGTGATGTCTATTGAGTCAGTGGACACCGAAGTGTTTTGGGATGTTCTGACATTCTCTGAGGAATGGTAGAACTCTTCTGAGAAGACCTCATAATGTTTGCAGACCCATTTCTGCTCTGCAGCATGCTCAAAGAGAAATCTGGTACTCAGCTGCCAACGCAACTGAAAAAAACAGGTCCACAGCTAAGAATGTAAAATGGTACACTATTCGTGGAAAGCAATTTAACATTATTTCTCTCCCTGTGTTGAACTCAGTCAGTACCAGCACCAAAACCAGGTTCCTGCTTTTCCTAAGGAAAGAAATAAAACAGCGGAAAAAAACCCCCACCATTTTCCTGTATTATTTAAAGGTTCTTAATACATTGTGTATCAAGAGCCTTTAAAAAAGCCATACACTGTTTCCTAACATGCATATATACCAAGATGTTCAGCTCAACATTCTTTAAAAGAGTAAAAAATAACCATTAAAAATGTTTCTCAGTCTGAATGTATGCTAAAAAAGAAATAAAATTTCTGAAGATGTTTGAAAATACTCACAAGAGAAGAAAAAGCATGATGAAATACTATACAAATTGCAGGTACCAGGGAATTCATGAAATAATACTCAGACCTGAGGTGAATTCTCCAAACCCAGTATGTTAAAAGTGCTATATTTAGTGGTATAAAGATAATTTTAGTTTCTTGATTTGAACTTTCATATATTTTCCAAATTTTCCACACTATATAATAATTACTTAAATAAGAAAAGGGGATAATATTTTTCTAATGTTGAAAGAGAGAAAGGAATTCAATTTTTCACTGCAAGTCCTTCTGACTTTGAATTCAAAACTATTTTATAACCTGCTGTATCATTCATTCACTGTAGTAGATTTACTATTTCATTTACCTGCCAGTGTATGAAGAAAAAATATCCAGTGCCATAATTCCTCCAGATTGTTGTCCCAAGTTTATTCTGAACTCTTCCAAATGTTCCGCAGGCACATATGTAATTCTGGAACAGAACATAATCCATGAAGGCAAAAGGAAGTAAAGTTTTGGCTCATTGTTAGGAAAAGCTTCCAAAATATAGGAATAAAATTATATTGTCTCTTCATCCCTACTTTTTCACACACCTCCTTTAATCAGTTTAATCTGCATAAAATCCAAACTTCAAAACAATAAAGAATCCTATAAGTAAGAATAACAACAGAAATTAAAATTTAAAATGCTGCTGATAAATTATGTGTTTACCAATAATCATATGGGGGTGGAAAAGGGCATTATTAATATTTTCATATGAGAAGACTAAAACAACTTTTTGAATTGAGAAAGATCTATAAATCCCTCGGAAAATAACTATCAGTAATGACATTAATTTTATCCAAAGATTCTTAGTTTCCTTGGCAGAAACAAATAATGTGTATGCTATAAAAACACTGGGTATCATAAATAACTTTACATTTTTCCATAATGCATAATCAATTATGGATATTAACAATCATTACTAATAATTATATATTAGCTCTGTTAAGTTATGAACTCTCATGTCTGAAAGTCAAGTCATTATAAGTTTATGGAAAGTCTCTCTTACTAATTCGTGGCAACTTCTCATAAGTTCATTTTAGTTTCATAGAAAAGCCTATTATTTACACTTGAATGGTTATTTACTAATTTCACAAGTACCGGCTGAATGCCTGTAATATGAAGGCACTGAGTTAGATGCTGACTACAATTGTAAGGTGCAGAAAAGGACATTGGAAAATTCAGGTTCATTGTTGTCCTATAAAGCTTTATAGTTGATACACTTGTTTAGTAGGTTGTCCCAAGATCCTCAAATTAACGAATAGCAAGGCAAAAGAAACACTGTATTTGAAGCCTGTTCAGCATGTTTGTATAACTAAAAAAAAAAAAGGATATATAAAAATACACAATGTAAAAACCATGAATACTATTAAAACAAGCATCCGTAACTTATCCATGAACATAAATATTAAAATCTTAGCAGTGGAGTACAAGGATAAAAGGATTGCCTTTTATGTTATAATAAAATAGGAACTATACCAATGTCATAATTTATTGAGTGAGGAGGACATATAATTTCAGATATATTGGTTATTCCATAAAAAGCATTCACTCTGTGAGGTCACTTAGATTTGGAGTCAGAAGACACAGTTCTGTTGTTCATCAGGAATGTGACGGGAGTGTAAATCTCACAGCTGAACTGTCATCTACTCAGTCACAAAAAGGACGTCACTTTTTATGAGGCAATTGTAAGCTGAGATGCATAACACAAACGTAAGGCAGTGTTCTAAACGGCATCAGCTAGCCTTGTCACACGTGATTCACATGGCAAAATCAGTGGACCCTTGGGATCTCTTCTTCATGACACTTTTTCCTCGAGGACCAACAAATGATGCAGAAAGCACAGTTCAGTGGATTTAGGACCAGGCTGGGTAAGAGAGTTGCATTCTAAGTCTGACTCTACTTCATGTATTTATCTATAAAAATACCTGCACTATGGTATTAAAAATATATTCAATAGTAAATTTACATTTATCCTTTCAAAAATCATCAGTCAAAAAGATATAACACATTATACCTTTTGTACATATATAATCTTTTAGAAAATAAGATTAGACTATTTTACAGAAAGAAAAATAAAGGTAAACATAAAACCTCAAACCTGAAAAGCCTATTCAAGAAAACTAGTAATATTTCTGAAGATTCAATAACAATAAAACTCATAAACAAAACCTTAAGGAAAAAAGCCAGGAAGAGGTGAGGGGGGGAAAGCTAGAACACAGTAGTGAAAATAATAATGACAAGTACAAACTATTTAATTTTTTAAACTGGTTTAAGAAGGAAAAGATGTTTCTATCACAAACAATGGTAATGAATTTTCCTGTGTATCTGTCCAAAGTTGTTTTTCCTTTTGCTAAAGGGTGAGGGAGAGGGATATTTACAAATAGTTTTTTCTGATATTTTAGATAACAGTGAGAAGGGGGAAACAAGGCAGCTTTCCATACACATGTAGCCCAGTACAGACATCGAGGCCACCAAAACAAGCATCCCATAATGCAATAGCACATGCAGAGAAATACGGACACCCAAATCCCCCAAACAGTCAACAAAGAACACCAAAACTAGATGATGAACAGTGTAAACACATAGAAACTGCTTATGTGAAGTTATGCTAAAAATTCTTAAATGTAAACTAACCTTTGGTTTACACATGGAGTGAAAGAAAAAGGAATAATATCAGTGATGCCGAAATGTGACACGGCTCTTAATCTAGAGACTGTGCCTGCACATGCAGACAGGATCCTTCCCTGACAAAGGAGCTTAAAAGCTTAGTAGTTGGAAAATATGATTTTCAAATGAGAGCACAATCATCAGTGCCATGTGAAAATGTAACAATCTCATGGCTCTGTTGGAATTTATATTCTTTTATAAATGAAGGGGGGAAAAAAAGCCAAAATGTATACACTGAATTTATATCTGGATCCATCCCAGCCTCAGGAGGTTACAAAAGCATGAAATGGTTTTCACAGACAAGTTGCAACACACAGACATAATGAGCTTTTGAATCACCGATACTCACACATGAAAGGGGGCTCGATCATCAGCAGGTGCTGTAGAAAATCTAGAATGGGAAGCATACGCCGCAGCATCTTTTTACAATGGTGTTAACACATGTCAATGTCTTGTGCTGAATGTGAGATGCATACATATGTAGTTAAAAGTGGGTGCTCCTGGTTGTTTTTCTCCCCTTTCCACCTCCCTCCTATCTACACCTCCCCCAGAAAAGCATCTGCTCTTTGCTGGTGTCTATAGCAGTGATTATTAACAAGCATGGGAAAATGTAACTGCAATCACTCTTTTATCCCTTGATCAGGAATTCATCCCACACTTTAGGTTAAGGCAGGTGAATTCTGATTCAGCTCGGTAATTATCTGGCAGATGTTACCAGCAGCTGCTGCTAAGCGCAAAACCCTGGCTATTATTACAGAAATATAAAAACTCCTGGCAAGGTGGAGTGAGAAGTGAAACAGAATGCATTCTGGTGAGGCTTCACATCTGGTTTTCCATAGAAAATAATGAAACCTGGAACTTAAACTGGCTGTTCTTCAACTCTTGAAACTCAAATTATCTACCCAGGCATGCATGAACGCACACACACAAAGTTCCTAGCTATCCATGGGAGAAGGCAAAAAAAGAAATCCAGTGCATTGTCTCAAAAAGCAATGCTTCCCCTAAAACCAGTTATGTAACTGAACCATTTAGTTGTGTGTTTTTTAAGTCCAACCAATACAGTGCTCTACCACCACCCCAGATTAAAGTAGATTCATAACAAGAAATAAAGGGGAAGAAACATGGGTGGAGCCTAAATCCAGGCAATGACTACAAAGCTTAATTGGCCAGAGGCAATGTATGGCTCCATTCATAGTAATGGGAGGCCTAGACTTTCCTTTTGGGAGGATTACTCAGAGCTTTCAAGGTAATTCTAAACCTTTTGTTTCATGAAAGCAGATCAGGAGGGCACAGAGCCAAAACATGATGCAAAAATGCATGGAAGGTTGTTCAGCCTCAGTCAATCTAAATGCTATTTGTTTTATCATTTAACACATTTTTCTGAAAAATGATTATATGATTCTAATATCTTTTTATCATTTACCCCATGAATCGAACCATAACCATTTGAATCACACCTTTCGTAGGACACTTGAGAAGGAATCAATGTGCTTTGTTGGTTTGTTTGTGAGTGTGCGTATGTGCACACAGCCAGCACACGAGAAAGACATCAACTGACTGAGTGACTGACTGATTTCCAGAGGAGGGAAGGTTGTGGTAATTTTTCTTATTTTCCTTTTTTAATGTAAGAGACTATACTACATTTTGCCTCCTGGGATCCTCAAGCAGTTATTTATGAAGCTAGCTCTCTAGATATGCTTCATAGTCATAATAAAGCTGCTGTCTGCATGACCAGGTATATTTTGGTGCTGAGTCAGAAGGTGGGAAAACAAATCAAACAAACAAAAAGCAAAACAGAACAAACAAGAGCAACAAAAGTGAGAAAAGGAGAAAAAAGACTTTTGAAGCTGGACATCTTTTCTAGAACTGACTAGATGCATGCCTTGTGTCAAATCAATGTCACAATGGCTCCCTTTTAAATTCAGCAGTACATCAGAACAGAGGAATAAAGCTAGAACCAAGATCGATTATGGTGCTCAGAGACCTGCATCAGTGCTCATAGCAGAACATGGGCATTATCACATCATAAATCAAGTGATCAGTTACGAGGCCATCTGCATTTTATACTACATATAAGCTATGTAAGCTAAAACCCTGGCCATAAAGAGTCTCCATGTGGATGTACATCATTCACCTTTTAAGCAAAAGAAATGGACATTGGACCACAAGTGGTGAGGAAAGCACTAAACGTTGCTCTTTTCTCTTAGTATCGAGGCTTTGACATTTTTAATAATGTTCACTTG
Source organism: Rhinolophus sinicus (assembly GCF_057876585.1). Taxonomy (NCBI): domain Eukaryota; kingdom Metazoa; phylum Chordata; class Mammalia; order Chiroptera; family Rhinolophidae; genus Rhinolophus; species Rhinolophus sinicus. Next base: position 58,755,495 of record NC_142516.1, read on the forward strand.
TACTATCATTAATAAGATAATTAAGGAATTGTCAGAGGATCTGATGCTCTGTTCCATTATAAAATAAAAGTCCAAAGGCATGCAAAAATAGGAAAGCCCATTAGTGAAATGCTGCCTCAAAACATTATTTTTTACTCCAAACAGTATATATATTTCTACTTTTTATTGATGGCAGAATGAAAAACAGATTGTAAGTATTGTTTTTCTTACCTCAGCTCTAGCAATATCTACTTCAGAAAAAAAAAAAAAATACAGCATGCAGTCAGTAAAATAGCATTAATACAAAAAAGTCTCCCATACCAGTAATCATTGTATCAATTTAGGGTAAACAATCTTTCTCTGAGCTCTTATTTTACTATTTTATCCCTTATACATTAAATACAAATATTCAACGGTTAATGTTAGAGAAAAAGCCAAGCTATTACATTGATGAGGTGTGACAATAAAGTCATGAACTAATTTCTACGTTAGTTCATAAAATGTTTAATGATTTAAAAACCAAACCACAAATACAATGTGCTTTTAGCACATTAAGGGATTATGAAACAGTTTAATAAGCACATCCTGAAAAAATATCCTATATGATCAACCATCAGACTGTATCAACATATTGGTGAATTTCTTGGATCATGAGGTAGCTCAACAAAGGAAAATTACGGGTCAGACTGGCACTGTTCTGCATGATCTTTTCCATTCCTGGCTTAGTTCTAGGACTCATACACATCAGTCAGATAGTGTACAATTCCTTACACTGAGGCCAATCCAATCTTCCTTATAAGATCCTAAGAGTAGACCCTCCTATTCTGTGAGAGATATGTCTATCTCTCACTCTAAGGTTTTTGCAGCAATCACTGGAGAAGTAAAATTAAAAAAGAGAAAGCAACATGTTTTCAAATGGTCCAACATTGTTATCTTAAAGAGACGACCTACAATCCAGAACTATTCATGAATAGTGAAATTCTTAGGTGATTTATATTAAATAAATATGTAATTTTTGTATATCACACAGAAGCATATACTGAAAAAAAGAAATCTGATTAATGAATTGAAATTCCTGAATTTCCCCAGCCAAACTGGGGTCCAAAAGATACTTACTTTATGTCAGGCCCAATGAGAGAATGTCTTCTCAACATGGCTCGCGCCTGGGCATTGGTTAAACTGACAGTAGATTCTTCATTAATAGACAAGATGCAGTCCCCAACGGCAATCCGGCCATCTCGACTAATGGCACCTCCATGAATAATACTTCGAACAATCATCCCCAAGCAATCTTTATTAGCACTTACGGTCATCCCTATGGTAATGGAAGAACACAGATATGGGTTAAATATGTGACTTGCAAAATCATTTTAAGTTGAATTATAATAATCCCTATGGATTCAGAGATAAAAGATTAGCATTACCTTTTTTAGCCAATAAAAAATAATCAAAAAGAAAGGAAAAAGTTAGTTAGTAACAAAAAATATTTTTAAATAAAATTTGGAAATGTTTGTGAAATTGTATCCAGAAAACGACACTCCATGTTGAATACATTGGAGATAAAATAGGTCTACACTGGAGTTATTGTAAATTAGGCTATTTGAGGTGTTGCCCCTTAAACAGAAAGATCTCCCAGGGAGAATATTTTGACAGCATCCAATCAGTTTTATAATAGCAGTTTATCTCTTATAGGTATAAGAAAATAAACAATAGGGCAGCAAATGCAAATTAGTTCAATAAATTAAACTCGGTGCCACTACCTTATTTCCAAATCATTTGTTTACTCAGTATTATATTTACTATATGCTTACTATGGGCCAAGTACTATACTAGGTGCTTGCGATAAAAAAGCATAACACAGAATTCCTAACATCAAGAAGCTTGTATTCAAGTCTTATCATCAGTGCCTGAATGTACAGTTGTCTGTTGAACTGAACTGATGTGAACTTAATTCGAATCGATTCCCATTTTATCTCCAAATTTGAACTTCTATAAGTTCCAGATTTGGATATTCAATTACCCTCCTGACATGTTCCCTGGATGACTAATAGGAAATGCAACCTTAGGATGTACAAAATTAAACTTAGAAACTGAATTTTATGTTTCTCGCTCCTCTTATTTCTCCATTTGTCTTGCCCTTGTTGGTGGTGTACCACAAGAACACGCTCCATTACTCAAGGCAGAAATGTTGGAGTCCTATCATTTCTATCTTGAATCCATTCATCTTTCGCCATGCCCACCCTAACTTCAGACCATGCCAGCACCTTCTCCTCTTGCCTCACTTTTCAAAATAGTCTCCTAATTGGTCTCCTAGCTTCCAGTGCATTCTTCTCACAGCAGACAGAGTGATCATCCCAAAAAGACAAATCACATCACATCACTCCCGTGCTAACCATGCTTTAGCAACTTCCTGTTATGCTGATATACAGCACACATACTGACAACAGTCTATAGGGCACTGGTGGCCTGGCTCTTTCAACATGCACCCTTCCTGAGGCCACGTCTTCCTTGGCTCCCTGCGATCAAGCAACATGACCTTCTTTCAGAATACACCCCGTCTCTTTGCCTTATGCCCTGTTTCAGCAATTCTCACACAACCAAGTCCTTCTTGCTCTTCAGTATCACTTCCTCAAAATGGCTTTCCAAACAAATCTCATCTAAATTAACATCGCCTTTTCATCCTGCCCTCACTCTATTCCTTCAAAAATATAAAACCTTTAGAAATCATGCTAAAACTTTATATAAAATAATGTTAATCATTTAAAATCAAGTGCTAAAAGTTCCTTCCAAAACAAGATTATGTAATTAAACCAGACAAGAAGAGATATAAAGCTATAAGGATACATATATGTACTTTCTTTGAGAGAAGTCACAAATTCCTCTTTGGGTTTTTACATTTTTTTAAAAAAAGAAAGTAATACTTTGTCTAAATTACTAATTCTAATTATACCAAATTAGATATAGTATTTCAAATATTTTTTAAGAACAATCCTGACTATAATATGCTTCCAGCCTGACAGTTTGTGCCTGGATATGGACAATCCAAGCTCCTAGTTATCATTTTCTGATAGAAATCAACCATTATCAAATGTATTTAAAATATTATTTTAAGACTCATATTAATGATTTTTTAATGTACTGTAATTAAGGAAACACTTCTGCTTACCATAAACCAACAAACAAGTTTAGACACTATTTCATCCCAGGTAGGTTTCTTATGAGAAAAGAGGCTGGCTGTGTCATGCATGTTTCAGTGGTACTGTAGTGTGTTGGATGCTGCCACCCTTCCCACCAAGATCCACCAAAAATTGGACTATGGTAAAATCGAAATGTACGACTATGAAACAAAATTTAACTCAGTGGCCCATACTGGGAATCTAACCCATTATCTTCTCACTAGCACCATGCACTCTACAATAAAGCAAGCCATAAACATGGGACAAATCCTCATGAGTAACAGTCGACATGACTTTCAAATTCATTTTTAATAGCATATTTAACTCCTGACTCTATCAGCTATAAGGCTGTCATTCATGCAAACTAAATACACCAAGAGGTTGACATCAGTTACCTTACATTTTCTTTTCACCAAACAATCATTTTCAGTTCAACAACTTTAAAGTCATATACACTAACTAGATTTTGATTGATTGTAATTTATTAAGATCCCTCAACTTTTTTTTGTTTTTCCCTAGAATAAGTACAGCAGTATAGACTAAACCATATAGTGTAGAACCAGAGAATTGGTTCTAAATCTGTTACACCACTTCCAATCATCGCGGCCTTGGGCAATTAACTTAACCTCACACTGGGCCTCATTTTATCCATCTGTAAAATTGGGTTAATGCCCACATTGAGGGGTGTTAAAAGAATTACATGATATAAGCTTATGCAGAGTAACTTTCAGGGTACCTGGCATAAATTGCTTAATAAAGTACAAAATAGAAACAAATGAAAATTCACAGAATATATTTAAAATGCATCTCTATTCCAATCCAAAGCTGTATTGCTTTCTAAAGGCTAACTGCATATCTTAATTCATCTTCAAAATGAAGCTTGTTATCACAGCTGTCTTAAGGTAACTCGAGCACTGATGTGTATTGCACGGTATGTCAAAACCAGAGACAGACCGAGGTTTGAGCTCTGCTTCCATCTCCTGAGGACTGAGTACTTGCAGAAAAATTCCTGAGTCTGTCTCTGTTTCTGTACCTAATCAGTGAAGAGAGGATAATACCTTCTTTTTCTTCCTACCTTTTTACCTTTGCTTTTCCCCTTCAAGTCCTAACCTAATACAACATATTTAGCCAATGGATCATAGGACCTATCAAAAATCATCAAGATTAAAAGTTTCAAAGGTCACTATGTGCATCTGTATACATGTGTGTATATCTGCATATAACATTGCCCTCTTATACTTAACAAAGTTAAAACAAAATCCAAGTGACTCATGAAATCAAAGCAAATGGATTACAACAGCTTTTACAGAAAGCTATCATTTATTTATAATTTCTTCTGGTTATCAGTAGAAAAAAGAAATTATCCAGAAAGCGAAAGCTGAAAACAACCTCATGTAAGTTGATTAAGGGAAGACTATGACTCTAACATACTCTATCAGCACAAAGCCAGCCTCTATTTAGATTTTCTCAAACATTATCACATTTTGTGGTACTTCAAGTTGTAAAGGCACCACCTTCCAACATTAAAAACTTAAATGAATGCTTTACCTGAAAATATTTAATGTTTTACACAGGTTTTATAAGTAACCTTTTTCATGATACTTTTACATTTAGTTATTCTAAATGCTGCAAAAATATGAATAATAAACATCTCCTGTCTAATGAGATACAACAGAAATGTCCCTGCTTTAGCATACTGAATTTGAACTACAAAGTGCGAGAGGAACCTCACTGGATCCCAGGAAATCAAACATCCAAGAAGTCCCTATAAACATTGTATGTAAATTACTTCAAATAATGGAAATAAATCATAAAAATAAAAGTAATATTCATACCTTTTTATTACAATTTGCTTACTAAACTAATGGTGCTATGATTTCACACTGATAGGTACGGACGTGTGGTTTCGTCGCACAAAGCAAATAAAAGGGCTTTCTTATACTTTACTTTTAAAATCAAACTGTTGAAGTTTAAATGGATTTCCTCATACGAGCGATAGCAAGGACACTTTACCTTTCATTGTTTTTTCCCCAAGAGCTTAATCATCTCTGGTATATTTTTAAAATCTAAACTCAAAAGCTATGGTGGAAGCAACCCAAGTGTCCAACAACACAGAAATGGGTAAAATGTGGTACACACACACACAGGAATATTATCCAGCGTTTAAAAGGAAGAGCATTCTGACATGTGCTACGACATGGATGAAGCTTGAAGACACTTTGCTAAATGAAATAAACCAGTCAGAAAGGGACATACATTGTATGATTCCACTTACATGAGTATGAGGTACTTAGTAGCCACAATTTATAGCGACAAAGAGTGGAATGATGGCTGCTAGGAGCTAAAGGACAGGGAGAAAGGGGAGTTGTTGTTTAAGGGGCACAGAGTTTCAGTACCCATTAAAGAAGATGAAAAAGTTCTGGAGATAGATGGTGGTGATGGTTGCACAACAATGCAAATGTACTTAATGTCACAGAAACACACACTTAAAAATGGTTAAAATGGTCAATTTTATGCTAGGTATCTGTACCACACTTAAAAAATGATGTGTCCTCACACAGTAACAATGTATTAAAAACCCGTATGATTTTCTCAATAAAGGAAGAAAAAGATTTGACAAAACTCAACATTTTCTCAGCAAACTAAAAATAGGAGAGCAATCCAAAAGGGGTCAGATCACAAACTCAGATGTACTCAAGTCATGGCTCTTACAAGAGTCTCCCAACTGCTTCTAATCTAATTCACCGACCTATCTAATTCACCGACCTATGCCAGAATGATCTTCTTAAAACAAACCCGATCTTCTGCCCCTGGCTCCCACTGCCTCTAGGAGCTTGAGGCCGGAGGGTGTTATGCCCAAAGTCCTATGTCACGCGCACGAGCCCATCCAGCAGTGGGTTCCCACCTATCATTCCTTTAACTTCATTTCTTACTTTGCCCATCACCACACTGCATTTCATCCATACCAAACAAAATCCAGCCATGTTTCACATTTCTCTGCCTCAGCTCTAGTAGCTTCCAACTTTCCCAATTTTACTTTTCCCTAATCTACTGCTCTTTCAAGAATTAAATCCAGTATCTTTTCCTCTTCAAAACCTTTCTAAACTCCTCCGCATACTCAGAGATTAGGGCTCAGCCATTCCCTCTTTCGAGCCTTCGATGTTCTCTGTATAAATGTCTATCATAGCATGTATAACATTTTAATACATTTAGGACTGGATGTGTAGATTACTCTAACTCATGTTCTTCAAGGAACGTAATTACATTGCGGTGTCTAGGCATGCTGCCTAGAATGTAGAAAAAAATGAAAGTTTGATAGCTGTATAATACACTAGAATAGGGTTTCTCATGTGGGATTTACAAAATTTCTATCTTACGAGTTGGTAAAAAAATGGGTTCTAAGGCCAATTAAATGAGAGAAATGCTGCATCTCTTCTTAGAGATCCACAATGTACACCTGAGTATCAAAGCCTCTGAGAAGTAATGCAAACAGAAACCTGTCTCCTTAATTCATCACATTCCAAACTATTAAACTTCGAAACCATTTATAACTCCTATTAACATCCTATAGAACTAATATTCTAAGTAGCATGTGTTCAGAAACACCACATTAGCAGATGAAATATTCCTGACATTCTTTGACATCTACAGTATCCATCGCATAATTAATGAATGATAGAAAGTTCTGTAGCTTAAATTTTATACTAATCTATTAAATGGAATATATAAGAAATATAACTCAGGATAAATTCTTGGCTATAATTCTCCATTTAGCTGCCATTGGTGGTACCCAGCCACCACCAAATGGAACAAAATCTAGAGCGCGACAGAGACTGGAATCCCACTCCCCAAGTAAGCACTGCTGGACTTCCCTGCCAAGTCTCAAACTTCACAAGGAAACAAGACCCTGCCGTAAGATATCAGTGTAAAGGGTACTGGTTGGTTACATCACAGCAGGAACAAGATCTCTGATGTAGAGCTAACCAGAGAATCTTGGGCTACACTCTGCATTCAGAGTAACTGATCTGACACCCTGTTTATCATTACAGAGCACTAGGGACAGAGCAGAGTCACATGACTGCTTAATGCCCCCCCAAAACACACAAACAAACAAAACATGCTCTCTTCTTCAATATAGCTTTAGTTATTGTAATTAGAATTTTATTTTTACAGGAAGTCTTCTTTGCCCAATTCAGAAGGTTTTATGATTATTAACTAGCTGCATCCTTTTATGGGTTAAGAGAGGACACAAAAATTCTGCCACGTGGGAAGGACTATTGAATAACTTGCATGTATATTGTGGTGGTGGCACACCTGGCTGTCTTGTTAAGTCTTTATTTCAGTGAATGAAAGAAATTAAATACAAACTGAGTTATGCATAACCAGTAACATTCAAAGAAACTAATAATTTGCTTTTCCAAAGAATTTAGAATTCCAAATCGCTGACTTTTCATTTTCTAAGAATTCCTTTTCTGATTTGCTATTTCATACACAAACAATTCATATATCTTTTACTTGAATGTAAATGAGGCTCCTGAATACTTTTAAGTAATTAAGAGATTGAAGGATTTAAGCTAGTCTGAACTAAACCATTTCCTGTTAACCATTTCAGGAAAAAATAATGAGTAAAAACTGCAGGAAATTTTAGAACATTTATTTTCTTATCTATAGTCCAAAATATCAAAACCAAGTTCAGTATTTACACATTGGGAGGGAGCTGGGTGGGAAAGTATGTATGGACAATAAGGAACTTACCTAGGCTAGAATTGCCTTTTGCTATAGTAATTGTCCTCTCAAAAGATTCTTTGGACATATTTTGAAGCACGACACACTCGGCAGCAGAGGCTAGGGAACTCTGTTGATTTAAGAACTCAGAGCCCTGATGGAAAGAAAAAAATAAGTCACATGGAGAGGAAAACTAGACTTTGGAGTATGATTTCAACATCACACGTACGCTCGAATTGATTGTGCCTTATTCAACAAGAAGTCTATAAACAAAACAAGTTAATTGGTTGGCTTCTGAAAAATTTCAGCGTCAGGAGAGCACACGATCCAAATGGGGAGATTAGCCAGAATAACACTGCACTATACCTGACTTCATAATACACAAACCGTATCTTTAAAACATTACCTTTCCAGTTGAATCAGGTAACAGAGGAGAATTAAGTTCTGCATTTGATATTACTTCATTTGGCCGGTGAGACTCAGTCCACGCGCTTGTGTTTTCACATTCGTATTGCTGTTCAATAGCATTTGCAGGTGTATAATCACTTATGGTAAAGCCAGAAGCAGGTCCCATACTCAAGTCTAATGAAGGTGGGCTCTCATTCTGTCTTTGCAGGAGATTCTGGGTGTACAGTTCCTCCAAGGACATGTGGAGATCAAGTACTGGCTCTGAAGAATTTTCAGTAATATCCTGATGATGAAAGGACAAACAAACACAAAAATATTATGGCCAGAATTACTTTAATGTATTTTGTAAGACTATTTCTTAATGAGCAACTATTTAGTGAAAAGACAAAACACAATGTAACTATTCATTGCTCAAAAAGCATTAGCAAACATACAAATTCATCACTTAGCTGATATTCTGCATATCTTTTTATAAATGTTTTTGAATATGCTTCCTGCAAATCATACATCTCATGTTCTACTGAGTTACTTCCACCTGTACAATATGCTGGACATACAATCATTTAGATGCAGTATTATATTCTATTCACAAATGAAATCATTCAGAGTTCAATCTACATGAGAAAGCAAGTAACTTATATTTCCAAATCTTATTTAAGGAGTAGTTCATTTCCAGTCCAAGTTCCTATTTACTATAAGATCAAGAGCACAAAGAGAATGATATTGATTTGGATTCACAAGAACCTCCAAGAGAAAATTATTTTGACATACATTTATAGGCATTTATGGAGAAGAACCAAAAGCCATACAATTTATATTATTATAGGCAAAATTTTCATACGTATTCTGCAAGATACAAGAGAAGAAATATTAAGAAGGGTTATCATAAGATGTAGGTTCTAACCCAGGCTAACTCATTAACAACCTGTACATCAGACAACCTCTCTTGGCTTTATATTAATTTCTAAAATTCGCTGAGACTCAAATTCTATAGCTCTACATAAACACATGTATTCTCTTACAACGATATATGGTTATATTTATGTGCTTTGGGCAAGCAGTTGCTCTATGAACTGCTGTTGAATAAACATATCAATTTTCCTTTCAATTCTTTGATTGATATTTTTAAAGTATAAAAGCAGTGTATGAATACATTGTCATCGGATAAGATTCAAGCCATACAGATGTATACTGTGTATGCACACAGAGGAAATAATTAAAGTCTTCCTTTATGGCTTTAAGAAAGGACTCTTGGTCCTTTCCCAGTAAAAATGTCTGGCTTCAGTGGGCTGTTTATTCATCAGATTTTTTTAATGTGTTTGCATAACATACACATACAAGTACAAATGCACACACTCTCACATCACGCACATATACACATATATTTTTAAAACCTAAGCTGAACCATACATGACACAGGTTTTTACTTGCTTTTTTGAAGTATTCTTAAACCTTCCCATGAGAGATTCCATGTTAGTCAATAAAAGTCAATCTTCCTATGGCTATAAAATATTCCTAAGTAGGAAAGTACTGGGGTGCAGACTCTAGAGCCAGGCTGCCTACCTTCATATGCTGGCTTCACTACTCGTCAGCTCTTTGAGCTTTGACAAGTTACTTAAATATACTCTGTGCCTTGGTTCCTTTATCTGTTGATTAGGAGAAATAATAGGACCTAATTTAAGACTACTGAGAGGATAGAAAGTTAATACCACAAGGTAGTTTTAAAAACATGCCTGACTTAATAGAAAATGATTAATTTCAGCCATTGCTGTTATTTTTATTGCACATGTTTGTGAACCTGTGAAAACTTATTAATATTTAGTATGAACTCCTACAATTAGGGCTGTGGGTCAAGTGACGTACACATTTAAAATGCTGCTATAGGGACCGGCCTGGTGGCTCAGGCAGTAAGAGCTCCATGCTCCTAACTCCGAAGGCTGCCAGTTCGATTCCCACATGGGCCAGTGGGCTCTCAACCACGAGGTTGTCAGTTCAATTCCTCGAGTCCCGCAAGGGATGGTGGGCTGCGCCCCCTGCAACTAGCAACAGCAACTGGACCTGGAGCTGAGCTGTGCCCTCCACAACTAAGACTGAAAGGACAACTTGACTTGGAAAAAAAGTCCTAGAAGTACACACTGTTCCCCAATAAAGTCCTATTCCCCTTCCCTGATAAAATCTTTAAAAAATAAAAATTAAAAAATAAATGCTGGTATATATTGCTGAATGGTCTTTCAATGTTCTCTCACAAAGAGACTATGGGAGTACCTACTAACTAATCTTGACAACCCTAAATTAGTTTGGTAATTTGATCTGTTAAGAAATACATGCATTAGTGTTTTGCTATGCATGTTCATGACAATTAGTGAGGACATGCCATTTGTATATCTCCTGTGATAACTCCATATGCTTTGTCAAAATTTTTATCAGGTAGTTTTCACTTATTGTCATCATTGGCATATTCTGAATATAAAGTCTTTGTGATATATACAGCAAATATGTTCCCAGCTTCTTACTTCTCTTTTATGTTTATAGATGATACATACATGCGGAAGTTAAATTCTTTATGTAATCAAGTATTCATTATGTAATTCTTAAAGGAATTCTTTATGTAATAAAATTTTCCCAATTTTTTTTGCATGTGCTTTTGGGTTTTCTATGTAGTTTAATAAGTTCTTCCTCCGCACAAAGAAAATTAAATGCTTTCTAGTACTTTTCTTCTATTTTATAAGTGCTTTGTTTTCAGATTCAGTTTTAACCCATCTGGAATTTATTTAAGTGGTGTGAGATATGGGCATCTCTTTTCATTGTTTTCTAAGTGGATAACCAATTGCTCCAACACAATTTATTACACTCCACTTCCTCAATCAAGTTTCCACCTCTCTGGAATTAAGAAATATTGCTGGTAAAAAGAATAAAATACATGCAAACAACATCTCTAGAATCTTCAGGAACAATAATAGGAAAGTATCATCGTCCATACTTCTAGAGGCTAAACAATAACTTATTGGCTCATTTGCCCAACTTTGATTATTTTAATCTTATGAAAAATAACAATATACTCACTATAGAAATCGGTTGGCTTCTGTATTACTAAATTAATTATAATAATTAGCTGTAAATATCTCTGCACTTCATAAAGATAACAATGAAAATTACTTTTCATTAGAAAAAGAGGTCAAGCTGCCCTGTTAGCTGGGATTTACTGTAAATCATGTAATAGAAATTTCCATGCATTATTCATGAAGGAATTAACACAGACACATAAAAAAGAAAGAGCTAATCAACACAGCAGACAACATACGCCTACTTAGGAAACATTTCTGGTTGCTGAACAACCAAGTTTTATTTTTAAAAGTCTTATGGCTCTAAAAGAAAAGCAGTTCTTCCCCCATATATGTTAAAAAATAACTACAACTTCCCAGTGCAACCTGGTATTTAAATGAAGTCGAGATACCAAAAATCCACCTTAATATGTGACTCCACTTTATATATTCTTGTTCCTCAAAAAAAATGGGGGAGAGGTTAAATAAAAATATCAATCATAATTGAAAACTGTATTTTTATAGTATATGTGAAAGTTTTACTTTTTTTTAACACGTTGCGTACGGATCACGAGAATCTTCATTTTTTTCTGAGCCACGCGTTAAGGACGGATAATGAGAATTCTTGTTTTTACTGTTGACTCTTTTTACTTTGCATATTTTATTGAATTATTTGTAGAATAATTATTTATAGAATAATTTATTTGTAGAATCTATTATTTATAGAAAAATAATAAATGACATAGAAGCATTTACGCTTTAAAGAGAAGAGTGCATTTTAAAGCAGTTTGTTTAAAAAACCTGCCGGAACAGAGGGGTATGAGGGATTTAAACCCCGCCGTACGCAACGTGTTAAGTATAATGAACATGTTAAGGTTATACTTGGGTACATTATTGACCCAGACAATATATTTACAGAGTAGCTAAATACTTAAAACATTCACTAAATACGACCTGCTTTTTCTCAGTAAGCAGTCTACCACAGAAGTCCTCGTAATAGTTTTGTAAAACATACTATAAGCATAGCTGCTCCAACTTACATTGTTCTCCCACTCTACCTGAGATAGGCTGTACTTCCTTTGTTGTTTATACACTGGCCCTATTCAGTGAAAAGGCAGTATCTTTTATACCTTTGAGAGCTTGCAGTTTTGTCACTAAGATTTCCACAATCATTTTCATTATCTTGACCAGACTGATTGAATTAGTTTTTGATACTAAACCCCTTCTCCAATGTGTCTTTTAAACACGGATATAAAGTCTGCAACATTTTATGCTATAAAATGACAGTCAGTGGACATGTGTAGGAGTTTTTCTTTTTTAGTATCATGGAATCCATTCACTATGTTTGGAGAACGAGGTACCTAAAGGGGTTTCTAGCTTGACACCCAGTTCAACTTGAACTAGAATCCATAGCATTTCCTAGGGATACCGATATTCAGACATGAAGGACATGTACCAAAGTGGTAATCATTTCATCCCTGAAGCAAGAGTGAGAATGTGGGTGGACAGGGAGAGTGGGGCATGTGGGTGAGGATTATGAGTACAAGGAGGGACTCATTACATAGCTATTAAGTCTATGTTGGGTATATTTTAGTCAAAATAGGAAAAAATAAATGGAAGTATCTTCTCCCCCCAAATATGTTGAGCTTTTAAACAAAACTCTACAAGCATTTAAGTTTGAAAACAACTATTTCTGTATTTGATGCCTTTGGTGGTGACAAGGAAAAAGGGATAAAAAGATTAAATCAAAAAATTAAAACCTAGAACAATAAGAAAGAAAAAACCCACTGGCTGTTTGCCTTTAAAATCAACATTTCAATGATTTGCCTATTAATCCAAAGACCATGGAAGCAGCTATATTTTTTCAGATTTCTGAGTAATGGTTATTTGCCTTAAATCCTTACATGATACTGAATCAAATTAAGCAAACATTGCTCCTTTAAAAAGAAGAAAAAGCAGAACAGGTCTCCTAAGGGGAGAACTGAGTGTGGAGCAGCTCCACCTTCGGCTGCAGCCCTATGTGTCTGTCTAAGATGCTCTCTGGGGTCAGGCTCTGGAGTGATGAATAAGGCCTCCGTCCACGAGGCATTTCTGCTTCGGGTGACCAGGTCTTAACAACTTCAGCTAGCATACCCGACTGAAGTGAAAAGACCTGTCACCAGTTAAGGAGGCAGGAAACATTATTTGTACGCTTCCAGACACAATTTCAGGCTATAAGATCATTACATATTTAGCAACGTCAACAACTTGAGGAATCACTGACATCCTCACACTCTATTTCATCCTTCTTTCAAATTCATATGGAGGTGTCTTTATTTTTTCTAAGGGTCATATACTATACAATCTTATTTCATCAATTAAAAAGTCCTAAAGTGAGCTTACTCGTCTTTAAGAAAAATGGCCAATTCTATATTCCATACCAAATTGCCATTCGGTCTCTTTAAAGTATATTTAGGGCAAAGAAACAAAAAGATGAAGGCATCATCTATTTTTTTTATTTACATACAATTTTCTAGTAAATATCTAGGTGCTAAAAAGATGCCACAGGAAAACAAAAATAAAAACAAGACAAAACAAATGAAAATGCTGCAGAGGTTTATCATGATGAAGGGACAGTCCTACTTTCAGAGAAAACTAAAAGCCCACAGGAGTTTCACAATTTGTTTTCAAACACCCTTATTAAGGTCTTCTTTGTTGTTCTGTAGTTGAAATATTTCAATTGATAAGCCATCTTGCCAAAATTTGCTTCAATGGAACAGTAAACTGTTTGGGGGGGTGGGGAGGAAAGTGGCAAATAGACTTCAGTAAGCCAGTATGTTGTGCTGAGTTCAGCAAGCATTTGCCCTGTAAAATATATGCTTCTCAGTATGCAGATTGTGTAATCCCTTTAAGTAACAATTACTAAGTTAAACAATGCAATCTGTCCCACTGGCAAGAATAAGGGTGCTATGCTGTGGATTAGGAGATTCCATTAGGAGACAGACTATTTCCAGCCCTGAGGCCAGGAAAGGCTGAACTTGGTCCAGGAGGACGCAGTCAGATAGACAGTCTCAGGTGTGCTAAAAGAGGAGCAGATGCTCCATTCAAGATTATACCTTGCAAACCAATTCAAAGAGGTTGCCCAGTATCATTTGCAAGGATAACAGGTGCACCTTGAACATAAAAGAAAATGCTTTGAAATGTTCTAACTAAAGAATTACTTGTTTGTCAGGGAAGGAGGAAAACTGTGCTACACCTATGAAAATTCTTTCCAACTTATTCATAGATTCAGATTCCCTTCCCACTGAATTTACGTGGAAAACATATCTTTCATATATTTAAGAAAGTATTGTCTAGTCTTTTAATCTTAATTATTATTATTTATGGTATAATTCCAATATTCAAAAATAAATATATCCATGTATGAACCCTTTGCCCAGATTTAATAGCTACTAACAATTTGCCATATTGTCATCAATCTCTCTTTCTTCTTAAAATGATATAATGTATTACAGATACAGCTCAATTTCCATCTTTCCTTTTTTCTCCAATAACTTCTTTAATTAACTTGTAACATTCCCAAACATTTTTAGGTTTTTTAATACGTACACTCACACACGTACTCATAAAAATACACTGACTTGCTTTGTATTTCATTGTCTAGAAAATATAAACAGCTCCAACAAATCAACAGATAAGCAACCCATTACAAAAAAGGCCAAAATCATGAAGAGGCCATTGATGGAAATGAAAGTCAAATGGCCAATACGTGAAAAACTGTATAACCTCACTAGTAATCAGGAACCCTAAATTAAAAGAATAAGATACCATTTCACACCCAAATGGTCGGATAGGTTTTAAAATATTATTTATTAAACATTAGAGAGCATGTCACCAAGAAAAGGAATAAAGTTGGAGCATTTACGCCAATAATCTATTTCTAAAATATAAATGGCACAGCCATTTAGTAACTAAATTCTTCATTCAGATCCAATGACTTAAACATACTTAGCCATTTACTGTGATTTTTATGTATTCTTTGGCATCATTTTATATAAAAACATATGACAGCATTAAGTTTAACTTAGCTAGCAAATATTAAATTAATGCAAGAAATATTTTACTATCCAATTTTGCATTAAAGTCAGTTTTAAAACCATTAAGAAAATAAAGTTAGTCTTGTAATTTTTCCAAAGTACACACAGCTAAAAACACAATTTGAGAAATACATTTCATTATTTTTTTTCCTTTTTAACACAAAAATCCCAGTCAAAGCTTGGAACCCTTGTGTCTATCCCTCTGTATCACAGGCCCTAGAATTAAATAGCCTCTAGGACTCTAAAAGTTACCCGATCAACACTATCTCATGAAACTGCACTTTAATCTGATGATGACTCCATGACTAGAGAAACACAATGTCTCTAACATGCTATTCCTACAACTCTCTATAAACGATGACCTCTGAAAAATTACATATGAGGCTCTCCCATATATAAAACAGCATTTCCTTTGTACCTTGGGAGGAGAAGATGGAAGGGAGGGCCCATAGTTTAGGCCATCACTACAAGTACTGCCATGAAGAGATAAAATAGAGGCTTGAGTAGAGTAGATACTGTCATTATCAGGAGAGTACTGAGACTCAAATGTAGATTCATCTGCTAAGTCAGCATCATTTGTGTCCACCTAAGAATATAAACAATAATATCAGTTGGAAATTCTGTTCTATTACATATATGATAAAGTCTCACTTGAGACTAAAAGGAATTCTGGTATCATTCCTTTGATTATTCCATTTTCTACATGACCTCTTCAACACATCAGAGATTGACAAACACAATAGAAAAAGGACAAGACTGCCCACTGCAGTAGAGGCTGCTGGCATTGAAGGTTATTTTATTCTATCAATAAAAGGGCCAAAGGTAACCATTAACAAAGGGCCTGGATCAATTCTAAGTTTAAATAGTTCCATAAGTGAGGAAAATGCTTGCCTTTTTCCAATTGACATTTTTTAATAACACCTGCCCAACTCCTAGAATTTTATAATAAAACGAATGAGGTCATCACTTTTCCTATTCAACTAAAATAAATGTATTCAATAGGCCAGCTAGACAATCAACTATTTGTAAAGCTAAGACAATATATTTTGTTTAATTATCTGTAACTATATTTTAAAACAATGCAAGTTACAGATCTATAATTTGAAGTTGATCATCAGAAATCAAAAAGAAAATCTGTCATTTCATGCTGAAATTATACTAATAAAACAAGGGACCTAATTATAATCTAGCTATAGTGAGCTTTAAGTTATAAACTGCTACTGTTGGAAAACTTATATAGAGAATTTCATTATATATTATCTAAAAATCCTATTATTATCGTCTGTGGAAGAACCAAGTGAAAGAATCAAGACATGATAAGCTGGAAGCTCTTTTTAAAATTCACTTACTGTTACACCTTAGAATAGGTAAAACTGACATAAATACTACCCTTCTCCAGTATTACCAGTATTTTCTGTTTTAATGGCAAAAATCTCATATGTTCTATTTCTTTGTGATTTCAACGTACATATTTAGCCTGGAGTAGTTACAAACAACATAACATAATACCAGGACACATTCTTACAAAAACACGGTAAGAATACTGATGGACCATTTCAAAATGAACCTCTTGATAATAATATATTTTCAGTACATACTCAAATTCACTAGTGAGTATCTACGTGGAAGTCTAGCCTTTACAAATGTACATTATGTACAATATTATAAATAGTAAATATATATAATTGTAAAGGAAGGTGCAGCTCACAGTGGCCCATGCAGGGATCGAACCGGCAACCTTGGTGTTTTCAGCACCACACTCTAACCAGCTGAGCTAACTGGCCACACCCAATAGTAAATATTTTTAACATGTGCTATTTAGATAGGTAGACTTGGGTTATGGATTACAATAGAAAAAATATTTGTTTTAAGTAACATTAAAGAAAAATATCTCAAAACAATTTGTATAACTTTCACTGATGCCTTAGAATCTTAAAATAGATAATAATTCATCAAATTATTGTAGAGATAAAAACACCAGGGCCCAGAAAAGTTGAGTGACCAACACAAGATTACATAGCTAGTTAGGGCGAAGACCCAGGAAACCTACTACCATAAGATGCTGAACTCACAGAAAGAGAGGCTGATCTTTTTGACAGGCATTCAGTAAAGAAGATTCAAGGAAGCCATGTAAACTGTAGAAGAAAATTGTTTCTTGGGGCACTTTCAGAGACAATGATACATTTGTGTCCCACAACATTTCAAACAATTTTTCTGTGGCGCAGTATTATTTAACACATTTATAGCATAGTACTTTATGTAATTCATAACTTTCTAAACTATCTCGTTTTGAAAAGTTAACATAATGCCCATGGAGACCTGTTAACTCATTAAAAGGGAGCCAAAATGCTGATTTATGGCTAAATACTCAAAGCAGCTAAAGAATGTCTAGATATACCCAAGTATGACATTAGAGCAAACAAGTGCTCCAACAAAGTGTTGGTCTGAGGCAAAGATTAATTCTACATGTTGCCATAATGCCTTGCTAAATGAATTTTCCCCACAAATCCAACAAATAGTTTCCACATATATTTGCTTTTCTGCCCACTTTGAATTACGAGAACTATTAGAATTGATGAGAAAATGTTTAGTTTTTCCAAAACATAATGAACAAAGAATATAGTAAGACTTTACAATATTTTGAAAGGCAAAAATAAGACACATAAGATTTTTGCAAGAAAGCTTGATAAGTCGTGGCCACTAACCAGAGCCAAGTCAGCCCTGAAGAGGGCTTTGTCAAACAGCCCTTCCTCCTCGCAGGACTGTGGGGAGTAGAGAAAGGAATCCTCCTTAGCAGAAACATAACCTTCTTCTGGTGAAAGCTGCAGGGAGAATGAAGCTCAGTGTTGAGGAAGAGATCATGAAAAGAGAAAGAAAATAGAAAAGAGGGACAAAAAGGGGAGAGGGGACAAAAAAAGGAGGCGAGGACAAAATAGGAAAGTTTTCAAATGATACCATATGATTTTAATATAGAATGATGAGCATAAAATATAATAAATGTTCATATTTAACATTTTTATATGCTAAGATACAATGAGGATATTTATTTCAATACCAACATCATCTGTTAGATGAGAATAAAAGATTAGCAAAATCAATTTTTTTATATGATAGTAATCTCGTAACTTTTAATCTGCCAAATATTCTGGCTAAACAATGAGTTCTTAGTATAGAAATAAGGCAATTTTTGGGCATTATGACAGAAGTTGCAGAAAAACACAACATTAAAAAGAAGGATCAACGTCTCTGACATCCATTACTAGATTATTACTTTAAAGAATGTAATTTACTTGACAAGGAATATTAGTAAACCCTACAATGAAGTCTCAATTTAGCATAACTTTTAAAATAAAGTCTACATGTATGCAATCTACTTAAATTGCAGTCCTGAGCTATTATACTGCAACCTTGATCACACTGACAGAAAACCTAACATTTTTATTCTATAATGTTAGTTAGCCTCAGATAAAATAGGCTAAAATACCATGTTTCTCTGAAAATAAGACCTAGCTGGACAATCAGCTCTAATGCGTCTTTTGGGGCAAAAATTAACATAAGAGCCGGCATTATATTATATTACATTAATTATATTATATAAGACTAAGTCTTATATTATATTACATAATATAATATTAATATCTTATATTAACTTTTGCTCCAAAAGACGCATTACAGCTGATGGTCCGGCTAGGTCTTATTTTCGGGAAAACACGGTATTTAGATAAATGTCTTGCCTACATCACCCTGTATCATCAATACATGCAGAAGTATTTTAGGGAATAACTGTTTCTCTTCTTTTTCCACACATATGTATTTATTAGTTAGTAAACCTCACTTTATATAAAAGACAGTTATCATAGTATTGCAATGCATATTGAATTTGAAATAGCAAATATTCTCATGAAAGAAAAGTATTTTGGAAATAGAAGAAAAAAATGTCTGTTTCTGAATAACTGGTACAGTTTCTCTTCAAGGGCAGTAAAAAAACGTGTATTGAGTCATGTTTGCCATTTTTCTTTGTCTAACAGAAAGACCAGAACCAACTGTATGGTGAATCTTAATATATATGTAGAGTTCCATAACGGCCCATCTTCATTCTAACGTTTCCCCTTTGTATTGATCTTTTGTTCTGATTCCTACAATCCTGATTTGATTTAAGGTTGGATTAACATATTCTTTCTTCTTTCCTCCCTCTCTCCCTTTTTTTCTATTTTCAAAAATACATTTTCCTAGGTCATCAATTCTCTGTGAAGTAAAATGTGGAGCATGAAAAATTTAATTAACATTTTAAATACATTTGTTCAAAGCTTACGATTTGAACAAATTCACAAAATCCACAAATTTGTATTTGATGTTTATGCAAATATATCTGCTGGTATTTTCTTAAGAGAAGGTATATATTTGCCCTTTCATGTAAAAATATATTTATACACTGAAAAAAACTCACAAATAGTGAGAATTTCTGAAATATTCCACTGTAATTCAGTGATATGTGCTATGCTGCAATCACTATACCTACTAAACATATTAACATTATAAAGCAGGTCATGAGTTATTTTTAATATTGCAGTAATTAATGACATGAGGGCTATTCCTTCCCAGGAGGAGAGCCACAAGCTGATGAACCCACTTTGGAAAGTTCAATGTCTTGCTTTGCAGTAATTAGACAAATGTGTTGAAATCAGCAGAATGCAGGACCTTAGCCACTGTGACAGAGATTCTACTTTACTTCCCCCTAATTAAAGATTCCACTGTTAGATGTTAATGCTATTAATTTCTCTAATACTCCACTGTATTAGTCTAGATATGTTAAGGTATATTTCTTTGAAAATATTTGATTCTGTACCACCATAACCCTACTATTGAATAAAAAAGGTCAATATTGAACCACAAAAAAATAAGATATAAATTTATTTCTGAACTTACAGATGCCAGGCATCGTGCTTCTTTCATTTACGCTTTTAGAAATATTACTCAAAATTAGATCTTCACTCTCAGGGAGCCAATAACCGTGCTGATGAAAAGTACCAACAGCCATGATTCAATCATAAAAACACATGATGCTGAAAGGAAACCTACACAAGCCATTTTGTTTGCAAATATAAAAAAAGATCCATGAAATTAAAATTCTTACAGGTAAAGGCTTGGCAACTCCTATTTTCACAGTTCCTGATGGTGCACCCTTCAGTGCCTGTACAGCTTCTTCAAGACTGCTGTTTTCCAAGTTAACATCATTGACAAACATGAGTCGGTCTCCAGGAAGAAGTCGCCCATCCTTTTCAGCAACACCGCCAGGCACCAAAGAACGAATTATGATCACCGTGCTTGCTGGATCAATTGGGTCCTGACAGAACAGAACAGGAAAGAGAAGTCAGCTCCTTCTTATACAGAAAAATGTTTTCACAATTTGTCCACCTGAATTGTAATGGATAATTGTTTCAAGTGTCTTTAAAAATTTCTCATAAATGCTTCTAATGAGTTATCAGCATTTTAGAGGAGTTTTAGAAAGAGTTCACCCTAAACAAGGCACCCTCACTTGTCATCATTCTTGAGTGAAACTTTCAAACTGTACAGGTGACTTTTAAATCATAATTTTGATTTTTTTATGAATCGTCAAATTTTATAACTATCATCTGAGGCTAGATGTCAAATGTATGAATTATTTTTTTAGTCATATGAATTAACATCAGCCAATTGTTGAGCTGTATGTAACATCAGTAGATGTGAGTATACTG
This sequence comes from Rhinolophus sinicus, assembly GCF_057876585.1. Taxonomy (NCBI): domain Eukaryota; kingdom Metazoa; phylum Chordata; class Mammalia; order Chiroptera; family Rhinolophidae; genus Rhinolophus; species Rhinolophus sinicus. The sequence goes on from NC_142516.1 coordinate 58,776,635, forward strand.
AAGGCAGGGCCTGTCTTTTGAAATATGGAAATATAAAAGAGGCCAGATAGTATTTGGTGATGCAGTGTAGAATACACAGAAACCTTGATGTTAGCAGAAGGCTCCAGAATCAGGCTCTGTGAAGAACACAAGCCAGGGAGTCACCGGAGATGGGGTTCTGATTCAGTATTAATTAATGAGGAGCAACAACTGTGCTCTATCAGACAGAATGCGGCATTTCCTCAGCGACTCACAGCACAGAACGCAACGCAAGGTAAGGACGCAGGTCACATTTGACCAATTTAAGCTGATTCGTAAATTTAGTCAAATGATAGGAATACCAGAATTTATAATACATCCAGTTATAAATCTATCACTCACTTCAGACAAAAGAAATACATTCTGTCTTATTATACCATTAAAATATGAACTCTCAGTTAAGTGCATGGAAATAAAAATAATTTAGGCAAACTCCTTAAATGTCCAAAAAAAATTATATTTCTATTAAAATCCTAAAAGATATTCTGCAAATCCCAAGAAGTGACATATAAAAGAGCTCAATTAATTCAATATTAAATATTGTATGATAATCATGAGTTATATAAATTACTATTTTGAAAGATTTTAAAAACGAGAAAAGGTCTTTAATGACTCTAAAATAATTGATTTTTATCCGCTATCAACAATATACCTTTATATTGTCTTTTTTAAAAAAAACTATTCAAAGGAGGCTATATTTACCTGATAATCTAAAATGCTAAAACCAAGTCCTTTGCTCCCTTTCTCCAGCTCGATGTGCTGAATGTCAGCTTCCCACATAGCCAAAGGCCCCTGAACCTTCTTTGAATTCTGACCCCCATCAGTCATCTCCAGCACAGGCTCCTCCGTCTCTGAGGACCCGATGAACTCGCCCAGATCTACATGAGGCTGCATAACAAACCGGAGAGCTCTTATTTCAGAGGCCCTAGATTAGCAGTTACATACACCAACACTATAAAGAAAAGGGAGATTCCAGCATCTGTCCAGAACAAAATACCCTCCAATGAGAGTAGTAGTAGCTTATCAGGAAACCATTAGGAAATAAGGTTATAATCACGGAAAGTTATTAAAGAAATACCCAACTTGTAACAGGTATTAAAAATATATGGTTCAAAGACCTCCTATAAAAATATACAACAGTTACATCTCAGCAGTACAATTGATTATGGGTGATTTTCACTTTTATCATCAGTGTCTGAATCACCTCTGTAGTCAGAAAAAAAAAAGTAAAGCTATTTTGATATTTAAAGAAAATAATAGTCCTATGATAAATAAGAACAATTCAAGAAGAAATGGCTTATATGTAAAAGTTCTGTATTCTATGCAAACAAGGGATCTAAATTGCTGTGACTTATGCACAAGATTTTTTCATTAATAAATTAATGAGCACAGTAGCAGGATAAGATTTGAAGTCAGATTGGCCTGGGCTTGAAACCTGCCTCTAGGATTTCTCATCTGTGTTACTTGGAGCAATATCCTTAACCTGGGTTTCATAGTTACCCATCTCCTGGACTTAGGATTAAATGAGATAACATTTATAAAGCATCTGGCACCGAAATAGAGGTTCAAAACGTTAGTTTCCATAGTAAAAATAAAGTGAATCTAAATTAATTCAGCTTTATCAATCTGTATGAACACATAAAATTTAGGAAAGATGTATTTTTGATGATGAAATTCTAGTTTGTATACTATGTTTGCTTTTAATCAATAATTGTACAACCCAGGACTGTGGATGCAAATCTGTTCACCTGCTTTATCGTAATAACCCCATTTACATCACATAAAGACATGTATGGTACTACACAATTTGGAATTATATTTCTTATTCTACCTTATTCTAATCACCCATATGAATATTAAACAATACACTTTATTGTTCAAAATTTTCAGAATGATTCCATTTTAATGATTCAGTATAATGTAAATCGAATCCTAGTATCATTTCTCTCATTATCTCTTAAATGAGATTTGACTATATTGTAAATTATGCACAGCCCAAATCTTAACTTCAGATACCTATTCTGAGTCCTCAAAAAAGCCAATTAATGCCATTTCTTGACATTTTGAACTGAATGGAAAGGAATAAGCAAACAGGAAAATGGGAGTTTCTGAACATCACAGAGTATGATCTGACATGTAGCATGAGCTCTAATTTCTCATATTTTAAAAATATAAACAGTGTGCAAATAAGACCTATATACACAGAAATGATGCATCCATAAGTTTTTTTAGTCATTCACTGTGTGCCAGGGGTTATATAAAAGTATCCTTCACCACATGTGTACCATAAACTCACTACTTACATACTTCAATTTTCTGTAAATTGGACAATAGGAATGTTGACTTCATGGAAATATTATGAATAAATCATATAAGCACATAGTGTGCAATAATATCTAATATCGTTAGATTACCTTACTCAACCCACAGAGTAATTCTCTAAAATAAACAACATAACTTACATTATACAGAGGAGAAAACTGAGATTCAGAAAGATGAAGTCGCAGAGCTGGTAAGTGCCAAGCCTGACTCAAACTCAGGCCTGTCTGATTCCAGGGTCTATCCTATAAGCTATGGGCTATGTGAGGAAATCAAACACCAAATAAGGAAAAAGGCTTAAAAAACTGAGACGCCATTTAGCCTTCCTATTATATATTCAGATTAGTCTGAATATATTAGTATTATTATACTTAGCCTGAAGATTACAATATTATTCCAAATATATCCACATATGTGATACCTTTTCTGTCAGTTCAGTATCACATAAGTCTAGACTATCCAATTCTGACTGGGTGGTGGGTGGCACAGTCCGACGACAGCACACCATGGTCACTTCTATAGGCAGTTCTTTTAAAATATTCACCACATCTTGGTGATTTTCCCCAAGCAAAGTGATGCCATTCACCTGTGGAAAAAAGATAAATTGTCCAGGAAAGAACATTTCATAACATAAATATTCTTTTGAAAACAATTTGTCATTAAATAAATATAAATATTATAATCATAGTTCTGCTGTGCTCAGAACTATAGTTGGACTTGTAGCGGTACTATGTAAAACAATTTACAAGCAAGTTTGGAGTCTTGTTAGAGACTTTTGGACCTTCTGAAGCACTTACAGGAAAATCATTAGCGCTCATCCATGTTTGATCTGCCAGTGTAGTAGTTTAGAAAAGGAGACTTAATAAAAACATTCCCCAAGGATGAAAAAAAAGATTATTTAAAAAACTGACATATCATTAAGTGAAAACACTCAACATGGAAACTGCACATATTATATGCTATCATGTTTCTAAAAGTGGGGAAAAATAATATATTCAATTTCTTACTTATGCATTAAAAATATCCAGAAGACTGCACAGAAACAAATGTAATAGTAGTTATCTAATGAAGGGTGATTGCAAACTGGGTGGATTGGAACAGGAAAAAGGCTTTTTTACTATAGAGCTTTGTATTCACATTGTGATTTTGAAACATGTACACGTATTACCTATTGTAAACTTTGAATACATCTTTAAAAGGTCAATAAAAGGATGGAACTAGGTCTGAAAATCAATGTACAATGTACATACGGAATCAAAATTTCTGCTTTGGGTAGATTTTTATTTGTAGATTTCTCTCTTTCCAGTATGCTTTAGAGGAGAAATTTAAAATAAGAACTTACTTATGCACCATATTAAGCCTCCTGCAGCCTTTTAAGTATTTTATTTAAGGTAAGGTAGAATAGCATAGTTCCTTACTTCCAATAGCTCATCTCCACTGAAAAGCTTCCCACTGTGTCCTACAGGACCTTCAGGCAGAACAGATCGGATAAAATGATGTCCCACTGTTGCTTCCAGACTTATCCCCAGCCCACTGTTCTCACTGAACTTGCTCACGTGCGCCACCTGAAAGGAGAAAAACCATTGCAATTCTAATATTCTTTCATTTGCTTTTTTCATCTCATCTATATATTTTGTGTTCGTTCAGAAAGATCAACTTTCTCCAAAAAGCTTCACAAACCTAAAAGAGTACTGATATCGATTGGTTTCATGAAGCAACACAAACCAAAAGGAAGCCGCCAATTGAAAGCACGCAAGATACTTTACCATGCCTACAGATGTTAGTAACAGATGGAAAGCAGTCAAACTACCACTGATAAAATCAAACACCTGAGCTCCAACAACAGTACAGAAAAGATGAACACTTGGCACTTACTCTGTGCCAGGGACTATGCTAACCCCTTTATGCCAATGATCTCATTTGCTTCTCGTAAGTAGGCATCATTTCTATCCTTTTTGCCCAAGTTAGGAAACTGAGGTTCAGAGAGGTGACCTTAACCAAAGTTACACAGCTAGAAGAGAGCTTGGAACCTAAGCAGTCTGAACCTAGAGCCCACACTCCTGACCTTATGCAGGACTAAGGGACAACACTGTCTTTAAAAGTGAATTAAAAAAACAAAAAGTGAATCAAAGCTTAACCGGGAGAATGAACTTCCTACTTCCTACTGTTACACTAAACAATGAAGCATGTTAGGAAATCACCCATTTTTACCAAGAATCCAATCACTGTAATATTAAAATCAGAAGGTATATGAAAGCTGATCTAACTCAGGGGTGTCCAAACTTTTTTCAACGTTTTTTACCAAGGGCCATATGCGGTAAAACACACAAACAGCCGGGCCACTCACTCGAGGTGAAGTACGTATTGCCTCACCTGGTTTATTTAACTAAATATATTTTTGGAATTTGCTGCAGGCCAATTAACAATGGATTGCGGGCCGCAGTTGGCCAGTGGGCCGCTGTTTGGACACTCCTGATCTAACTCATCCTCTTATTTTACAGTTAAGGAGACTGGTATAGAGAGACTGTGAAAAACACTGTTTAATTTAAAAAGTTCTCTTTCAAATCTTAATGATAATATGTACAGGGTTATTACTAGACGCTACATCATCTATCTAACTTTGTAATCTCATGCTGGATGAAATCCTTTACACTCCTTAAAACCCATTTTAGATATCACTTTCTCTGAATAGTCCTCCAGGTCTCCACTGATAGTGTCCCTCAATCCCCTTCTTTACTTCACCATTCCTCCTATGATTATATTTATTCTGTATTAATAACATAAACAATTTAAAGTCAGTCTTATTTACTTTGGTTTGATGAGGGTCAATAAACACTTAGTTCTTATGTACAGCACACTTCTGCCCATGACAGATTACTGGGAGTGCCCCCAAGAGACAATGTGGACAAAGGACAGTTAAAAGTTCCCAGTCTCAGGTCTGACCTCTGCAACAAAGCGGCTAGTCAGTCTCCCTTCACTAATCAATTGCTACCTGAGGAAGCGCCTCTTTAGGAATGCATGCCAGCCTACCCCAGAGAAGGAATACCTCAAGTTTCTTTTTATGTTAAACTAACCACAGTTATACTGGACCTTACTGTATTTTTCCTTGACTCGATTTAAAATGGTAATAACAGTTGTACTTACTTTTTTAACTGTTAACCATCATGAGTGGTTTTTTTTTTAAAAAAGATCATTGCCATGAGGATTGAAGAAACACTAAGAATATTGCTTGGCACAAAGTTATTATATGACATCTGTTGTCTTTTATCTCTTCTAATCTAGAGTTACTTCAATATTATATGACAAAGTCTACCTAACCTAGTATTACATTTTTCCTTTTCAAATCCCTGAAATTTGATGGTATACATCTAAAGATTGATAATGTATGTCACCTATGTTAAATCTCTTTTTAGGATAGCAGATCGGAATTGCTATACCAGGTATGCAAATTGTTAATAGCATAAAACATTCACTATGGCATAAGTGACATGAAAAAAGTGTGTAGAATTAAACTCCTTAAAAAAAAAAAAATACACGAGAATGATAAAGAGACAGTAGGAAAGTCTTTTTACAATTCTGTATATAGGTAATAATGTTTTTTATTTTATCTTAAATAAACTCTGTCCTTCTTTTCTGATTCTTTCTATAAATCCCATGTTAAAGAATCAGGCAAAAAACTGTCCTTGCATCTATATAATATCTACATACTACTGCAAGAAATATTAAAACATTAATGAATTATGAATTCTAAAACTTCCATCCCATTTATTTATGGTTACTATCCAACTTAATACAACTTAAACTTTTTTAATACCTGAATCAGCACATTTTGGTCTCTGAAAAAAGTCCTGGGCATCTGCTACTTCCCCAAGACTCTTTATGATTATCACCTTTATTACAGTCATGAACTTCTTGCTCAAATACAGTTACAAGTTAAGAAGTTGGAAGAGGAAGCTAACCTACCACTATTTCATAGTTAATTCCCATAATCTTCTGCCACTTTGTCTGCAAGGCAGCTTCCTGTTGTTGTGTATCTTCTATTTCTTCTATCTCAGCTGACAGTAACGGATACCCTGAAATAGTCAACACAATTAAGTTAGTGACAAACTACAAAAACTATCTGCATCTCAACATGCTGTACCAGGTGCACTGCGACCAGAAACTGTCTGTCATACCAAGTCTGACTCTTTTCCCAATATAAGAGTTACTCTTATTTCTCCACATATTTTAATAACTTAATTTAGAACCCTGTCATCTACATGTTCCAACACTATTCTCTTTCAAGAGATCTCCTTTAAGTCTTAACGATAGTCCCATTAAAGTATCCATATATTATCTAACTTTTATTTGAAAGAATGAGGACTCCAAATCGCTCCAGGTTTCTCTTGGTGGTCCTCTGGTGACTCTATACTAAAAAGCCATGCTGCCTTCTATGTCAATTTTTTTCTTTCGTTTTCAATTGGTTCTACAGAGTAAAGAAGGACCAGCTACACCTTAGCAAAAACAAACAAGCAAACAAAAGAAATTAATAGATACTATATGCAATTCCATGCACAAGAAGAAAATATAAATAAAAATAAGAAACAATGAAAAACTGAGACTATACTTTAAAATAAAACCCCATAATTGGAATTGGACTAATTGGCAAAGGAAAATTAAAAAAAACACACCAAAAAACAGAAAAGTCACTAAACAAATTATGTAAACAATATTGAATTAAAATACTTAGCTAAAGTAAGAAACTGGTTGAAAAGGATTTTTAAGTCATATTCAAAGATGTCCATATTTCATCATAGTTCTTACTCATGAAGTTTCTCTTTCAAAATATCTCTACGAGTCATTACTCTAAATCAACTTTTGAATATCCCTTTTAGCATTCGAATTTTAAATTTTAAAGAATGTTCCAAAATTCAGGTTTCGTATTAGCTGCCTCCTTATTAATGGAATGAATGAGATTTTACTCCAGACCTATTTTGCAGATTTGTTATGCAATGTGTCTTTCACCGTAATTTTTTAATTTAAACATTCACTGTATTGTTTGATCACACCTCATAGGCTGGCCATACAGAAATAAGGGGATTGAATTTACATAACTGATTGATTCCGAAAGGGTTCTGGTTAAAAACATGTAGAAGAAAGAAAAGACTGATTCAGAAAGAAAATATGCCTGCTCTAAATGAACTATGTTAATCTACTAGTGCAATTAATCATATATACAAATAAGGATTTACCAATATCTCTTTTTTAAATTTTTTTTGGTAATTTATAATATGTCCATAGAGGCGTAATCACATTCATAAAAATCATTTCTCTAAAACAGTTTATAAAGAACAAAATAATCTGGCTCCAGGTCTTTACCTTCTTCTTCAATTGGTAATATGCTGGTGTTTCTCCTCAAAGAAAAAGAATCTTCATCTTTGTCATAATTTTCTTAAAGAAAAATATATTTCAATAGTTATAGCTAATATAATCAAGCATGTAAATTTTTCAAACCCTTATTTATTATTTATTTTATTATTATTTATCTGGACCCCTAAATGAGAGCTTGTTTATTTAGGTAAACTCTTCAATAAGCGTATGTTCTTAAAGAAAAGTTCTGCTGTTCATGGGATAAAGAAGTAATACATTTCTTCTTTGATTTGCCTACCTATCTCCTGGTACTGTAATAAGTAGTTTATGGCATAAACACCAGAATTGGAGAAATGAAACAGCCTGACTTCTACCAATAAACCCTTACACCGGTGAGCTACATGGGGATTTCAGTAATTTTCAGAGGTACTCATGTACAAGCAGGTTATGAATGACATTTCTAAATGTGGGATTAAAGTTGATTCCTTCAAGGAAAGGCTGGGGAGTCAGAAACACAATGGGGCTCATATACATAATCTGGGCAGGACAGACTTCCCCCAAAGAGAAAACATAATGACATTCAAAAGTAAGGCAAGGACAGAAAGGTAAATGACTGCACGTTTCCAGCTCAGAAATGGCGACTGAATAAATAGAATAGGAAGAAATCTGCTTTATTCAGCAGCCCATTCTATAGTTAAGGGACACACTGCTTGTTCCAGTTAATCCCAACTTCATTAAATTTCTTTTTTACTTGGTTCATAGTAAGTAGTGAAGACTAAAAACAATTCTTTCAGTGACTTCAGAATTAGAAAAATACTGAAATGATGTACGGGTATAACTGAAAACCAGATGACCTGGCATTACCTTTGCTGATGGGGGCATTCACAGGAGCCAGAACCGCCTCTTTTGTGAGAGGTTCCCTCGACATGAGCTCAGCATCCTGCTTCGTTCCTCTCCTCATTAGTGTCAGGTGTACAGTCTGCCCAGTGTGTCGTAACACCTCTACTGCTTGTTGATTGGTAAAACCCTGAAGGTTTGTGCCATCTACCTGATAAGAACAAAGCATGTTAAAAATAAATGGATATTTTACTACCAATTCACCAAATGTGTGTTCACTATTTCTTAGTATGAAAAGACTGGGGGATGAGTATCCCCCTAAATGGGGAATGGGCTCATACCTGTTAGTGGACCAGTACTAGCTTAGGTGCATTAGAATCACTCAGGAAGGTTTTGTTTGTTTTTCTTACGATTATGGGGTCTCATTTCTAGAAATTAAGAGCCAAGAGTTCTAGGGTGTGATCCATGTTTCCATGGACCTTTTAAAATATTATTTTATATGCCTCAGGTGAACCTGATGAACAGTCAAGTTTGGAAACTACTACTATGCAGGATATAAAGGTATAGAAGACAGCGATAAAAGTGGTCACTGAGAGTACTGACATATTCCAAAACCATATTTATACTATCTTTAAAAATGGGAGATGACAAAACTGTCTCCTTTTATTTCTTTGCTTCTTCAAAAAATATATGTGATTTTCCTTTAGCTCACAGATAACAAAACATTTGAAGATGCCCCTATGATCTTTCCAAAGTACAGATAAGATCTTATCACCCCAAACCTGCCTTCCAAAGACCACTCCTTGGGACAATGCTCCAAATTCTCCACATGGCTTAGAATGACCTGTGGCAACCCCCTCACCAACCTCATCCTGCATGCCGCTGCCTACTTCCATACCAGAGGGCTCATTTCCGTTCCTCTGTCCTGCCATGTTCCCTTCCGCCATCAGGTCTCTGCAAGTTTTGTTCCCTCAGTCTAGATTCTCTGGACAGCCTACTCCAGCCCATCACTTTTCTCATCTGTTCACTCAGAAAACACTTATAATTGCTTTAAATCTCAGTTCAACAGTGAAGTTACCTTGATGTCCCTGACTATGATCAAAGCCCTCCTTTACCACTTCTCCTTCACAGCATTCATCAGAAATTTAAGTTTAGATTATCTGTTATTGTTTGGTTGATGACTGCATCCTCTAAGAGGACAGTCTCCAAGTGTCACCAAAACACTGTCTGCACAGTAGATATTCACCTCATATGGGATTAGAGAACCAATGGCTCATATACCAAAGATTTATGTCTAAAGAAAATTACCTTTTAGAATAAATACAGAGTATAACACCTTATTTTTAAAAATTCATAAAATCACATTGAAAATAGCTTGAAAACATGAATAATAAATTTAATGTTGAAATTCAAGGTTATGGATATTCCTTTTGAATTGTGAAATGGCTATAAAATATCTGTGGTTAAGTGCCATGCTTTTCTAAGCACAGTGTTGGCCATATCAGGCACTCAACTATTCACTAAATAAATGAGAATCACAATAAGACCTGGGTCAGTGGTCTCCAAGAAGTACCCTTACTGCAGAGGTTTCTGGAAGAATGCAATAAAAATTTTAATTAACATTTTAAAATCTCATTTGTTTTATATAGACACATAATGTATAGATTAATCACATATGAAAAAACATACAGTACATATATAAAACGACAAATCATATATAAATATATAAAGAGGGGAAAGAAGAGGGAAAAAGGGAGTAAATCCTTTTTTACTGATGGGGATATTCAATAAAACATCTAGAGACCTCTGATCTAGGTGATAATTTTACACTTTGAAAGTTACTTAAATCTTTTATGATACTTTTACGGTACATGGCAACTTGAACAAAGGTGTCGAACTCTCTCCTCTTTCTCCTACCTTCACCCTGTTGATTCCCTTTTGGAAAGACTAATACAAATACAGTAACAGAGAAAACACTGCAATAAAACTGGAAACCATGGAAGAACAAAAGTCCCTAAGTTGGAGGATCTTCTATTAGGAATAGTCTGGACATGACCAGATTGAACGCAGGCCAGCTGAATCTCTGTATGTGAGGGAATAGCTTGTCTGGTCTGTGAAAAAAAAACTTCAGTAAAATCCAACACTAGACTCTCAATTAAAGGAGCCAGTTAGATGGTACATGTGGATCCTAACAGTGATTCAAAAAAACACACACAAAAAAATACGAAGAGGCCACACCAAGCAGGGAGCATGCTGCAGACAGAATTACATGCACGTAATGAAATAGCACTATGCAGACACAGGCACGCACACATACAACCCCAACTCATTCCTGGCGACACAACAGATACAGAAAACAATCTTCCAGTACACAGGCGCAAAACTCCCCATTGTGATGCTCCAGTACTGGTTTCTTCTCTATTCTATTAATCTACAAGTGAAACTAAGTAAATTTGAATTTTCCCCTTCCTTCTTCCTTTGTCAATTCCTGAAACATCTGGACAAAACTTTCAGAGTCTTCAACAGAACCCATTTCAACTCCCTTTTATATATAAGTATAATTCTTACTGAGAATGACCAATGGTCATAGGATATGGAATAAGATACCTCAGTCCAAAAGGTGTGTGCACTGAAGCATCAGTACACACATCTTCCAATGAAATTGTTTCTGCAGTGAACTGGGGAAAAGATTTTCTGAAACTTCCCTTTAAGGGATTCATATTTCACTGCATTTACAGAAGTAGGGGTTATAGTTACAAAGAAACAAATATCTATCAAAAAGAAAACACTGGTACAGTGAAGGCAGTCAGTAAGATTTTAAATACTGCAAAAAAAAAAACCAAAGTCAGGGAATGGAAGACAAAAACCTATAATTTCCCCATATTTCAGAGGAAAAGAATACACAGATTAAAAATTATCTGAGAAAGAAGACTAAAGACATAGAGGCCAATCTAATAAATGAATAAAACTGTGGAAAGAACTATAAGAGCAAGAGAATAAATGAGGAAAAAAGTAATCAACGATATGATTAGGAGGTAGGGAAATTTCCCTGAATCTACAAATCAAAGAGGTGCATGAAAAACCGTAAAACAAATGGAGAAAAAAAAACACAAAAAAAACACACACACACAAAAACAAACAAACAAACAAAAATAACACCTGGACATATTTTGATAAAATTCTCAGATTTCAAAGAGCAAAAGAAAAAAAAAAAATCTACCAGCCTCTAGGCAACAGAATGAGCAGGTTATCTAGACAATTTGGGGTAAAAAGATGTATGAACCTAGAGTTTTATACTCAGTGTAACAGAGGGGGCCAAAAAAAATGTATACACATTTTAACAAAGGAAAAAACTATTAAAATTGTAATACTCAATATATACCAATAACAAAAGATGAATACAAGTCATGTTTGACTTTTGCAATTACAAGAGGTGCTCAAAGTGGTTACCATCAGTGTCCGGACACTTCTGATTATGGCGAACTACTGCTTGAGCCATGTTGACCAAAGTGTCTACTTGTATACATTTTTTTTTGGCACCCCACTCCCAGTATATATTAATGGAAATTATGATTGAGATGCTATGATTATTTATATCCCATACCAAAGTATGTTGTATGAGTCACCATGAAGAAATTTAAACTATGTGGTCAAGAACTACAATTTGTACACATTTAGAGCATAAAAAAGCTGTGTTGTTTAAGCTTAGGAAAAAATTAAGAGCATGTTTTGTTTGTTTTTTTAAAGAGAGAAGAGACCCCATCTTGCCCCCTTAGATGTTTTGTCCTTGACCTCAAGTCAGAAGAGCTGTGTCGTTTGTAGCAGGGAAGGATGCAGTGGATTGTGCATAATTCCATCAGAAGGATCAGGGAGAGGCTGTTAATTGCTTTGACTATGAAGCAAGAGAAAATTGTTGTTATGGTGGGACCTGCTCCACAACCTGACTTTGTTGAGAAACTGACCAGAGGAATGCCTCACACACACGAGAAAGCCAGTCCCTGGCCATTCTGAAACCTATCCAAGAGTACCCCTAGGGAATGATGGTACCCAAAAGAGAATTTATGGAGTAGATGGCTGAGAAATCAGAGGCCAAAGGGAAGAAGAGTCAGTCAGATGAAAAACCCACCATTCCTTATGGAAAGTTAAGTCAAATATCTCCACTAAGTTCACCCAAGAACCCAAAAAGGAACCTTAAGAGACACTCAGTTTTAAATACTT